>NC_000086.7:70279165-70890415 GCF_000001635.26 Mus musculus
AAAGAGACCCCACTCATGACACTATTAATAATACTCTGCTATACTTGCAGACAGGAGCCTAGCATAACTATCATCTTACAGGTGTCACCCAGCAACTAATGGAAACAGATGCTGAGACACACAGCCAAACATTAGTCAGAGCTTGGGGAATTCTATGCAAGAGGGGAAAGATGGACTCAGGGAGCCAGAGAGGACAAGAACAGCAGAAGAAAACCTACAAAATCAACTATGCTGTGCCCATGGAGGCTGACAGAGAATAAGACACCAACCAAAGAGCATGCATGGGCTGGATCTAGTCCCCTACACATATGTAACAAATGTGCAGCTTATTCTTCATGGGAGAAGAAAGGGAGGACTCGAAGGTGTGGAGAAGGGAACAGTAGAGGGAAGGACTAGGAGACAGTGAGGGGAAATTGCAATGAGATGTTCATTAATTAATTAACTAATTAATTAATAATTCAAAATGTTACAACCTCTTTTGAAGTTTGGTAGTTTCTTTTTTTTAAACTTCATTTTATTTTATTTTATTTTTGGTTAACATCCATTTATTATTATTTTTTTAATTGGGTATTTATTTCATTTACATTTCCAATACTATCCCAAAATTCCCCCACACGCTTCCCCACCCACTCCCCTACTCACCTCTCCCACTTCTTGACCCTGATGTTCCCCTGTACTGAGGCATATAAAGTTTGCATGACCAATGGGCCTCTCTTTCCACTGACAGCCAACTAGGCCATCTTCTGATTCTTATGCAGTAGAGACACGAGCTCCGGGGGGGGGGGGGGGTATTGGTTAGTTCACATTGTTGTTCCACCTATAGGATTGCAGATCCCTTTAGCTCCTTGGGTACTTTCTCTAGCTCCTTCATTGGGGGCCCTGTGATCCATCCAATAGCTGACTGTGAGCATCCACTTCTTTGTGTGCCAGGCCCTGGCATAGTCTCACAAGAAACAGCCATATCTAGGTCCTTTCAGCAAAATCTTGCTAGTGTATGCAATGGTGTCAGCGTTTGGAGGCTGATTATGGGATGGATCCCCGGATATGGCAGTCTCTAGATGGTCCATCTTTACATCTCAGATCCAAACTTTGTCTGTGTAACTCCTTCCATGGGTGTTTTGTTCCCATTTCTAAGAAAGGGCAAAGTGTCCACACTTTGGTCTTCATTCTTGAGTTGCATGTGTTTAGCAAATTGTATCTTATATATTGGGTATTCTAGATTTCTGGGCTAATATCCACTTATCAGTGAGTACATATTGTGAGAGTTCTTTTGTGATTGGGTTACCTCACTCAGGATGATGCCCTCCAGGTCCATCCATTTGCCTAGGAATTTCATAAATTCATTCTTTTTAATAGCTGAGTAGTACTCCATTGTGTAAATGTACCATATTTTCTGGATCCATTCCTCTGTTGAGGGGCATCTGGGTTCTTTACAGCTTCTGGCTATTATAAATAAGGCTGTTATGAACATAGTGGAGCATGTGTCCTTCTTACTGGTTAGAACATCTTCTGGATATATGCCCAGGAGAGGTGTTGCGGGATCCTCCAGTATTACTATGTCTAATTTTCTGAGGAACCGCCAGACTGATTTCCAGAGTGGTTGTACAAGCTTACAATCCCACCAACAATGTAGGAGTGTTCCTCTTTCTCCACATCCTTGCCAGCATCTGCTGTCACCTGAATTTTTGATCTTAGCCATTCTGACTGGTGTGAGGTGGAATCTCAGGGTTGTTTGGATTTGCATTTCTCTGATGATTAAGGATGTTGAACATTTTTTCAGGTGCTTCTCAGCCATTCAGTATTCCTCAGGTGAGAATTCTTTGTTTAGCCGTGAGCCCCATTTTTAATGGGGTTATTTGATTTTCTGAAGTCCACCTTCTTGAGTTCTTTATATATAACGGAAAGATCTCCCATGCTCATGGATTGGCAGGATCAATATAGTAAAAGTGGCTATCTTGCCAAAGGCAATCTACAGATTCAATGCAATCCCCATCAAAATTCCAACTCAATTTTTCAACGAATTAGAAAGGACAATCTGCAAATTCATCTGGAATAACAAAAAACCTAGGATAGCAAAAACTCTTCTCAAGGATAAAAGAACCTCTGGTGGAATCACCATGCCTGACCTAAAGCTGTACTACAGAGCAATTGTGATAAAAATTGCATGGTACTGGTATAGCGACAGACAAGTAGACCAATGGAATAGAATTGAAGACCCAGAAATGAACCCACACACCTATGGCCACTTGATCTTTGACAAGGGAGCAAAAGCCATCCAGTGGAAAAAAGACAACATTTTCAACAAATGGTGCTGGCACAACTGGCGGTTATCATGTAGAAGAATGCGAATTGATCCATTCCTATTTCCTTGTACTAAGGTCAAATCTAAGTGGATTAAGGAGCTCCACATAAAACCAGAGACACTGAAACTTATAGAGGAGAAAGTGGGGGAAAGCCTCAAGATATGGGCACAGGGGGAAAATTCCTGAATAGAACAGCAATGGCTTGTGCTGTAAGATCGAGAATCGACAAATGGGACCTCATGAAACTGCAAAGCTTCTGTAAGGCAAAAGATACTGTCAATAAGACAAAAAGGCCACCAACAGATTGGGAAAGGATCTTTACCTATCCTAAATCGGACAGAGGACTAATATCCAATATATATAAAGAACTCAAGAAGTTTGGTAGTTTCTTACAATGCTATACAAACTTTTTCATTAAATCTGGTAATCGACCTCCTAGGTCCTTATTCAACTGATTTGAAAATATATATTCACTGTTAGGCAGTTCTGCTAAGGTAACCCACATTGAATCCTGGGAGCCTCCCCTATCCCAGGTCTCCAGGACTTCCTAGAGATTGATTCCCCCTGTCTCCCACCCCCACCCCCACCCCTCATCCTTGGCAGCTGCAAAGAATTAATGTACCACCCTGGGGGAGAGGGGATATGGGAGGAGCCCCACCCTCTCACAGGAGAAGGGGAGGGAGATGGGGAAGGAAATTTTTGAGGGGCAGACCACAAGGGGTGGGGTAGTAGTTGGGATGCAAAGAAAAAAAGAAGAAAAGAAAATGTATGTCCAAACAAAAGACAGTGTGTGAATGTTTACAGAAGCTGTATGTACAGTCACCCAAACCAGAAAACTGGCATATCCATCACTAAGAAACTACTAGTGAGTAGTAAATGTAAATGAACTCTGCAAGCATAAAAGATGTATGTGAATTTTAAATATATTTTCTAACAGAAAGAAATCCATCTGAAGCATCTATCTGCTGAGAAAATGTATCTATACAAAATTCTGGATGCTCCAGTGGCGCAATCGGTTAGCGTGTGGTACTTATACAACAAAATTCTATAAAAGGTAAAACTATACAGAAGGAAGCTTAATGGTTTCCAAAAATTTAGGATGAGAAAGAGTTAGATGGTGAATATGGGGGATCCTTTAGGAAAGCAAAAGTATCTCCAATAACACTGTAATGATGGATATGTAATACTAGTTGTTTTTCAAAACCTATAGAACTTTACAAAAATGAGTTTTATGGAAGTTCAAGGAATAATTTATAAGCTCTAAAATATTTAAATGAAATGCATATGGAAATGACTGCATTTCAAATACATAGAACAAGTTTACTAAACAGGGGTCAGGAGAAAGTGGTTGTCTAAGTAAGTTTTAAAAGAAGTACTTAGAGTTTAGTTGGTAAGACAACGATAGTAGGAACTGTGTGTAAGCAATATACTCTAGTTGATGCATGTATTTGCCACAGGGACATGGATTAACAACTCAAATACTGTTATGCATATACTGTAGAAGTAACCAGTTATATGGAGGTATGTAATATAAACCAGCTTACTCATGGCTGATGTGAAGGTATACAATGAAGTTGACCAAGAAAAGATGTAAGGTAATGGAGAATTGAGAACAACAATAGGGACTCATGTTCAGCTCAATACATAAAAAATGTGTATGAATGTGTTTGATATGGGGTTATTATATAATCAAATGTTTCTCTTTTTTTTTTCTTTCAGTTAAGATATCTAATCTAGAAGCAATGACACTCTAGTAGCAACAAACAGTGTCTAGATCATAAAGTCAACTGTTATTCTCTACCATACTGTGTCCTGCCTTGCCCCTGGGTTGCCAGGAACACCAACCACCAGCATGCTGCTTAGGGGTTGAAGAACAACGTCTGTAATGGTGGTCCACGGACTGTGTTTTCCTTTGCCATACCAAAATGGGAAACAGCAGGATCTGGAACAAATGTTGTAGTTCCCAGTCTCCCTGGTCCATGCTTCCTCTTAGATCATCCACCTGCCTTGCAGAAGGGGAAAGAAGAGCCCTGGACAGGCATAACCAATCTTATTCAGAGTGAGTACAGAGAGTATGGAGGGGCTGGAGAAAGCCTTCCTTGGGAGTTTTAGGTGCAACTCTTTAAGAGGAAGGCCTTCCCTACTGAGATCCTTAATGAAGAGAAAATCCTTGCTTGTTCATACTGGTTTATTTAATGTGGTTTAGTGGGTGTGAATGTATACACTTTATTCAGGATGAACCAGGAATTAAATACCTTTTGCAGAAAGGAATGCCCAAGGAAGAGAAGCCCATTGGGTGAACACTCAGGGCCTATATAGATACCTCATTAGCATGGAGAACTCCAGATGTTTATGCTACAAGACCCAGTGCCCATGGTCCTCAGTTGAGTGACATAGTTAAATGTTCTAGAACAGATACAGAGACATGTAGGGAATGGTTGTACTCCTGCCAGTCTCTGAGATTCCTGGGATCTGGGCTCACTCAAACTCACTACTTCTTATGCCTATTCAGAAACAAATTCCCATGTGCCCTACAGTTCTCCACCTGAGAAAACTGAGGCTCCTTGGTAAAACTGGTCTGGATATGATAATTTGTAGCAACCTAATATAAGAAAGGGTTCAAAATCCTCATTTACGTTAGTGAGGTATTCCAAAAGGATAAATGTTAATTTAAATGATTCATAATACAGAAGTATGGAATTTGAGTGATAAAATAAGCAATCAGTTATGAGAATACATCTCAGTGCATAAAATGAATTTCCAATGAGTTTGTATTTATAAAACAAATGATTTAGTAAATGAATGGGAGAGGAAACAAGTCGCTCTCACAGGAAAATCAAGTAATTTGTATAGGTGATTTCCCCTTAAAGAAATGGAGAATAATTCTTGTTTGTCTTCTAGAGACAGTGGCTTTCTCCCAAAAAGTCAGCATGAAAAGGGAAGAACATACAATGACTCAGGGTAGAGAAAACAACAACGACTCCATGTTGTATGAACAGAGCTGGATCATAGTGACTTGTGTTCCTTTGAATGATGTGAGAAAAAGTGGCATTTTACCTATGCAACACTCATCTCAACCCACAGCTTCAAACTAATAATGAGAAAAGTGTCAGAAAAGCCACAGTGAAGGTTATTCTACAAAGTACTATCAGTCCTCAAAACTCTCATGACCATCAAAGACAAGGAAATTTAGAAACTGTTTCATCCAAAAGAAGTCAAAAGAGGTATGCTGAATAAACAGGTATCTATCCTGGGAAAGGAAAATCATAACAGGTAGAAATTAAGAAAATCTGGAGTATATGGTAGTAATAACAATTTTTTTCCTGTTACAAGATACTTTTATTGCAGAAAAATTTAATACACTCAATAAGCCCGACACAGTACATGAAGAGGCTCTTAGGATGCTACAGTTTGGTGACTGCAATGAAAATAAATCAAGCTCAAGTGAATTTGATATTTGTTTTTAAGCTCTCAAATATACCTAAATATTAAATCTTGAGAATTGGCATATCATATGTCTTAGTTAGGTTTATCACTGCTTTGTTTAAGCATCATGGCCAAAATAACTTGGGGAGGAAAGGTTTTATTTGGCTTATGCTTCCAAATCACTGTTCATCATTGAAGGATGTCAGGACAAGAATTCAGGGCAGAAACCTAGAGGCAGAAGTTAATGCAAAAGCCATGGAGGGGTGTTGCTTACTGGATGGCTCCTCATGTCTTGCCTCACACCAGTCAGAATGGCTAAGATCAAAAATTCAGGTGACAGCAGATGCTGGCGAAGATGTGGAGAAAGAGGAACACTCCTCCATTGTTGGTGGGATTGCAAGTTTGTACAACCACTCTGGGAATCAGTCTGGAGGTTCCTCAGAAAATTGGACATAGCAATACAGAAGGATCCCGCAATATCTCTCCTGGGCATATATCCAGAAGATGTTCCAACCGATAAGAAGGACACATGCTCCACTATGTTCATAGCAGCCTTATTTATAATAGCCAGAAGCTGGAAAGAACCCAGATGCCCCTCAACAGAGGAATGGATCCAGAAAATATGGTACATTTACACAATGGAGTACTACTCAGCTATTAAAAAGAATGAATTTATGAAATTCCTAGGCAAATGGTTGGAACCTGGAGGGCATCATCCTGAGTGAGGTAACCCAATCACAAAAGAACTCTCACAATATGTACTCACTGATAAGTGGATATTAGCCCAGAAATTTAGAATACCCAAGATATAAGATACAATTTGCTAAACGCATGAAACTCAAGAAGAATGAAGAACAAAGTGTGGACACTTCGCCCCTTCTTAGAATTGGGAACAAAACACCCATGGAAGGAGTTACAGAGACAAAGTTTGGAGCTGAGATGAAAGTAATAGCAATTTATTAGGATTACTTTAGTAACTGTGACAAGGTTCTACAATGCCAGATGTTAGCAATAAGGGTAAACTGAGGCTAAGATTTATGAGAATTCTCTACTAGCTTTTCAACAGTTTCTATACAGTTGAGTCTATAGTAAAAGTAAAATCTTTTCTAAAGTCAATAAAATAGACAAAGAAAATCCCAATGCCTTGTACCCCAAAACCACCATGATCCTGGTGGTCTCTTTCTTGACTTGCCATTGGTATTTTAAAATCAGCCAAGTTTGAGAACTGGGACCTGAGTGTGCAGTCTGGGCAAGTCCTAGGAGCTACATTCTAAATAACAAGTTTAGCCCAAATGCAACCCCACAAATGAATATTTTTCACCAAATACAGTTCCCCTGCTTGTAAAAGGGTAAAGCCAAAATTCCAGGCAGCAATTTTTCAGTGTCCAAGATGAGAGAGCACTGTAGAGAAGAATGAAAGACGCTTGCAGAAATAATGAAATTTGCTGTGGACACTGTTCACAATGACCAAGTTTTCAGTCTACACTATTCGTAATGGTAGCCACTAAGTTCATGTGGGCACTGGGCACTTGAAATCTGGCAAATGTGACAGGGGAAGTAAATTTTTCATTTTGTTTCATTTTAATTAATTCTATTTTACAGTGTAACATGTGACTAGTAGCTGCTCCACTAGACAGTATAGCTCTACCAAAACAGAAAGCAGCCTATAAAGGTCCCTTGGTTTTCAGATTACAGTATGTACTGATTTTCCTAAAGCCAGCATATTCTTTCCTACAACCAAGTCTCCTATTTACTAGGAGGCATTTTTACTAGAAAACAGCAGTATCAGTTTGTTGCATTGGCAACAGAAAAGACCTGGCATCCTCCTCTGGGTCTCCTGCACCTGCAATGCCTGCTGCTGGCTGCAGAAAGCACCCATTTTGTCATTAAAGAGAATTTCCATTTCATCTCAGCCTTCTCCACTTTACCTTATGGAATATTTTGGTTCATTCCAATGTAAATTTTTCAACTGTTCTCTCTGGATCTAATTCCAAACTCCTACAGAATAAAAGCAAACAGGTTCTCCCGGTAAAGGGCTGCAGATGTTCTGTTATTTGTATATGCTTGAAAAATAGCTTCTCCCCAGCCTTCTGCCATATACACAAATTTCAACTATGTTGAACACTTAGTGGCTACATTAAACATTATTGTTTTGAAGATAGCTCTGTGACAGAATAAAATTATACTATAGATTGCATAGGCTGTCTGGGAGATGGAAAGAAATAAACATTCTATAGAGGCAATAGAATCTGAGCTTTATCACATAGAGCTCCCCAGACTGCCAGCTTTACATACTGACAACTGGGAAGTAAAAACCAAAGACTACACTGAACAGAAACTGCAGCCCAGCCTTAGGATGTGCATGCCTTATGACTGGCACATTACATGGCCCTTCAACTGTTTTTACACTTGAGTTGGAATAGTGCTATGTAGGTTTTAATGATACAAAGGTAGGAAGGTGGTAGATTTTTTTTAAGTATAGCTTGGTCAGTCAAGTCAGAAGCTGCTGCAAGATTACTTCAGTTATGCTGATTGAGTGTCAGGGGACACTATTAAGTTATCACAAGAAAGCTAGATAGTAGCAGACTTGGACACTGCAAATTGTGAACTTCCTTGATTTTTTCCATAATTCTAGAAACTGGCTCAAGGAGAATAGCTTCAGGATCATTTGTATTTGTTTAATGGTTTCATTGAGATATAATTTACACAGTAGAATTGATCCATTTTATTTTATTCTCTAAAAAATTTACTTAACAGATATTTGTGAGCCACTTAGCATGCGTGCTTGGCATCAAACTAGAGTTCTTTGCAAAGGCAATACATGCTTGTAACCTCTAAGCCATCTCTCTAGCCCCAAGTTCATTAATTTTAAAAATTACTTCACTAATTTTTAGTAAAGTCATATTTGTTCAAATATGTCTATAGTTTGTATTTCTTTGTTTAATTTTTAATTTTTAATTTATTTTTTTACATTCCATATTCCACTCCTCACCCCTCCCATCCACCCTCTGACTGCTCCACATCCCACACCTTCTCCCCAACTAACGCCATAACCATGTGGATGCCCCTACCCCCCACCCCACCTGACTTTTAAACTCCCTGGGGCCTCCAGTCTCTTAAGGGTTAGGAGCATCATTTTCGAATAAACACAGACCCAAAAGTCTTCTACTGTATGTGTGTTGGTGGCCTCATATCAGCTGTCTGTTTGGTGGTCCAGTGTTTGAGAGATCTCAGGGGTCCAGATCAATTGAGGCTACTGGTCCTCCTACAGGGTCACCCTTCTCCTCAGCTTCTTTCAGCCTTCCCTAAGTCAACAACAGGGGTCAGCTGCTTCTGCCCATTGGTTGAGTGCAGATAGCTGCATCTGACTCTTTCGGCTGCTTGTTGGGCCTTCTGGAGTGCGGTCATGCTAGGTCCCTTTTTGTAAGCTCTCCATAGCCTTAGTAATAGTGTCAGGCCTCGGGACCTCCCCTTGAGCTGGATCCCACTTTGGGCCTGTTGCTGGACCTTCTTTTCCTCAGGCTCCTCTCCATTTCCATCCCTGTAATTCTTTCAGACAGGAACAATTATGGGTCAAAGGAGTGACTGTTGATGGGAACCCCATCCCTCACTTGATGTCCTGTCTTCCTTCTGGAGGTGGGCTCTATAAGTTCCCTCTCCCTACTGTCAGACCATTTCATCTAAGGTCCCTCCCTTTGAGTCCTTGGAAACAGCCTTGAACTCATTGGCACAGGGGGAAATTTCTTAAACATAATTCCAATGGCTCATTCTCTAAGATCAACAATTGATAAATGGGACCTCATGAAACTGGAAAGCTTCTGTAAGGCAAAGGACATAGTCAATAAGACAAATTGGCAACCTACAGATTGGGGGAAAAACTTCACTAACCCCACATCCGATAGAGGGCTAGTATTAAAAAAAAAAATATATATATATATATATATATATATATATATATATATATATATATATATATATATTTCTGGGCTAATATTCACTTATCAGTGAGTGCATACCATGTGTGTTCTTTTGTGATTGGGTTATGTCACTCAGGATGATATTTTCTAGTTCCCAATATAATTAAACCCAAAATTCACAACTGAGGAATCTCAAATGGCTGAGAAGCACCCAAAGAAATGTTCAAAGTACTTAGTGATCGGAGAAATGCAAATCAAAATGACCCTGAGATTCCACCTTACACCAATCAGAATGGCTAAGATCAAAACCTCAGGTGACAGCACATGTTGGAGAGGATGTGGAGAAAGAGGAACACTCCTCCATTGCTGGTGGGATTGCAAACTGGTACAACCACTCTGGAAATCAATCTGGAGGTTCCTCAGAAAATTGAAATAGATCTACCTGAAAACCCAGCTATATCACTCTTGGGAATACACTCAAAAGATGCCCCACCATGCCACAGGGGCACATGTTCACTATGTTCGTAATGGCCTTATTTGTGATAGCCTGAAGCTGGAAGAAAAAAAAAAACAGATATCCCAGAACAGAAGAATGGATACAGGAAATGTGGTTCACTCACACAATGGAATACTACTCAGCTATTAAGCAGCCTTCCAGCCAGAAGCTGGAAGGAACCCAGATGTCCCTCAACAGAGGAATGAATACAGAAAATGTGGTACATTTACACAATGGAGTACTACTCAGCTATTAAGAACAATGAATTTATAAAATTCTTAGACAAATGGATGGCTCTAGAGGATATCATCTGGAGTGAGGTAACCCAATCACAAAAGGACACACATGATATGCACTCACTGATAAGTGGAACCCAGAAGTTCAGAATCCTTTTTTAGAAGGGGGAACAAAATACCCATGGAAGGAGTTACAGAGACAACGTTCGGAGCGGTGACTGAAGGAATGACCATCTAGAGACTACCCCACTTGGGGATCCATCCCATAAACAACCACAAAACCCAGACACTAGGCAGATGCCAACAAAAGCCTGCTGACAAGAGCCTGATATTGCTCTCTCCTGTGGACCTTTGTCAGTGCCCAACAAATACAGAAATGGATGCTCACAATCATCCATTGGACAGAGCACAAGGTCCCCAGTGAAGGAGCTAGAGAAAGTACCCAAGGAGCTGAAGGGGTCTGAAGCCTCATAGGAGGACCATCAATATGAACTAACCAATACCCCCAAAGCTCCTTGGAACTCTACCACCAATCAAAGGAAACACATGGTGGAACTTGTGGCTCTAGCTGTATATGTAGCAGAAGATGGCCTAGTCAGTCATCAATGGGAGGAGAGGCCCTTGGTCCTGTGAAGGCTCTATGCCCCAGTATAGGGGAATGCCAGGATCAGGAATGGGAGTGGGTGGGTTGGGGAGCAGTGGGAGAGGGGGAGGGGAAAGGGGATTTTCAGAGGAGAAACTAGGAAAGGGGATAACATTTGAAATGTAAATAAAGAAAATATCTAATAAAAAAGATTGAGGACATCATAAGTTTTGCAGGCAACTGGATGGAACTAGAAAATATCATTCTGAGTGAAGTAACTCAGACCCAAAAGGACATACATGGTATGTATTCAATAATAAGTCGATATTAGCCAAAAAAAAAAAACAAACAAACAAACAACAAAAAAACCCTCATACAGAATATCCAAGATACAGTCCACAGAACTCAAAAAGCTCGACAAGCTGAAGACCAAAGTTTGTTTACTTCAGTCCCTCTTAGAAGGGGGGACAAGATACACATGGAAGGAGCAGAGACTGAAGGAAAGGAAATCCTCTGCTACATATGCAGCTGGAGCCATGAGTCCCTCTTTAGTTGGTGGTTTATTCCCTGAGAGCTCTGGGAACACTGGTTGGTTCATATTGTTGTTCCTCCTATGGGACTGCAAACCCCTTCAGTTCCTTGGGTCCTTTCTCCAGCTCCTCCATTGGGGACCCTGTGCTCAGTCCAATGTTTGGCTGAGAACATCCACCTCTGTAAATTGTATCTTGGGTATTCTGAGCTTCTGGGCTAATATCCACTTATCAGAGAGTGCATACCATGTGTGTTCTTTGTGATTGGGTTACCTAACTCAGGATAATACTTTCTAGTTCCCAAGATAGAATTACATTCCTTGTTTCTTTGAGTCTCTGATGGATAGCAACATTCCTTGGCTTTTGGCTAGGTCACTCTTTTCCTCAAAACCATGTATCCTCAACACTTTCTGTTCATCTTCACTTCCCCTCTCTTGATCTTCCCTTCCCTCTCTCACCTTTCTTTTATGCCGCAGACCCTCTGGATCCCTTTGTCTGGATGGAACGGGTCTCTGGGGCAGGTGGGCAAAGCGTCGGAGGGAATGGCAGACAGACCAACACGAGAGATTGTGTAGAATCTGAATGTAATTTGTCAAATCAAGCATCAAACTTTTTATACAGAAGAAAATAGGGAAGTTGGGTGACACACCAGCAAGGTACAAAGAGGTTACTGGATTCTTACACAAAACAGAGGAATACAAACACAGAAGGTCTGACAGGAACCACCTGGGATAGAATTCATTGTTAACAACTGGGATCAAAAAGAGCTCCACCTAAGGTCCACTTAATCTTAGAAGCCAGGGTCAAGGGCTTCGTGCCCTTGCCATAGTTCCTATTTTACTCTATTGTATAGTCCATCTTCCCCCTAGGCCATTGTAAGTACATGTGTATGGGTGTAACTCAGCTACCTATATTTCTAAGTATCTACTCTGGTTCCTCCTTAGGTCTCAAACTTCCTTCTTCCTAGATGATGGTAAATTCCTGTGTAGGGCAGTGACTTAGCTTTTATTCAAAGTGATAGTGTAATACCAGAGGCAATTCTGAATGTCACTGAATAGGCAACATTCTTACTGAATTCCAAGCCCATGGTCTGCTCAAGGACTTTCTAGGACTTCGGAACACTGGTGAAGGCTTAGCTATGTCAGAATTCAATCTTAAAAGGCACTTATAATAAGATAATACTAAAAGAGAGCACGTGGATCCATATCCCAGACTAACTCGGGGATAGGGTATGAGTATGTGGTTGATGAGAATGCCAAACTCCAGGAGGTGAGTTTCCATGAAACTCTCTGCCTCGTGAGTGGCTTCCAGGCCTCTCGGCCTGTCAAGCTGACTCGACCAGAGTGCGTGGCACTTTTAGGTCACTGGTTCTCAACTTGGGTCATGACCCCCAAAAGTCCATTGGAAAACACAGATATTTACATTGTTTATAACAGCAACAAAATTATACTTATGACATAGAAATGAAGTAATTTTATGGTTTGGGGTTACCACAACATGAGGAACTGGATTACAGGGTCTCAGAATTAGGAAGGTTGAGAGCCACCACTGCTTTAGGCAAATATGCTTACATTTATTGCCTGCACAGATAATCCATGATAATCTACCCATTCTAAGATTTCAACATAAATTGACAATGATTAACTTCAAGTAAAATTCAATTTTCTTGTCCAGCGTAAGACAAAAAGACCACCAACAGATTGGGAAAGGATCTTTACCTATCTTAAATCAGATAGGGGACTAATATCCAATATATATAAAGAACTCAAGAGGGTGGACTCCAGGAAATCAAATAGCCCCCTTAAAAGATGGGGCTCAGAGCTGAACAAAGAATTCTCACCTGAGGAATACCGAAAGGCTGAGAAACACCTGAAAAAATGTTCAACATCCTTAATCATCAGGAAAATGCAAATCAAAACAACCCTGAGATTCCATCTCACACCAGTCAGAATGGCTAAGATCAAAAATTCAGGTGACAGCAGATGCTGGCGAGGATGTGGAGAAAGAGGAACACTCCTCCATTGTTGGTGGGATTGCAAGCTTGTACAACCACTCTGGAAATCAGTCTGGCGGTTCCTCAGAAAATTGGACATAGTACTACCGGAGGATCCCGCAATACCTCTCCTGGGCATATATCCAGAAGATGTCCCAACCGGTAAGAAGGACACATGCTCCACTATGTTCATAGCAGCCTTATTTATAATAGTCAGAAGCTGGAAAGAACCCAGATGTCCCTCAACAGAGGAATGGATACAAAAAAATGTGGTACATCTACACAATGGAGTACTACTCAGCTATTAAAAAGAATGAATTCACGAAATTCCTAACCAAATGGATGGACCTGGAGGGCGTCATCCTGAGTGAGGTAACCCAATCACAAAAGAACTCAAATGAAATGTACTCACTGATAAGTGGATATTAACCCAGAAACTTAGTATAGCGAGATATAAGGTACAATATGTAAAACATATGAAACTGAAGAAGAACGAAGACCAAAGTGTGGACACTTTGCTCATTCTTAGAATTGGAAACAATCACCCATGGAAGGAGTTACAGAGACAAAGTTTGGAGCTGAGACAAAAGGATGGTCCATCTAGAGACTGCCATATCCAGGGATCCATCCCATAATTAGCCTCCAAGTGATGATACCATTGCATACACTAGCAAGCCTTTGTTGCAAGGACGGTGATATAGCTGTCCCTTGTGAGACTAGGCCGGGGCCTAGCAAACACAGAAGTGTATGCTCACAGTCAACTATTGGATGGATCACAGGGTGCCAATGGAGGAGCTAGAGAAAGTATCCAAGGAGCTAAAGAGATCCTATCGGAGGAACAACATTATGAACTAACCAGTACCCCAGAGCTCTTGACTCTAGTTGCATATGTATCAAAAGATGACCTAGTTGGCCATCACTGGAAAGAGAGGCCCATTGGTCAGGCAAACGTTATATGCCCCAGTACAGGGGAATGCCAGGGCCAAAAAATGGGAATGGGTGGGTAGGGGAGTGGGGGGGACTTTTGGGATAGCATTGGAAATGTAATTGAAGAAAATACGTAATAAAAAAAAAGAAAGAAACATATATCTGAGCTTATATTTCTTTTCCTTTTTCCCTCTTTGGTTTTTGGATTTTGAAGCATGGTTTCTCTGCATAGTCCTGGCTGTCTTGGAACTAGCTCTGTAGTTTAGACAGGCCTTGAACACAGATATCTGCCTGCCTCTGCCTCCCAAATGCTGTAATTACATGTGTGCACCACCACACCCGGCTTGGGGCTCATATTTCAAGAAAACACAACATTCATGGGTTCATTAGTGAATACGTTTTGTTTTTTGGTTTTTGGTTTTTGTTTTGTTTTGTTTTGTTTTGTTTGTCACAACATGCATTCATTTGAGGCATGGGTGACCAAGGAATTATAGACACCCAAATAAACCAATATTATCACTATGAGTTCATGTAAAACGGAATTTGGGGTCATTAGCTAGAATGTGTTTCAGTTTGTTTTCTTTCAACCACATAATATTACCCAACAAATTCCCTGGTTCATAACAGCAAACAGGCAAGAAGTAAAAAGGCTACAGTGTAATGATCTGTCTTGAAAGTATTGTAAGAGTGATGAAAAATACAACACCCAAAAGAACTTTCCAGTTTCTAAGTGTAGGATTAGCTGATTATAACACTAAACAGGTAAATGCACGCACATGGGTAGCTATCGAGTAGCTACAAAGCTACAGTGGATTTGCAGCTCAGTCATATAAGTTAAAGCTATGGCTGGCTGTTCCACATCATTTTCTCCTCAAGAAGCAGCAGATATTCACCTCACATCAGTAGTTACCTTGACAGTAGTTGCTCCGAAGCTGTTTTACCTAATTGTCAGGCGTACTCTGACATTTGTTCTTTATAATTCCTTATCAGTACCTCCTCCAGTTTCCACTGACAGTTTACCTAGCACATTTGATTAATCACATCCTTCAACATTTCTAGTAAGGTTAGCTGAAGTTCAGCTTTCTCACAGAAGTTAGAAAACCGGGTTCATGGCCCAGATCTGCCACTAACATACTGTGTGACTTGGTTTTACATATTAAAAGCACGAGACATGTACCTCCCTGGAAATCACAATCCCCTACAGGAGTTGAAACACACAAATGTGCATGTGGGTACAGTATAACATGCAGAATGGATAAGAATAAAAGGATTATATTGAGTGACAAGGAAGGATGTAGACAAAGGACACACAAATCTTGAAAGAAGATAAAGGCTAAATGTTTTTTTTCGAGTTTTAACTCTTGTGAATTTTTCACCTTTCTGTAGTGATTAAATATGTGAACTATAACTGATAGTGAAAGTATAAACTGCAAATTAAAGTTCCACAACTGAAGAATGGCTCTTCTAACTGTAGAGGAGTTTGAGACATTAAGTTTGGGGTCTGCACAAGTGTTTGTTTGAGTTGCTATATTTATTGAGTTTCATGATGTTTTTAACTTTCAAATTCTTTGTAAAAAAGTGATTTTTATAAAACAAATCTAACTTCAACAAATAAAAAGCAGAAAATCCCCTATGGTGGCTGAGATACCTTGGACTTTCCATGAGCATAGTAATTATAAAATAATACTATGTTCTAAAAGGAAGCCGAAGCCTGCCTTTAAAGCCCACACAGGAGAACCACTGACCCACACATCAGGCTAGAGCCATGTCAACATCTCAAGTTGGTCCTGAATTCTACTGTGTGGCATTAGGCAAAGACAGGCAATCATTCCCTGTAATCATTTTAACAGATCTCATTCTTGGCAATTACAGTAAGTCACAATGAAAAAAAAATCACTTCACAATGAACAAAACCCTTTGCACATTTTCCAAGTAGTCACAACTACCTAGATGGACACTAATGAAAGAATTTAGAATGTTTAATTTGAAAAACAGGCACATGATGGATAAGACAATAAAAGTTCAGCCACCTTACTTCTCCATTTCTTTTCCTCTGCCCTGCTTGCTCTAACTTTTCTCTAAAACTTAATTATAATCACCTCTATTCGATATGAGTATTACCATATTAATTAGAAAATAATGAAGCTAAATAAGGAGCTTAGTGTGTTCATAGAGTGGACAACATTTAAGGATTTCTTTCCTTCACATAGGCAATCTCACCTCCCTCTAGCTTGGGACATTGGAGACATCATGGGCTCTGAGCCTGATCAAATTCACTTGAATCTCAGCTCTATTATCTGCCCCATTGACTTCTGATAAATTCATTGCCTTTTGTGCCCTCTATTTCTTCCTTTATAAAATCAGTCTCATAATAGCTATTCACTATGTTAAGTGGCTTATGCAAATTCTTTAATCCTCTGTGTGGCTTCTGAAGTGGGTGCTATACTAGTTGGTTTTCTGTAAACTTGACACAAGCTAGAGTTAACAGAGTGGAAGGAGTCTCAGTTAATGAAATACCTTCATGAGATCCAGCTGAAAATCATTTTCTCAGTTACTGATTAATATGGGAGGGCCCAGCTCATTGTAGGTGATACCATCCCTGGGCTGGTAGTCCTGAGTTCTTTGAGAAAGCAGGCTGAGCAAACTACTAAGTAAGCAGCACCCCTCCTTGGCCTCTAAATCAGCTCCTGCCTCCAAGTTCCAGCCCTACTTAACTTCCTGTCCTGACTTCCTTTGGTGATGAACATCAATATTGAAGTGTAAGCTGAATAAACCCATTCTTCCCCAACTTGCTATTTTGATCATGGTGTTTTTTTTTAATACTCTATCAACTGAATATTTATTTTTTTACATTTTTTAAATTTATTACGTATTTTCCTCAATTACATTTCCAATGCTATCCCAAAAGTTTTTTAATGCAGCAATAAAAACACTAAATAGGACAGGTGTCATTTGCTTTTCTATGAGGATTCTAAAGTAGGTGGTAAATAAATTGTAGCTGTTTATTGTGTGTCCAGCTGTATGGGAAGTACTGAAGAGGACATCAGGAAATAGTTGCTTGTTTTTGTTTTGTTTTGGTTTGGTTTGGTTTGGTTTTTTTGAGACGGGATTTCTCTGTATACCCCTGGCTGTCCTGGAACTCACTTTGTAGACCAGGCTGGCCTGGAACTCAGAAATCTGCCTGCCTCTGCCTCCCTCCCGAGTGCTGGGATTAAATGTGTGCGCCACCACACCCGGCAATAGTTGCTTGTTATGAAGATTTGGATCTTAATATGTAGCAAAAGCTCAGATTCAGATCTTGGTCTGCAAGGTGGTGGAAATTCTAAGAGACAGGACCACATTACAAGAATTAGAATGCCAAAGGCATGCCTTTGAAGGCTGCCACTTTTTCTCCTCTCTCCTACCTTGCCTCCTACTCTTTCTAGCAGTCATGAGATGAGCATACTAATCAGGTTTTCCTATCACAAGTCCAGAAACAATGCTACCATATCATCACAAATGGAAATCTCTAGAACCATGATTCAAAGTAAATCTCCTTATTTTCAGTTGTGTTTCTTAGATATGTGCTCATAACATAAAACATAACTAGCATACAAATTGAGTATAAATGATGCAGCTCATATATATCACCCATGCTAGCAATCCTACCTAGTACTTGAAAAATAGGAGCAACTGTGTTATAAGTTCAAGGCAACTTGGACTGCAATAGCAATTTTGAAGCCAGTCAGACAGTCAGAGCTATAGTAAGAGACAATCAAAACAAGATAAAGAGGAATGTTCAAAGGCTGTGCATAGCTCAGTTTCTGGATCTTGACTGGATCTTTTCTGATTGGGTGAGTTTGGAAGAAACATTGTTGCTTCAAGGCCAGATGAACCTCCAAGAATAATCCAGCTTCATATACATCAAATTAAAAGCAGGTAAGAAAAAAAAAAAGCAAGTAAGATTTGAGAGCTTCAAGCACTCTCTGTGAGGGAATGCAAGGGCTTGTATTCTCCTGTATATCCTTCATAAAATTATCAATCTCTAACTTGACGTCAGTCGCACATGCTCCTTGCGGAGCTTCCCAAACTCCTGCTCTGTCTTGGTCTTCATCAGGTTATTTTCAAGGTCCAACAGACAGTGTGCATGTACTTTGAAATTCAACCCATTGTACAAGTTCAAAGAGCCTCTCTGCAAATGACACTAGGCTGATAGTCTATAGTAAGTGGCAAAATTAGCAACTCATTAACATAAGAGCTTATTATAGCAGCTCAGGCTCTACCAAAGGGATATAAATGGATGCTTATTTTAAAACAAAGTAAAAATGTTTATATAGCACAAATACACTAATTAATAAAATGTTAGTACTACCTACCAAGTGTCTGGTTTTATATAACTTTTTATGTTTTGAAATTATAATATAATTACATCACTTTTTTTCCCTTTCCTTCCTTCAATACCTCCCATAGATACCACCCCTGCAGTTAAATTCATGACTTAATTGTTATACACACACACATTCCTATATATATATATATATATATATAAAACCTGTTCAGATGTTTATTGCCAGATGCCAGTATTTATAACCTTAGTGTCTACATCACATACCTATCCTGCTACACAGGATAATTAAATGATTGCTTATGATTTATAGATTTATAGATTTATGGGAAAAGACAATACAAAAGACAAAACAATGATATTATACTAGTACATTTTCTACAGATATAAGGACATATCTGAGAAATCCCTAAAGAAAATGGTTTATTTAGCTCACAGTATTGAAGGCTAAAAGTCATAGATTGAATGATCCTTTGTTATATAGCAACTAGGTTATTTAGTACCACAGTCATCATTATAGATTTTAACTTAATAAAATAAATGTAGAAAACAAGAAAGATCTCTCAATAAACATAGAAGAGATGATGGCAGAAAGATCATTATCCATCAAATATTATGGTGATTGTTTTAAAAATCAAAAAAATTAGTGAATAAAAGTATGATTAGAAGATGTTTAATCATCCTAAAATATATATCCTCATAAGATACTTACAGATAACAAATAAAAATAGTGCCTCTCCAGTAAAGAAAGCTGGCAAAAATATTGACAGTTTGCCATCTTCAATTCTGAAACATAGCAACATTGTATACTTTATGATAAAATGATCTGTGATAGGCGCAACATCTCTATGGTTACTGGCAGAAATATAAACTCAGAATTCCATCAAAATGAAAACTTGAACTCAATTTGAATAACAAAATAATTTACAAAATAAACGGCCAATACACAAACATAAACTGAATCTCAGGAACATACCATACTTGTGCTCTAGCCATCACTCAAAAGGAAAAGATAGAAGAGAAGAAAAAAGGAAAGTTATCTACTTATGAGACCCCCCCCTGAGAAGTAAGAAGACCTAAAAGAACCTCATGGTGATCTAGAAGTGATGGTCTCAAAAGTTTAAAATTACTGAAACTAAAGATTAAAGGAACTGTCTCAAATTACAAGAACTTAAAGAGCTATTAAATATAAATACAATATGAGAACATGGGGTTGAATCACAGAACTAAACTACAAAAACTGTTAGTTAATTAACAAAATCTGTATTACATTATGTCTTAGTCATTATTATATTGCTGTAAAGAGATATCTACTCTTATATAGGAAAGTATTTAATTGGGGCTGGCTTACAGCTTCAGAGTTTAGTCCATTATCATCACGGCAGGAAGCATGGAAGCACACAGACATGGTGCTGAAGAAGTAGCTGAGAGCTACATTCAGATCCACAAGCAGAGACAGAATGAGACAGGGAGAAAGAGAAACAGAGAGACATACACAGAGAGAGATTCTGGGGTTTGATACAGGATTTTGAATTTTCAAAGCTCACCTCCAGTGACACACTTCCTTCGACAACAAGGCCACACCTCCCAATCTTTCTCAATTAATGGCACAACCTGGTGACTAACATTCAAACATATGAGCCTATGGGGGCCATACTTATTCAAGCCACCACAGTTTATAAAATCATTAATAGTATTTTATCAATGGAATTTCCTGATTTTGATACTCATGCTAGAATCTTAAAGTTTGAGCCAGGTATTGTGGAATATGCTTATAATCCCAACTTTTAGGAAAATGGAACTGAAGGGTTATGAGTTCAAGAACAACCTGGATTAAAATGAAAGTCTCATGTATGCACAAGTGTGCACAGAAACACACACACACAAACACACACACACACACACAACATTTGAGGGAGCTGAATGAAGGACCCCTGAGAACTCACAGCAATATTTGGTGAATTATTAAAAATCTGTAATTATTTGAATATCAAAAATATATAGAAAAATGGATACAGAAAGTGTGGTTCGTTTACACAATGGAATACTATTCAGCCATTAAAAATGAGGACATCATGAGTTTTCCAGTCAAGTGGATGGAACTAGCAAAAATTAAATAACCTTGATTTTCACTATAAAACTTTATGCAAGTACCAAAAACAGGGCTTACTTTTTATTTATTTATTTATTTATTTATTAGATATTTTCTTTTTATATATATTTTCTTTATATACATTTCAAATGCTATCCTGAAAGTTCCCTATACCCTCCCTCCACCTTGCTCCCCTACCCACCCACTCCCGCTTCTTGGCCCTGACATTCCCCTGTACTGGGGCATATAAAGTTTGCAATACCAAGGGGCCTCTCTTCCCAGTGATGGCCGACTAGGCCATCTTCTGCTACATATGCGGCTATAGATATGAGCTCTGGGGGTACTGGTTAGTTCATATTGTTGTTCCACCTATAGGGTTGCAGACTCCTTCAGCTCCTTGGGTGCTTTCTCTAGCTTCTCCATTGGGGGCCCTGAGTTCCATCTTATAGATGACTGTGAGCATCCACTTAAAAACAGGGCTTTCTTAAATCAAAATTGTGCTGATGAAAAAATTCCTATA
The DNA here is from genome assembly GCF_000001635.26 of Mus musculus. NCBI lineage: Eukaryota > Metazoa > Chordata > Mammalia > Rodentia > Muridae > Mus > Mus musculus. The sequence continues at coordinate 70,300,513 of NC_000086.7, forward strand.
ATGGTCCAATTTTCATAGTATCAATTATATTAAATCTCATATGTATTCTATCATGTCTGTTTAAGAATAAATTTCATGTTCTGTATTATACCAACTTTGCATAATCTATCCACAGATATTTAAAGAGTGAGGAAAAAAGAGATTAAGCAGTATTAAAAATGCTGGGTTCTTACTCCTCCATTGTTGTTGGGATTGCAATCTGGTACAACCACTCGGGAAATCAATCTGGAGGTTCCTCAGAAAATTGGAAATAGATATATCTGAAGACCCAACTATTCCACTCTTGGACATATAATCAAATGATGCCCACCATGCCACAGGGGCACGTGTTCCACTATGTTCGTAGTGGGCTTATTTGTGATAGCCAGAAGCTGGAAACAACTGAGAGATCCAGAACAGAAGATTGGATACAGAAAATGTGGTTCAGTCACACAATGGAATACTACTCAGCTATTAAGAATGAGGACATTGTAAGTTCTGCAGGCAAATGGATGGAACTAGAAAATATCATCCTGAGTGAGGTAACTCAGACCCAAAAAGGACATACGTGGTATGTACTTACTAATAAGTGGATATTAGCCAAAAACATACAGAATACCCAGCACAAAACCAAAGGACTCAAGAAGGTTAACAAGCTGAAGGACCCAAGTGAGGATGGCTCAATCCCACTTGGGAGGGAGAAGAAAGCAATCATAGGGAGAGCAGAGGGAGGGAGGGAAATGGGTAGGAGAGGGAACATGGAGGGAAAGGGGCGACCATGGTCAGATATTGGAGGGGAACAGGAGTGAAGCCCTGGGGGCCAGCAGAAAGAATGGAAACAGGCAAACCTCAAAAGGTGGGAGGTGGGGGGACCCTCCAGAATGTACCAGACACCTGGGAGGTGAGAGAATCTCAAGACTCAAAGGGATGGACCTTAGATGAAATGCACTACAGTGGGGAGGGGGAACTTGTAGAGCCCACCTCCAGCAGAAAGACAGGACATCAGTGGAGGGATGGGGTTGCCATCCCACAGTCAAAACTCTGACTCATAATTGTTCCTGTCTGAAAGAACTGCAGGGACAAAAATGGAGAAGAGACTGAGGGAAAGGAGGTCCAGAGACAGGCCCAAATTGGGATCCAACTCAAGGGGGCACCAAGGACCCTGACACTGTTACTGATGCTGTGGTATGGTTGTAGACAGGAACCTAGCATGACTGCCCTCTGAGATGTTCAACAAGCAGCTGAAAGGGTCAGTTGCAGATATTTACACCCAGTGGACAGAAGTCAGGGATCCCTGTGGTTGAATTAGGGAAAGGCCAGAAGAAGCTGAGGAGGAGGGTGACCCCATAGCAATACTAGCAGTCTCAACTAACCTGGACCCCTGAGATCTCTCAGACTCTGAGCAACCAGGCAGAATACACCAGCTGATATGAGGCACCTGACACATATACAGCAGAGGACTGCCTGCTATAAGAGTTGCTAAGTACAATGTTACTTTTACAAATACACACACACACACACACACACACACCACTTGACTTATTTCAAAACAACTATTTGGAAAGGGGAATTGAGTCAGGGTCGCATGAAGCCCAGCTGGACTTAAACTTTCTATAGTATTGAATTCTAAATGCTCTCCTGTCTCTCCCTCCAAAGTGTTGGAATTATAGGTATATGCTACCACAACTAGGAAAGAAAGTATGTTTTAGTGTGCTGGAAACTTGCTAAAATAAAATATTAAGGACTACTTAAATTGAAATAGTGTGGCATTTTAACAAAAGAAAATCAAATTATGTGGTTTGAAACTCTATATGTGTGTGTGTATGTGTGTGTGTGTGTGTGTGTTTCATTCTTTTATTAAATAAATGTTGATGGGGCATTCATTATGTCAAGCAATAGGTTCTGGGGACACAACTGTGAACTAAAATTCAAACCTCTTTTCATGCCATTTAGTCCTGTGTAGCAGATGTATTAAATATTAAATACAAAAATATATAATTATGAATTTTAATAAGTACCTTGTAGAAACTTACTGGTTGCCACTGTAGCATATAATAGTCCATTGACTGGATGAGTGACATGGACAAAACAGAAAAATAATTAAAAATTATTTATAATATGTTAAAAGTTAATGTTATTTTAATAAATGCTCACTAATGATTATCAGTAATTTTCCTTTTTACTGATTTTGCTGTATTTACCAAATTCTCAGCAATAAATATGTGCTATGGTTTAAATGCATCCCTCCACCCTCTACAAGAAAATCATGTTTCTCATTGAACCTAGAGCTTGCTGTTTCACCAAGACTGGCAGGCCAGCAAGCCACAGAATCCTCTTGTCTCTGCGCTCCCCAGTTCCGGAGTTATAAGCACTCACTGCCACACCCAGGTTTTATGTGGGTGCTTGGAATCTGAACTCACATCCTCATGCTTCCACGGCAAGCACTCAACCTACTGAGTCACATCCCCAGCCAGTGAGATATTAACATCTTGATCATGGACTTTCCAAACTCCATAATTGTTAGAAAATAAATGCTGAATTTTCATAAATTAAACACCATATCATATTCTGTTAGAACAGTACAAATGGAGTAAGATAATATATATTACTTTTATATGTAATCCTAAAAACAAACAACAAATGTAAAAGAAAACAAATGAAAATAATGTAAAGTAAAATAAACATGCATTGCTTAGTTTACCAAACTTCCAACAGTCATACAGTTTAACAAGATGTTCTGTATGGTTGGGAGAATGCTCTATGATAGTCATATTTTTATTTCAAATGAGTGAGCTTATTAAGCATGCAGTGAGCAAAAAAAATCAGATAGCAAGTGCCAGAGAGCTAGAAGTAGAAATAGATAGTAATCATCATCAAATCAGAAATTATAACACCCAGCATAGGTGACTACAGCAGTCTGATTGAGGGTACAAAAATGACATCATCAAATCAGGATTTAAAATGTCCAGCAGAAATTGACTATAGAAGCAGCCATCAAGCTGGGGGTTCCAAACTAAGAGTTTTTCCACCAAGGAGCTTCTGGCTCCTAGTTCCCATCCCTGACATTTTTACACCATGTGTCTTAGGGTTTTACTGCTGTGAACAGACACCATGACCAAGGCAAATCTTATAAGGCCAACATTTAATTGGAGCTGGCTCACAAGTTCAGAGGTTCAGTCCACTATCATCAAGGAGGGAGCATGGCAGCATCCAGGCAGGCATGGTACAGGAAGAACTGAGAATTCTACATCTTCATCTGAATGCTGTCAGCAGAATACTGGCTTCCAGGCAGCTAGGATGAGGGTGTTAAATCCCACACCTCAGTGACACACCTACTCCAACAAGGCCACACATATTCCAACAGGGCCATACCTTCTAATAGTGCCACTCCCTGGGCCAAGCACATACAAACCATCACACAGTGGGATAAAGAATAGTAGTAATGTCTGATGGAAATAGATTATCTTCTAGCTATTCTCAAGAACTCAATGTTTTTTTAATATGCTTGGACCTTTATTGCTTTTCTGACTCTCACAGGATTAGTGGGTCATCCAAACCCCAACCTGAACTACTATACTCATCAAAACTACTTGTCATAGTTGAAAGAGAAAAAAATACATAAAACATAACCTCTCCATGACATAAACAGGTGAAAAGATTCCATGTCCAACAAACCAGCCCCAGATAATAATAATAATAATAATAATAGTAGTAGTAGTAGTAGTAGTAATAAATATAGTAGGAAGCAATACTTCAAATTGAAGAGAAGACTAAGAATAGCCAAGAGACAATAAAAATAAAAATTAAGCTATAACAAAACACAGAAAAATAACAGTAATCAAAATAAATCTGTCAATAATGTTCAATATTAATGCTCTTATGTCCTCAATCAAAAGACACAGGTTAGTTGAACAGATCAAAAAAAAAATTCATCTGTCTGTTTTCTAAAAGAACCTCATGTACCTTACAAGAAAAGGATGGAAAAAGTTATTCCAAGCAAGCAGGAACAGCAAACAAAGCAAGCATTGCTATCCTAACATGATAAAATAGACTTCCAATTGAAATAAGAAGAAATAAAAATACTCCATTCTAATCATAGTAAAAATTAACCAAGAAGAAAATACAATACTAAAATCTGTCTGGTTCTTGCTATTTGTTCTTTTGCTCACTACATGCTTAATAAATTCAAACATTTTGTCCATAGAGAAGACCTTGTTAAACACTATAACTGTTGGAGGTTTAGTAAAGTACAATAAATGTTTACTTTACATCACCAAACTCTGGCACATAAATTATATACTATTCGATTTAAAGACACAGATTAACAGTAATCTATTAATAGTAGGTGATTTCAAAACCACACTTTCTCCAATAGACAGGTCATCTGGACAAAACACAAACAAAAAACCGCAGAGCTAAATCATACACCAAAAGGACTTAACAGATAGCTACAGAATATTTCACCCAAATACCAAGGAATATATATTCTACTCCATGGAAGAAGGGTCTCTGAAACTGATATCAAAGCAATACGATTTTAAGGGAACACTTTAAAAAACTGTATTACACTAAGTGGTAAAATCTGAGAAATAAACAAATTTCTAGATTCATCCAAGCCACCAAAATTAAATCAAAAGAGATTACCAATTTATAGAATCCCATAACAACGGAGACAGGGAGGTGTAGCTCAGATAGATTGACAACAGAATTCTACCAGATTTTCAAAGACTGTTTTTCCCTTTCTGGTTGTCAATCTAAAATCATTCTTTCTTTTTTTTTTTTCCTTTTATTTTACTTTTGAGATTATAACTTAATTACAACATTTCTCTCTTTCCTCCCTCTACATACTCCCCTGTACCTCTCCCTGCTCTCCTTCAAATTCATGGACTCTTTTTAATTATTTGTTATTATAACCAATGTTGCTTAAATCATGAAACTCCTTCTAGAAACCCAGCATTACTCAATCTCAAAAGCAGGTAAAGACAAAACAACAAAAAGTACAGGCAACATACATCATGAACACAGATGCAATGATCCCCACAAAAATATTTACAAGCTGAATATAAGTATGTACCACGAACACATTCATTTTATTCCTGTGATTCTGGAATGTTTCAATATATGTAACTCAAGATATAATAAATCATATATAAATAGACTTAAAGATGAAAACTGCATGATCATCTCCATAGATGTACAAAGACCTTTGACAAAGGCCAACATGCTTTCAGGTTCTAGAGTGTATGATTAAAGCAAATATACCCCTACCTAATAAAGGTTATGTACGATAAATCCACAGCCAACATCATCCTCAAAACTCAAGGTAATAACACTAAAATCTCCTGAGACAGGGCAGGGCTACTATCCTCATTCATTTTCAATATAGTGCTTGAAACACTAGCTAGCATGGTAAGATATAGAAATTAAAGAGAAATAAATAGGAAAAGAAATCAAAGTATCCCTATTTACAGATAATATTATACATAAAATATCCTAAAATTTCCACCAGAAACCTTCTAGAAATGATCAATATTTTGAGCAAAGTGATAAGATACAAAATTAATGTACAACAATCAGTAGCCTTTCTATATACCGATAACATACTGAGAACAATATCATGAAAACAGTCCCATTCAAAGTAACCCAAATTTTAAAAAAATCAAAATATATAGAAATATCCTACCAAGGATGTTAAAGACCTCTAGAATGGAAACTTTACATTTTTAAGAAACAGATTGAAGAAGATGTGGAAAAGCATCCCATGCTCATGGATGGTTGAAGAAGATGTGGAAAAGCATCCCATGCTCATGGATGGTAGAATTAATTTGTGAAAATAACCATTCTGCCAAAATGACAATGTTGCCATGTTCAATGCAATCCCAATCAAATTCCCATTCTATTTTTCAAAGAAATAGAAAAAAATCATAAAATTCACAGAGAAACACAAAGATCAAGAACAAAGCAATCCTGAACAAAGAGAAGATTGTAAGAGAGAGAGAGATCACCAATCCAGACTTTACAATATTTTACAAAGCTATACTAATAAAAATAGCTTGATACTAGCAGAAAAACAGACAGGTAGATCAATGAAACAAATAGAAGATTCAAACATAGAATATAAGCTATCTGGAACTTGGCAAAGATGGAAAACAACATCAACAAAAATATACCAGAGAAAAGATAACATAGAAGCATATTAGACTCATATCTATTGCCCTGGACAAAAGTCAGTTCCTGCTGAATTAAATACATCAATATGAAACCTGAAATACTGATTCTGCTAGAAAAAAGCATATTGTTACTTTACAATATATGAGTATAGGAAAGGACGCTGTGAATAGGACTCTATTTGTCCAGGAATTACAACCAAGAATTGATAAATTGAACTTCATAAAACTAAAAAGCTTGTTACAGAAAAGGAAACAATCATTGAGTGGACAGGAAGCCCAGAGAGTCACAGAGAATCTTTGCCACCTATTCACCTGACAGAAGATCAATTTGCAGAATATATAAAGAACTTTAAAAACAGAACCAAGAACACAAGCAACACAATTTTAAAAATGGAGTGGATCTGAACAGAGTTTCCAAAGGAAGAATAAAAATGTCTAATAAATATCTCACAAGGTATTAAAGCATCTTTAGTAATTAGGGAAATACAGATTAAACTACTTTGACATGTCCTCTTACCCCAGTGAAAAAGGCTAAGATCAAGAAAACTGACAACAAATGCTCATTGATGTTGAGATTTCTACAGTGTTCTGTAGCTGCACCACCAAGAGTGACTATCTCCCTTGTCACTATGGAAATCAGTATAGAGAATTCTCAAAAGCAAAAACTAAATCTGTCATCTGACCCAGCTAAACAATTCTCAGCATATATGTTCCCAAAGGATGCAACATCCTACTCTACACATGCTTACTCAGCCATGGTCATTGCAACTCTAGCCCTGATAGCTAGGAAATGGAAATACTGTAATCATCCTTCTCATGATAAATGGATAATGAAAACATGGTACACATACACAATAGGATTCTATTGAACTGTTTAAAAATTACTGAACCTTGTGTTAACCCAGACACAGAAAGACAAACAACATATGTTTTCTCTTATTTGTGGAACATAGCTCTTAAGGTTTAGATGTTTTCAGGAGGGAAATAGTAAGACTATGAAGGGGGAAAGTGATAAAAATGGGACGAGACAATTTTAACTGCAGGTGAACAGGCAGCAATATAGAGGTTGAGGAAGGGATAAATAGTACTATGGATCTCTAAAAAAGTCATAGGGAATCTCATTATCTCAGGAGAGAGAGAGAGAGAGAGAGAGAGAGAGAGAGAGAGAGAGAGAGAGAGAGAGAGAGAGAGAGGATACACACATGTGTATATGAACTACCTATGGTTGGAAAGGCCACAGAACCTAAAGCAGTAACCATTGAAACTCCCTAATACTGTGACTCTTTAATATAGCTCCTCATGTTGTGGTGACCCCCCCCCCTCCAACCATATTGCTACTGTTGTGAATCACAATGTAAATTATGTGTGTTTTCCAATGGTTTTTAGAAACCCCTATGAAAGGGGTCGCAAGCCACAGCTTGAGAACCATTGACTTACAGAAAATCCTACTATTGCCACTTTTCTAAACTAGTATACTTTCTAACTTCATTCTAAATATTTACCCTTACACTCAGAGATAAGTAAGTGTAGCTCTTACTCCTCATCTAAGAAGCCTCTTTTTGTAGAAAAAATGGAGACCATTACAGAAATCCACAACTCGCTAAATTCAGAAATCAACTAACTGTGGGTGCCCAGTATTAATGACATTAGACAAAGGCAATGGAAAGATACTGTAGGACACAGAAAAGAAAACTATAACATAGGGCAGTTGATATTATCTCAGATTAGAAATTGCTTAATGATACACCTACACCACAACCCCTATACAGAAAGCTCAGAGAGCATCATGAAAGAGATCGCAGAAAGATTCTAAGAGCCATAAGACTAGGAGTCTGTGCCTTCTAGATATGACAGGGAGGCTGTGGACATGAGATCTCAACAATATGGTTACCTAAGCAAGGCCTACATAAGGACAATATCAGTTGACAAGCCAATGTGGATGAGGCAAACCTCACAAAGCCCCACCCCTAAATAAAGAGCTACAGGGAATAGCTGCTGAGAGAGAAACAGTCTTCTCCAGAAACTGTCCCATAAATATCAACCAATACCAAATTGTGTGTGTTTGTGTGTGTGTGTGTGTGTGTGTGTGTGTGTGTGTGTGTGTGTGTGTACATGTGTGTGAAACAGTAATTTCTATGGGGGCTCACAAAGACTAAGTCATCAACCAAAGAAGATGCAGGGGTTGGACCTAACCCCCCACAAATTTAGCAGATGTGCAGTTTGGTCTTCACATAGGATCCCTGACAATTGGAGTGGAGTCTGTCTCTGACTCTGTTGCCTGCCATTGGATCCCCTTCCCCTATCTGGACTGCTTAGTTGTACCTCAACAAAAGAGGATGCACCTAGTCCTGCTGGGACTAGATGTCCCAGGGTGGGGTGGTACCCAAGGTAGGCCCCACCTACTCTGAGGAGAGTAGGGGAGAGGATAGTGGAGGAAAGGATTTGGGTTTTTTGTTGTTGTTGTTGTTGTTGTTTGGTTTTTTGTTTGTTTGTTTTTCTTTTTTTGAGACAGGGTTTCTCTGTGTAGCCCTGGCTGTCCTGGAACTCACTCTGTAGAGCAGGCTGGCCTCGAACTCAGAAATCCACTACCTCTGCCTCCCAAGTGCTGGGATTAAAGGCATGCGCCACCACCGCCCAGTGGAGGGAGGGATTTGTAAGGGTGGGATTGGGAGGAAAGGAGGGAGGGGAATTTAATTGGGATGCAATGTTAATTAAAAAATAAATTATAAAAAATAAAATTCATGAAATTCATATGATAGGGAATTAAAAATAAAGTATATATATTGTTTAAAATCTTAACTATTTAAAATAATAAAAAAAGAAGCCATAAATTTGAGAGGACAGAGCAGCAGGGGACAAGAGAGGAGTTGGGGAGGGGAAATATAAATACAGTAGTCATATATGAAATTCTGAAAACATTAAATACTTTGATAATAACATAAGAAAATTCAATGTGATTTTGGAGTCAATGCCAATTGGATGAAAAAAGAATACTGCAGTGATTTTTGTCTAGCAGTATACTATGCTCATATGCTGCTGATTCAAAGTAGAATCTGTTAAATGTTGAGTAGGAAAGACAATACATGATCCTACAAAGGCAGTTAATGATATTAGACAAAAGCACTTGAAAGATACTGTGGCACAGTCAAGGCAAAACTGCAATATAGGACAATTTATCATAATCTCAGATTAGCAAGTGTTCAATAAGCACGATGTTTTCAAGTGTCTTCTGTAAATCGCTGATAAGAAATGTACTCAGGAACTTTTAGGTAAGATGACAGACTAGAGATTGCCTGTAGGTGATCTAGTGAAAGTCATAATAAAAACTAGATTTAGCTCAAAAGCTAGAAATACAGAAAGAGCTTTGGAAAACTGAAAAAAATAGCAGAAGGCTAATTTTCTTTTTGTAAAGATGACTGGTATAGCAATAGTGAATAATCATGTATGGTCGGTCATTTGATATTTTTATGTTAATCATTCTGATTGCAGTAAGATGGACTCTCAAAATAGTTTTAATTTGGATTTCTCTGATGAGTAAGGATGCTGAACAAGTTCTTTAAGTGTTATTAACCATTACTATTTCTTATTTTGAAAACTTTCTATTCAATCCTAGAGTTCATTATGAGGGGGGGGGGGTCACCAAGAAGTTTTATTAATGGTTTGACCTATTTTTAACAAGTTGTTTTGCTGTTTTGGTTTTGGCTTTATTTAGGGGGTTGTATATTCAAGATGGTCCTCTGAAAGAATAGGTGGTAGATATTTTCTTCCATTCTATAGACTGCCTTGTCATTTGCAGTTTTCTTTGCTGTACAGATGTGTGTGGTTTTTTTTTTAATTTCATGCCTCCAAATTGCACAGCATGTCAAATGGAATTTTCCTCCAACCTTTACTCATTTATGAATGGAATCACTGTTTTACCAAAACCTGCCACTGAATGTGAGATACATTAGGACTGTAAGCTTGTCCTTGGTTTGGGCTTTCACTATGCACATATGCACAGATGACACTGTGCCCGAATCACGAGAATAGGCATGAAGCTCAATTCAAAAAGCAATGGCTAATGGATTTATTTAGCAAAATAAATCTTAAAACAATATAGCATGCAGACTGGTTCATTGTACTCAGAATGCACATGGTGGCTACAACCATCTATAACTCCAGTTCCAGAGGACTCCATGTCCTTTTCTGTCCTCCATAGCTCTAGGCATGTATTTGGTGAACATGCATACATGCAAATAAATACTCATATACATAAAAGGGTCAGGATTCAATGCATTACACTTCTGTGATAACAGTGAGATATTAGGGATAAGTCTTAAATTTTATTAACATCTGGTAGCATGGATAAGGGAGCCCTGCCCACCCCTTGTCACCTATAGCAGGCTGGAGCACATGGAAGACCAAGCCCTGTACCTTACCTGGACAGCATAATAGAGCTTGCCCTGCTGGTGTGGGCAAGTGTGAGTGGTCCCCGAGGGCATAAGAGCAGGAGAGCTGGCTCTGCCTTTTACTACAGCAGTACTGGGTGAACCAGCTAGGGTTGTGCTGGAGAGCTCACCATGGTAATGTGGATGCTGGGAAGCTGGTGGGGTGACAAGCTCAAATACCTCTCAGGCCCAGATCCAGGGCTTTGAGTTGGCCCACTCAAACATCTATCCCATCTATGAATTCCTGGAGCACATGAAAGGGTCAGTTCCACAGATCCAAAGCTGCAGGGTCTCCATGACACAGGACTACAATAGAATTTCCAAGAGGAGTCCCAGTGAGGATCCAGTATTGATAATATAGCAGAATCCAGAAGCATCAAACCAGACCAATGACTCATTACAATGAACATTTGCAAGTAAAGATGTGTGGACTATGTGTGTGTTGGGGGAGGGGGTGTTCAGGATCACAAATGGAGACAGACAAGGGAGATGGCCAGATGGCCATGAGAATGAATGGATATCTGCAGCTAGCAGGAGGGAGGTACCTCGAGGACATGCCAGAGGCCTGAGATGAGAGAGGCTTCCAAGAATCAATGGGGGTGACCTTAGCTGAGACTCACAGCATTGGGGATATGGAACATGAAGAGGCTATCTCCTGTAGCAAGGCAGGAATCCCAGTGGAGTGATAAGGACACCAACCCACCCACAAAACTTTCAACCCAAAGTTTATCCTGCCTACAAGAAATGCAGGCATGGGGGATGGAGCAGAGCCTGAACTAATTGGACAACCAATAACTGACTCAACTTGAGACCCATCCCTTGGGCAAACACCAATCCCTAACACTTTTAATGATACTCTGTTATGCTTGCAAACAGGAGCATGTTGTCCTCTGAGAGGCTACACCCATCAGCTGACTCAGATACAGACACCCACATCCAAACAGTGAATGGGGCTTGGGGACTCTTATGCAAGAATAGGAGGAAGGATTGCTGACCACAAAAGGGATCAAAATCCACAAGAAAACCAACAGAGCCAACTAACCTGGACCCTTGCAATTCTCAGAGTCTGAACCACCAACTAAAGAGCATACGCCATCTGAATCTAGCCCACCCCACCCCCACCCCGCCACCTCCACTGCATACATTTAGCAGATGTGCAGCTTTGTCTTCATGTGGGCCCCAAACAACTGGGGAAGGGCTACCCTAAAGCTGTTGCCTGTTCATGGGCTATGTTCTCCTAGCTTGACTGCCTTGTCTGGCTTCAGTGGCAGAAGTGCCTAGCTCCACAGAGATTTGATATGCCAGGGTGGAGGGATACCCAAGGGAGGCCTCCATTCTCTCAGAGAGGAAGGCAAGGGGGAGGGGGAACTGTGGCAGGGGTGACTGGAGTGGGGACAGAAATAGGGGTGTAAAGTGAATAAATTAAGAAAACCTTGTAGGCAAAAGGATATACTGTGGGACACCCTGATACACGATGCAGTTTCCACAATGAGATTTTCTTTTCCTTTGGTGGTGGGGAGGGAGGTTTACAAAGGTGCATATGGATGAAGGGATGGGGAAATGAATGGGACTGGGGTGTATGATGTGAAATTGACAAAGAAACAATAAAAGTTTTTAAAAATAGATTAAGGGAAAAAATGATCATATAAAAATTATTAGACTTTCCATACACCAATAGCAAGCATGCCAAGGAAGAAATTGGAAAAAATCCTCATTCACAATAGCTTCAAAAGCTAAAATTCCTAGAAAGAAATAAGTCTAACCAAAGCAAAAAAAAACTGGTACGATTAAAACTTTAAGACACTGAAGGAAGAAATCATGATACTAAATGTTGGAAAAGCCTCTATGCACACGGACTAACAGAATTAATATTGTATGTCTTAGCTTAAGTTATTGCTGTGACGAAATACATGACAAAAGCAACTTGGGGAGGAAAGGCTTTATTCAGCTTAATCAAAGGAAGTCAGGACAGGAACTCAAGCAGGGCAGGAACCTGGAGGCAAGAGCTGATGCAGACGCCATGGAGGGGTGCTGCTTACTGGCTTGCTTCCCATAACTTGTTCAGCTTGCTTTCTCATAGAACCCAGGACAACCACCAGCCCAGGGATGACACCACCCACAATGGGCTGTGCCCTGCCACATCAATCACTAAGAAAATTGCTTACAGGCCTGTCCACAACCTGATCTTATGGAAGCATTTTCTTAAATGTGGTTCCCTTCTCTCACATGACTTAGTTTATGTCAAATTGATATAAAACTATTCAGCACATTGCAAAAATAACTCTATGACTACAAGTTATTAACAGATTCAATACAATTCCCATCAAAATTCCAATGACAGGGCAACAAGATGATTCAGCAGGGTAAGGCATTTGCCACCAAGCCTGATGAGCTGAGACGCATGCCCAGTACCCACAGGGTAGAGAGAACCAACTCCCATGAGTAGTCCTCCAACCTCTACACTCACTTTATGGCATGCTCCCCCACTTCCACTCCCAACACACAATAAATGAACATTACCTTCTTTTTAAAATTCCAACGATAATCTTCATAGAGCTGAAACCAACAATCTTAAAATACAAAAGACTGCAATTAGCCAAAGCAATCTTCAGCAGAAAGAACAATGCTGGAGGTATCAGAGTATTTGATCTCAAACTATATTCTAGAATCATATCAACAAAAACATCATGGCACTGGTACAAAAAAGACCAGTAGACCAGCTAATTAGAAATAAGAAATATAGATATATATAATCCCACACACCTACAGTCACCTTGGTTAGACAAAGTCTCAAAAACCTACAATAGTGCTGGGAAAACTTGATTTCCACATGTTTACTAACTGAACTAGACACATATTGCTTACCACAAACACACACACACACACACAAAAATTCAACATGGATCAACAATCTCAATGTAGATCCTAAAACATGTTAAGGGCTGAATCCTAGCCACTACAGCACCAGGGAATAGTACTGAGACTTTTAAATTGTAAGACTCTGAAAGAAAACCAGAAATACACTTTGACACAGTCAGTGGTTTTTCTGAGTTGACTCCAATAGCACAGGAAGCAATCCTAAGAATTGACAAATAGGATTGATTAATTTCTCAAGGGGTGTGTGTGTGTGTGTGTGTGTGTGTGTGTGTGTGTGTATGTGTGTGTGTGTGTGTGTGTGTGTGTGTGTGTGTGTGTTATGTTAAGGGATCTTTTCTAGTTTTATGAGAAGTGATGGGGAGTTTTTAAGGTAGTTGGGAAACAGAAATAATGCAATAAATGCATGGCCTAATTGGGGGAGGGCACAGAAGCAGCAGGAGAGGGTCACAGAAGAGGATAATGTAGGAAGGAAAAAGAAAAAAAGTATAGTGAGTGACACATGTATGAAGATGCCATGATGAAACTGATTGCTTTCTATGATAAAACATTTTAAAACAGTTTGTAACAGAGAAGCCAGAACACACATTCCGGGTCTTCCCCTTTAGGAGAATACATAGAGTACTGTTGAAATCTCACAAACAATAGGAAGAAGTTAACTTTAACCTTCCTTCTTAGTTTGGCCAAGTCCTTCCTTTGGCTGATGAGATATGTAAGGAAGTAGGGAGGAGGATTTACCACTGTAGTCATGGTAGCACGAGCAAGGACAAAGGGTCCAGCATTATGAAGAATAACTGGGAACAGAATTCTTGCAACCTGGCTGAGGCATGCAGCAAGAATGATAAATGGGGTTTTCTGCTAAGTACCTGGGACTGCCAACATCATCATTTCTCAGTGTGTACTTACAATCTTGGTTTTTAATATCATAAAGTCCATACATTTATGGCCCTTTATGTATTAGAGAGAAGCTTTTGTGCATGCAAATATTTCTTGATTCTTCTGTCCCCACAATGGGAAAAAGTTATGTATATAGAAATAAAATACTAGCCTCAACTTGTATGTATATCTAAGATCATGTAAGTCATTACAATGTGTTTTTGAGAGTTGCCACTTCACTGCACTATAAAAAGCTTCCTGGAAAAAGTATTAACAGATGGCCTCTTACTCTCTGAGACTGTTAGTAGCACACCAGATGGCAACCCAAATGAGAAGATTCAACTTCAATTCTCTAAACTGAAGGAAATGTGACGCTGGATTTTTAATAGGTGTGCAGCATTAGAGGTAGCAAAGAAATAATCAGTTAAGATAAAACCTCATCACCATGCCTTATTTCAATATGAGTTCCAGGCTTCATTGTCATAATGCTTGGCAAATAGCTCATACCAAATGCTGCAAATGGTTTGCCCAATACAAACCGAATCTTTATTTGAAATGACTGACAGATTTATGGGGTGTAAGGCCAGTCTAAGGAATAAGTGTAGAAGGCATTGGCCCAGGGACTGTGCTCTGTGCCATGGACGCTCCTTTCCCAAGACCACTCATTAGTTTACAACATTAGCTCTTATTGTTGGAAATATTCAACCTCAGCTCAACTGTCAAACTTTTGACAGGAAAGTAATAAGTGTTCTAAGAACTTTATCATCTTTCCAGATGTCCCACTCACCTACCAGTCAATGAAAGCAAGAGTGCAGTTCCCTTCCCAGACATTGCTGCAGTATAGATTTTTCCAGATGCCCTTGCATTCCAAAATAACCTTTCCCCATTACAACTCAGAAAAGAGCACTTGTATTTGCATATCATGGTAGGAAGGTGTCCTTTTGCCATCTGATGTTACATGAGTGAATAACAATTGGAGTCACGAGGTAAACCTCACATTCCAATGTTTTAAAAAGAGCATGGGCCATGAAGTAGGTACTAAGCTATTCCATTGTGTGAACCACCTTCAGTCTTCAAATATGGACCCACTAGGGCCCACCAAATACATGGGGTTTTGGTAAGTGGCTAGAAACATGGTCTGAAATACAAATACACTTTTTTAAAAGCATTTGTATTACTAAGTTGGGACAAATGGTGACTTGCAGCCTCCTTGACTATAATACTTTAACAGGACTTATACCTGATTTGCCAGCCTTGACTATTTCTCCTACTTTGCCCACATACAGTTCTACTACAGGGGTAGAAGAGACACAAAACAAACATGACTGCTACACAGTGAATTAAATGTGGCTGAGAGGATGATCACATTTGCAAAGGACTTATCATGCAAGCATGAGACCCTGAGTTCAGATCCCTTGCACCCATATAAAAAGCTGGCTGAGTCTCCAGAACTCCCTAGAGAATGCCCCCACCCTGACCCACACAAGTACATATATCCATTCATTCTCCTGGCCCTTTGGGATTCTCTCCTTTCTCTATCATGCCTGTGCTTCCAGGAGTCAATGTGGGTGACCTTAGCCAAAATGCCCAACAGTGGGGATATGGAATCTGAAGAGACCACATCTAGTAGCCAGATGGGATCCTGAGTAGAAGAATGGGGACATCAACCTACCTACAAAGTTTTTTACCCTAAATTAGTCCTGTCTAAAAGAAATGCAGGGACAAAGATGGAGACTAAAGGAATGGCTGACCAGTGATTAGCCCATTTTGAGACCCTTCCCATGGGCAGGCACCAATCCCTTACACTATTAATGATGCTATATTGTGCTTGCAGATAGGAGCCTAGAATAGGAGCCCTCTGAGAGGCTCTATCCAGCAGCTGACTGAGACAGATCCAGACACCCACAGACAAACACTGGGCAGAGGTCAGAGACCCCTGTGGAAGAGTTGAGGGAAAGATTGAAGACCCTGAAGGGGAGAGGAACTCCACAGGAAGAACAATAGTTTCAACTAGCCTGGACCCCTTAGAGCTCCCAGAGACTGAGAAACTAACCAAAGAACATGCACAGGCTGGTTTGAGGCTCCCTGGCACATATATAGCATGGAACTGCCTTGTCTGGCCTCAGTGGGAGAGGATGCATCTAATCCTGTAGAGACTTGATACCCCAGACCCAGGAGGGAGGATACAGAAGAGGGGTTGCCCTCTCAGATGTGAAGGAGAGGGGAGAGGGGCAGGAATTCTAGGAGGAGGACCAGGAGGGGACAGCATTTGTGATAGAAAGAAAGAAAGAAAGAAAGAAAGAAAGAAAGAAAGAAAGAAAGAAAGAAAGAAAGAAAGAAAGAAAGAAAGAATGGGGAAAGGCTGGGTGTGGCAGTATATATCTATAAACTCAACACTGGAGAAACACAGAGAAGATAGTACCTGAAGCTTACTAGCCAGACACTCTAGCTGAAAAGGAAAGAACATGTTAATGAGAATGGAAGCTAATGAGCAGAAAATAGAGTTCAAAGATGTCTAAGTTATTGTGTAGGTCCAGTGCTGTCTAGGGGAAAGAAACATTAGGTCTGGAGCTATGAAAAACTGCTGGGTGGTGGTGGTGCACGCCTTTAATCCCAGCACTTGGGAAGCAGAGGCAGACAGATTTCTGAGTTTGAGGCCAGCCTGGTCTACAAAGTGAGTTCCAGGACAGCCAGGGCTACACAGAAAAACCCTGTCTCGAAAAAAAAAAAAAAAAGAAAGAAAGAAAGAAAGGAAGGAAGGAAGGAAGGAAGGAAGGAAGGAAGGAAGGAAGAAAGAAAGAAAGAAAGAAAGAAAGAAAGAAAGAAAGAAAGAAAGAAAGAAAGAAAGAAAGAAAGGAAGGAAGGAAGGAAGGAAGGGAAAGGAAGGGAAAGGAAGGGAAAGGAAGGGAAAGGAAGGGAAAGGAAGGGAAAGGAAGGGAAAGGAAGGGAAAGGAAGGGAAAGGAAGGGAAAGGAAGGGAAAGGAAGGGAAAGGAAGGGAAAGGAAGGGAAAGGAAGGGAAAGGAAGGGAAAGGGAAAGGGAAAGGGAAAGGGAAAGGGAAAGAGAAAGAGAAAGAGAAAGAGAAAGAGAAAGAGAAAGAGAAAGAGAAAGAGAAAGAGAAAAAGAGAAAGAAAGAGAAAGAGAAAGATCTTTGCTGAAGGACACAGACAGACACTAAACTTCCTCAGTACCAAAATAAAATATGGCCACCCACCCCTTTGAATGACATTTAGAAATGATGCTATTTCCTGGAACTTGGGATAGTGAGATGTGTACATTTGTATTTTGCTCCTCAAAAGAGGGGAAAACTGCAATAAATTCTTTTACCAATTTCACCTTATACGTCACTGTCAGGTGTATTATCAGCTTGAATATAGCCCTACTTCTGGTATCCTCAGAGAAGTAACCACTAAGAACAAGACCCTATAAACATAGTTCCTAACACAGGAGACATTTTCTTTTAGGGCTAAGGCCTTTATAAATTCAGTGAGCTCCCTGAAACTCTATGTATAAAAGTACATCGAATATGCCTGTGAGCACACGGCACTGTAAACCTAAATGTGGGATCCCTTGGAAACCCCAAATAACACATGGCTCAAAATCGGTTAAAAAATGTTTCCCAACTTGGTGTTATAGTCCATATCCTAGCATTTATGAGGCTGAGGCAGAAATGCTGTCATTAGTTTAAGGACATCCTGAGCCACCAAACAAGTATCAGGCAAGCTAAAGTTATTTAATGACAGTTTGCCTCAGAACACCAATAGTTTTAAATAATTCATCTCTTTATAATGTGGTAACCTAACCAAGCAATGTTCCTGATAAATGCTATCTACTACCAGGCATCACCTCTAACTAGTGCCTGGTGACCTTGGTTGACATCATTTCATCTTCCCCCATTTGCAACAATGCAATGCCTACTTTGTGTTAACCAGCATCACTTCTGCTATCTCTAAAAATGTCAGAAGAGTTTTACTATTTCCCTCTGTTAAAAGGAAGACGTTATCAAAGTCAAATAACCACCCTTTTGTCAGCAATCAATTCCTCACCCCATAGATGGCTTTGTGGGTTTTGTACTAGTAATGTGGTTTTTGTACAAGTAATTCCTACTGAAATTATTCCATCATTCAGAAATCAAAGGACTTCTTGTAGAAAGCTAGCTGTGCACAACACAAAAATACCTGCATTTCTTCCTTCATCTTACCTTAGGAACCAAAAAGAAGTTACACACTAATCTCATGATAATGAAATGAAAACATGAATGACTATTAAGAGCATAGGACAAGTATAAATTTGAAAACCACACCACCATCCCCTCAAAGAAAGCATTTCTGTGAAGGTGAATAGACTGATAAAACATTGCATATTTATCATGATGGTGTTTGCAGGAGCAATCCCACTGAGAAAGCATTCCTGGTGGCTACAGCATTGGCTGCCAGCCAAAATCACAGACTATAAACAATGAAAATCTTTCCATGAAGAAAACTTAGGGATAGAACTCACTTGGGGTCCGGGGCCTTCTAAGGAAGTGCTCAAGCCATAATTCAAAGTAACATTTTCATCAGTCCAAGGTGGCAGGCAGGATAAACGACCTGGCCATGAATGCACATGTTGAGAGGGGCCTGAGAGAGAGGCCCTCAGGAAATACTTGTGGAATGCTGACTCCTAACCCAACACTCCTGTGCTAGAGAAAAAGGCCTTGGGGAAGGTGTTAGACCACAGTGGGATGCTAAGCTCCTGGCCAGTGAAACAGTGAAACACTGTTGACTTTCTGTTGAAACAAGTTTCTAGCTTTACCAGCCCCCTAATTCAGGGTATGTGCTGCCAGGTTTTTATGATATATAGAGTTAAGAAGATTGAAGACGCCCCTACGTTGGGTCTGAACTCTGAAGTCTAATGCTGACCTCGTCCAGGATAACAATGTTCTCTGAGACAACTACTCTGAGTAGGCAGACATCCAGACATTTTGTGCTTTACTTTTCGGAAGTGTTGACATTTTCCAGCTTTTGAAGATGCAAATTTGTGACATGTGAAATGAAATGTGCAGTACCAACCTCTTTAAAAAGGAAAGAAAAAAATCTACTAAAAAATTCTTTCCCCCTAGGGTCACTGGGTTGACTATACTATGAGCTGCTAGTTACTTAACTGCACCACTAAGGATTAATTTCTAACTCTCCAAGTTTAAGGGTATTAGAGAAGGATGGAGAGGAGAGCTGAGTAGAGACAATGAGGAAGAATAGTAAACAGGACTACAAACAACTGTGGGTAAGCTAGGGTCCATGCCTCCTAAAAAGGGGGCGCATTCTCACTAGGAGGCCACGAAAAATGATCTTAAATCAACTATCTGTGAGGATGAACCTTTGTTCTTTTCTCAAGATATGACACACTGTAGATTAATGGAATAAAGTAGTGGAAACAGAAGGCAGGGAGCCATCTCAGTCAGTAAAAGCTCTTGCTGTGCAAGCAAAGCGACCTCAGTTTACTCTTCAGTACCCACACTTTGCAAAATGCCATGTCTGGTGGTATAATCTTTTAAGGCCAACCCTGAGAAGGCAGAGATAGGAAGATCTCCAAGCTTGCTGAAAGCCAGCTTAATATACTAGTAAGCTCCAAGACAGTGAGAGATGGTATCTATAAGTTCTATAAACAACTCCTGAGGAACCGCAACATTCTCTTCTGACCTCTACACACACACACACACACACACACACACACACACGCAAATGCACACACACATGTGTGGAAAAATAAGAAGGGAAAGAGGGCACCTTCCTGTGCCCTGTGGATCATGGCAGTGGCCTGAACAAGAGCTTTTTTTTCAGGAATCTGGTGTCTGAGATCACAGGAAAGCATGGAGAGCTGGAGGTGATGATTAAAACAAACAAACAATGAGGCTCAAAATATCTGTAATAGAAAAAGAAACATCACTGAGATAACTCAGAGGCACTTTGGGACTTTTAATTTGAGGTTGTCTCTGAGCAATGAAGAGTCCAAGAGACCTGAATCATTTGGACTTGCCAGTGTTGAGTAGTGACACTCCTTACCACATACCAATGGCCCAGTGTCTCCACTGAAACTACTTATTGAATAAACAGATGTGCAAAGGCCAAAGGGCTCTTAAATATATCAAGTGAGTCAGTCAGTAAAGGGTATATATTCATACATGAAAAACACTGGCTTTCATATTCATACATGAAAAAATATTGGCTCATAGTTGTTGTAGAATGTGACCAAGTCCTACCATTGGACTCAGCTCTCTGGGAGAAAATACTGTTTGGTGTGACTCATTGTACCAGAACAATTCTTAAAAGATAACACCAGTCAAAGCAATGTTCAACTAATGTTTTTCAACACATGCATGGATAACAGAATGAGTAGAAGGGAAAATAAAATGCATGCAAAAGATAAAGTATTGTTTTTCATTCCTTGCATTGAAGTAAAACTAATGATTTAACTTCTTAAAAGTTTTCCTCTAATTTTTCCTATTAACACTGCAACCATTTTGTCATCAAGTCTAGCCTGGACCCTTGAAATTTTTCCTACATGGTCTTTTGTCCACTCACCTCAATCTCCTCCCCATTTTATATTCTATTCTGTAAACAAATTTATATTTATAGTTTATATATAGTTTTATAAATTTTATCATATACATTTTATATTCCACTCTTTAAACAAATAGAATCTATCACAAATTCAAATGTGCTGCAGACCTGTACTGGATCAGGCCAGTCATTGTTACATCAGAGAATGCGGAAGGGTTCATGATCCCTTACGCTGCTCTTTAGAGCTATTGCCAACTGATGACCTCTGAAGAAGGGATAATAATTTTCTTGAAATGTGTGGTTCTAGGTAGATCTATAATGCTCTAATGGATGTCCCCACTCCCATAAAAATGGGGCTTGGTGGATTTTTTTTTAAAAACACAAACGTGAAAGGAGGATGGGGCTAGGAGTTGGAAAAGTTGTAAGATGTAGAGGTGGGCAAAGGATCTGGGAACAGCTTGGGGAAGAGTGGGGGTAAACATAATCAAACCTATTTCATGCATTATTCAATTCTCAAATAATGAATTAAAATATTTTATTTATAAAAGTTCACATGTGATCATCATGTGGCTGTACTTATTAAAACACTATAGATATATATATATACATGCACTTGGAATAGAAGCCAAGGCCCTTACCTTAGGCAGGTAATGTACAAATATGAACTTTTGTTAACACCTACTTTGCAACCAAGAGGTAGAATCTTCCTGCCATATCATTGAGTCCTGGCTAACTTGAAATAATAGAATATTGCAGAAGTGAAATACTTGGACCTACAAATCTAAGTTCCCGTCTGCCTGGATTGCATAGAAATTTCACTCTATGCCTACCAGCTTGTATATAAAAATTTATCACCCTGCACAAAGCTCAAGTCCAAATGGTTCAGGGACTTCAACATAAAACCAGATATACTGAATCTAATAGAAGAGAAAGTGGGAAAGAGCCATGAACTCACTGGCACAGAGGGAAATTTCCTGAACATTACACCAATGGCTCAGGCTCTAAGATCAACAATTGACAAATGGGATTCCTTGAAATTTCAAAGCTTCTGTAAGGCAAAGGACACTGTAAATAAGACAAAACAGCAGCCTACAAATTGGGAAAAGATTTTCACTAACCCTACATCTAATAGAGGGCTAATATACAAAATATATAAAGAACTCAAGAAGTTAGATTATAAAAACCAAAAAAAAAAAAAGAAAAGAAAAGAAAAGAGAAAAGAAAAGAGAACTATTTTAAAAAATGTGGTACAGAGCTAAACACAGAATTCTCAACAGAGGAATCTTGAATGGCCGAGAAGCACTTAAAGAAATGTTCATAGTCCTTAGTCATCAGGGAAATGCAAATCAAAACGACCCTGAGATTCCACCGCACACTAACCAGAATGGCTAAGATCAAAAACTCAAGCAACAGTACATGCTGGGGAGGATGTGGAGAAAGAGGAACACTCCTTCATTGTTGGCTGTACTGCAAACTGGTACAAACCACTCTGTAAATCAATCAGGCGGTTTCTCAAAAAAATTGCCAATAGTTATATGTAAAGACATAGCTATACTGCTCTTGGGCATATATCCAAAATATGCTCCACTATACCACAAGGACACATGCTCTACTATGTTTGTAGCAGCTTTGTTCATAATAGCTAGAAACTGGAAACAACCCAGATGTCCCTCAGCCAAAGAATGGATAAAGAAAACGAGTTCTTTTTTTTAACTAATCATTTTATTTATTTACATTTCAAATGTTGTCCTCCTTCCTGAAACCCTCCTCAATGCACCCCTCTCCTTCCCCCCCCCTTTGCCTCTAAGAAGGTGCTCCCCCACCCACCAACCCACTCCCACCTCACTCCCCTAGCATCCCCCTTTTCTGGGGCAAGTGCACTCCCTCCCACTGAAGCCAGACAAGGCAGTCCTCTCTGCTACATATGTAGCAGGGGCCACAGACTGGTCAGTGTATACTCTTTGGTTGGTAGCTTAGTCCCTGGGAGCTCTGAGGGGTCTGGTTAGTTGATATTGTTGTTCTTCCTATGGGGTTACCCTCCCCTTCAGTTCCTTCAATCCTTCCCCCAACTCTTCCATTGGGTTCTTGGATCAGTCCAATGGTTGGCTGTGAATATCTGCATCTGTCTACTATTCAGCTAAAACTAAAAACAAGGACAGCATGAATTTTGCATGCAAATGGATGTAACTAGAAAATATTCTGAGTGAGTTAATCCAGACCCAAAAGAACATGCATGGTATGTATTCACTAATAAGTATATATTAGCCATGAAGTACAGGATACCCACATTATACTCCACAGACCCAAAGAAGATAAACAAGAAGAAAGGCCCAAGGGAGGATGCCTGAATCTCACTTAGAAGGGGGAATAAAATAGTCATAGGAGGTAGACAATAGGGAGGAAACTGAGTGGGAGAGGGGATGGGGAGGTGAATTTGGGGGTCAGGATCAGGTATGTGGAGAGACAGAAGAGAGGGCCAGAGGGCCAGGAGAATGAATGGAAATCTATAGCTGCTGGGGGTATGAGAGTGGGGGTAATCTCGAGGAAGTCACAGAGATCTGGGATGGGAGAGGGAGGCTCTCAGGAGGCAACATAGGTAACCTTGGCTGAAACTAATACCAGTAGGGATATGGAACCTAAAGAGTCCACTTCCTGTAGCCAGGCAGGATCACCAGCAGAGGAATAAGGACAGCAACTTTCCTACAAAACTTTTTTTTTTTGTTCTTGTTTTTGTTTTTCGAGGCAGGGTTTCTCTGTATAGCCCTGGCTGTCCTGGAACTCACTCTGTAGACCAGGCTGGCTTTGAACTCAGAAATCTCCCTGCCTCTGACTCCCATGTGCTGGGATTAAAGGCATGTACCACCACTGCCCAGCCAAAAATTTTGACCCCAAATTTGTCCTGTCTACAAAAAAATGCAGGGACAAAGATGGAGCAGAGGCCAAAGGAATGGCCAACCAATAACCAGCCCAACTTGCAGCCATCCTATGGGTGAGCACCAATCCCTGACACTAGTAATGATACTATGTTATGCCTGCAGACAGGAGTCTATCTGAACTGCCCTCCACTCAGTAGCTGACCAAAACAGATTCAGAGACTCACAGCCAAACATTGGACAGAGTTTGGCAACTCTTAGGGAAGAGTTTGGGGAAGGATTGCAGGTCCTGAAGGGGATGGGAACTCCACAGGAAGACGAACAGAGACAACTAACTTGGACCCTTGGGGCTCTCAGAGACTGAGCCACCAACCAAAGAGCATACCTGGGCTGGACTGAGGCCCCCGACACATATGCAGCAGATGTGCAGCTTCAGTCTTCATGTGGGTACCCCAACAACTGGAGCAGGGCTATCCATAAAGCTGCTGCCTGTCTGTGGAATCCTTTCGCCAACAGGGCTGCCTTGTCTGGCCTCAATGTGAGAGGATGCACCTAACCATACAGAGACTTGATGAACCAGAGTGGGAAATACCCCGGGAGATGGGGGGATCCTCTCAGAGGAAAAAAAGGAATGGGGGAGGGACCCTGTGATGGGGGACTGGGAGGGAGTACAGTAATTGGGATGTTAATAAATTAATTTAAAAACGGTGAGAAGCCCTTTTAAAAATGAGGTACAGAGCTAAACATAATTTCCAACAGGGGATTCTCTAATGGCTGAGAAGCACTTAAATAAATGTTCAATACCCTTAGTCATCAGGGAAATGCATATCAAAATAACCCTGAGATTCCACCTTACACATATCAGAAGAGCTAAGATCAAAAGCTCAAGTGACAGCTTGAGGCAAATTTGTGGAGCAAGGAGAACACTCCTCCATTGCTGGTGGGAGTGCAAACTTGTACAACCACTTCAGAAATGAATTTAGCAGTTTCTCAGAAAACTAGGAATAGTTCTACTCCAAGAACTAGCTATACTACTCCTGGGCATATGACCAAAAGATGCCCCACTATACCACAGGGACACTTGCTCAACTATGTTCATAGCAGCTTTATTCATAATAGCCAGAAACTGGAAACCTGGATACGCCTCAAATGAAGAACAGATAAAGAAAATGTGGTACATCTATGCAATAGAATACGACTTGGCTAATAAAAACAAAAACATCATGAAATTTGCAAGCAAATGGATGGAACTAAAAAATGTCATCCTGAGTGAGATAACTCAGACCCAGAAAGATACCCATGGTATACACTCATTTATAAGTGAACATTAGCCATAAAGTACAGAATAATCTTGCTATAATCTACAGACCCAAGAAACTAAATAATAAGGAGGGCTCAAGGGAGGATGTGTGACCTCAGATGGGAAAATAAAATAGTCATTGGAGGTGAATGGAGGGAGGGAACATGATGGGAGAGGGTGAAGAGGGGAAGGGTGCTGGGGATTGAGGGAGGGAGAGTGAAGGAGAGAGGGGAGTTGAAGAGGGCTAGGAATGAGAATTGAAATCAGTAGGGGTATCTCTGGGACTAGCTGGAAACCATGGATGTAGGGAGTCTCTGTAGAGTCTATGGTTGGGACCACATCTGAGACTCCTACCAGCAGGGGATATGGAGACTGAAGTGGCCACCTCCTGTAGCTAGCTAGGCAGGACATCCAGTATAGAGAGGGGGACATAAACCCATCCACAAAACCTTCAACCCAAAATTTGTCTACAAGATATGCAGAGATAAAGATGGAGTGGAGACCGAGGGAATCGCCAGCCAATAAGTGGCTCAAATTGAGACCCAACTCATGTGACAACCCCTGACACTATTAATGATACTCTGTTGTTCTTTCAGACAGGAACCTAGCCCAACTGTCTCCTGAGAGACTTTATCCAGCAGTGGATGGAAACAGATACAAAGACTGTGATGGTTTGTATTTTCTTGGACCAGGGAGTGGCACCATTTGGAGGTGTGGCCTTGTTGGAATAGGTATGACCTGATTGGAATAGGTGTGTCACTGTGGGTGTGGGCTTAAGATCCTCACCCTAGTTGCCTGGAAGTCAGTCTTCAACTAGCAGCCTTTGGGTGCAGACGTAGAACTCTCAGCTCTGCCTGTGCCATGCCTGCTTGGATACTGCTATGCTCCTGCCTTGATGATTATATACTGAACCTCTGAACCTGTAAGCCAGCCTCAATTAAATGTTTTTTATAAGACTTGCCTTGGTCATGGTGTCTGTTCACAGCAGTAAAACCCTAAGACAGAGACCCACAGCTAAATGCCAGACAGAGCTCAGGGAATCTTTTGGAAGAGTGGGAGATAGAACTGAGCGAGCTGGAGGGGTCAAGGACACCACAAGAAAACCTACAGAGTCAACTAAGCTGAGCCCATGGGGGCTCACAGAGACTGAACCACCAACCAGAGAGCATACAGGAGCTGCACCTAGGCTCCCTACATATTAGTAGCAGATGTGCAGCTTGGTCTTCATGTGGGCCCCCTAACAATTGAAGTGGGGATCTTCTCTGAATCTGTTGCCTGCCACTAGATTCCCTTTCCCTACTGCCTTGTTGGGCCTCATTGGGAGAGGATATACTTATTCCTGCTGCAATTGGATGTCCCAGGGTAGGATGATACCCAAGGGGGAATTTCCCTTCTCTGAGAAGAAAGGAATGGGGTAGTGGGGGAGATTTATAAGTATGGGACTTTGAGAAGGGAGGGGTGCTGTGATAGGGATATAAACTGAATAAATTAATTTATTTATTTAAAAAAATCTGTGTACCAGCACGCCCAGCTTCTATTTGTATTTCAGAGCCCACTTCCATAATAATCCATCATGTGTGTCATCTTGGCTAGGTCATAGATTCTTAAGCTTTTGGTCAAACATCTACCTAGCTTTTTCATGAAGGTGCATTTCATTTTCATTTTTATTTAAATCATTCTATTTTTTTTAGTAAAGCAGAGTACCACTCATAATGTGGTTGAGAATCATTCAATGAATTCAAACTCTTAAGAGAAAAAGACTGTGTTATCTGAAGGCAGAGATCCATTAGATGGAAGCTGCAATAAACTTTCTAAGCCTCCACCCTAGAGAGTCTGACACTGTCAGCAGACCACCACATAAGCAAATTGTTAACACAAATGAATTGTCATAGATGTCTGTGATGTGTGTGTGTGTGTGTGTGTGTGTGTGTGTGTGTGTATAGGTGAAATAATATGTTTCTTATTGCTTCTGTCTCTCTGAAGAATCCTAACTAGTACAACCTCTCAAATTACTTGTTTTCACACGTGACTCCAAGAGAATACATGTTGTAGCTGCCTGCAGCTACACAAACCGAGTTCCTGAAAGGGAGGCTGGGGCTTCATGGGAGAAAAAAGGTGAGAGAAATAATGAGACCAGGACAAAGATACTGATCAAGGCCCAAAGTTTACTTAAGAGTCTGAGCTTAAAGAGGGGGGAACCCCATCCCCCACCACACCAAGAACTCTTTTCCTAGGGATAGTGTCTGGAAAACAGGTTCAACCTCTCAGCAGGTAGTGGTGTCTAGGAGGAAACCGCAGAAGTGGCAGAACAATAGACCTATCTAGGTCAGAAGACTCCACCCTAGGTGGCCTAGCTCACAGTAGCAGAACAGGTCTGAGCCAGCCTGCTCAAGGCTGGGGGAGGCTACACCATGTCACAGATAAATACTCTATAGCAGAAAACAGTGAGATGACTAGCTAGGGTCCTAGTATTATTTGTAGCTCAGGCTACTCATTCTCTTTTGACACACATGTTGATTCAATCTTACTGCATTTTCTCATCCAATATATGCAGCCTCCCATCTCCCTCCACCAAAGTATTCCAGTGATCAAAGCTGAAAATGGAGTGTCACTCCAAAGGCCCAGATCTTATGATAGTCCATCTTTCCCCAGGTTACTCTTAAGCTTCTAAGCCTATCATGGCTGGGCCAAGCATAGGTTGTACTCTACATTAACAGATTAAAGAAAAGGAGAGAACGAGTACCTCTGGGCAAGATGAAACACCTCAAAATCTCTCACTCAGTTGGCTCTGGGGCTAAGTGGCAAAAAAAAAAAAAAATCGTCACAAAACTGATGCTCTTCCTCCTGAGATCCCACACATAAGCTTATTCAAATATTTGCCAAAGTGCTCACAGATGCTGCAGCCTCTCTCTAGTTCCAATCTAATGGAGGCCATTGATTTAGGGAAGTGGATTTACAAGATAAACTTGACCGAGATGGCAAGCTGGTTAATAGTAGCCAAACAAGCTACTGCAGGCCCTCTGGCCAAACTGGACTTCTTCAGACTATCCCCTGGGACAACACTATCTGCACTACCCTGAGTGGCTTAATAGATGGTGCCTTGAACAGGGTCTGCCTTTAGTCTTAGCAAATTCAGTCCTACCCCATGCATGTTACAGTCTTGCATGGTAAACAGCTGCAGCCTGGCAAGAGAGGAAGACATGGAAAACTGCCCAGGCAGCAGGCTTAGTGAGAAACAATGAGAGTTCACAAAGCCTTTGTTCTAGTTTTATTTCTGTTGCTGTGGTAAAATACTCTGACAAAAAGCGACTGAGGGCAAACAGGGTCTGTTCTAGCTCACTGCAGGAAAGCCAAGGTAGAAATCTGAAGCACATACTCACATCACACCCAGGAGCGAATAAATTAATGCATGCATGCTTTTATATTCAGCTGCCTTTCTTAGACAGGCCAGGCCCCAAATCAGGGAACATGCCAGCCACTCTCAGGCTGAGTCTTCCCATATCAATTAAAGTAACCAGGGCAATGGCCACAGGCAAACCTAATCCAGACAATCCCCTATAGAAACTTACTTCCCCAAATGAGTCCAGGTGGTGTCAAGTTGACAGTTAAAACTACCCATTACACTTTAAGAGAGGAAATATTTGAGCTCTATCACACCTGTCTTCAATCTGCCACCTTGTTAGAAGGGCAGCAAAGATGCTTCAAACTAGTACTTCCAAGTTGATTCCTTCTCCGACAAAATCCATGCAGTTCACTAAGTTCACTTTGATAAGGCCATGACTACTGAAGGAAAAATCATCCAGGAATGAGAACAAGCGCCTCATCCCAGAGCTTGTTCCCATCCCAGCCTCACTACTCATTCTCTAGATGGTACACCCAAGGTTGAGGACCAGACAAAATCAGGGTGATGGTACAACAGGATAACTGTTCTGGTGTTCAGGTTTGCTACAATCTGTCAGTTCACATAGTCTCATGTATTCTAACAATACCATGAGTTATGCACAGGTCTCTCAGAGCCAATGAATCATGGCCATTAGTTGAATTTGAACCCTGCATTTCAGTGGGATTTAAAATAAAGTCACCCAAAGCCAACATACCTGTGTAACATTAAGGCAAGAGCATAACCAAAAAGAAAGAAAGGAAGTGGGGCTAGCAAGATGGTTCAGTGAGTAAAGCTCAAGTCTAACGACCTGAGTCCCATCCTCAGATCCTAGAGTGGAAGAAGAAAACAGACTCCCAGACTCCTGCTCGTCATCCTCTATACATGCACCATACACCAACGCATGTTACACACACACACACACACACACACACACATCCATCTTGGAACAGAAGTCTTTTTTCCCATCAATTTATTTATTCTTTACATCCCAATCGCAGCCTCCCTCCTCCTAGTCCCCATTTCACACAATCCCTCTCCCCTCCTACGCCTAACTTCAGCTCTGATGGTCTTGACTCCAAGTTCCCCCAGGGCAACTCCCAATAGCCACACATGCTTCCTGTGTAAAAAGAACAGGTTTTATCAATAAGAATACTAAATAGTAAGATAAATTTGAAACGAAGATAAAGAATTATTCTATGTAGGTATGACTCATTCAACATTTAGGATGTATTATATCAAGAAATTCTTTGTTGCTCGTCTAAAAATCATATTAATGAGGTGTCTAACATTCAGTCAGGCAAGCTTGTTTCTTTGGTCCACATGATGGCTGGTACTTGCTGCCAATAATGGCTGACAGAGAAGACAGCATAATATCCTGTTTTACAAAAGTATAAATACTACAGGCTGCAGCAGCAACCTTTGTGTCATTTGGGGAGGACGTTTTCACCATAGATAAAACCTATGCCTCTGGGCTGCAAAAAGGACCCAGTCCCAGAGGGGTATAAAGCATGTTAGCAGTTAGAAAACAACCCCAGGAGAGCCAGGACCTTCGCTTAATCTACCGAATATTTTATTCATGTTAATTCATAACAGTGTCTTTAAACCCCTGGACTAGAATTCAAGAACAGTCAGTGTGTGTGACAGTCATTATTCCTTAGAGACACCCTCTGCCACCAGCTGGGCACCCTTCCTGAGTTCTTGGTGCCACAGCGGCCTCCAGTGGTTTCTTTGAGGAACCACATGCTGTCTCTGCCTCTGAGCTGGAGCTAAGCCCAGAAAGCCAAGGCTGAAGGCAGTGGTGCCCCTTGGCTGCTTCTGAACCTGGGTTATGTGGCAGGTCCGAGCCATCAGAGCCAAAAGGCTCCAATCCAAGTGCTCGCCCTGGAAACAAAGCACTTCCCTGTTGCTATAAAGCACAGACCAGACAGGTTTGTATTTCATCCTTCATTCCATCGTCTAACATATCTGCTGACCCAATTTTACAGATGTTCTCTTCAAAACGGACTTGACTTTATGAATATTTTTCTATCAAGCTGTGGCAATAGAAATGTCAAAAAATTAAGTCCTTTAAGTAGGACAAGCAACTGCCCATTCAGTCTAAAATTGATTCTTAACCAACCAGTTGGTTGTACATAAATGAATCTTGGGGGAGGGGGCAATTCACTGAAATTAGTAGCCCTCCCCCATCCCATCCCACCTCAGTCCCTCAGCATCGGCTTAGTAACAGTTTCGCTTCATTTCCTATAAAAGGCCATACCTCCAATCCATTATTGAAAACATTCCCGTCCCATAACCTCCTTCATTTTCATATATGTAGCTCAGGGCAAGAGGTTCTCTCTCTGCCATGGCTTCCCTTTGATTTGAAAGCAATACAAAGAAAAAAAGGAAATGAAAAATCTAGCACGGAAAGGAGAGTGCTTGATCCTTACGCACATGTGCATGCCCTCCAGTCACATACAAAGGCAATTTTCCAAACGGGTGGTTGCCAGCCTTCCCCATTTTCCAGGTTGATTTTCTGGCAGCTCCACAGCTTTGAGCCAACTGCTCTGCACATCATTTTAGCTAAAATCTACCCCTTGGTCATAAAGTATAGGACAAAAACATTGTGAAAGCTGCAGCAGTCCTTATAGGCTCCTACACAGAGGACTTGGAGGTAGGCTTCTAATAGACCTGGCAAACACAGCTCTGATAGCTGCTTCAACCTGGCCAATTAATTATGCTCTTGGTCAAGTCACTTACCTCCTCTGGACACTAGCTCCCACTTCAGAATAGGGAGTTGAGTGGAGATATCCTCCCAATTCCCAGTTAGTAATTCCGACTATGCTGCCTTTGACCTGCCTCGAGCACTTTAAAAACAGTTCCTTTCATTCATTAATTTAGTAGACATAGATGACTACATGTGTCAGGCTCTAGGTTAAAGGCTTAATGTAGGAGAATGGGTAAGAAACAAATCACTGCAAGGCAACATAGATTGCACTAGAGGAAAGACCCAGAAATCTGAATGTGTGGGCCCCACTGAACTGGAATGGGAATTTGGGCCACGTCTTTGGAGGTCAATTTGGCACTGGAGTCCATGTTTCTAAATGCATATGCTGTGTTAAAAGCTCGATGGCTTTAGTTAATATAAAAAGAAAAGCTGTTCTTTTGTGGTTCATATTGTTTGGGGCTGTTTGCTTTGCTTTGATTTGATTTGCTTTATTTTGTTTTTACTGAGTGACTTACAAAATCCCAGGAAAGGCCAAAGTTTTAGACCTCAATATTGGGCAAGAACAAAAGTGGTCAGGAAGCTGCCAACAGCTACCATCAAAGTCACAGACACAAAAAAATATTTAGCAGCAATACTCATTGCTGCTGCTGAACAATGGTAGCCACCATTACTACAGAGTCATGCCACCATTGCTTCCTACTGCAACCTCGAGGAGAATTTAGGTCACAAGTCACATACCTGCCCTCTGGTCCCCAAAAGAACTCCCTCACTGGCATGTCCAACCTGTGGTCCATGGGCCACATATACCCAAGGATAACCATGATTGTGGTCCAACACAACATCATAAATGTACTTAAAACAAGCTTTTGTGATATTAAAACACAGATTGTATGGTTCTCTAGCATGAACTGTTGACAGCATAGTCTCATTACAATGGCAAAGGAACATGAGCATCTGCCATTTTGTGCCTCCACCCTAGCAAGTGGGCTCTGCCTCCTGCCCAACAGGACAATATCAGGAGTTTCCCAAATAGAGGAAAGCATTTGCAAGTTTAGTTGCCAAAATATTGACTCATGTCCTTGATGCATGCCTTGAACTAGCTAATTACACTCCACAAGTTTATCTGTTAGAGATATGTTAACACACAGGCATGCAAAGATGAACACATAGTGAAATTCTCCATGTTATAATTTACAATAGAATTTGCACTGGAAACAACCTAAAGAGTCAGCGACAGAAGTTTAGGGAAAATAAGGTATCCATTATAATGATGGACCTGTGAAGTGGAAACTTCTGCTTTCTTTGGAGAGTCGGTTGTGTTGGATGGTATTTTGCTGGGGCAAATAGGAAGCAACATTTGCTGAAGCAGAAACAGGTGAAGAGATGTTTCACTAAGGCAGACTCCTGAAAGAACGGTTCACTGAAGAAGGCACAGATGAAAGGATGTTTTGCTAAATCAAGCCAATAAAAGGATGCATAATGAAGGATTCTTTGCTAATGACACTCATGTGTTGGTCTGCGTTGTTGAGCTCCATTTGTTGGGACTCAGAGAAAAACACACCAAAGAATGTCTGATGTGCTGGCAGCTTCTTGCCACTTCCAAGGACTCTGGCTCTGGCCAATTGATAGTGATGTCGGCTGATGCAGACTCATGTGGAGTTTTGCTAAGACAGACTCTTGTGCTAAGGCAAGACACGTGGGGAGGCAAGAAGCATAGAAGATAGGTAATATTTGGAGGGAGTATACATTAGACTCAACAGACTGTGAGGGGCTTTGCTGGCACTTCTTTGTCTCGAGTCTTTGCTGGTCTTCGCTTAGTTGAGAGAGGCACAGCCGAGAACTTGTGTTCCTGGTGGTCCTAATTCCTCCTGCTGACTCATGCTGATTCGACTGAGGCCTAACTATTTCTGCTAGGTCATACCACCCCTGCTGCTATCCTGACACTACTGAACTGGTCTGCTGGTGGATCGAGCTGCTGCTGACCAGTGAACTGAACTGCTGATTTCCTGACAACACACATGGGATTGCTCCAAAGAACAATTTCTAAACAGATCCACTTCCCCCATATCCTAATAACCTTTCTTTTCCACTACCTCTGGTACGTAGTGGGCTTAAAGGGGGGTTAACATGTGTAAGAACCCTTATTAAAAATAGGATTTAAAAAGTTAAGATCACAGACCTGGAAGACAATAAAGAGTACAGACAGGCTGTGCCCTCATAGCACTGACCAAACCAGGGAAACAGATGCAAATGAAGTCATTGAAGAAATGAATATAAAAGCACAGTTAGCTGAGACCTAAGAAGTGGGATGCAAATGCTGCATGTTGTAGTCTGATTTAGTCAAAGGGAAGGATGCCCTTGCAGAAGATAAAGCTGGCCCCAGTTGGAGTAGATTTTAGAATATGTAGCAGGCTGGTACAGGCCAAAGGATCTGTCCCAAGACCAGATTAAAGAACTTTCTATTTGTCCCCACAGTAATGGCAAGTCACTGATTTATCCAGGGATAGCAGGAAGAAAGTACAAGTAGTAGAGAGACAAGAATTAGACTTTACAAAACCTCTCTTTAGAACTGTGTGAACTGGACAGCACTGCTGCAAGAGTGGGGGACCAGTTAGGACCACTCTGTAGTTGGACTTAAGGACCACTCAATCAGATGAAACCCATGCATGGCACTGCCAGGGTGGACAAGAACCTGAGAAATGCCATGGGGCTTAGGAGAGAATCAAATACCAGTGCTGTTCTAAAGGAACAGTACGGTGCATCCTCCTGGCATTCTGCTGTACCTATAAATCAGAGACTCACTCGCTCACCATCCGAGAAGCTTCTCTTGCAGTAGATGGCAACTAACACAGAGGCCCACAACTGGACAATACACAGAGTCAGAGACTGTGGGACAGTTGGTCTTCAGTGGGATGTCCTCACATGCTGCAGGCCCTTTGCCCACCTGCCCCAGAGGCCCGTTCCACGCAGACAAAGGGATCCAGAGGGTCTGCGGCACTCACAAAGTTCTCCCCTCAGAGCACAGGAATTTATGAGGAAAAAGAGGCAGAGAGATTAATTACAAGAGCCAGGGGGATGGATGACTACAAGGAAACAGTACTTTACCGACACAAAAGGGATGACACACAAACTCACAGAGTCTATGACAAGATGTGCAAGTCTGATGGTGTCCCAGTACTGACAAGGGTTAGTGGACAAAGGCTCCCTCCTTTAACTAAGAGGTTATCTGCAATTGATACCTTCTTTACAAAAGGGAAAACTAGTTTTCTCCAGTGGAATTTCACTGGGTATATTAACCACTCTTAACAGCAGGCATGCCAAGGAGTAGTTGCCAAGAGAAAACAAACTCAATGGTACTTTTGTAGACTTTTTAATCTCATATTGCTCTGGGCATTTTTGCATCACTGAGCTTTTGCTTGCATATTATGGTTTCCTATTTTGTGTTTTTGTGGGGTGTGGGTGTGTGTATGTGTTGTGCATTTTGCTTTTTTATAAATTTTGATTTGTTTTGATTTTCTTTGTTTGCCTGGGTTTTTTGCTTCCTAGAGAAGGGGATGAGGTAAAGAGAGGGCAGGTAATTGGGTGGGTGGGGGAGGTGAGAGAGAGAGATCGGGGAGGAGTCAGAGAAGGGGAATCATAATTAGAAAATACTGCACAAAAAGGATTTTTCAACAAAAACTATATGAAAAGAGTATTCAGCATGAGAAAACAAGAGAGGAGGGGGAAAATCATGCAAAATAAAAATCATGTTTTAAATTAGAATGTAAGAAATAAAAAGGAGGTAGACTATGGCTCTATAATATATAACACAGAAGGAAAGTTATTTCAAGTAAACTTTGGTGATACTGGTTTTGTTTTTACTGTTTGTCCTGGGGTTTAAACTAAGGGCTTGATGCATAAATGACAACATTGTACACTTTGTCTTATCACCAAGTCTATTTTTTACTTTCTCAAAAATTTGAGAGAGGGTTTAAGTAAATTGCCTAAGCTAGCCTTGAACTCTGCAGCCCAGCTAGGCTTGAACCTTCTGATCCTCTTACCTCAGCCTCCCAAATCACTGGGACTGTCTTTGTCCTCTTACAGTTTCCTGACTTTCCTATTACTAAGAATAAGGAAGGAAGGAAGAAAGGAATATATTTCATATTTTATATTTTCATAAGTAAGGAATATATTATTTCTTTAAAAGAAATCACCTGGTATGACTCATCTTCTATAAAAGAGAAAACCTGCATGGGAGAGGACTTACAGAAAACTACCACTAGAGAAAAACTGTAATTTTTTTGTTTGTATTTTAACTATTTTGCTCCCTTTAAAGATATTTTCAAGGCTACATGAGAAATTATCCTCACTTTATATAGCCAAACATATTATTTTAATAATTAATATTCATTATTCAATCAAAAATCTAAAATATTGAAGTCTCTGTAGTTAATTCTCTGTGAAATAACAGCCTGGATTAGAGTTATTTAATGAAGAAAATTGTACTTTAATGGGCTAGATAGTCATATGTTGTGGGAATCTGATCAATGTATGATTCCTATAATCCCTGGCCTCTATTCCCTAGGCACCAGCAAGAACAAACAAAATGTCTCTATTTAAAAACGTCCGCAGACAATACCACTTGCTCTCCTACTTGTGAATCCTAGATCCAAAACTTTAGATGTAAGTATGTGGCCTGGAGCAAGTGCAGATACCTGAAACCTAGAAGAGCCTCTCCACTTTTGTCACCTCTCATACCACACTCCCCTCTCCTCTTCTCTTCCCTTCTCCCCTCCCTTTTCCCCTCTCTCTTTTTCTCCCCTCCCCTCTCCCCTCCCTTCTCTCCTCCCCTCCCTTCTCCCATCTCCTCCTCTCCCCTCTCCTCCCCTCCCTTTCCCCTCCCCTCCCCTTCCTTCCCCTCCCTTTCCCCTCTCCTCTCCACTCCTTCCTTCCCCTTACCTCTCCCCTCCCCTCCCCTCTCCCATCTCCCTCTCTTTTCCCCTCTTCTTCTGAGGGTTAAAAAGAATCATATGCTAAAGTGTCCATTCACAAGGGCAAACCACAGGTGGAGGAGGGGAGTGGGGAGGGAGATGAGAGGGGAGAGGAAGGAGAGGGGAGGGGAAGGGGAGGGAAGGAGAGGGGGAGGGGAAGGGGAGGGGGAGGGGAGTTGGGTTGAGTTTGCTTTTCTGTTGATGTGATAGTGATAAAAAACAACTTGGGGAAGTGTGGTGGTTTGAATAGGTTTGGCCCCATCCTGTCCCGTGTTTGGATGCTTGGCTCTTGGGAATGGCACTATTAGGAGGTGTGGCCTTGGTGGAATAGCTGTGGGAGTGGGCTTTGAGGTCCCCTATGCATGAGTTCTGCCCAGTGTGTATTCAGAGCCTTCTTCTGGCTGCCTGCAGATTAAGATGTAGCACTCTCTGCTCCTTCTTAAGCACCATGTCTACCTGCATGCTGCCATGGTGATAATGGACTGAACCTTCGAAACTGTAAGCCAGCCCCAACAAAATGGTTTCTTTTATAAGATTTGCCTTGGTCATGGTGTCTCTTTACAGCAATAAAACCATAACTAAGACAGCAAAGATAGAATTCACATAACTTACATATTATAGTCCATCATCAAGGGAAGCCAGGGAAAGAGCTCAAGGCAGGAACTAAAGCAGAGACTGCTTACTGACTCATTCAACTATCTTCTTATACAGGCTGACCTGCTGCCCACATTAGGCTGGCCCCTCCTCTATCAGCAATCAAGAAAATGCTCCCACAGACATTCTTACTGGCCAATCTGATGAAGGTAATTCCTCAAATGAGATTCCCTCTTGGAGAGTATGTCTAAGTCCACAAAAACTATGACAGAGGATATTCAGCCAGAGGAAGAAGACCAAAAAGAGGATGAAAGACAAAGTAGGAGAATAGGGAAACAACTGTGAGCAAAACACAATTACATTTAGGTAGAAAATAGCAAACAAACACACCATTTTATACACAAAATTAAGCAACCAAAAAGGCAGTCCTGAAGAACACCCACAGCACAGCAGCTTAGCCCCGCACAGTAAGAATGGGTTAGGGACACAGAGAGACAAACGTGGGCAGTGGTATTAAGATTCAGTCAATGTCGTCCATTTTAAGGAAGCACTGAGGAGCCCTGACCCAAAAACTGTACATACAATAACAATGACATATTCAGCATGATTTATTCATATGAAAACTCAGGCTGCTCTTAACACAAACACAGGGGCATGCTTTTGAATGTGTGAAAGAGACGAATTCATAAAACCTGTTAAGTAAGCAATGAGTTTTGAATAAAAATAACCCACAAAGAATTCCTTCCAAAACATAACAAAAAGGGCAATAAATCAGGGCAAGGGTTTATAAATGCCAACCTAGACCTGTCCCAAAGCTTCTTACCCACAGCAGTCATAGTCTCTGGATTTTAGAGAAGAAAAAAACAGAGCGGCTAATCCCAGGCTCATCCTAACTCTTGCTTCCTTAACGTGTGATAATATTCTACTGGATCTTCTTAGCAGTAAGAGTCCTAAGTGGGCCCTGCCACAGTGGCCATTACCTGATCCCTGAGGTTAGTCTCAATGATGCCCTATCTATAGCCAACCTTACCTATCTCCATTTCCTCTAATCTGGACTCTTCTCCCATCAGAGGATAAGAAACTTTGCCTATAATCCAGAATCTAAAATAGCATTTTTGTCAGGCATGGCAATCTCAGCACTCAGGGTTGCTGAGCCAAAAAGGATGTCAAGAATTCGAGGCCAGCATGGGCTACACAGTAAGACCCTATCTCACAAAACTCAAAGTCATCCTTTTCTTGTATTATGAATAAAAGTGGCCTCGGGCAAATTTGAAGTTACAACTGGGCAACTCTGAACCCCACCCCCCAAAAAGTTTTGACAGTGGCCTCCTAGCCACATCTGACTGGCATGTATTTTATCAAAAACTAAGCAAATACAAATCTGCTACATCTAGTGCATGAAGGAACAAGGAAACTAGCCAGAGCTTTCAAGTAGCATGTGGAAAAGCGAGACCCAAGCAGTGAGAACTCTGACCCATAGTAGTCATGCAGGTGATCTAAAGGTACCAAATGATGACATTTCTCTCTGTTTCACATATACATACTGAGCAGAGAAAAACTGCCCTGGAAAAGAAAGGGGTACCCACGGAATGCTGAGTAAATGAACTAAGCTGATAGCTGTTTTTACAATAGGCAAGAAGAGGCAAAGGACAGAGGCCCAAGGGTAATCTTGGTCCTAATGTGATCTCAGAACTCAGGCAAGAATTCAGGAGACTCTTTCAAAGAACTGGAGCCCAAATGATGGGCTTTGAGGAGGAAAAGAAGTTGAGAACCCTGTGAGAAGTTATATTAGAAGCCCTTCATACAATAAGGTATGGGTGGCTTGGGAGCCAAGCTGGCAACAGTAGGGTTGGAAAGTGGGGATGAGACTTAGTGCTGTGCAGAAATTTCCTTCTGTAACCTAGAAGAGCCTCTCCACCTTTGTCACCTCTCACACCACACTCCCATACCTTACTTAAGTAATGAAAGATTAACGTAGTAGACATCCTAAAGAATCACAATCATGGATTGGAACAAATTTTTGGGTATTTGTGTTGATAGTAGCTCTGTCAATGATAGCCAAAGGTACAAACAATCCAACTGTATATCCATGGATGAATAAGTAAAACCTGGTGAGTACATACAACTGAATATTATTCTGCCTCACGAACAAAGACACTTCTATCATACTACAGTGTGGAGGGATACTGTAGACATTAAAAGGACTACAATAATCTGGTCACAAAAGGACCCAACTCTATCTCTACACACATACAGTACCTAAAATAGTCAAATCCATAGAAACATGAGTTATCGTGGTAGTTGGTGGAAGCTGGAAAAGCAGGAAATGGGGTTACTATTTAATAGAACAGAGTCAGTTTTGCAAGAACAAAGTTCTCTGGTTGGATAGTGGTGATTGAAACACAACAGCATAATCTTACTCTATGATCGAGAAACACACCATTACAAACAGTAAAGATAGAAGAGTTTGGTGGCAAATGCCTTCCATTCCAGTGTTTGGGAGGCAGGAGGAGGATCTCTGTGAGTTCCAGGCCATCCTGGTCTACATGAACTTCAGGCCGGCCAAGCCTACACAGTTAGACTGTCTCAAAAAAAAAAGTGGTTAAGATGGTAAATTTTATGACTTATATTTTATTAACTTTTAAATGCATAATAAAATTTGAGAATTTTTTTCAAAAATAGAGTGGTGTGGGGAAGGTGGTAGTTGTAACTATTAATCAATACCTGCCAAAGACCATGGAAAGCAATCCTGCTAAAGCCTGAGGGTAGCATGCTTCTAAAGTAGCCCTTAGGTTTGAGCTCCAGTTCTGGAATACAAAATATCGTGTTATTTAAGCTGGGACAGCACACATCTCTGAAGACAGGAGTATACTGAGCTTGAGGCCAGTTGAGGCAACATAATAAAGCCCTGTCTGCAAAAATACTTATATATTACATTAGATTGCAATTAAGACTGGTAGACTCCAGCTATGAAAGAAAAAATGTCTCTATTTACACATATTACATGGACACAAAAGAGAGTGGAAATACACAAAGATGTCAACATTAGCTACATTCTGAAGGCTCTGTATAACTTTTAGTGTTGCCACATTGATAAAATACAGAATTGCCTGGGAGATGGACTTCTGGGTAAGCTTGTAAGGGGTTATCGTCATTACATTAACTGATACGGAGAAAATCCATGTGAACTGTGAGCAGAACCATTTTGTCTAAGGATCCTGGACTGTACGTGTACAAAGCAAGCAGAGCCCTAGCTAGCCCATAGTGATTCATTACTCTCTTCTGACTGTTGTGGGATATGACCAAGGG
Organism: Mus musculus; assembly: GCF_000001635.26. Taxonomy (NCBI): domain Eukaryota; kingdom Metazoa; phylum Chordata; class Mammalia; order Rodentia; family Muridae; genus Mus; species Mus musculus. The sequence continues at coordinate 70,340,512 of NC_000086.7, forward strand.
TTCTAAGATCCTTGTCTTAATTTGGATTTCATTACTGTAAAGAGATGTTATGACCAAGGCAACTCTTATACAGGAAAACATTTCCTCTGGAGCTGGCTTATACTTCAGAGGTTTAGTCCATTATCATCAAATAGGATGTATGGAAGCACACACAGGCAGATGGGGGAGATACTATGTTAGGGGGAGGTGGTTGAGAGATCTATATCTGGATTAGCAGGCAACAAGAAGAGAATGACACTGGACTTAGCTTGGGAATCTAAAACCTCAAAGCCCATTCTCAGGGACATACTTCCTCCAACAAGGCCACTCCTAATAGTGCCACTCCCTTTAAGCCTATGGGGCCATTTTCATTCAAATCACCAAATTCCACTTCTTGGCCTGCACAAGCTTATAGCCAATATCATAATGCAGAAATGCATTCAATCTAACTTCAAAAGTCCCCAATCTATCAATCACAATACTGTTTAAAACTCTAAAGTCAAAGTCTCTTTGAAAGCTCTTGACCTTAACCCCTGTAAAGTCAAAATCAAACGGCAGATCATATACTTTCAACATATACACATAGGAAGTACATGACCATTCCAAAAGGGAGAGAGGGGAGAGTAGTGAGGAAATGCTGGACCAAAGCAAGACTGAAAACCAGCTGGGCAAACTCCAAACCCCGCATCTCCATGTGTGATGTCAAAGTGGTCTTCAGATCTCCACTCCTTTCAGTCTTTGGAACTGCAATACATTTCTCTCTCCTGGGTGGGCTGCTTCCACACCTTGTTAGCAGCTTTCTTCAGTAGGTACCCCACAGCTCTGGCATCCCCAACATTTTGAGGTCTCCAATGCCATCCATACTTCATCTTCACAGCTTCATACAATGTTCTTTCTGTGTCTCCACACAGGGACATACCTGACACATACCTGGACTCAGCAGCTTTCCTTAACTGTGGAGGGAAATTCCATGGCCCCTTTCTTCTATCCTTGACTCTAAAACCAGAACTACTTGCCCAAAATTACAAGGGTCTTCTGCTTGCTGGGGCTGAACTTAGCCCCCTTGGTTAATTACATTGTCATCAGCTGTTCGTTGTTGATAGTTTCCTTCATGCCTGAGATTGGCTCTCCTGAAATTTGATCTGTAGACCAGACTGGCATCAAACTCAGAGATCTGCCTGGCTCTAGAATGCTCTGTTTAAAGGTTTACAGGCCTGGACCTAAACTTTGAATTCCTTTTCATAAGTAGGAAGCTTAGCTGGGTAGGATCTTGCCATGAGGTTGCCACTCCATTTGTCCCATATAATATCAGGCTTTTCTTTAATCTGCTTATCTCCTTTCACTCGGGACTTAGCTTCATTCCACTTCCTGGTGCCCCCTTTCTTCTCAAATTGTACATTTTGTATTCTTCTTTGCTCAGCTTGCTCCTTTTCATTATAAATCTGCATAAAAGTGAACACTAATAAGCACACCACAGAGTCAATACTAGGCTGTTTTGATATTTCCTCTGCCAACTCAATTAATCTAAAAACTCTTCAATTTAACCTCAGCCACAATCTTAGCCAAAATATTACAAGAAACGTCTTTAGGCCACATACAAATATTCTTCTCCTCTGAAACCTCTTGAGCCAGGGACCACACAGTTCAAATCACTCTGAGCACCACTGTCTTCCTTGCTTCTACTAATATGATCCATTAAGCCCCATTTAAAGTGTTCAGCTGCTTTTCTAATCCAAAGTCTCAAAGCCCACATTATTCTAAATAAAAGCCTGGTTAGGCCTATCACAGCAATACACCAGTCCCGGGTACCAACTTCTCAGCTAGGGTTTTATTGCTGTTATAGACACCATAACCACAGCAACTCCTATAAAGGCAATCATTTAATTGTGGCTGCCTTATATAGTCCATTATTGTCATGGTAGGAAACATAGCAGCACATAGGCAGACACAGTACTGGAGAGTTCTACATGCTGATAAGCAGGCAGCAGGATGAGAGAAACACACTAAGCCTGGCTTGAGCACTTGAAACTTTAAAGCTCACCCCCACTAACATAATTCCTCTAACGAGACCTCCCAATGGTGCCACTCCCTATGCATCTAAGGGGACTATTTTCATTCAAACCACCACACTCCTGATACCTTGGCTTGCACCTCAAAATGGACTGGTAACTAAACAAGCCGACTTCCCCTTGGTTGCTTTTGTCTATGTATGTTGTCACAACTCCAAAAGAAATGAAGGGAACTGGAGAGATGACTCACCAGTTAGTAGCAATGATTATACTTCTAGAGGAGCTGGGTTCAATTCCCAGTACCCACACTGCAACTAAATACATCTATAACTGCAGTTCCAGGAGATTCAACTCTTCGTTCTGGCCTCCAACAGCATCAGGCACATAAATGGTGTACAGACATACACACAGACAAAACACTCAATACATAAAATAAAAATAATTTCAAAAAGACAACTAAGAAAGTGGGCTTCTTTCTAGCTTCATCATATTTTTACCATTTCACACAATAAGCATACATTACTCTTATAATTAGGTAGAAAGACATTAACATTAAGAACCCCAAAAAATTTCAAAGGAAAATGAGTATTTATTCAGGTCCCAAATAGAGTTGTTCTACGCTTAGAACAAATATACAGGAAAAACTGTCACACAGGAAAAGAGCAATTTACTTTATTACATTAAAAGGTAAGATCCATAACATGACCACACAAAGTCACACAACTGTCATACAGAGAGCATAATGGTTCATGTCGTTAATCAGCAAAGAATCAGATATTAAAGCAGAATACAACTCTCATCTATTATTATAGGACTACAGACTTTCCTTTTTGGTATTATGGTTTTTAATATAGGCCTTTTGAGTTTCTTTTCTAAGTTTAATATGCTATCATAGCAAGAGTGAAGAGAAAACGGAGCTGTTTTTGATGACTTGGCACTGAGAAACTAGCCTATGGGAATACTTTGAAATACGTAAAAACACTATATTCACAAAATTGATCACAGCATTATTTGTAACACTGAAAATTTGGAAATAATCTAAATTTCTAACAACTGAAAGAAGGCTGAGAAAATTACAATAAATCTATGCAATAACACATATTACCAGCAATATAAAATATCTGCAAAATTCACTAATAACCAACCATACATAATGTTCAGAAAGAAAGAGCAGAAGTTGTATTATAAACAACATAGAGGATCAAGAAATGTAAAACATTCATACCCCAAAAAGAACAAACTATGGCAATCTTAGTATAAAGCACTCAGACATTTTCTTGCCTTTTAAAATGCATTTCTGCTTTCCAATTTCTGTATAATTAACATATCAAACTCATGAGGAAAAATGCCTTCTAAAAAAATGTAGCAAATAACAGATTTTTAAGATGTGTTCATTTTCCCCCATAATACACTCTAGAGAGTCCTGACAGCCTCAGCTTCTAAGCAGGGGGGTAGGGGAGCCAGGCTATGAAGAATGGCTGTGAAGGGGTTGGAGCAAAGAAGAGGGGACAAAGGCTTGAAGGACCAGGGAGGTAAGGATTGGCAAGGAGAGTCAGCCAAGGGAAGGGGTATTGTGGAGCCAGGGAAGACTCTGACTGCTCAACGGAGGTCTTTCTAGACCCTTAGTAGGCACTGACGGTGTTCTTAAAGGGCAGGGGTCAAGAGGGATTTTAGGAAGACACATGGATTCTTTAAGGAACAGGGGAGGGAAAAGGAGGGGAAGGAAATTTCTTGGGAAGGAAAGAAAGAAGGACAGAGGCAATGGTGATGAGAGTGGAAGGAAGAAGCTGATGGCCACAGCAAACTCCCTACTCTATGCCTAAACCAAATATAGTTTGCTCATTGTGGGCAAGTGCAGGACAGTAGGGACCTGCCAATCAGGGTGAACACATCTAGATCGAATCCAGGGCATCTCCGTCCAGTCTGCTAGGATGGGAAGGTTCTAAGTGCGAAGTAAAACAGAAATTTTTTAAAATGTTATTTTGTGTTAATGAATTTAAATTTAAATAGCCACATATGTCATTGGAAGCAGAATTCAGAGGGGTTTAAACTAAAACTGTACTTTGGAAGATTAAATATATATATATATATATATATATATATATGTATATATGTATATATGTATATATGTATGTGTATGTATGTGTATGTATATGTATATATACACATACACACACATACATACACATACATACACACACACACATACACACACACTATGGCCAAACAGGAACAATAAATAGATGTCAAATAAACACTTGTGTCAAAATCTGTCCCTCTATGAAGGAGATGAAGCTAAAAAAAAAAAGAAAACATGCTGTGAGGAGTTTCTAAACTAAATTGTAAAATGACACTGAGTAGACATCAGGAGAGCAGTAAAGATCAAGAACAAGGAAAGATGGGAGCAAAGCCTTTGCAAAAGTCAGTTTCAGAACAACAGACAAATCTACTCTACTATAGGCCAGCTGGTAAAATCAACAATCTCTCTTTGAAATTTTACACACTTCAAAGTAGTGTCTTGACTTTTTGGTTACAATTTAATACATGACAGTAACTTAATCTAATCAGCTATTTACTATAGTTTTTGTTTTAAAAACATTTACCTTGAGACACTGAATCATTTTTAATGAAATTATTGAAATTACTCATTTAAATACAAAACAAAATACATAGAATGTTTATTTAGAAAGCTGTTGACTCCTGGTAATTGAACAGTTTTCACAATGTTAGAGGAAGGACTTCTGTCTGGTGACAGTAATGAAATAACCTAATCCTTACTACATGCCCATATTCTAGTTACCTTCGTACTTAGGGAACACAGAACTACATTCTGAAAATTACTTATACCCTATTAATAAAAAGTATCCACAACCCTCAAGATAATTTACATTTCATAAACATGTTTTGTTTTGTTTTGTTTTAGCAAAAAGTAGAATACCTCCTGCCTCCAGGATACATGGATATCTGCAGTTTTCTAAATAGGCATATGAATACAATCTGGAATGATTCAAATCATGGGAATAGTTCCATTTGAGATGATTTCATTGTGAATAACAGAATTTTTAACAGATAGCCACTGAGTTCAAGAATTGTAGTATTTACTAACAAATTATTATTTGGGCCAGAGAGTATTGAAATACTTAACTGAATTTCCTAACTTTAACTATACTTTACTAAGCATTATTTATTATTTAATGAAGAAACACCACATTGATCATCACATGGGTATTTTACCTTTGATTCTAAATCTGTAGTCTTAGAAGCAATAACTCTAGAAGCAACTTGAATTTCACATTTGAGAAAGAAATAAATCCCATGTTAACATGCTTGACACTCTGGGCTACGTAAGACATATGGTTACTATCTGAAATGCACTAAATTCAACAAGCAAATGATTTCTTAAGTACAGTATTATGTCTGGCTAGCATGGTCTTTAGATATAAAGATAAGATTATACCTTAGTTCACTTTGTACTTGTGTAGTAACGAAGCTATGGGAGCTTTTAAAATAAAAGTTTCAGCTTAGCCCAAATCCAATGGCAAATTCTAACTTAAGAAGGACTACATAAAAAGGGCCATCTGCCACCTAGTCCGAGGCCAGATTGCTGATGCATGTTTCCACTGTTTCCCACTCAGGTTATATCTAATACAATGGGTAGGGGGGGAAGGGGACACATATGTGCCCACTGAGGCTGGCAGAACTCAAGGCCTCAGTGAGTGGAGAAGACCTCCATGTTGGGAGTCATTATATACATTGTGATCCTGCAGTGGGTCAGAATCGACAAAATAGAGTTCCCCGGCATGGATATCAGAAAAGTTAGCCAGAAATTCACTAGGATCGAAGCCAACCCACACAGTGTACCTGTAGTCTACAGTGCGTATAGAATATCCCATGACCTTTATATCATTTAAGCTTGGCTTGTCAGAATTCCACTGAGGGAAATCTGCAGGCCGGGGGTACTGGCTATAGGCGATCAACTCCCGGGGATTACCAAACAAGTCTGGCTCCTCTTCCAAGTCATGGAGCTGCAAATGCTTCTGAAGATTCTGGCCTTCTCTGCAAAGCTCAACATGAAAAGAAGGGATGGGGCACCGAGGAGGAACTGGCAGTCCTGCAAGTCCAGCGAGCGTGGGGAAGAGAGATACAAGTTCTACGAGGTCCTCGGTGTGCCTGCCTGAAACAGGAAACAGCACGGTTGCATGTAGTACACTGCAGACACCAGCGAAAGCAGAAGCCTGTCTGAGCACCACCTCTCCCCCATCTCTTCTTCATACACAACATCCATTTGTTTGTAAAAGCAGCTTGGAAGTGCTACTTGAGGACGCCACTCTTCACTATGACACCCAATGGACTAGCAGGAGGGAAAGTTACAGTCTCTGGCCAGCTAGAAGCATTTTTAAACTACTTAAAGTTTAGAGCTAGATACTTGATTCAGACACATTTAATCAATTAAAGCTCTACCCGCTGTGTAAAAATCTGTTGAAGATGACTTGTTTTTAAGTGTTTGTATTTGATCCATATTTTCTTTTTAATATGGTAAAAACACAAAACATGAACTTCACAACCTTAACCATGCTTTAGTGGCAATAAATGTATTCATATTGTGTCATCATCACCATCAATTCTACAACTCCTTGTACACCTCTGTTTCCACTGCCTCAGAACATCACCATCACTAAACCAAACAGCTGCCCATTTTTCTACTACCGTCAACTGGTAATTCTCAGTCTACTTTGTAGCACTATGCATTTGACTGCTAGAGATAGCTCATGTGAGTGGTCTCAGTATTTGATCCTACATGCCTCTGTGGCTTATTTGCACTTAACCTAATGTCCTCAAGGCTCATCTATTCTATAGCACACTAGAATTTCCTTCCTTTTTAAGAATGGAGAATATTCTACTACATATGTATAACACATTGTGTATATCGTACTGTATGTATGTATGTGTGTGTATGTATGTATGTATGTATGTGTATATATATATATATATATATATATACCACATTGTGTATATCCATCCATGGATTGACAGCAGTAAACAATTCTGGAGAAGGGGGACACTCTGACCAGCCCAGCTGTTCACAGGTCCCCTCTTAGAACTGTCAAGCTTCCTGCAACCGTGTAGAAAACTCTAGGGACCCAGCTTTTCTGAGTCATACCCATGCGGATCTGGGCTTTTCAGCAATGCAGGTGCTTATGAGTAATTGGTGCTCCTGTGAGTAACCTTTCACTCAGAGTCCTGTTAGCAGCTCCAATAAAACTCACTAATTGACTAAGTTGGATTCTGGTGTAATTGTTCCTTTGGTGTGTCATGGGTTCCCTTTCTTGGGGGAGTAGATGTGTGTGTGTGTGTGTGTGTGTGTGTGTGTGAGAGAGAGAGAGAGAGAGAGAGAGAGAGAGAGAGAGAGAGAGAGAGAGAGAGAGCTGCATACCCCTAGGAAAAGTCTCTCATATAAAAAAAAACAAAAAACAAAAAACCCCACCGCTATGAAAGTAAAAGAGGCAGGTGTACATCACTGAAAAACTGTTCCCACTCAATCTAGTCAAGAAGACTTAAGACTGTGGGACAATGGCACAGGAAGGCTACTCTGGATACTTGTCAAGAAGAATCAAAGACATGGCATGAGGAGGCAACATGATAAGGAGGTCATGTAAGGCCTTAATGTCCATTGTGAAGACATTGACTCAGTGTGATGGGAGCACAGGAGGCTCCTGTGCAGGGCTGTAATTTGGAGGTTTTATATTCCATTTTGATTTTCATCTTTGCAGTGTTACGGATAAGAAGCTAGGGCTTCAGTACAGCCTAGACATGAACTCCACCACCGAGGTAGATCCCGACTTCTGCTTTGAGTTTGAAATGGTTACTTGCAATGTCACGAGAAAGAAGACTCGAGAACCAAGGGCACATGCAAGGAGACTTCAGAAAGCTGCTACAGCAGAAGGCTGGTGGAAGGGAAACTGAGAATGGGCAGAGACAGATTCCGAATGGAGAGGGCCATGCTTGCTGCTAGATTGCATAGCATATATGGAATAAAGAAAAAAAAACATGGATTGAAAAGACTCTGAACATTCTTTTTTCAGTAGCAGGAATTGAACCTTGGCACTGAATTTGCATACTATGTATACCTAGGAATTGAAATAGCATGCTAGACAAACACTGTAGCTTTGAGCCACACCCTGAGCATGCATTTTTGTTTTGGTTTGTTGTTGTTGTTGGAGGGGGTTTGGTTTTGGTTTTGAGGCGAGTTCTCAGTAAATTGCAGAGGCTGCTCTCGCCAGAGGATGGCCTCAGACATGTCCTGAGCATGTGATTTTCATACTTCAGCCTCTGAGGAGCCGTCATTACGAGGCTCCCTCTACAGGTATTTTTTGGTTGGTTGGCTGGTTAGCTGGTTGGTTTTGTGGTCTGAGGGCCTATGTGACAATTGTCATTTCTTTTTTGTTTTTTGTTTTTAACCTTGATGAATTTACTTTATTTTTTTTTCCATTTTTTATTAGGTATTTAGCTCATTTACATTTCCAATGCTATACCAAAAGTCCCCCATACCCACCCACTCCCCCTTTTTGGCCCTGGCGTTCCCCTGTACTGGGGCATATAAAGTTTGCGTGTCCAATGGGCCTCTCTTTCCAGTGATAGCCGACTAGGCCATCTTTTGATACATATGCAGCTAGAGTCAAGAGCTCCGGGGTACTGGTTAGTTCATAATGTTGTTCCACCTATAGGGTTGCAGATCCCTTTAGCTCCTTGGGTACTTTCTCTAGCTCCTCCATTGGGAGCCCTGTGATCCATCCATTAGCTGACTGTGAGCATCCACTTCTGTGTTTGCTAGGCCCCGGCATAGTCTCACAAGATACAGCTACATCTGGGTCCTTTCAATAAAATCTTGCTAGTGTATGCAATGGTGTCAGCGTTTGGATGCTGATTATGGGGTGGATCCCTGGATATGGAAGTCTCTACATGGACCATCCTTTCATCTCAGCTCCAAACTTTGTCTCTGTAACTCCTTCCAAGGGTGTTTTGTTCCCACTTCTAAGGAGGGGCATAGTGTCCACACTTCAGTCTTCATTTTTCTTGAGTTTCATGTGTTTAGGAAATTGTATCTTATATCTTGGGTATCCTAGGTTTTGGGCTAATATCCACTTATCAGTGAGTACATATTGTGTGAGTTCCTTTGTGAATGTGTTACCTCACTCAGGATGATGCCCTCCAGGTCCATCCATTTGGCTAGGAATTTCATAAATTCATTCTTTTTAATAGCTGAGTAGTACTCCATTGTGTAGATGTACCAATGACAATTGTCATTTCTAAGAAAAAGTGTGTCAAAGGTAAGGATGAAGGTGAAGCGCTATAAGTTTAGCTCTAGGCATGTCAGACTGACTAGCCAAGTGGGACAAACTGTTTGAAATACAAATTGAGGTTCGGAGAAAAGATAAAGACTAGAGATTACACTTGGAAAGCACTGGCTACACTACAATACAGGGACTTCTATTTGCTGAGTGTCTTCCAACAAGTTTCAAAAAGAACTCTTACCTACCAGATTTGCCCCAACAATAAATAGTTAAATATGCCTTGAAAGTATTTCACTTTTCTCTTGGTGTTTGGAAAGAAACATAGAGCATGCAACATGTGCAAAAAAGGAGGAAAATCAAAACTCAAAACTCCAGAAAGGCCAGAATGTTTTAAACCCAAGATCAGTTTATACAACAGAGAACATAAATTGCAAGACTCCAGTGATAAAGATGGAGTCCAGGGCCAGCCAGTCCTGAAAGGGGGCACGCTGGTATAGCGCAGTTCACAGAAAAGCACCCTACAAACAACAGCTGATAAAGTCAGGATACAAGTCTTAGAACCCTACACCAGCCACCTCACACAAGTTGGAAAAGGACCTGTTTTCAAAGCATGTAGAAATCAACGTAGATGCCCTTTCCTGCTGGGGAGTACAGAGCAAATTACATGAATGTGTTTTAGTAGGTCAATGAGCTCCAAAATTGAAAATACTCCCCCAAAATTGAAAGTCTCCCCCCTAAAATGGGGGATATAAGACATATCTGTGAAATAGTCCACTTGTGTGTTGGGGAGACTTTGTCCCAGCAGTCTATAGCCACTTCCTCTAATGTCTAACATGCTGTTGTCACTTCTAAACAGTTCTCCCACCTCTGAAATGTCACATGCTCTTTTGGCCCCCTAGACTTCCCAAGAGCCCCATGTACAGTGGCTGTTCTTGTCAGCTCTAGTTCTGCCATGTACTCCCAACCTAGAGCATGGGAGATGCTAAGAAATATATGTATAGGAAATAGTATTGAGAATGAATTCCAACATAGCACAAAGAGGGCTAGCTTGTTGTCTGATAAGGTAGTTCGCATATAAAGCACAGGTCCTCTCATTGCTAGGCATTATTCCTTCTGTCTGTCTGTATGTGTGTACCTGCATCCATCCAATCCGAGGCCGGATCAAAGGGGTCCCGGTATGGAAAGAGCTTCTGGCCTGCCGCAGGAAGTGGGGCCGTCCTTCCAGGGACATAGAGCATCAGGGGCACACGGGTAGCAACATCAAAGTTGCTGTACTTGGCCCATTCTCCGTGTTCACCTAGGGCCCATCCTGGGCCATAAAAAAGCATACAATATAAGAAAATGAGTAAATATATTATGCTTTTCATACTTTAGATACCATTTCATTCCTCAGTATAAAGACCAGAGGACACTAAACCTCATAACTTAAGGAAATCCCTCTAGAATTATAAAATGTTCCTCATATAAATGCTGTTTTATTCCAAAGCAGACATCTGTTCACAAAGAAGAAACCTTCAAAAGGACACCCTTAAATTCCTAAACTATAGTTTTGGGGGAAAAAAACTATACTTTTTAAAAGTAATAAAAATTAATATACACTGAGTTTTATCTGTTTCAAGAGGCACCCAATAAACATGCTTCCTCTGCCAAGGCAGGAAGCTGTCCATACTTTAGTGCCTATTAGGCACATGCTCTACCACTCAGCGGCACTCAGCAATTCTTCCTTATGACAGGGACCTGAAAGGCAGCCATTCTACTACTTTGCCCTCTATCAGGGACTTCAGGTTCTCTTTGTTTAAGATTTACTTATTTATTTTATGTATGTGAGTACACTGTAGCTGTCTTCAGACACACCAGAAGAGGGCATCAGATCCCATTACAGATGGTTGTGCGCCACCATGTGGTTGCTGGGAATTGAACTCAGGACCTCTGGAAGAGCAGTCTTAACCAATGAGTCATCTCTTCACCCTCTGGGCTTCAGATTCTTAATACCAGGGTTGTATGAGCTACATAACTGTACACAAGATAAGGACATCTTAGGCTGCAGAGATGGCTCAGCCATTAAAGGCTAGGCTCACAACCAAAAATATAAGATAAGGATATTTTGGGTTCTTTATTAATTCATTTTATGTGCACTGGTGTTTTGCCTGTGTGTGTGTCTTTGTGAGGATGTGGGATTCCCTGTAACTAGAGCTACAGACAGTATGAAGACAGCCATGTGGGTATTAGGGATTGAACCCAGGTCCTCTAAAAGAGCAGTCACTGCTCTTAAACACTGACCCATCTCTCCAGCCCCTATCCTGATCGTTTAAAACACTTATCATATACATTCATACGTGAAGACAAAAAAATAATACAAATTTTCAGCTCCAAGTAAGAAAAAGAAATCCTTAGCATTCACTTAAAGTCCCCATTCCAAAAGATAGTGTGAATACTACAGGTTGGGAATCCTCAACCAGCTTACATATAAGCATGCTTTAAAGACAAAAGTGTGTGACAATGAGTGTATGTTGTAAAAATAACGACAAATACCAAAAGCTTAAATGAACTGAGGGAAGCACTGGCGTCCACCTGTACTTTATTTACAGTCATATTTGCTGACTTTTGCCAGGAGAGGTTGCAGAGACTAGCCTGCAACTTCCCTTCTTCAGGCTCCAGACAATGCTGGAGCTACAAACAAGTGCCAGAGCCGTTAAGAGATTGTGGCCATGATGCTACACATACAGCCCCGTGGGCAACAGTGCTTGCTGCTCTTCCAAAGGACCGGAGTTCAGTTTCCAGTGCCTGTCTCAGGTCAATCACAACCGCCTCAATTTCCAGCTGCTCTCTGCGCACATAGTAGATACTCACACACACACACACACACACACACACACACACACACACACACACATACAGATAAAATAAACTGGGGCTGGAGAGATAGCTCAGCAGTTCAGAGAATTTCTACCCTTCCAGAGGACCGAAGTTGAATTCTAGCACGTATGTCAGACAGTTCACAACTGTCTATGGCTCCAGACCCTCTCTGTCATCTGCAGGCACTGTTCTCATGTATGCACACCAACACAGATATATATATATATATATATATATAATTTAAAAATAAGAAAACATGTTTAAAATGTTAAGAGACAAAAACAAATCCTCTCTCACAAGCAACTAAGATAAAAAGATACAGCACCTGCCTCCATTTTCACATATCCAAGATGGAGGTGCACAAACAACTAAGTTGCTTTTAAAAGCACCCCATGATCCTGGACTCAGAGCACCCCTATGGACATGGGAATTTTTCAAAGTGTCCTTTGCAGGAAACTGAGATACTCAATTCACCAATACCCTGCAAAACGCTTACCGTGATCAGATGTGAAAGCAATAATTGTGTTGTGGGCTAGACGAAGATCATCCAAAGCACTCAAAACATGTCCAACCTGAGTATCCAAATAGGACACAGAAGCAAAGTAGCTCTGGCGGATTTTCCGCTGCAAATGAAAAACAGAATTACAAGAATGAAAACAATTTTATTTACCTTGGCATACAAAATGAATAGCTACCTGAACAAGCATTTCTCCCAATCCCAACCTCTCCATTCACTGATTCTTAGCCTTAACCTAATGTTCCTTCTCCTTTGCCTGCAGAGTCCAGACTAACTTAAAATCTGCAGAACCAAACTGGCATGTTTGAAATTTAATCAGCTTTTACTTTAGGATACAGATCATGGCAAATGGATGCAATTTACTGTACCTTTCTGTCTACTCTGCACATTCCAGACAGTCCCTAGAAATGAATATCTAAACAGAAAATGATCCCTTAATCCTTGTATGCTCAGAGCCACACATTCTCTGATAAGGGGTATGCCAAAGATACCACTCGGCTCAATTCAAGCCACAAGGTGACTTGAAGAACTAGAAATAAATTGCCTCCCAGCCATAGATACCAAAAGTCCAAACAAAATCAAGTTTTGTGGAATGCCATCTCTGAAATTTCTACAGGTATCTGCATCCCCTGGCTTGCAATAGTCATTGCACGCAGTTTCCATCTGTTTCTGTCACTATCCTCCCTACCTGACTCCTTTCTTATCAGGACAATAGTCAAGTTGGATTAGGGACTTGATTAGAATGACTCCATCTTATCTTAAAGCAGGCTATATGCTGAGGTTTAAGGAGATATCAGATGTATAACGACGGTTCAGTATATCTTTTGGGGAAGACACAAATTAGCTCCAAAGAGTGACCCTGAGTAGGCCTTTCCTCTGACCACTTCTTACCCAGCAAGAAGTGGAAATGGATTAAGTTCACAAACCACTGTTAGTTAGCTCATTTTAACACACTCTCAATGGGCAGAAGAACAATGAAAGACAAGAGAGCAGTCAAAGTCCCTAAACCCAAAAGGGACTGTTGGGACTGCTAGTCTATACCCATAAGTAAAGAAGCCAGAAGCCCATCCTGGGCTAACTCCTCAATTATTGCATATAAGCCTTAAGGCAAAAGATTATTCTTCATCTCCCCAAACAGTAATAAGCAAGATAACCACTTACCAGATCAGCCCCATCTTCTGCCTTCCTCAGGGCCCCTGCCTTATCAGACGGACCTGTCAGCTGCTACTTGTCACTGCTAGGATAGGGACAGTCATAAGACTTGTCCCTTCATCTGACTGCAGTGATACACATCTATGCTTATAGAAAGATTCTGCTGAACCACTGCCTACATATAGTTTTTAGTAAATAAACTTCAGTCTGGAGCCTAGAGAACTTTAGTTCTCTTGGGACTCAAGATACTTCCTGCCTGTTAGTCGTGGAAAGAAAGCAACAAAGAAGTAGGCACAAACCTCAGACCTGCTGAGCAACCTAGCTAATAAAACTACAACTATAGATAAGTAAGCATACACGTTATCAGGAGGACCAAGGCTGAGACATGGAATGAGCCTTCAAGTTAGTTGGTCAAGATAAATGAGGGAAGACCTCACAGAGGAGTTCCCATGGCTATCACCCAAATGGGAGCAAGATGCTGTAAAGCAACAGTTGTTATGCATACAATAAAGTAGAGTGACAGAAGAGCAGGACACAGTCAGAGCTATGTAATGACATAGGAAGACAAACAAGAAACAGCGGCTTAGGGCCAGATGAAACAGATTTGGAAGGTCTTTAAGGGATGAAAAGTCCCAGGCTATAGGCCAAGAAGCTTTTTCAAGACATAAAAGTAATGCAATATAGGCTGCAGGTTAGCAAAAGTCCTGTGGCAACAGAAGGGCAGATTCTAGGGGCTTTAGACAAAACAGCACCAGACTACTGCTGGCCCTTAAGAAGAATTCAGAATGCTAAAAGAAGGGCTGAAAGGTACAGTGTATGTACCTATAATCCTGGCACTTGGAAAGCTGAGGCAGAAGGATCACCATGCATTGTTGTCTAGATGGGGCTACAGTAAAAACCTGTCTCAAAAAAATAGGAAAATTTAAAAAACAAAATGCATTGCAGTTGTCCAGAAAGATGTGTTCAGAGAACAGGGGAGACCTAAGAGGAACACGGAGACATCAATCAGGTGTAGATACAGGCAAGGAAGTTAGTGTTATAGGAAGATGAGAAAGCCAAGGGTGACAAAAGTTCACAGTCAGCAACAAAACAGGATGACCTGCTGCCATGTGATAGAAGGGGACAGAGTGGAGAAGAAAAGGCAGAGTAGGGGTGGAGACCTGGCCATGTGGGACAGAATTAGGGTCTCCATCATTATCTGCCTGAGAGTGGCTCACAGGAAGGTAGACATGTGTATCTGAAAGTCAGGAAGGATGCCTAAGCTAGAGAAATAGTTCTTGGATCAATCTAACAAGAGGCTAACTAGGGAGAATGGGAAGAGAGGCCAATATGGAGGGCTGAAATTGACCAGGTAGCAATACGTAAGTGGGAAACACAGGAAGGCCCTGTTATGCATGTTGAAATAGAGGAAGGGCAGAAAGGTTGGCAAGGAAGCCCAGGAATTGGACAGCTTAGATTAGATTAGATTAGATTAGATTAGATTAAATTAGAGAAAGTAGCACTAAGCTTCGGTGGTGGGGTGGAGATTTAAGACAGAATTTGCCAACAAGGTCAGTGTCTGCCATAGTGGGAACTCTTAGTGATCCAGGAAGGCAGAAGCCCATGCAGAGAAAGATGTCCAACAAACAGACCAGGAAGATCATGGATGTAGATAGAATAGGGTACTTTTCACTACCCTCCAACAGTAGCTGATGGAGCAGAGCAGCAAAGAGAAGAAGAGAGAACTTAGCAGAGCTATGAGGCATGGTACAAAGGGACATGAGCAGACAAAGATACTGCAGAGAACATAGGTAGGAACAGACCTCAGCAAACAAGCAAAGAACTTCGCTAGGTAGCTGAAAACCTCTGCTTAGCAGCAACAGGTGTTCTTTCCAGGAGCTCTCACAGCTAGACTGCCTCAGGATCAGGATACTGCAAATGGAACATCTGTGCTGAGAAAAACACAAGAACAAGGAGAGTCATGCCACAGGGCCTGCCTCCCAAGACACAGTGGGAAGAAAGGTAACAAGAATGTCAGGCAACGAAGCTACAAGGAGAAGGGGCTAGAGCCAGGCTTGTGACCAAACAGGTATAGGTCTAAGCATAAAACTGGGAGCTGAAGGAAGGAGAGAGGTGACACTTAGCAAAGACATCCAAAGCTACAATAGGCCAGGGAGCATGGCTCAGGCCCATAGAGCATGAGGCATGGCCCTATACACAAGATTACCCAAGTGACAGTATGAGCCATGATGTTTGCTGTGTCTAATAGTTAGAAGTGTTATGAAGGGAGACAGAACATGAAGGGGTCCTCTCCATGCAGCTGAAAACCTCAAGTCAATGTTCTCAGAGAAAACTCACCCATCCTGCTTCTCTTTGGCTAAGGAAGGAAGGCAGGGTGACTTCAGAGGTCATGACACTGCCATGGGGTGGGAAGTGAACTTAAAACAAAATGTCTGAACAGACAAAAGCAAGCATGGAAGTTTGAAGTTAGGGGACTGTGGGGCTGAGGCAGCTCCAGTTGGCACCAGCTCCATGTCCCACCAGGTCGCAGAGCAGTTTCCTTATCTAACATTGAAGTTTTCATCTAGCCAGAACATGCAAATGCTTAGAGCCCTTCCTGGCACCTCGTCGACTTTAGAGGGGCATTTTAACTGCCTGTCACTAATACAATAGGTATGGACCTAAAGCTGCAGCTCACACCATCGTGTTATCAGATAACAAGACAGAGCTAGGAAGAAAGTTGGCAACATGGCACACGTCTTGCTTTCCAAACTCTCTCTACTTGCCATTTAAAACTCAGGAAATCACAAAGTTGTGTGGAATTTATACACCTCACCCTGAACTCTGGCTGTGCAAACTCAAGGCCAAAGGGCTTTGGACAATGAATGAGATACATTTTTGTGTTAGACTCACTTCATTTTAAAATCTATTCTCCTTGCAGTGGTTCTCAAACCAGTGAGTGCATCACAACCATCTCATATGCTTTCTGAGGAAATGTGGTTTCTCTTGCCTCATCTTCAGTTCTAGGGCTGGGAATATAGTTCAGTACTAGGGTACTTGCCTAATGTATGCGAGGCCCTAGGTTCAACCACTACTACTGCAAAAAAATAAAGCAAGAAGAAAACAGGGAGGGAGAGAGAGGAAGAGAAAGAGAGATGGATGGAGGGAGGGAGGGAGGAAGGTAAGGGAGGAGGGAGGGAGAGGGGTCCATATGCATAGGTGGGCCAGAACTCTGTACTTTTAACAAGTCTGCCTAGCAAATCAGATACAGGAAGTGCCAGGAGTAGACTTTGAGACCGCTACCCTCTTTAACTCACTACCACGTGCTTCAGCACTTATGTCCTAAGACTTCAGAAAGAATACGGCTCTGCATGTCTGCTTTAGTCACCAGAGAAAGGTTGAGGGATGAGGAAAGGACTCAACATAACTAAATGACTAACAGGGAGCAAAGAGATTTGACACATCACAGCTGATAGCACTGGCCATGATACCCCACCTACCTCTGGTCCAAGGCTCAGCTCACTCAAGTCACCCCAAGAGTACCAGGTGCCACTTTAGGCTTTCCCTCAGAGTAAATCAAAGTGCCAGCAAACTAAAGATTCTGCACTTTTCTACAAACATCCCAACTGTGACCAATATTAATCCCCCATGGGCTAGGGGGGTTCACCCAAACTACATCTGATCCCTGTGCCTGTTTATAACGAGTCTGGATGCCACTTCTTAGGGGAGCTAAGGTACTAGTAAGAAAACTTGATCTGCACAGCACTACCCATGTCAATAAATATTAAGAGAAATCCACTGCTCAGAAAAAATCGTAAGGAAGGGTTTTGTTTGTCTTTTTAAAACAAGATCTTACTATTTAGTCTAGACTGGTCTTGAGCTCATTATGTAAACAGGTTGACCTTGAACTCAAAAGTTGCCTCGCCAATGGTATTACACAATCACTTATCCCCCAAGCATAGTACTAGTACCTGAAAATCCTCAGGAATTGGTCCATAGGGAACACTGATGTTTAAGGCTTGGACATCTTCCCTCTCCCTGATATCCATCCAGGGGTTGTAGGCTACAGGTGGTAGGCTATCAGGAACATGGGGATCAGGAGCCAGGGTTATGTTTTCCAAGGGATACAACTTCTGAAATTCCTAGGACAAGAATATACAAAGCCACAGGTTGCTAGTCGTTTGGCAAAAGCACAAAGTTGTGTTTTCTGAAAGCCTATGATACATTGGCTTGGCGCTAATGCCTTCCGGCTACTCACCCGCTCTCACCTGCTCTGTGCCTTATAGATCTGAACAGCAACAAATCCTAAGCCACGGTTCTGACACTCGCAGCAACAACTGTTCCCTCCTACTGCTCCCCACCTTACTTCCAACATACAAAGGCGGGCTTGAAGCACAGTGGGTTCCCAAAACTCCCCTAACCTTCAGTGAGTCAGGAGAACTCATAGGACTTAGCACAAGGTCCCATTTACTAGAGTGAAAATATTTCAAACCCATTCAGAAAAGGAAAAACAAACATGAAGGAAAATCTGGAGGAAACCAGTGACCAGCTTCAGAGTCCCTTCCCAGGAATTTCACCTAGGAGGCACATGGTGTCCCAGCTAGTTGAAAGACAGTACATGTTTAATGCTGCCAACCAGTGAAGCTCAATAAAACTGTAGCATAGAGTTTTGACATGGGTCTCATCATGTAGGCATTCTGCCTCGACCATAAAATTCCAGGCTTCCATAAGGAAACCAGTGATTCAGCATGTACCATGTCTGCCAAAACCACTTAGGCACTCCCAAATCAAAGGTCCTGGTTGCCAGACAAGGGCCAACATTAAAAGCCGACTTCTGAAAGGCTTACAAGCTAGGCAGCTTTATGAACTCTTTTCTCCATGGAAACAGAGGAGGCTGGATGCCATAAGCTTTTTCCAATGGTGCTGAGAGCTCCTGCTATGAGGGCAAGATCCACAAGGTTCCTCAAAGAAGAAGCCTACAACATCAAAGGGCATACTTCCCAGTCTGTACTCTCAGTTACAACTAAGAGACACTCTTTATAAAGGGAAAATGCTAGGCTACTCAGGCCCAGGAAAAAGCAAGCAGAGAAAACCTGGAAACGATTATGAAAAAGATCTATACATTCTAAATGATACAAAGAAGCATAGATTTGAAGTGGCCATAAGCAATTCTGTCTCCTGTGCCCATGGAGTCTAATGCGACAGCCGTTTCCTAGGATTATCTTCCAAAGAGTATGGCTCCTGGTGGCTTTATGTCACCTCTGTACGTCATTGTGTAATCCCACCTGCATGATGAGTTCAAACAAAAGAAAGCAAACCTCCAGGGGAGGATATTCTCATTTCTTACAAGGTTCTTTCTGGTTACTTGTTTGTTAGTTTTTTAGTATTTCTCGAGACAGGGTTTCACTGTGTAGCTTGGTTGTGTTGGAACCCTCTATGTAGATCAGGCTGGCCTTGAACTCGAAGACATATGCCTGCCTCTATGTACCACCACCAACAAGCTTCCTCCAAAACTCTTTACATGTTCTAAGAGTACTTCTTGTTTTTGAACTAAGATTACCATCATTCTAAGTTCACGAGTAAGCACCAGGCATCCTGGTAGGTAGGTTATGACCACCTTCAATACACAATATAGATATAGTGGCAGCTCTACCTTGGGGTATCTGAAGGGGATATGCGGCTTGTGGTACCCAACTGCCAGGAAGAAAGGACTAGCTGATGTCTTCATCTTTTCCAACAACCTGATGGCTTCTTCTGTGCTCTGTTTGTCAGGCAAGGTACCTTCAGGCACATCTGCCACATCGACAGGACAAAGCAGATTGGCGTGGAGTTTTCCATCTTGTCCCTTACACGTCTTTCAAAACAAAATACGTAACATTCTATTAAATCCAATAACTAGAAACCCTGACAGTTACACACTGAATGATTAGCACCATCACCAACCCTCAATTGTTAAGCCACTCAGTGAACAGCAACATTGGAAGCAGAACTGAACCAGCAAGATCCAAATAGCACTCAGTTTATTGCTATGAATTGTGTCTCCAGACCAGAACTAATTAAAGGATACCCAAATAAAACATCAAAAGGATATCAAAAGGATACAACGATCCTCAGCACTAAACTTCATCCAGAGTGAGCATGACAAATCCATTAAGTGAACTGTTCACACTACTGCTTAAAGTTAAGGTTTGGATTCATTACCTGTGTATGTGTACACACGTTTATGTGTGTGCCACTGAACATGTAGGGGTGTACATGAAAAGCAGAGGTTAACCTCAGTTGTGCCTCATTAGACTAGCCTGGCTGGACAGCAAGCCCGGGGGAGCTGCTTGTGCCCCCAACACTGGCTTCTTGATGGATAGTAGAAATTGAGCGTGGATCCTCATGCTTTCAGAGTGAGTACTTTACTGAGTGAGCTGTGACCATGACCCAACATAAGGTTTTAGAATGAGAAATACTCCCAATCAGCTACTATGCCTCTAATTCCAGCAGCATGAGGGAACCTGAGGCAGGAGGATTCCAAGTCTGGGGCCAGCCTGGGCTTCAGAGCAAGTTCCAAACCAGCCTGTCTAGACTATGTAGTAAAATACTGTAAAACAAATTAATCTCATAAAAAAGCACTCATTGTGCCCATCAAAGCAATCACTAAAGACCCTAATGCTTATCTCTATAAGACATCACAACAATCAATATATTTAATAGTTCATTTTCTAGACAAGTGTTTCCTCGGCCCTTGTACAGACCTACCTTAGTGTTTTCATATTTCTCTGAGGATGGATGATAAGGTGGAAAAGACCAGCTATATGGATAATCATCACTGTGATTGGAAGATATACCTTAAATAGGGAAAGAAAATTGTTGAATAAAATATGAAAGGTCTTTCAATACCCTACTGCCAAATTAAAATTGAACAACTATGCAAGTAGCTCCTCCCCTCTTTGGGGTTCAGTTTCCTCACCTATAAAATCAGAACGGCAAGATAGATAATGTTTCCATTAAGATCAACTGCCCATGATTTTAGTAATTAGCATCTAACTTCCCAGTTACTAAGCCTTGGAAGTGGGCGATCTATAAGAAACAGAGAACCACAGGGCGTGGTGGCGCACGCCTTTAATCCCAGCAGAGGCAGAGGCAGGCGGATTTCTGAGTTCAAGGCCAGCCTGGTCCATAAAGTGAGTTCCAGGACAGCCAGGGCTATACAGAGAAACCCTGTCTCGTCGAAAAACCAAAAAAGAAAAAAAGAAACAGAAAACCTTATCCCTAAATCTAGTTATCGGGAAAGAGATCAAGGAACATCGGAGAGGCCTTGTTTAGTTTCACTTCCCAAAGTATAATCTCTTCTCTAGAAAATACTCACTTCCCTCCAGATATCCTCAGTTAAGCCATGCTGTACCAACTAGGTAGTTCAAGTGATAATCAGCTTTCAGCCACACAATATGATTTCTGATAGATTATTTTTCAAGACTGGGCCTGCTTTTTAAAAACTGACTACTACTTTCAATCTGGACTGCCTGGTAGGTTCTAGAAGAAAGCTCCTGAGCCATAATGATGTACAAAGAACTCTTAGAGACGCCCAAGCTGTCTCCTTTGGTGAGAAGTACCGTCATGGTCACAGCTCTAGCATTTGAACACACTTCACACTCATGGATGTCCCTACTAGCATGTTCCCTTCGTTAGGCATCAAGAAAACTACAGCCCCAGCATTCCAGAGAAGGAATGTGAGACTCAAAGAAGAAGAAAAACTTAGCCAAAGACAGCCACATGGCTAAGAAGTGGCAGCACTTAGACCAGGACCAAGTGCCCACATCCCTGATGCTATTTCCCAGTGAGGTCAACTCCGCTTCCACATCAGTAAAAAGCCAGAAGCCTGTTATGCCAGACTACTATGCTGTCATTAAAAATGAATTTTTGAGGAGTGTAATATAATGCGAAATATTTACTCTCACTCATAGTGTAAAATTATAAAAATAACATAGCCACAAATCAGAATAACACTATGTCCAAAACACAAGAAAATTTTTGTTTGCCACATCAAACACAGCTTTCCCCAGGGTGGTTCAATTACACACTTACATTCTTTGGTTTCTTAAAAATCTTGAAATCAAGGGATCATGTGATCCTATTATCTGTTTTAAAGTGTTATTTATTCTTCATTTAGGAAGTAAATAACTACTTTATCAGGTAGTATTCAAAGTCAGAATTTGACACCCAGCTGATGTCCTCTTCCTAACATTCCTCACAGAGAAAGCAGTGCCTTTCACCACGCTGAAGCCCATACTCGGACATCAAGTCCACACAATACCTCTGGACATTTGAGGTCCTCACCCCCAAACTTTACAGACAGGCATCCTGCAAGGCCCAGACCAGAGCTTTAAGGACCACCCTGTGGTCAAGCCCAGAGCTGAACTGACACCAAACCTGCCTCTCCGACAGCAGCTACATGAATCTGACGACATTACCTCCAACTTCTAAAAGGAAATCTGTTTCTTTCTATTCTTTTTCATTTAGAATGTGAATATGAAACTAGGTTAAAGAAATGCTTTGTTTTGTTGTTTTTCATAGAATGGCATCAATGAACAAGTTACCTAAGCCTGACAAGGGAAAAGCCACTACAAGGATAGTCCCAACCTAGTATTGAAGCATAGAAACAAAAGGCCCAGGTTTTAGTAATTGAACAGTACCAGGGTGAAAGACTTTCCCAACCGACATGGTCACGTAGCCATTCTCCTTGAAGTATTGGGGGATGGTGGAAAAATTTCCAGAATGTACCCTCCAGTAGGAATTGAAGTCATACAGGCGGGTGGTGTCAGGCCTCCTCCCGGTGAGGAAGGACACTCGACTTGGTGCGCACACTGCTTGCTGTTAAGGAGCAGAAGCAAATGTCAACAACGTCACAGCCAAATGTGTCTGCAGTCTTCAAGGTAACTAAGCAACCTCTCTAGATCCTCAGCAACAGCCTGGCAGCTGAGTCATGTAGATGTCAAAACCAACCAGTAGGATTAGGGCCTTGCCCAGGTACTGGAGACTATTGTCTGCCCAGCAAAGGAAGACAGCAATCAAGCTCTCAGAACAGCAATTGTGTTTTCCTATGCAATGTCACCCCTAGGTACCCAGAAAGGGTGATGCTCTTAGAGAGTAGCCCTGAAAAGGAGGTTCAGGGAGGACAACTGCCATGGACTGACTCTTAGCCGCCCACTCTCAGCCACCCACAACTCGGTTGGCAGACCCACAGGTTGGATTTTTCAGCTCCCGTCAATTCCTGTTTCTAGCTGAAAGCTAGCCAAGCCTGTCTTAAGCGTGTTAGGGCCAGGGCACTGTCTCCACCCAAGAAGGAGGGGAAATCCTGCAAATGTGAGCTTCCTTGTCTGTGAAGAGACTTGCCTAGGCCTTCATTTTCTAAGTTCTGCTTTCCCCTTTCAAGGAGGTCTCTAGAGCAGCAGCATGCTTCTCCCTACTGTCTATACACAAAGAGGCATATATCCATACCTAAAGGTCCTTGGACATACCTGAGCAAAGGCATTCTGAAAGAGAACGCTATGGGATGCCAGCTGGTCAATGTTCGGGGACCTCACTAGCTTGTCTCCATAACAGCCCAGGGAGGGGCGGAGATCATCCACAATGATCAGAAGGATGTTCAGAGCATCTGCACAGGAGAGAGGGGCTTTGGTTATACCATATGCAATGACACTAAAATCCCCCTCCCTAGGGTAATGAAAGGATAAAGGCAGTCCACCCAGAAAAGGGGCGACCAGGGCTCTGCTCCAGCAAGGGCGGGGTTGGAGTACACAAAAGCCCTATCCAAGGTGAGGGTCTTATGTTTCAATCATGTCTCCACATCTAGGTGAAGAAGAAGGAGACAAAGACAGAGACAAAGATGGGAGGGGGGATCAAAGAAGGAAGGAATAGAAGTCAGATGGAAAGATGGAAGGATGGTAAAATAAAAGGGTGGATAGAAGACAGTAGCAGAAAGGAAAGGAGGAGTAGAAGGAAGGGTAAAGAAAGGAAAATGGACAGATGGAGAGGAAAGAACTGTTGGCGAGATGTAATTTGCACCAGTGGATGGCTCCACACCCATGTGCATATGGGCAGCACAAACTGGACTCTGGGTTATAAAATCATGGGGGGGGGGTAAATGAGCTTGGGAATAGGGTGCATCTGAGTAGAGTTAGGGGGAGCAGTGGGGATGTTATAAAATGCATTTATGAAATCCTCAAAATTAATTTTTAAAAAGAGAAGAAAAAACATGAAGGGATGGAAAGGAAGAGGAGGGGTAGGAAGGAGGAATGGATGGATGAAAGATGAATGCGGGGGCTAAAAAGAAAGATGAATGCGGGCAGAATCGACGAAAGGAAGCAAAGATGGATATTGAGTAGGGAGGGGTGAAATGTGGGTGAAAATGATGAAGGAAGAATGAAAAACGAAGATAGGATGTGTGGAAGAATAAACATTAGCAGGAACAGAGACAAGGTTGAATAAGGCAGGGAGCAAGGAATTGGCACCTGTAGCAGAGTTGCCTTGCGCTGCGGACTCCAGGGCGATGCAGAAGGAGCCTAGCAACAAGCTGAAGCTAAGCTGCCGCCAGATAGGCGGCGGCGGCGGCGGCGACATTTCTGCCTCGGCGCAGTCTTGCAAGAAGGTGGCGTGAGGCTACAGCGGGACCATTACGTAGCAGTGGCCGCCGCCGCCGCCGCCGCCGCCGCCGCTGCAGCCGCTGTCACCACCAAAGTCTCTGAGAAAACTGCGCGACACCTCTGCCTCGGGCCCAAAGGCCCGGGCGCTGGCCCGAGCACGAATGCGCTTGCGCAACTCTCTTCTGTCCCCTCCCTGTCGGGGGTGGAGCCTGATGGCGCCGGACGTCTGAGCACGATCAGTCAAGGTGGGCAGAACCTTAACCGGAAACAGTGCTGCTGTGGCTTTCCCTGCGTACATTTTACAGTAGGCAGTGATAACTAGGGGCTTGATTTCTTTCCAGCCCATTCTCCAAAGAAGCCCTTTGCAAACTTCCATTTTATTCCTAAAAGGATCTCTTTTCCTCTTTATTGGCTCAACAAATCCTTATTAAAACACTGCATGCACGCGCATGCACACACACACAACCACAACTTGTGTGTGCCCTCTCACACATACATGCATGTATACCGGACATTGTTGACAGTACTGGAGTTCTCAGTGCCTGTTCTGATTGAGCTTAAAATAAACTCAGAGAATGTGCCTGGACAAAATAAATCTGAGGGGAAGGGTCTGATTATTTTCTATTGAGGTAGTTTAGTCACTATCACTTTACCTCACTGGTGAAGTGATTGTTGAACAAATATTAGAAGGGAAGAAGCAATCCACCTGACGTCTGTAAAAAGAGAGAACAGCAATTACGCAGCAGGTAGTAGACAGTGATGGTGGCTGGAGCCAGCCAGGAAGAAAATTCTGGAGAGAAGAGAAGAGATGGGCACAGTGAGTGGGAGTCAGACTCCTGTGGCAACAATTACCTACTGCTCATTTTTGACTGAAGACCAAGAAGGATATGTCTTCTTTCTACCAAATGGAGCTTTGAAAAACTAGATCCTCTATTGATGAGTCACGCCTAATCCCCCACCCATTAAAAATCTAGCACAATGTCAAGCACACTGATGAAAGTTTTGTATTTGTTATTGCAAAAATATTGATATTGTGGCATCTTCTAGGCAACATGTTAAACTAAAGGCAATAGTTTCTTCTCATATCAATACTACATGCTACATGCTACTAATATCCTCATTACTGTTCAAAACTGAAAATTATGAAAGCCTAAATTTCTTAAACAAAGGCATTAATCTAGAAAATGTGGGACAGTGTGGCTGTCCATGGGGGGCATACCTCTTCAGGGGGTAGACACACAGTGTTTATAGTTCTTTAGCAGACTCTTTTCAAGTTCATAAACAAGGTCTCTGAGCACCCTCACATCCAGGCTTAGGGTAGATAGAAACATAGGGAATAAGACAATGAAAGACACCCTCAGTGTTTTCCACAAATTATGGCCATGGTTCAAATCCAAACAGAAACATAGCTGAGGCTCAACTTCCATTACAACTAGAGAGATTTGGAGGCCAAAACACAGAGTAGATGGCAATGGTGACCACAAAATGAATGAACCTCAAGTTTAAGGGATGGTACATAGTCCAGTTTAAGGAAAACAAAGTGGCCTTCTTGGTTGTAGACTCTCTAGCCTTGAATGATTACTACTATTGAAAAGTCAGAGCCGATATTTTCTAAGTACAACAGATAAAAATATGAACTGCCCTCCATGATCTACACTCAGATTTTATTTCATTGAACATTTTAAAGGAAATCATGTAACTTCACTAAAATCTAAAACCTTTAGCTGAAACCATCATAAAATTAGGCTTCTGTCAGCTAGAGAAATGGCACAGTGGTTAAGAGTTCTTGTTGTTCCTGAAGAGGACTGGGACAGACTGTTATGAGTCACATTCATACATAACTCCAGTTCCAGGGAATCTGAAACCCTCTTCTGACTCCTGCAATAACTCTAAAATAAAAAAAAAGGTGATACTTCTCTGTGGCTCAGTCCCAATTTGGCATACAATAGGCACATCCAGAGAAAATAGGCCAATTCTTTCTATATAAAATTTATTCAAAATATTAAACAAATTTCTAGAATGTTAAATCATTTGTGACTGACTCATTTCTCAAAAACTAAGTAAAATCTGTACAAGTTTGCCAATCATACCTGTAACCCTAACACTGAGGACTGTAGAGGGCAGAGATGGTAGCATCACTGGTTGCCAGCCTAAATGAAGAAAATAAACAAACAAACAAACAAACCAGGAGCTCCATATGCAGTGACAGACTATATATCAAAGAAACAAGGCAGAGATTAATAGTGACAGATACCCAAGACCTCTGGCCTCTGAGCATAGGTCACATGCTCAACACATGCATGCACATTCACAAAAGATAACTGACTCGACACTTAAACATGTATGATGTTTGCTGTGGAGGTCCTTTAGAAAAACAACTGAGGAAAGAAAGGAGAAGAGCAAGAGTAGACATCAGGATCAGTTGAGCCATGATATGTGTGTGTGTGTGCGTCTGTGTGTGTATGTGTGTATGTCTGTGTGTGTCTGTGTGTGTGTTTGTGTGTGTGTAGATTGTATGTGTGTAGATTTAATCATTTTACATAATCAAGGGTTTAAAATATGCACATAGAGGAAGAGATAAATGAACTATAATTTCATCTATCATGACAAGAAATCAGCAGACAATGTCTAAAGTTGAGAAAGCCACAATATAACATACAGAATTATACATAAGATTTACATTGAAATAAACTCTCAAGAGTGATGTGAGAAACATTTGAATGAAAAGTCTCACTTAAAGATATAGAAAGACAGACCTTCTTTTTGTACTATATGCCAAAAGTGATTATGTGCTGAATTATTGACCCTGAAAAGATATGAAAAGATACATTAAAGTGCCAACACTCAACACCACAAAATATATCATTATTTGGAAATAGGGGCTTTACAGAGATAACCTTTGTCCAGTGTGTGGAGATCCAGCATGGTTAGTGTCCTTATACAATAGAGAAAATTAGAAAGTTAAAGAGACAGCTCAGTCAATATAGTGCTTACTGGATAAATGGACTGACCAGAATCCAATACCTTGGCACCTACATAAAATGGCAAGGTAGAGCAGAGCACATCTGTAATGCTAATACTGAGGAGGGAGAGACAGGAGAATTTCTGACATTAAATGGCCAGTTATTCTTGGCCAGTGGTAAACCCCAGGTTTCTTAAGTACCTGCCTCAAAAAATGAGGAGAGATACAACATGTCAATCCCTGGGCTCCAGATGCACACATGCAGGCATATCCACACAAAACATACAACACACACACAAACTTACATACAAAAATATGGGATGGATAGTGAAGACAAAAACACACTAAAAGATGTATATGTGAAGAGAGATAAATGAATGCACCTAAGGAATGTCAGAGACTCTTGTAGAGCACAAGCCAGGGGCATGCAAGCCATGATCCTTCTTCCTCCATGAGAGTCGGAGAGTTCATGGACTGCTGGCTGACAGCTTGATTTCAAACTTCTCCTCATCCAGAACTGTGGGACACAATTGTCTAAGCCATATGATTTGTGGCACAAGTACTTTAACAACTTTCAAACAATTTGAACTTAAAACAATTGATGGTACCTGTGCTCCTAGTTCCTCGGAAGGCTGAGGCAGAGGAAGTAGGAGTGCAAGGCAGCCTGGGAAACTTACCAGAACCTGTCTCAAAAAAGCAACTGACAAGAAACAGTAAAGGGCAGGGAATGCATCCCAGTGGGAGAAACCAGGCCTGACACATAGATGGCCCAGGGTTCAATCCATACATAGAGCTTTAAAACAGAAACAAGACCATATAGTAAAATCTTAGCCAGCCCTTACAGACCCTAAGCATTTGTGCTGCTTTCCAAATAAATTACCTCACCATAACCTGGTTCCAAGCTGCAGAGCCCATGCTACACCCTCACTCATGTCTGGGAGGTTTAGGGAAATGTAGCAGCCTTCATGTGCTTCTACACTGTCAAAGCTCCTCGGAAGCAGATCCAAGGCACTCATGCTCATGGACTGCAGAAGTCAGTTCTAAGACTCTCCAAGCAGAGATCAGGAGTGCTCTTGCCCTTAGAATTGCACTGTACCTCTCCCTATGGCACAGCCTCAACAGGAACAAGAAAGGACACAATCAGTAATCAATTAATCCTCTGTCACCCTGCCACTGTGGCAGGAGGAGGATTTGAAAAGAATTTGAGTCTTTCATTTGTTTGGGTTCCAGGGATCCACATAAGGATTCTTCTTTGTGGTAGGCTCTACTCCTTCCCACACTCTCCCCCAAGGAGTGTGCTTGGGTTCAAGTGCACACTGGAAGAAGAAACATGATGCTAAGAACATTTATAAGAGAGAATGACTCACTTCGTGCAACTAGGTGCCTGGGA
This sequence comes from Mus musculus, assembly GCF_000001635.26. Classification (NCBI taxonomy): domain Eukaryota; kingdom Metazoa; phylum Chordata; class Mammalia; order Rodentia; family Muridae; genus Mus; species Mus musculus. Next base: position 70,369,279 of record NC_000086.7, read on the forward strand.
GTATACTCTGTAATTACAAGGGCACATTTGAGTTCTGTCGGCACATGAAATTATGTCCCCAGTTGGAGGATACCCAGCATTGCACCTGCCATCGAGTGTGCTAAACGTCCACTTCAATGTTCTCAGATATAGTTGTGCACAGATGCACAAAGCAACCACCAGACTCTGCTCTCTGGCTGTCTAGAAACCATGGCTGGACACAGCAGGGCCTGGGTGACCATGGCTTATAGTAGGCCATGCTGCCCCTAGCTGCAGAAGATGACAGTGAACTGCATCACCAACCAGACTCTGACACTGTCTTCCTTCCCGAAAGGTGCACGTGGAGCCCCAAGGAATGCTGGGAACAGAACAGGGGATGCAATCCTCACCAGTCCTGACCTCTGCGGAGCTACTGCCCTGAGTTACACGTGGTGACAAATACAAAGCCAGGCACACCTTGCTTGCTTCCTTCACGTGTTCCACATCACCTTCTCGATGGTCCTGGTTTTCATTCCCCTCAAGTTCTGTCTAGGTCTCCCCCACGTTCCTCTCTCTATCTTTCTGAGCCCAGACTTTTCCCTCAGGCTATTGATTGGTAACCCAGCTCAGCTCCTGATGGGCAGAAGGTAGTAAGTAGTATCTGGAGCACACAAGACCAGGGTTAACTGCTAGCAGTGGGCTAAAGCAGAGATTCTAAAAGTATCCACCAGGGGACGCCAACGCGCAGGTGTTCAAGTACTCACACTGAAAGGCAACAGATTTCCCCACTTAAAACATAAGCTAAAAACCAAATATTTAAACCGCAAATGCCTAATCAGATCTTTGGAAGTATGTCACCACTGTCACTAAGTGAGCAGGCTCCCTCTGTCACCATCGCACTTACTGCACTTGCTGTTTTCTCAGAATGAAGGGGGCTTTTCTGGTCACCACCCTTGGCTCTCTAACACTAACCAAGGAAGGGTTTCTGACTTTTCAACCTGACCTATCCTTCTGTTCTAAAGCCTCTCAGGGAAGTGCAGGAGTGAAAAAAGCGCTGGTGAATGCTGTCCTCTGGACATAGCATTGTTGTTACCCATTGTTACCACTGTAGCTCTACTGGTTTGCCTAAACCATACTCTCCAAAGGCTAGGCTTATTGACATTCAGTCACAGGAGAGGGGAGTGAGGACATCTGATCCTCACCTCACACTATAGACACTCCCCCTTGTCACACTTCCCAGTTGCCTGTGGTCTCAGGAGGTGTTGGAGCATGGGGGAGGAAGAGAGGAGAGACTCTATCTTTGAAGCTTTGGAGAAGTGGCCATCTTAGCTGGGGTAAGACTTTTAATGGTGCAGCTGCTTGAAGTCACTCATACTCCTGTAAGGAGATCTAGTAAAGGCACTGCACTCTAGTGATGTCCCCGGAGAGCAACCACTAGTGTACCAGAGTCTCATCTTCCAGAATGCCTATGCCCAGGTATACTGAGAGATGTGTGTCTCCACTAGCAAGTGAGAATGGAGGCTCTCCAGCTAATTCCTGGTGGCACTCACTGCTCTGGACACCTCCTTGAAAGAGGGAAGCATAATATACAGAAAACGGTAGCGTGGGAAAGCCTCTTGTCCAGTCATAAGAGACTTGCACTGGAACTGAAGAGATGGCACAAGAGTTGGGTGCTTCCTGCCCTTGCAGAAGACCTGGGTTCGGTTCCCAGCACCCACATCAGACAGGTCACAGCCAACAGATGTACATCCCGCTTCAGGGAATCACCCACCATCTTGCTGACTCCAACGGATCGAGTACACACGTGCCATATACCCACGAAGCCACAGACACAGAAGCATGCACACATGTAAAATAAACATTGAAAATAAAGAAAGTATGTGTCTATGAGCTTTCCTCTCTTCCTCAAGTGGAGGACGTGGCCTGGCCCTAGCATGTTCATGATGGGCCTGTGCAGGTTTCTCTCAGAAACAGGAACTGCCTTGACCTTCAGAAGACCACCTGTGGGTTTTCTGCCTGACCTGGGGATGGGTCAAGAGAGTCAGCTGGCCATGGCGACCTGCCCTGCTCAGCCCAGCTCAGAGTAGTCTCGCAAGACCACTGCCCTCTGAGGGCACCTTGGCATAGATGGCATGCCTTAGAAGGGCACAGCATGTGCTGGTGGGAGGGACTGATTTCTGCTTCCCCTTGCAATATCCAGCATGTGGCATAAGCCCATAGCCCTCCATTTGGCTTTAATATCCCCGTGGCTCGGCTGCCAGGCTGTTGCTGAGGACCTGTGAAGGTTGCTTGGTTGCTTTTGAGGCTACAGCTGTATTGATCTTTGGTGCATTCACCTCTGCGACTCTTCCCTAACAACAAGGGCTGTGTACACTAGCCAGGTATCCCTCCTGGCCCAGAGGCAGCCTGAGACCACCTGCCGGCTATGACATCAGCTCCTCCTGGAAGTGCAAACAATGTTTTCAGCCACCTCTTCCAGCCAGCTGGAATACTTCCTTTTAGCTAATGCCTTTCTAATAAAAACAAAAAACAAAAAAAACATGCCACACACACCCCCCAAAAAAACAAACACAAACCCCAAATCCACCACTTTTCAACCAATTTTGTGTTTGGAGGGGTTGGGGGGGGCTGTTTCCTTTAGAAGCTGCTGGTGGTTCTTGGACTCCTTGGGGGAGGGGAGGAGACTAGCTGTGGGGCAGCAATGCTGTATGAAGTTAAGTTTGGGGCCCGATTCTCTGCCACATTGATGATCTCTCTGTAAAGTATGGGTGGGGTGCACACATCTGAGGACCTCATGAGCAGATCAGAGATGTTGTACGGGCTTGATGTTCACTGAAAGGGCTGTTTGAGGTCTACTGTCTGCCCTGTGAATAAGATCAGAAATTGCAGTGTGTGTGTGTGTGTGTGTGTGTGTGTGTGTGTGGTGTATATTGCATGTACACACTCAGGTAATTACAAAGCTAGGCACAAAGTGTATACCCTTAAACAATTGCATGCAGTAGCTCTAACTGCCTAATCTCTAGCACTCTATCTTTTACTTCCTTCGCCATCTTGGGCTGCCTACCCCTTAGTCTATGTCTGGGGCAGGATCTAGCAAACTATGGAGCTCCCTGCCAAGGACTTCCAGCTTTCACCCTTCCTCCTCTCAAGACAGACCCTTTAGGATCTCAGAACCCTGGGATCCTGCTCACATTTTTGCTCCCAGCTCCAGAAGCCCACACTGAACAGTGAGTGGGTGAATGTCTTTCTGCAGCCAGGAGCTGTGAACAAGCAGCCAGGCACTAAATGTTTGTTGGGTGCCAGCATGTATGTTGTACCCAGGATTTGGTTTTTCATGGTACCAGGTAGGCCACCAGGACTGGCCAAGTCATGCAGCCTCAGAGTGGTGCAGAGAACCTGGCTGATGTACTTTAAGGTCTGTACATGCACCTTACTCATGCAAGGCAGTAGGGAATCCTATGGTTCCCACAGCTGGATTGTCATTTGTTCCTGTACCCTGGCTTTCCCTACCCACAGCCTCTTAGCCTCATGCCACATGAGGTTTGTAAAATGAAGCATTTGCTAATTAATGCCCTGGGAGAGCACACACGGAGCTCCCCCACTTTTCAATGTTGCCTTGTTCTCCTGCACAGAGATAGAGATACAGGGCTGCCCCTCAGCCAGTCAGCTAGACTGCCCTTTACAAACTGCCTCACTTCCCACCTTTTCCAAACACAGTTTACAAGAACCCTCAGAGATCCACAATGTCCTGAACTCTGATCACGGAGTGTTCAGAAGGTCACTTCAGTCTGGGGTCTTCAGAGGAGAGCTGTGTCAACCATGATCAGGCTCTTGTCCTGTTTGAGACCATCACTCCTTGCCCCCTTACCCATCCAATTGATGTCAAGTTTACCAGACAGCTGGTATCTGACCGAGTGGGAATGAGAACAATCCTCCATGATGTTGTATCAGGCTACATGGGAGAGGGTGGTAAAGAGGCATCACTTACCTTCCCAGGCCAGAAGGCAACAATGCAGTCCTGCTCAGAATCCCACGTTCCATCCTTGATGAGAAATCACATGAAGTTTCCCTGTGACCGAGGCATTTGTGGAAATCAAGCAAGGCAGATGAAGATGGAGACTCTCCATTCACTCGGGGATTAGCGCCTCTCCTCTTCCCTCTGATGTGGTGGTGTCACAGGATTCCAGCTACAGCACAGTTTAAATAAGGCACTGAGACAGACAATAAGAGCATGTGCAGACTTCAACGTAAAAATCACTTACTATCCAAAGACCTGCAGTGTCTACACTGAAGATGCTCATTTCCATCACCTGTCAATTAACCTTCATAACATTACTTCACTGAGCAATAAAAAAGGAAACTCTCTAAAGACACTGAAACTTGTGGTCAGACACATGGCTCCGTGGTTGACAGTACTCGCTGCTCTTGCAAAGGACTCTGTTTTGCTCCCCAGCAGCCACTTGGCAGCTCACAACAGTCTGGAAGAGCAGTTGCAAGGAATCTGACACCCTCTTCTTGCCTCTGAGGGCACTGCATGCATGTGCTGAATACACATACATGCAGGCAAAGCACACATACACAGAAAGGTAAGTAAATCCGCAGCAGAGATTAGTGAGCATGGCAAGGAACCAGGGGAAAGCATGTGGTGAGAACAAGGACCACTTTGAAAACAGTTTGGCAGTACCTTAAAAATCAAAGGCTTGCCTAATAACACTAGTCATTCCACACAGAGCGATTTACCCTGAGAGAGAGAGACAGAAAGAGGCACACACAGAGAGAGAGAGACAGAGACAGAGACAGAGACAGAGACAGAGACAGAGACAGACAGACACAGAGACACAGACAGAGAAAGAGCGCTCACATGCACCATAAAACAGAACAGCGCCTCAGAGGCCTGAGAAACTAAGGAGAAAATTCCAGTGTCTCTGGTATAGTGTTTCCAAAAGCTGAGGGCAGAAGCACTAAACTCACTACAAGGAGCAAGAAGAGGAAAGTTACAAATTTTGTAAAAAGACACGAGTTGACACATTTCAGGATCAGAAGATTAAATCCAAATAAATGTACAGCCAAATAACATCAAAAGTCTGAGAACAAAGGAAGAATGCCTTAGAAGTAGTCAGAGAGAAAGGATTCTATATCGATAGGCCTAAAACACTTAGAAAGATGGGGGCTTCTCATCAGAGACCTGGGAGCCCAGGAGGAAGAGGGAAGAACCTGAGGGAAAGGTGAAGAAGCCTCCCAAGTTATCTGCCCAGAAGGCAAAACATCCTCACCTCCACTCCTGCTCCCTCAGCAGGACAGAACTTCCACCATGGAAGGTGCTTGCTTACCGCCCCTGCTTCTGATCACCTTTCATCTTCAGTTCCCAGTGAAGTTGGAGGAATGGGCCAGCAGATGGCACTGTGAGCAAATGCACTGCTAAAGACCATGGGAAAACACTGCCTAGTGGCATGTCATCCTGCAGGAGGGCCTTTCTCCTAAAGCTTTCTGGAAGCATCATTTGCAGCCCTTCAAGACCACCCTCCCTCATCACCTTAAACCCACCACCACCCTGTCCTTCTCCTGCTCCCTCTGTTCACGTTTCATCATTGAATGATCAAGGGGACAATACATCCAGCAGCCCTATCAGCAAAGTATGCACCTGCAGGGGCATCTAACAGGACCCCGCAGCCTGCTGATCTCACACTGCTGTGTGTCTTCATGCTGGAAGACAAGCTCTCCTGAATCAGGTTGTGTACGCACCGGTGCCAACAGATCTCAAGATGCCCTCTAAGTACTTACCATGGATGGGGGTAATTACCATCCAGACAGGAGACTAATGCACAAGGGGCCAGTGGAAGCATCGCCTAGGAAGTGCACTGTGGGGAACAACATACCACAGGGTTAAAGATGAATCTGCTGTGTGAAGGCAGCCACGGGGGCATCCTAGTGCTTCTCAGCTGACACCCACTTTCTGCTTTCCAAAGTACCCATCATTCATACGTTCCTGTCAGTCAGTCAGCCAGCCAGTCAGTCAGTCTATCATTATGACCCCCATGGCCCACTGTGTTTCAGGTACTAGAAGGATGTGACATGGACACTGAGACTCAACAGAGTACAAATGTTAGAGAAAGCTGTTTTCTCCTGCCTGACTCACTGATCAAGACTGTCAGGTTGTATCCCACCCTTCCAACCCTGCTTCCCTTCTCCTATATCCAGGTGAAGTGGATCTAATAAAATACTTTGCTCTACTAACTTCTGTGTCTTCTTGGATGACCCAAGATGATACAGTTGCTTCTGTAAGCTCTAGTAAAGGTCGGGGTCAATTAAGGCTTGGTACAGTATTACATTGATGCTACGGAGAAAGAAAGCAATATAAAGTCACATGCAGCCAGCTACAGGCACAAGCTGACTGTCTGGTTGCTACAACTCCCACCTTAGATATTTGCTGATATGGCTGTCCTGAATAGGTGGGCCATTTGTTGTTGAGAATATGCAAACACCTTGGGCAGTTGGGAATGCTTCCTCTACAGAGTCAATTTAACACTGTATGATCCTGAGTATAGTCCCCTCCCCCTCCCACTCTGATTCTTCTCAACAGCAGCAGTAGCAAAGGAACAGTCAGAGGCAACAATGAACAACACTGAGCAACCAGATCCACAAGTTCAGACTAGACATAGCTGACAGAAGAGACAGCATCGTGGCTGAATTATGGGTACACAGAATACAAGGACAACACTCATCTGCAGAACGGAAATGGGGTAGCATGAAAAGAATAAGGGCTGCTACCCTAACAAACCAACCTATATTCTGCTTTGTTTCAGCCCCTACCTTAGTTTTTGACCTGTATCTATGACTAAAGTGGTATCCAGGTCCCCAGGAGAGAGAATGATACAGCATCACAACATGGAGATGCTTGAATTGACACAAACCTCATTCCAAAATGACCTATAGCTGTGTTCTAGGTCATGAAACACCAGGAAAATGGTAATAACTCAAAAGAGGTATTGCATACACTGTCCTATGTAAGGTTTATACCTGGCATCTCAATGAAGTCCGTGTGAAAGGTGACTTCAGTAGGACCTCATGTATATATATTCTGAACAAATGATTTCATTAGATTCAAATTGGAAAAATCTATTTCCTGTGGATTTGCTTGTTGGCTTTTAGTGAGTAAAAACTCCTAATCAACATATTCATATTAGACTGCTGTCTTAGTTAGGGTTTTACTGCTGTGAACAGACACCATTACCAAGGCAAGTCTTATAAAAACAACATTTAATTGGGGCTGGCTTACAGGGTCAGAGGTTCAGTCAATTATCATCAAGGTGCATGGTAGTATCCAGGCAGGCATGGCACAGGCAGAGCTGAGAGTTCTATGTCTTCATGCAAAGGCTGCTAGTGGAAGACTGACTTCCAGGCAACTAGGATGAGGATCTTAAGCCCACACCCACAGTGACACACCCATTCCAAACAGGTCACACCAATTCCAACAAGGCCACACCTCCAAATGGTGTCACTCCCTGGTCCAAGAATATACAAACCATCACATTCCACTCCCTGGCCCCCATAGACTTGTTCAAACACATGAGTCTATGGGGGGCCATACTTAAACATAGCATAATGCAAAATACAAACAAAGTCTTCATAGTCTATAGCAGTCTCAACAATGATAAAAGTCCAAAGTTCAAGATCTCTTCTGAGATTCATCCAATCACTTAACTGTAATCCCCAAAGAAAGACAGGAAACCACCTGGGCAAACTCCAAACTCTGCATCTCCATGGCTGATGTCCAAGCCGTCTTCAGATTTCCACTCCTTTTTCATCTTTGTTGACTGCAACCATTGCTTTCTCCTGGGCTGGTTCCACTCCCTGTTAGCAGCTTTTCTCAGCATGTATCCCATGGCTCTGGCATCTTTAACATCTTTGAGTCTCCAAGGCAATTTCAATGTTACAGCTTCTTGTTTCAGTGTCTGGGATTCCACTTGATCTTTTGGACTCCTCCTAAGGGCTGGCATCACTTCTCCAGCTCTGCCCTCTGTAGCACGCTAAGCTCAGGTTGATCCACTCCACTATGGCGGCTGTTCTTGGTGATCATGGTACTGACATCTCCAATACACTGGGGTGTTCCATTCCAACTAGGCTTCACCAATAGCCTCTCATAGGCTCTCTTCAGGGTGCCAAGCATCAAATCCTTTGCATGACCCCTTCAGTCCTGGGCCATCAACTACAGTTGAGGCTACACCTTCTCCAATGGCCTTCCATGACCTCTCACAGTGCCAAGCCTCAGCTGTTCTTCATGACACCTTCATGACTTCAAAACAAGTATCACCTGGGTGACTCTTACACATTACCAAATCCAGCTGCAGCACGAGGTACAACCTTGGCTATCTCTGGAACACAACTTTGTGCTCCCAGAAGATTTCACCTCAGTGATGCTGGTCTCTTCTTAATCACAGCTAATTTCTTAGCTCCAGCTAACCAGCATCAATTGTCCAAGTAGTCCCTTCTATTATTCACTCTAAACCCAGAGCCACATGGCTGAAACTGCAGAGTTCTGCTGCTTGCAGGAGCTGGAACATGGCCCCCTTGTACTATTACATTATCACCAGCTTTCTGTTCTCCAACTCCTTCACTACCTAAGATTGGCTGTTCTGAATCTTGCTCTGTAGATTGACCTTAAATGCAAAGATCAGCATGCCTGTCTCCTGAGATTAAAGGTGTGTATCACCATGCCTGGATCTAAATTTAGCTGGGTAGGATCTTGCCCCAAGGTCCCACTCCCTTAATCTGTTATCTCCTAGAACACAAGATTTTGCTCCATTTCACTTCCTGGTACTCGAACCATATATATTATATTTTTCCTTTCTAAGCTTGCTATGCTTGTTCAAACTTCTCTTCATAAGACTTAACCAGAGAACAAAGTCTATGCTGGGCTTTTCTGAAACTTCCTTTGTCAATGAAATTAATCTGAGTCTCTTCACCTTAGCCTCAGGCAGACTTTTCAGACAAGGGCAAAAAACAGACACATTCTTCACCAAAATACCACAAAACCAGTCTTTATGCCACATTCTGGAATTCTTCTCCTTTGAAATCTCTTGGGCCAGGTCAACACAGTTCAAATCACTCCCAGCAACAAAGTCTTCCATATTCCTACTAGGATGACCCATTAAGCCCCATTTAAAGCATTCCACTGCTTTCCAAATACAAAGTCCCAAAATCCACATTCTTTCAAATAAAAGCATGGTCAGGCCTATGACAGCAATACCCCAGTCCCTGGTACCAACTTCTGTCATAGGGTTTTACTGCTGTGAACAGACACCATGACCAAGGCAAGTCTTATAAAAATCAACATTTAATTGGGGCTGGCTTACAGGTTCAGAGGTTCAGTCCATTATCATCAAGGTGGGAGCATGGCAGTATCTAGGCAGGCATGGCGCAGGAGGAGCTGAGAGTTCTATGTCTTCATCCAAAGGCTGCTAGTGGAAGACTGACTTCCAGGCAACTAGGGTGAGGATCTTATGCCCATACCCACAAGTGACACACCTACTCCAACAAGGCCACACCTCCAAATGGTGCCACTCCCTGGTCCAAGGATATACAAACCATCACAACTGCAGACTTAGTGTGAATGTTGGGTTATTTTTTTAAGATCCTTTTAAACTGTAGGCTAATAGCACAACAGAAAATGCTAAACAAAATCATCAGACAGCATCAATGAAGAAAATATGCAGAAAAAGGAACAGGAGGATTATGACTATGACTAAACCCAAAACACTTTGGCTTCTTTGAAATGGTCACATTCAAGTCCCTTGTCTGTCTTCTACCTTTTCATGTTTTGAGAGTTGCCAGAACAAGCTTGCAAGTGTCTTCTAGAGGGAGCACACTAGTACAATTTTTGTCTACAATCGTTTTCTCCAGAGCCCGTTCACCAACCCGAGTCATATAACCAAAGACCATGACCACTGGTCATATGCCACCTGACCAGTGGTCATGCCACATGGGTAAGATTCTCATGAACTGAATATAAGAAGAGAAGAGGAGGTTGGAGCCTTGAGGGAAAGGCAATGAATTCATCCAAATTAAAGCTGACATAACAGCTTGGGGATATGTGTTAATTACTTTCATATTGTTGCAATAAAATGCCAAGGCCAAAAGTAACTAAATGCAAAATGACTTTATTTTAGCATACGGTTCCAGAGGAATAGAATTCTCATAGTGGGGAAGGCACAGAATGGTGGCAGGAACAAAAAGCTGGATGATATACACATGGGAAGCAGAGAAAATGAACCAGAAGTGTAATGAAGCTATAAGCCATCAAAGCTCACTTCAAGTGATTTGCTTCCTTCAGCAAGACTTGATTTCCATAACCTCTCTAGCCTGTACCACCAACTGACAGCCAACTGCTCAAATAGATGAGCATATGTAGAACCTCTCTCCTTCCAATTATTACAAGCCAGGTCAAAGAAACTCAGAAAGTCCAAATTCTGCTTCCCCAACATGTCCCCTGCACTATACCTCTCCAATGAAGTGAAACTGCCCGCCAGGCCTGCAAGCTCACTGGGGTGCCATTTTCTCATCCACATAGAACATGTGATGAAAAGAAAACCTACCCCAATAGACTAAATAGTCCGTCCATGTCTAGGGTTCCTGAGGCACAGCTTCTTGTCCATATGAAATGTCAAAACCAGCAATAAACAGACACTTATGCCAGGAGTGTCTTGTGCATGCAGACTTCAAACGTGGCCCTTGTCATTCCAATCACACAAGACACAGAAGGAAAAATGTGCCAAAGGTGTTCCCCACAGGAGGAAGCTTAACTGAGTAAAGGGATGTTTGAAGGGCTAACACAAATTTGGGTCAAGGGAACTTCTGAAACCTAGGACTCATGATAAAACTGAACCCTTGCCAGTGGAGGGAATCTTTATCCTGTATTTCCAAGTCAAAGAAGCAAGGGAGGGGTGACAGCAGCATTTTTTGAGGTGCACAAGGAGTTGAGACAAAGGAGTTATAGGCTACAATATAACTGCTATAGCAGTTCTCAACCTATACGTTGAAAGCCCTTTAAGAGTCACATATCATGTATCAAATATTTACATTATGATTCATAATAGTAGTAAAATTACAGTTATGAAGTAGCAATGAAAATGTTATGAGTGGGGATCCCCACAACCCGAGGAACTGGAGTAAAGGGTCCCAGCATTAAGAAGGTTGAGAAGCCCTAGGCTAGAAGCGTAGAAGCTGTGATGGAAAACATAGTGCTTACTGAGCAGCATCCCTAAAACAGCCATGCAAGAGTTATATGACATTAGGTGGGGGAAAGAATGAAGAGATGATCCAAAAGATCCACGTTCTGAGAGTACTGGAGAGTGTCCACTATGAGAGCAGTAGTCAGGAACTCAGTCTATAAAGAAAATGTGGTCTGAGGGTAGGTGTCAGAAAGCAGATCATTCCAGGATTGGCAGTGAACTGTCATTTCAAATGAAAATCAAGATACTTTTTTTTCTGGTGTCCAGGGAAAATATCATTAGACCGACTGGAACCCAGTGAGGTCATTCTTCCAAGACCTATCTAATACTGGAGCAGAAGACTAACATTGTACTTTCATGCCAGGGAATAGGTCAGGCTTCTACAGTTCAATCTGGTCCCCCCCCCCAGGAAGTTGTGTTACAGTGTGTACCCCATTCACCATACTCACTAAAACATATTCTCAGGGCAGCAGAGAGTTAGGGTAAGAAGCCCTTCTATAGTTCCCCACTAGAAGATACCTATTTCAAGGACTTGCTTCCTTGGCCAAGTTCCAGCTGTTTGGCATAGCAGAGTACAGGGGAAGGAGCAGTCTATATTCAGGGTGTCCTTGTTCATGATACGGAATTGCTCCTAGCATGTGCTCAGGGATCAGGAGGTAGTCAGTAACCACCCAAAGAGGCCAGCACAGAAGGGAATCTGGGCCACCAGTGGACTTTAAGGACCCAAAACACTGTATTAGATTTTTCTCTCCCTTGCCTTAGAGAACAGAGAACTCAGAACCCCTTCCCCAACTCCCAAGAGAACAGCATTTGATTTTTAGTTGGGTTTCATGATCCTAATGGAGGAAGCAAGGAGATCACTGCAAAATGCTACCAAAGCTTTTGTTTGGGAGACAAAAGTGCGTAAATCCTGGGTACTACATACTAATGTTATGCATGAAAGGAATGGTTCAATTAGACTGAAGTGGGATAGCTATTGTAAAGCATGAACCCTGAGAAGTTAAAAGAAACTGGGACAATGGAGTGCATCACCTATGGGGCCCTGATACACACTGGACAATAAGAATGAAGAGAGACAAGATTGGCATCCGGTGTGGAGATACCCAAACAAGACAATCCAAAAGACTAATTGGGGTAGGGGTAGAGCGTAGCTTAGAAACCTGTGTGTGAAGAATAGCTGGAGTGGAGATATCCAGGACAAGCTAATCCAGAGGCTCAGGAAATCCCTCAGGCAGCAGATGAAGACTGCCCTCAGGCAGTAGCCCTGGCAAACAAGAAGAGGACCTTATTTTCTTCTAGGTATTGCAGAAGTAGGGAACCAGAGTTGGCTGCCAAATCCACACTTGAAATAAGCCTTAGTAAGATTGGGGCCATTGGTACTTTTGGACAGTAGTGCCTGGAGAAAAGGAGGCTGACCTTAGCAATTGAGCCTTACCCTTCAAGACTCTGCCTAAGTACACCTGGATCCCAGACAAAAGTTTCTGGTATTTTTGTAGCATTTATGTCCTCTATGGTGTCCCCTGGAGATTACCCTCAGGATAGGATTGGGTCCCTAAGACCCACTTTCCTTCTCATTTTGCCTCTCTAACTTAAGGATGTGCCTCACAACCTGAGTGCCTCCTTCCAAGTCCACCTAGTGACTCTAGAAGCCTCTTTGATTATACCTAAAAGGTCCCTGCCCTGCCCTGCCCTGCTCCTCCCAAGCCCCACCCACATCTATCCAGGAACACATAGGACACTGCCCACATTCCTGCCTCAGCTCTTATTCCTGCTCCTAATGCCTTACCTTATAACCCATGGGTCCCATCTACTCTGCCACTAGAAGCCTTACCTTGTTCTTCCAGGAGCCCACTCTCTGCCCCAGCTAGACCACAGCACTCACAGGCCCACCCTGCTTCTCCTTTATCTTTGCTTCTAGTTCTAACCTCAATATCCTCAGCCCTACTTCTTCATTAGCATCACCCCATATTAGGTTAGAATTCACTGCTCTCTTCCTACTCCCGACATCATTGCTCCCATTGAAAAATCCATGGAGGTGAGCACTCAACACCCAGCCCTACATCAGCAGTCTGAACTTTATTATGACAGTATTCAAAGCTCTACTTCATACTTCACCAATCACCCCCACTTCGGCATGCATTTCTCTGCCCTCCAGTGGTCCTGCATCATGTTGTATTAATATCCAAAGTTCCACCCCCACTTCATATCTTACCATTGACAACCATCCCCATTACTCCTGAGACACAGCTCACCTTGGTCAGCACTCACAGCTAAGCCCGCCACTCCTACTTTAGCATACAGTCTTGCTCTTCTCTCTCCAGTGATCCTCTGTCATAGTATGTCAGTATTCAAAGTTATCCCTCCCCTTCCATAAATTAATACCTATGGCCCTTTCCCAGTACTCTGTAAACCCTAAGTGCCCAGGGCAACGCTCGAAACACCACCTACCTCTCCTACCTCCACACACACAGCACTGCCCACCACTTCAACCATAGTGTGCACAGTCCTGCCCACCATTGGACATCAACATACACAGTACGACGTACCACTACTAACCCAGAGAGCAGTGCCCTACCTGTGTGTCGCTCCTACATCATCACAAACGGCCCGACTCCTCCTCCTTCACTTCCTACATCACTAGTCACAGCAGTGCCCTCAACCTGTACAGCATACACAAGCCACTCTTTTGTCAGCATACACAGCCGTGCCCTATTCCTTCAATGGCCTTCTATCACATTATATCAGGATTTAAAGCTCAGTCCTGCTGTCACATTCACAATTCACAGTCCTGGCCAGCACTTTAGAGACCCAAGTCGGTACTAACAGTCTCATCCACAATCTCACCCTCATATCTCAAATGGCCCTGTCCTCTTTCAGCGTTTCTGGGCCTTTATTATAATACTATCTCAAGAATTGACAAATGGGACCTAATGAAACTCCAAAGCTTCTGCAAGGCAAAAGACACCATCAATAAGACAAAAAGACCACCAACAGATTGGGAAAGGATCTTTACCTATCCTAAATCAGATAGGGGACTAATATCCAACATATATAAAGAACTCAAGAAGGTGGACTTCAGAAAATCAAATAACCCCATTAAAAAATGGGGCTCAGAACTGAACAAAGAATTCTCACCTGAGGAATACCGAATGGCAGAGAAGCACCTGAAAAAATGTTCAACATCCTTAATCATCAGGGAAATGCAAATCAAAACAACCCTGAGATTCCACCTCACACCAGTCAGAATGGCTAAGATCAAAAATTCAGGTGACAGCAGATGCTGGTGAGGATGTGGAGAAAGAGGAACACTCCTCCATTGTTGGTGGGATTGCAGGCTTGTACAACCACTCTGGAAATCCGTCTGGCGGTTCCTCAGAAAATTGGACATTGTACTATAGGAAGATCCAGCAAGACCTTACCTGGGCATATAACCAGAAGATGTTTGAATTGGTAATAAGGACACATGCTCCACTATGTTCATAGCAGCCTTATCTATAATATCCAGAAGCTGAGAAGAACTCAGATGTCCCTCAATAGTGGAATGGATATAGAAAATGTGGTACATTTACACAATGGAGTACTACTCAGCTATTAAAAAGAATGAATTTATGAAATTCCTAGCCAAATGGATGGACCTGGAGGGCATCATCCTGAGTGAGGTAACACATTCACAAAGGAACTCACACAATATGTACTCACTGATAAGTGGATATTAGCCCAAAACCTAAGATACCCAAGATATAAGATACAATTTGGTAAACACATGAAACTCAAGAAGAATGAAGACTGAAGTGTGGACACTATGCCCCTCCTTAGAATTGGGAACAAAACACCCATGGAAGGAGTTACAGAGACAAAGTTTGGAGCTGAGACAAAAGGATGGACCATCTAGAGACTGCCATATCCAGGGATCCACCCCATAATCAGCATCCAAACGCTGACACCATTGCATACACTAGCAAGATTTTATCAAAAGGACCCAGATATAGCTGTCTCTTGTGAGACTAGGTTGGGGCCTAGCAAACACAGAAGTGGATGCTCACAGTCAGCTAGTGGATGGATCACAGGGCTCCCAATGGAGGAGCTAGAGAAAGTACCCAAGGAGCTAAAGGGATCTGCAACCCTATAGGTGGAACAACATTATGAACTAACCAGTACCCCGGAGCTCTTGACTCTAGCTGCATATGTATCAAAAGATGGCCTAGTCGGCCATCACTGGAAAGAGAGGCCCATTGGACAAGCAAACTGTATATGCCCCAGTACAGGGGAACGCCAGGGCCAAAAAAATGGGAATGGGTGGGTAGGGAAGTGGGGGGGAGGGTATGGGGGACTTTTGGGATAGCATTGGAAATGTAATTGAGGAAAATATGTAATAAAAATATTAAAAAAAGAATAAGCAACAACAAATGCTGATAAGGATGTAGAGAAAGATAACTCATATTTGCTGTTAATGGGATTGCAGACTAGTATGGCAACTCAGAAAAACAGTGTGAACATTTCTCAAAAAGCTAAGAATAAATCTATTGTATAACCCCCCCCCAAAAATACTATCCAAAGCTCTGTTCCTACTTCATATGTCACCAGTCACTGAACCACGTTCAACCTCTACTTCAGCATGCATAGCACTGTCCATCATGTATAATTCGGCTCCCACTCACAGGCACGCCCTCCTTCCCCTGTATCCCTCCAGCAAGTAAAGCCAGCATCCAAAGCTCAGCTCTGTCAACAAAATCTCACCACACATAGCCCTGGCTGGTACTCTTGAGGCCCTAACCACCTTGCTGAGTACTGACAGTCTGGTCCACCACTTCAGCTTGCACAGCCCTTCCTTCTCCTTAAGCAGATCTGAACCGAGTTAAGTGGGGATCCAAAGCTCCGCCCTAGTATCCCAGTAGCTCCACCCACTCAGGTCTGCACTCACAACAGGCCCAGATTCCAAGCACCCGTAATTCCTAACTGTTCCCAAGGATTCTTCAGAGCACAAACTCCCATTCCCAACCTCTATCAGGTGCTCACAGCCCCACCCCACCCCACCCCAATGCCTAACCTCGGGATTCAAACAGCTTTGGCCCTGGACCAATTTTAGGCCCCTCCTCAACAAGCCTCTTCCCTCACATCCCCAATCCCGCCCCTCCTGCTGCAGTGCAACCTACTCCTACTTTCATGGGTTTTTGCAGACTCCGCCGACTAAATCACTCACTCCTTTTCTCACTTCTTTCCCTCCCCAACCGCCTATTACAGACCCTGACCCACTTTATTTGCAAGATTGCTTTAAGAAAACGGTGTCTTCTAGCATTCGATGTCGCTTACTGCTTAATTACGCAAGTCCGTACCTTCCTATCCGGGTAGCATAGTGCCTGTAGTTCTAATTGGCTGCGGATGTTTACTCGTGTAAATGGGCGTGGTGTGCGTGCTTACGTAAATTGTGTAAGTTCGGGCACGGATGTGTTTCTGGGTCTCTTCTTAAAGCAGTCAGAGTTAAAGTCCCAGAACGCCAGTTAAAGTTAAGGCTATAGCCAAATGCTTTCCTTTCTTTAGAGCGGACATTATCCACCCACTCTCAGGAGTCTTTGGTACTGGCGGACTTCCGGGAACGCTGGAAGAGAGAGAAAGGACTGGGTGTAAACTGGAGTCTGCCGCGTGATAAGTGACAAAGCTGAGAGGCCCACAGCACCCAAAGGACACAGGTAACCTGTTGAGTCGGAGCCTTCGAGCTTGCCCCCATCCCCCACCCCATTGAGGACACCCCAGCCTCCAGCTTCGCCAACTGCTGGGCCAGCCCAAGACCGGTCTTTGCATGCCCCATCTTGCCAGCATTTCACAGTCTCTCCTAAGTGATGCAGTGTGGATGCAGGCGGATGAAAACCAAATGTGCTGCTCCAGGGCACTGTTTCTTCCTTACTTTTAGGCTACGAATTCACTGACACTCTAGACTATGAGGCCTTTGGTATTATTATGCCTAGTCTAATATACCAGTTGACACTGAAGGCACTGGGATTTGGTAGACCTGAGCATTTCCATGCAATCACATTCTATGTGGCATCATTTTTCTCCTGTTAAATTGCATGTTTGACTTAATAATGGCAACCAGTTGCAGAATTAACTTTCTACATCAGGCGGTTCTTGTACCAGACAAAAAAGGACCTTCCCACTGACATGATAGCAGAACCAAGCTGTGAGTGAGATGTACAGCCCTAACTCTTGTTGATCTCTAAGGCTTGCTGAGCCTTTCCTGCTGCCAGTAGCCAACAAAACTAAGTTTTACTTGGTGTTTTTTTTTTTCCTTTATCTACCTTCTCCTTATGTAAGTGGAGAAGCAGAAACAAACCAAAAAGGGCAGCTTCTTCATCCACAGAGCAGGTTTATCTGCAGAAACATGAGGAAGAGTATTCAGTTGTTCTAGCTACAGGGCAGTGAGTGAAATGAGAAGAGGGCAAATATTTCGCGTGGGCAGCCAGATTGCAAGGAATCCTGAGGATTCTTGTGAGATGGGTGGATTCTGGGCTGGTTGGAACATGAGCCCTTGGCAGGAATCAGAGTCTTCCAGACATGCGCACAGAACAATCAGATCTGGAAAAAAAGGTTTATGTTAGTTTAGAGGTTACAGTCTGTCATTGGGGTAGGGCAGGGCAGGAATTCAGTCCCTGAGAACTCCAAAGGTCCAGGATAGTTGACTCTATTGGTCTTCCTGTGGAGTTTTTATCTCCTTTAGGGTCCACATCCTTCCCCCAACTCTTCCATAAGAGTCCCCAAGTTCCATCCACTGTTTGGCTGTGGGTCTCTGTATCTCTCTGAGTCAACTGCTGGGTGGAGCCTCTCAGAGGACAACATGCTCCTGTCTGCAAGCATAACAGAATATCATTAATAATGTCACAAATTAGTGCTTGCCCATGGGATGGGTCTCAAGTTGGGCTGGTTTTGGTTGGCCATTCCCTCAGTCTCTGTTCCATCCCCATCCCTGCATTTCTTGGAGACAGGATAAATTTAGGGTCGAAAGTTTTGTGGGTGGGTTGGTGTCTCTATTGCTCCACTGGGGCTCCTGCCTGGCTACAGGAAGTGGCCTCTTCAGGTTCCATATCCCCAATGCTGTGAGTCACTGTTAAGGTCGCCCTCTTTGATTCTTGGGTGTCTCCCTTATCCCAGGTCTATTTCATCCTGGAGATTCACACACACACCTCCATGCCCCTGTCAGTTGGAGATTTTCATTCATTCTCATGGACATCTGATCATCTTTCCTGTCCCTCCCCACACCTGATCCTGAACACTCCCACTCCTAGGCTCAGAGGTTAAGAGCAGGACATTATTAATCTGTGACAGGAAGCACATTGAGTTCAGTGGAGTTTCAGGGCACATGGGAATCATCTGGGGAAGGCAAGGCCCAATGGATGTGAGCCTGAAAAGCTCAGCTGTGGTGTGTTTCTATCTTTAGGCCCAGAGACTCTGAGGAAAATGAAGTTTCCCTGCCTATCCTTCCGGCAGCCCTACGCTGGTTTAATCTTAAATGGAGTCAAGACTCTTGAGACACGTTGGCGTCCCCTGTTGAGCAGCGTTCAGAAATACACCATTGCCATCCACATTGCTCACAAGGACTGGGAAGATGATGAATGGCAGGAAGTGCTCATGGAGAGGTTGGGGATGACCTGGACACAGATTCAGACCTTACTACAGGCAGGAGAAAAGTACGGCAGAGGCGTGATAGCTGGTAAGTGAGGCTGTACCAAATACCACGTAGACAATTCCAACAGGATCCTGCTTGATAGATTGGTGGCACTGTTTTGCTGTTAGTTAGAGGGCGTGTCCTAAAGTTTCCAAGAAGACTCACTAAGGACTACCAAAGTCACTTGAATGAGGTGAATAGGTCTGGGTTCCACAGACTCAGTTACGTCTTAACTCTAGGCCTCATGTAGCATTAGACTGTGTGTGCATGAATATGTGCAAAAGGCATGGTCTATGACAGCATAGACACTGAAAAAGTGGAGCATTAATAGAGTAAGGCTGCTTGCCTGGCTTGTAATGCCTCTCACAAGAACCTTGAGTAAGACACCAATCAACATCTAATACGACTAGTCACCTACTGACCTAATTGGGAATCTTATTGACTGTGGGCTTCCTGGATAAGACTGGTTCTCTTTCAGTAAATGCCAGCCTTAGTAGTATGCTAGAACCTGACTGTTCTTTAATGCAGGACTCACGGAGCATAAGCCACCCTCTTCTTTTTCCCAAAGCCTGTGGCCGTCTCACCCAGGATTGCCTAGTTCAGTTGGTCATGTTTCCAATGTTCAGTGAGAAAAATCCCAATTTCCTATCAATCATTTTGATTATACACTATCAGTTGACCCTGCAGTCATAAAGATAACCTTGTTGTATAGAAGAGACTACATCTGTATATTTCTGTCTTTGTGCCCAGGACTTATTGACATTGGAGAGACTTTTCAGTGTCCAGAGACCTTAACTGCTGAGGAGGCTGTGGAACTGGAAACTCAAGCTGTGCTAACCAATCTGCAGCTGAAGTACCTGACTCAAGTTTCAAACCCCAGGTGGTTACTGGAGCCCATACCTAGGAAAGGGGGAAAGGATATATTCCAGGTAGACATCCCAGAGCACTTGATCCCACTGGAGAAAGAATGACTGCTCTGGAAAACAACTGAAGAATGGCTCTGCCAGTAGACCATCAGAGTGTGCACCTCCAAATCTCAATCTAGGAGACTCGGATCCACTCCTGCAGAGCACAGCTCACTAGCTGGGTGCTGTTTCCAGCCTGCTCTGCCCTCATGAAGGGCATGGCAGTAAACACATCCCTCATGCTGTGGCGCTGCCAACAGAACTACAGAGCCTTGAGAACTTTGACCTTTAGGGAAAAGGAAACGTCCCAGGAAATGATATTTGCCTGAGGTTCACTTTACTCCTGCTGTTTTCTGGATTGCACAAATAAATCTGATAATAGTTAAGTGTTTATGAAGTGTCTAGCTCCCTTTCTCCTTCCCTATGTCTTTATTGCAGTCAAATCTCATGCAGTACGTGAACAGCATCCAGGGGCCCATGGGACAAGTCTGGGAGCAGTCACTGAGTTAACCCCAATGCACTAAGTCTGGGATGAAGAGGGAATCAAATGGAGAAAACAAGCATTGGCCCATCCTTGCTCCTATTCTGTGGAGACAGTCCCTCAACAACCAAAACTGTGTGTCACCCAACTACTTATTACCTAGAGAATCCTAAATATTACTCAGAAACCATGATGCTTAAGTATTAGATGTTAGTGTTTATCTTGTAGCAAGTTTTAAAACTATTTTTTTTTATTTCTCCTTCTCACAAACAATATATCTTGATCTCAGCTTTAACTCCTGCACTCCCGCCAGTCCCTGGCAACATTCATAGATTCTCTCCAAATATTCCAAGTCTGCTCCTCTTCGGCAACCTCACTCCAAACTCCTTATCTCAGGATCCACAGCTCTGCCCTGCACTTCTGCCTAATCTACCACTATCGACTTTGCCCTTCTTCATCTGGAAGCCCTGAAAACTCCTTCCAACTCCTTCCTCAGAACTGCCAGGCCTGCCCAGCTCCTCCAGTAGAGACTTCAACTCTCCCTCAGAGATCTCATTGTATCAGGGTTCAAAGCAAAACTCCCTTAAACTTCCTAGGTCCCTTCCTGCCAATACATGGATCTTGTGTACTTGGTCAGTATTCATGGACTGTCTTCAACTCCTACCTCACACCCCAGCTACAACCTCTCTTTGGTACTCCATATGTCTGCCTCCCTGGGTCAGGATTCACAGTGGTGCCTCTACTTCCTACCTCAGACCTCACAGCCCAGCTCTCTTCCTTCCTCAGCCATTCCAGTTCTCCATCCTTACACTCAGCCCCAAACATATTCCCATATCCCTGTCCAGCAAGGTCACTAATGTCCTACCCTGACCTCTATATCGCGACTCAGAGCCTCACTGCCACATTACCTCAACACTCCAGCCAGGGCTAGTGTTCCTTTTGGACCCCAGCTGTTCCAAGTACTCATTGTCCTGTCTTACTCCTTCCACAGTCCCACCTCTCAACTCATTACATCAGGCCACAGCTCTCTGTACCTTTTCCAGACCTTTCAGCAAGGCCTCATCACTCTCAGCACTGCCCTTGCATGGCTACATCCTGTCTCTTTTAATCTTCTGATGCTTTTGCTCAATTCTCTTTTCTTCCTGGCTCCATACTACATACAGAGCTTGCCCCAGCACTGAATGATCAGAGATCCCCACAGACTGTTATGTCCAACATATTTTCCTAGAGTCCAATTCAGACTACTGCAAGCTCATATAAATGACTTTCCAGTCTTGATGCGGAAGGGATGGCTTTGGGCCTGCTTAGCCGAGTATGTTTTGGTTTCCCACACTGGGGCCTCAGGTATATATATACTTATGTGTAGGTACAGGTACACGTGTTGCTTTGTGTCATTTTGTACCTCTTGTATAAGAGCTGTCTGAGTTTGGATGAAAGCATCCAAGCTTATGTCTGGACATTCCAGTCAACTGGGGATGGGGTGTGCACTGGAATCCACATCAGCAGTCATACCACGTGGGCCGGAACTTGGCCATGTGTGCTCATCCCTGGCTCTAGACATTCATTCACCTGAGTATAAAAGCCATTCACCCTTGTACTGGAAACCTGTCTGCAAAGCATGGAGATAGTAGACTTCTGGCTCACAGTTAAAGACCGAGTGATCCCTAGAGTTAAGTTTCTGGGACACACTCTTTCTGAGAAAGAGGAACCTTTGGCCGAGAGCCTGTGAGCTTGAACCTCCACAAACCCACCTCTACCTGTAGTTTTCCCTCTTGTGTGATTCAGGGTCCATGCAGGACTGGCCAGAAGCCACCCTTGCCAGCCCATGCTTCATGCCAGATCTTTACACCCAGTATCCTTCTAAGTGTGAGTCCACACAGGCTGAAAGCCTCCGTGGTTCTTCACATGAACGAAGCCATATCTCCCATGAGGTTGTGAACTCACCAAGACACAAGATTTGAGGACTGCCCGTCTGTGTGGCCTGTGACATAATACCTCATGTGTTTTGCCAATTACATTATCGTCAACACGAGTCAATGCACCAAACCCTTTCTGCTCCTGTATCTGAAGAGATGTCTTCAGTCTGGCTAGAGGTCGTTTTTCTCAAGTTAGATCCTGCCTTCCTGGGAGAATATCTCAATCCACTAACTGAAGATATTTTCTGACCTGCTGACAGATGCCTCATGTGTTCCAGAAGCAAGTCATGGTTGAGGCAATCATGACTATTTCTCAAGACATCTGTTTTCATATCTCTTCTGGTGAGCTAAGAATACTGGTAGCAGTGACATAGACAAGCATGAAAAGCAGACACAAGCATGAAAATCAGAGTCACAAAGAATGTCCCTCTGTGCTAGTGCCAATTCATGAAGCTCTAAAGCCCCCTGCCTAGTAGACCTAGGGGTCTCTCTCTCCTGTGTATTCCCCTAGGGAATGGTGACCTCTGTCATCACTGACCACTCATTGTCCTCTCAGTGTTATTGTCTACAAGGGCCTATCCTGTCCTGCTAGCTCCCCCAGAATCCCGTAGATAGGTACCAGTTAATTCAGTGTCAGCCCTTTACATTAATCATGTCACCAAGCAGATGAACATTTGTCCTGTGCAAGGAGAGGCATTGCATCGTCAAGTTCAATGGAGTGTCAGGTAACATGGAACATGGCTTTGAGTCTGAAGAGATGGGCTGTGATGTGTTTCTGTCCTGACCCAGGGGTCTGAGGAAGGGCAGCATTGCTAGTTCCTCCTCCCAACAGCTTTAGGTTGGGTTTGCCCTCAAATGAATCAGACTGCGAGTTGTGTTGCTGTTCCATGCTGAGTCCCTACCAGGATGGTACTGTCAGCAATCACAATGCTCATAGAGATGGCAACACCATAAAATAGGGAAGTGGACAATGGCCTGTAAGGGGATTGAGTCCTTGCCCTGGCTAGGGTGCAGATTTGACAGCGTGGTGACAGATGCTCCCTGCAAGTGAGAAGGGCATGCTGCTGACAGCTTAGGAAGGAGTCCTTAGGATATCTTTTAGTGTGACCTGCAGAATGTGTCTTGAATCTTCCTGAAACAGCCATCTTAAGGCCTACCAGAGGAGCTGGGCAGGGTTCCACAGACTGGAATAATTCCTGATCAATCCTGAGCCTTTGTCACTGTTTGTGGTCCTAGAGCTAAAGTGTGTAAACTAAAGTCAACTCATGGCCTTTTATTGTGTGTACATGACTGTGTTACACTCCAATGTATGTGACAGGCAACAAGGACACAGCATGGCTAGAGTGGCTTTTAAAGCTTGATTCCTTGCCAATGAGAGAGAGTCCACTGTGGGCATGGAGGAGGTGGCAGATCTGGTGCAAAGTCAGCTGCTAAATGACAACCCTGCCAACTCAGTATTGCAGTACAGACTCTAAAGCCAAGGCAATATTGAGTCACATTTTGTTTGCAGAGAATCACCCACTGTGTTTTTTCCCAGATCCATCCAGACTGCTATGCTCTCATGCAGGGGATGACAATAAGTACTTCCCTCCTGCTTTGCCCCTCTGGCCTTGAGAACACAGACCCAAGTATATTGGCACTCATGGAAATGGAAAACTACCAGGAAATTACTTCTGTGCTCAAGCTGACTTTGGTCCTACTGTTGTCTGGGTATTCGGGATATATAACATTGCCTGTCTTTCCCTGAACCTCACAGAGACACTCCATGCATGCTTACCCATGCTGACATTTCAGTCCAGAGCCAGGCACTGCGCTGACATCCCTACCCTGGGAAACTTACGGTGAAAAGAAAAACCCATGGAGAAACCCAACCATATCCAGTCTTTTTACAGTGTAAGAGCTCTACTTAGAGGATCACCCAGGCAAGGAGGAGTGAGTCTCACCCAGATATTTCTTAAAAATCCAAAGTACAGCTCTGGTTCCTTGGGGTGAGTTAAGAAGTTTTAGGTGGTGGACATTATGTAGTAATATTTTGAAGGTTCTTTGCAATGTTTCTAAAGTCTGTCTTTCTCATGCATCAGGCAATTTTCCACCCCCAAGAGGAGGGGCTGACATCTCAGGGGCCAGGGTATAGTACTCTTCATCCCTTAGCAGATAGGCACCTAGTTTGAAGTATGCTTATTCAGGACTAATAGATGCTGGGTAGGCACCCTCAGCTACTGCCCTGAAACTTCCTGGTAATATCTACTGAAAGTAGGGACCCAGGAGAATGGACTCTCCTGTTCTGAGACACCTCAGTAGTGTGAGATGACACCACTAGGTCAGTAACCACACCCTTCTGCACCATGATGCTAAGGGCATAAAAATGCTGCTGCTGTCCATGAAAGGGTTAGGCTGACCCAAGTGTGTGGCAGGCTCGGCTTGGGAACAGTGTCCAGGTTTAGATAGAATCACACACAGACTCTAGGCTCAAATTTAAGATCTTAATTTACTGCCACAGGGTTTATTTTTTGAAGTAAGAATTAAACATTTTCTGTTACAGAGAAAAAGGTAGTTATTCTCAGGCAGTACCTCTCCCTGGGCTGAAGAGCATACGGATGAATTTGAATAGAGCACAGATTATACAGTTGTTTTCCGTGTAATGATCATCATCGTCTTCACACTCCTCCTCGTACTCCTCATACTCCTCATATTCCTCTTCCTCCATTGTATAATACTCTTCTTCCTCATCCTCTCCTTCCTTGTCTTCTTCTTCCTCATCCTCCTCCATCTCCTCCTCCTCATCCTCATCTTCCTCCTCCATCTCCTCATCTTCCTCACCCTCATCTTCCTCCTCCATCTCCTCCTCCTCCTCATCTTCCTCCTCATCTTCCTCCTCCTCCTCCAGAGTGTTCTCCCATGCAGTTATGACTGAAAGGGCAGCTTTCAGGATGTATCTGCATGGGTCGTATGAAGACAACGTCCGGCCATATCTAAGGTACCATGAGTGGCTGGTGCGCTCATACCCAGGTACGTCCATATCAATAGTAGCTGAAGGATATTCTGTGTCATTATACGAGGAGACAAGTTTACATGGTTTATGTGTAGCCTGAGTTGGACTTTCGGCTGGGGCACTTACAGGTATGTTGCTCCTTTTATGTGGTCTCAGAGGCCCCATGGAGGGGTTGCCTGCAGCTGTTGTTTGGTTGGTAAATGCCTGCTCTGGTGTGATGCCGTCTTCCATGGCCATCCGGTCTATTCTGGATTGTGCAGCATTAAACATAAATCAAGACATTCTAGACTGCCTGACTTTCTAAGACAGTTGTTCGACCAGTAGTGGCCACTGAGTGCTAGCTAGCATCAGGAGTGTGGCAACCATCTGATGAAGTCATCATCCTCTTTGTTTGTCACATGATGTCACAATGTGGCCCAAGGGCAGTCTGGAGAGGGAGCCATGTCTCAGTGTAGGGGAGTTGTCAAAAAGTGAATAAAATTGAGCAGATTTCCAAAATAGTTTCAGTGTTCTAACAGGCACATGAACTGACCCACATGCAGTTCCTTCATGAACTGACCAACAGATACTATTTCTTCTTCCATTCCTCAAGAGGTGGAGATCAGGGGGCCACAGGGATCAGTTTCTTTCAACTCTGTTTTGCCAAAGGGCCAGCGTGAAATTAGTCCAAACTTCAGCAGTACTGAGACTACTCAGCTAAGATAGGTTGCTAGAGGACTCTACCTTCCAGGTCACATGGTCTAGCCTTGCTTTCACCACCTACCTGTCCCAACACACACTCCTTTCTTTGTTAGCATTGGTCTCTTCCAACTGCTCCTGCTGGCTGGCTGTGTCTGTTCACATAGGTCCTAGTAAGGAATGGTTTTCACTACAAGTTGGAGTAGTGCTATGCCCAAGTAGGACAAACTGAGTATACTTTATTCTAAACACTTTTGTGATTAGAGGGGCCACACATCCTTTGACTTTCCATGTACACTTCCGCTTGCTACCAAATCTTGTTCTGGGGAGCACAATAGAATTGGCACTGCCTTTCCTCTCTTCTCCATAGATGACATTTTGCTATTCAGTGGCCCACTGGATTTTGTGGCCTGACTTAACCATATTCAATGACCCTGAGGAAAGTTGCTACTTGCTTAGCTAAAAGGAACTATGGGAATTCAAATGTGAAAGGTACCAGGGTGCCAGATGAGTGTGTGTGTGTGTGTGTGTGTGTGTGTGTGTGTGTGTGTGTGTGTGTGGTAGAGTGAGAGGACCAAAAGACAGTCACCCTTCACCACAGGTGAGTGACTGAGACTTAAGTCATCTCATCTTTAGTATCAGTATATGTAGGGAGATACAGGCCTATATCAGAAAGCCACAACCCAGACATAAAGGGTCTTTTCTCTTTATTATGTGGTACACTTTGGTGTATCTCAGGGGCAGCCCTTTGTTTCAAGCTGGTGTGGTGGGGGTAAGGGAGTAGTACAAAGAAGGATTTTCATCCTTTATCTCAAAGAAGGAAATGAGGACTGGAGGAAAATGTTGTACCCAGGTCTTTCAGCCCAAGGTCAGTCTAGAACAGTAGGTTTAGCCCAGGTCTAGACTCAGGCTTGCTCCATTGTGATGGAACTTTTACATACTTCTGAGCCTTCATTTAAGAACTTTGATCTGGGGCTGGTGAGCTGACTCAGCATGGACAGCCAAGCTTGACACAGCCCTGTGCTCTAGACTGAACCAATGTGGTGGTGGGAAGACTGTATGCATGCATTTCCTTTTAAGACCCTGCACTTACAAGGCAAGAAATGAAACAGAGCCCACTGGAACGATGTCCCTGGAGGTGGCTTAGATTTCTTAGATTTCCTAAATACAAACTTTGTCCCTTACTAACACAGCAACATCTCTTTTGTTTTAGAGATAGAGTTTATTTTTCTTTTTAATAATGTTTTCACTTTGAATAGAATTACGTCACTCCTCTCTTCCCTGAGGTCCTTCCTGCTACCCTCCCTCCAGCCCCCCAGTTCCCTGCTCTCTAGCCCCTTGCAGTTACCTTCCTTGGAAACAGTTCCAGCCTCACTACTATCAGGTGGATAACCGCATTTGTTTAATGATAGTTCCTATGCCCACTCTTTCCTCTGTAACCCAGGACTGCCAAGCCAGATAAAGCTCCACCTACAATGGATTGGCCCTCCCCCATCATTCACCAGTCATACAAATGCCATATGAGCATTGCCTGCATCAGGGTCCTATGGAGGCATTTCTCACTAGTAGTTCCCTCCTCTAAGACTTTGCCAAGTTGAGATAAAACTACTCAGAACACTGCTCTACTGCTCTCTGCTGAACTGTTGGCAATTACTGGTTCCTGGTCAGGGGAGCAGTTTTGTATAATAGAGTGAGCCCTGTTGGTGTTTGCCTACCACAACCTATACCCATGTAAACTTATTACACACTTGGAGGACTATTCTAACCATAGCTCAGGACTTGCCATGGGTAATAATAAGTACATAATTCTTGTGCTGTCCTAGGCCTGCCTTTCCCATCCTTCTCCTGTCACACTTGGTGATCTACTTCAGACTACCCCTTCAGCAGCAGCTAGCCTATGACAGTCCCTCGGCTGGGAATTCCTGGTCTCCTGGCTCTGCCCCCAAAACATTCTGTGAACATCTCTGTTTCTGATACTCCCATTCTTTCCTCACATTGAGGAATCCCCCATCCACCCTGATTCTACTCAGCTTGTGAGTGTAACTGTCAACTTTAGGGATCCTGAGAGGATCTTTCCCCAAGGCTATTCCAGCACATCTGGGAAATCAGAGGTACCTGTGAGACCAGAATTGGCTCTGGTGGATCTTCTGAGAGCTGGTGGGTTGGTGTTGGGCTGGGAGGATGAGAAAGCCTGGGCTCCCCACAGCCCCATAACCAGTAAGGCACAGATGGGGAAATCCCCATGCTGGGAACCTCAGCGCTTTTCACCTGAGGAGAGGGTGTGATAGGCTACCCATCAGGACTACTGGTACATGTCAGACATGTCAAGGTCCTGGTGCAGTACTTCATGTGAGGGGAACCAGAGCAAAAAAGAGGGGGCTGTTATTTCCATTACAATGCTCTACCAGTCCTCTTGACCCTGGGGTGGTGTTACTATTACAGTTCTCCAGGACATACCAGAGGATATGTAGTGCAACAGGACACAGGATAGCTAACTGGCCACAGGTAAAGTTCAGAAACAAACACCATTAAATCCCTCAGCTTGTTGGACACCAGCTGAACTCTGAGGGCCCACATCCTTCTGTTAACTTGGCTTTAACATATGCTGGCTAGGATATGGAGCCCGGCGAACATTCCCCCATTGCTGGTGAAAGGACAAACTTGTAAAGCTACTCTGAAAATCAATTTTGCAGTTTCTTCGAACAGCAAGAATAGGCCTATCTCAAAACCCAGTTGTACAACTCCAGGGCACATACCCCAAAGATGGTCCACCCTCCCATAAGGATACTTTCTCAACTTTGCTCATAGCAGCCTTACAAAGTAATACCTAGAAACTGGAAACAATCCAGATTTTGCTCAACTGGTAATGGATGCACAAAATGTGGTACATCTACACAATGAAATATACTAGTCAGCTCTTAAAAACCAAGACAATATGAACTTTGCAGGCAGGTGACAGAACTAGAAAATGTCATCCTGTGTGAGGTAACACATACCAGAAAGGACATACATGGTGTGTACTCAATTATAAGTGATAGCCATAAAGTACAGGGTACACAGGCAACACTCCTGAACACTCCAGAACCAAAGAAGCCAAATAACAAGGAGTAAAAAAGGATGATGGTAGAATCTTCCTCACAAGAGGAAATGAAATAGGTATTGGGCATGGATGTAGCAAGGGAATTGGGTGGCCAAAAAGATGGAAAGGAGAGAGGTGTGGGTCAGGATCAGATGCATGGGAGAGAAAATCAAAATTGGTCTTGGAGGGGCAATTGCTAGGATGTGACAAAGAACTCAGATAGAGGGAATCCCCTGGGCTCCTTAAGGGGTGACTCACACTGAGGCTTCTAGCAGTGGAGTATGTGGATCTTGAAGTGGTCATTTCCTGTAGCCAGGATGAACTCACAGTGGAAGGACAAGGACAGATCCCACGCTCAAAAACTTTGACTGAAAATGTGTGCTCCCTACAAGACATGAAAGGCAAACATGAATCAGAGACTGAGAGAATGGCCAACCAGTGACTGCTCCAAATTGAGACCCATCCCATGGGCAAGGACCAATCCCTGACACTACTAATGATGCTATGTTTGCACATAGGAGCCTAGCATAGTTGTCCTCTTAGCTGCTACACCCATTAGCTATTGGAAAGAGATCCAGAGACCCACAGCCAAACATAAGATGGACCTTGAGGAGTCTTGTGGAAGAGATGGGGGAATGACTGAGGAACTTGAAGCAGATAGAGACTCCAGAGGAAGACTCACAGAATCAACTAGCCTGGATCCTAGAGGCTCCTAGAGCCTGAACTGTTAGGAAATATAATGCAGTACAATGAGTTGGCAGCAGGAGAACCTGGCAGGCCCTGGCAGGGTTTCCCTCTGAGGAATCACACCATGTGACAGGCCTACTATGCAAAAGTTTTATTGAGGGAGAAGTGAGTGATGACCTGGAAAGGGGTAGAGGCAGAGAAGGAGGAGGGGAGAAGACAGAAAGAGAGGAAGAAAGGCTGGTCAAGAGCTCCTGAGAACAGGGAGAAATCCTAACCCCTGGAATAGGCAACAGGTGGGAAACTTAGGCAATTGATGGACAGGGGAACTTATTGGGATATAATCCACTTGACCCATAAGAAATAGGTCTGAGTGGGTTTCCTGAAGCTTAAAATGACCTTTCTAAATTTACAAAAAAAAAAAAAAAAAAGAAGAAGAGGAGATTTTTAAACACGTTAAGGGCTACTCTTTATTGAAGTCCATGATATAGAAAAAGGTACTGGAGATCATCTTCATCCTAATGGCTTGGTAGATATTTTTTCTTAAAAACATGAGTATTCCTTAAGGTGAGTTCAGCAAAGACAGAAAAATTCTGTGGAGCACAAGGGGTAAGAAGGGCTTTTCCATCAATCCAGAAGACTGGGTGTACATGATGAGAAACATATGAAGTCTATATTTAAAGGACAATCTAAGGAAACTTAAAATCTTGAATTTGTGACTATGATAGTTGGTCATGTATTGGAATGTTTATCAGCATTTGGCTAATAGTTTCTCAGATTCCATTGATTGTTGTTAAAACTCTGAACTCTCAAAGACTTAATACAACAGTAGTATAGCAAGCAGAAGAAATTTGAAGAATTTTTGTACCTAAAATTATTTTCCTATCACCACCCAAGATTTTTTTTATATCCAATAACATTCATACTGCAATTACCAACCACAAAACACTGGGCTAGAGCCTCAAAGATTTTTTTCCTATCCAATTATTTACCACCAGACACATGTGGTTGGTCATTGGGAGCAGTCACTACAAAATGAGTTCTTTGCACCACCAACCAAAGAGCAAGTAAAGGGTGGACCTAGGACCCTTGCACAAATATAACAGATGTACAGCTTGGTCTTTATGCAGATCCCCCAGCACTTAGAGCAAGAGCTGTCCATTAATCTCTTGCATGCCTGTGAATCCCCTTCCCCTAACTGGGCCACCTTGTCTGGCCTCCAATGGAGAGAATGCACCTTGTATTGTAGTGACACCAGGTACCAGGGCATGGGGGTTCCTATTAGGAGTGAGGATGGAGGAATTGGGGCCACATCTGTGTGAAGGGGCACTATGAGAAGAGAAGATGATCCTGAGATATAAAGCCAATAAATAAATAATTAATTAAATACTGACCTCAAAACCAAAGGAAAACAAATGCAACCATTGTACTTATTGTACTTGCTGCAGAGCATGTGCTCTTTGAAGATATCAAGAGAAACCTACAGCCCTCGCTCCAGAGAGCAGCGAGCTGGGCAGGAGCAAAGCGTAGAGTAATCAGCAGAACCGGCCTGGATCTCCCTGCAACTGGCAACTCAGATCCACGAAGCCCACCGAGCTCCCACCGCAGGTCTGGGCAGCATGAGAAGCACAGTGCTCTGGCTCTGGCTCTGGCTCTGTGCACTGGAGCTGTGCCTGCAGCCTGCCCTCCCGCAAATTGTGGCTGTAAATGTTCCTCCTGAAGATCAGGATGGCTCTGGGGATGATTCTGACAACTTCTCTGGCTCCAGCACAGGTGCTTTGCCAGATACGTTGTCAAGGCAGACACCTTCCACTTGGAAGGACATGTGGCTGTTGACAGCCACTCCCACAGCTCCAGAGCCCACCAGCAGCAACACCGAGACTGCTTTTGCCTCTGTCCGGCCAGCCAGAGAGAAGCCCAAGGAGGGAGAGCCTGTGCTCCATGTAGAAGCAGAGCCTGGCTTCACTACTTGGGACAAGGAAAAGGAGGGCACCACCAGGCCCAGGGACACCATGCAGCTCCCCATCACCCAACAGGCCTCAACAGTCAGAGTTACCACAGCCCAGGCAGCTGTCACATCTCATCCACACTGGGGCATGCAACCTGGCGGAGGGACGAAGGCAGCTACTCCTTGGAGGAGCCCAAACAAGCCAATGGAGGTGCCTACCAGAAACCCACCAAGCAGGAGGAGTTCTATGCCTGATGGGGAAATAGTTCTTTCTCCCCGCCCCCACAGCCCCTGCCACTCACTAGTCTCCCACTTGCCTCTTCTGTGAAAAACTTCAAGCCCTGGCCTCCCCACCACTGGGTCATCTCCTCTGCACCCAGACCCTTCCAGCTGTTCCTGCCTAAGCGGTCCCAGGGTGTGCTGGGAACTGATTCCCCTCGTTTGACTTCTGCCTAGAAGCTTGGGTGCAAAGGGTTTCTTGCATCTGATCTTTCTACCACAACCACACCTGTCGTCCACTCTTCTGACTTGGTTTCTCCAAATGGGAGGAGACCTAGCTCTGGACAGAAAGGGGACCCGACTGCTTTGGACCTAGATGGCGTATTGTGGCTGGAGGATCCTGAGGACAGGAGAGAGGCCTCTGCTGACAAGCCATAGCACTTACCCATAGAGACCGCTAGGGTTGGCCATGCTGTGGTGGGGGATGGAGGCCTGAGCTCCTTGGAATCCAATCTTCATTGTGAGGAGGTCTACTTTAGACAACTTGGTTTTGCCCATATTTTCTCTAATTTCTCTGTTCAGAGCCCCAGCAGACCTTATTACTGGGGTAAGGCAAGTCTGTTGACTGGTGTCCCTCACCTCGCTTCCCTAATCTACATTCAGGAGACCGAATTGGGGTTTATAAGACTTTTTTTGCTTTTTGTTTTTGTTTTTAACCTAGAAGAACCAAATCTGGATGCCAAAACATAGGCTTACTTTGTGTGTTGTCTCTGAGTTTGTTGCTCATGCTTACAACAGTGTATGGACTATCTGTATGGTGCCCCATTTTTAGCGGCCCGTAAAGTAGGCTGTTTAGTCCAGGATACTGTGGAATAGCCACCTCTTGACCAGTCATGCCTGTGTGCATGGACTCAGGGCCATGGCCTTGGCCTGGGCCACCGTGACATTGGAAGAGCCTGTGTGAGAACTTACTCGAAGTTCACAGTCTAGGAGTGGAGGGGAGGAGACTGTAGAGTTTTGGGGGAGGGGTGGCAGGAGTACCCAAGCGTCTCCCACCTTTGGTACCATCTCTAGTCACCCTTTCTCCTGGAAGTTGACAAGACACATCTTAAGTATGGCTGGCACTGGTTCCTCCATCAAGAACCAAGTTCATCTTCAGCTCCTGTGGCCCCGCCCCCAGGCTGGAGTCAGAAATGTTTCCCAAAGAGTGAGAGTCTTTTGCTTTTGGCAAAACGCTACTTAATCCAGTGGGTTCTGTACAGTAGATTTTGCAGATGTAATAAACTTTAATATAAAGGAACAAAAAAAAAGATTTCAAGAAGGGACAAAGGTTCTAATTCTATACTTATTGTCTTAGTTAGGGTTTTACTGCTGTGAACAGACACCATGAACAAGGCAAGTCTTATAAAAAAAACAACATTTAATTGGGGCTGGCTTACAGGTTCAGAAGTTCAGTCCATTATCATCAAGGAGGGAGCATGGCAGTATCCAGGCAGGCATGGCACAGGAGGAGCTGAGAGTTCTATGTCTTCATCCAAAGGCTGCTAGTGGAAGACTGACTTCCAGGCAACTTGGGTGAGGGTCTTATACCCACACCCACAGTGACACACCCGTTCCAACCAGGTCACACCTATTCCAACAAGGCCACACCTTCAGATGGTGCCACTCCCTGGTCCAAGGACATACAAACCATCACACTTATGTTTGGACTTGCTTAGTTAATGAGAATAGGAGATGATGACGATCATAAGGCAGAAAAAACTAACAATATTAGTGTATTCTTCATGAAAATGACAAGTTCTTTCCCACTACCCAAGAAAAACCTGTTTGAATGACCTGATGTCATGTAACATGCTACAATTTAGACTCTTTACTTATGTGTTTTCAAACGGATGATGGTCTACATCATAGAAAAGGAAATTGAGTGTCTCATTAATTGCATTAATAAGTGTAAAACATCTCCATCTAATGTACTTTACAAAGCAGCAACATTTTGGAAAACCAAGAAATCACAAGTTGTCCACTCAGTAGAGGAAGAATGAAAGGGTTCACAGTCTCTTTCCACCAGCTCCCAAATGAGGGCACAGCAGTGAGAACAATGGCTCTGTCTGACCTGATGTTGGATGGCAATTTCCAGTGCACTAGAATGGGGCCCAGTCAGAGCACAAGTACCACCTGCTGGGCGAACCTGATCCAGGTTCTCTTTGTCTGATTTCTCAAAGCATCTCCATACCTGAAGGGATAGCCTCTAGGATTACTCCCAGTTGTGTTGGCAAAAAATTCCAAGATTTTCACTTTGGTCATTTGGGTTTGTGCCCATGTGCCCCACAGAAACTCTTGGCTAGGAGCATCCCTGTCAGGGACCTGGATGTATGCCGGGTACCCTTCCTGCACAAAATTCCCAGTAGTGAGACTCCTGAGCTCTCCACATGGAAAGGACCCTCTTGAAATCCAGCCCCACAGTACATATCCCACGCCAGACTATCGCCTCACAGACGCAGGTGCCCTCAGTGAACATGATGAGCACTATGAGCAGGCCTGGCTTGGGTGTGCCCAGAACTCCATGCAGCTTCCTATCACAGGAGATCCCTATGGTAGAGACAAGACAGGAAGAGTGGACAATTGGGTCCACTTGTACCGTGTGGGAGCCAAAGGCCTGCCTCGTGGACTCAGAGGCCCTACTTGTGATCCCAGGATAGTAATCCTCATAATCTCTTATGGCCCATCCAGCGTTTCTGCCACTGCTTCCTTCTGTATGTGATGAGCAGGAACTGCACCAAACCCAAACTCTTTCAAGTCAGGTTGTCCTGCAGGGGTAAATCTGGGCAGGCACACCTCTTCATTTCCAGAGGCCCCTACAGATGGTGTCCTTACAATGGAGACTTTGGTAGTGGCAGGAGAGGAGACTCTCAGAGAACTCAGGGAAAATTGGTGTTCCACCAGGAGACACATCCCTCCATCCTGCCCCAGGTTTCTGGATCTGGGCACCCTCCAGTTCCCTTGCCTCCCTTTGGAACTGAGTGCTCTCCAGGAGGTTAAAGCACTGCTCTTCCCATTAGGATCTGTGCTTGTTTTCCTTGGGAAAAGGGGCAGGATTGTGTGCATGTGGGAAAGACTCCCAGGCCTGATGGAGAAAGGGTGAATGGACTCTGAGAGATGTACCTCAGGCAGCAATCAAAAATGCCTGTTCCACAATTATGCTTGTGTATGGCTCTAGGACCAAAGGACTCTGTGCTGCATGGGCCCACATGGAACGAGAGATGGCCCTTTGAGTAAAATTTTCTTCTTGCCTGTGGCAAAGTCTCATAAGATGTCTGTCTGTCTCTGAGATGGTACAGAATGCAGTGAGGGCACCTCACATTCCAGGCAGCCCCCTTCAGTGTGGCCCATTAGTTCAAGGATTGGAGACCAGACTGGTTCTCATCCTGATACATGGCCATATCTAGGATGTTTCTGGTTTTGCTGTGTTGCTCACCTTCGTCAAGACAAATTCCAATTCTGAGAGACAGAAGCCAGGGGAAGGGAAAGGAATCCAACCAAAGTGTCAAGGCATTCCCATAGATAGCAGGAGGGCAGGGAGAGATCTGGAATCCTAACTTTGTCCAATGAACCTCCCTCAGTTCTCACCTTGAGTCTTAACACACGTGATCTTTCCTCAGATGACCTGTGTTAAGGTGTTTTTAACAACCCTTCTGAACTAATGCCCGAGATCCAGGTATGAGGCTCAGGCTGACATCTCTGCACAGGACTCTTTGAGTGACAGGGAAGACTTTGGTGAGTCCCACCCTGTGCTTTGGACTGGAGTTTCCTTACACAGTCCATGGAGTTCTCACTAGAACATGTCCTGATTGGGAAACAGTGTGCCTCATTGAAATGTCCAGCTTAGATCTCTTTCATCGGCTCCCTGAGAAGCACAACACTCCCAGAAGACTTGAGCTGGTATTGTATCCCATCAAAACCTGTGTGGGGTCTCAAGTGATGCCCACATGACCTAGAATCATCTCTACTAAGACAGGGTTTCCTGAAGCACAGCTTACATGCATTCATCTTATCTATCCTTCCTGACAACTTCCTTTTCCACTAGACCTCATCTGACCAAAGACACCCACCCCTTTCATCCCGAGGTACTGTGATGGTTTCTATATTCTTGGATCAGGGCATGGCACCATTTGGAGGTGTGGCCTTGTTGGTATAGGTTTGTCCTGGTTGGAGTAGGTGTGTCACTGTGGGTGTGGGCTTAAGATCCTCACCCTAGTTGCCTGGAAGTCAGTCTTCCACTAGCAGCCTTTGGATGAAGACATAGAACTCTCAGCTCTGCCTGCGCCATGCCTGCCAAGATGCTGCCATGCTTCCACCTTGATGACAATGGACTGAGCTTCTGAACCTGTAAGGAAGCCCCAGCTAAATGTTGTTTTTCCTAAGACTTGCCATGGTCATGGTGTCTGTTCACAGCAGTAAAACCCTAACTAAGACAGGAACCTTAGGTAAGAAAGGCACTTACTGCCTGTGAGGGTGGACTTTAGGACATGGCCAGGTTCTGCTGTCACTTCATTCATTCCTTTAAGCACCCACAGTCCTCAGGGGAGGTCCAAACCTTGAATCCCATTAACCCTATGAAGACGGACACAACTGCTGACATGAATTCAAACCTAGGTGTGAGCCATCTCCTCGAAGAGATGCCTCACACCAAATCAAGAAAGAAGCCCAAGAGGGCCTGTTTTAGTCAGGGTTTTTATTCCTGCACAAATGTCATGACCAAGAAGCCAGTTGGGGAGGAAAGGGTTTATTTGGCTTATATTTCCATATTGCTGTTCATCACTATGGAAGTCAAGACTGGAACTCAAGCAGGTCAGGAAGCAGGAGCTGATGCAGAAGCCATGGAGGGATGTTCTTTACTGGCTTGCTTCCCCTGGCTTGCTCAGCCTGCTCTCATATAGACCCCAAGACTACCAGATCAGAGATGGTCCCATCCACAAGGGGCCTTTCTCCCTTGATCACTAATTGAGAAAATGCCTTACAGTTGGATCTCATGGAGGCATTTCCTCAATTGACGCTCTTTTTTCTGTGATAATTCCAGCTGTGTCAAGTTGACACAAAACTAGCCAGTATAGGGCCCAACCACAGCAGCCATGCAGTCAGAATTCCAAAGGCATGAGAACAGGGTCATAGTGGCTCATGGTGGTCCCTAGCTTGTAGAGTAGGTTCAGTACCATCACAGATCCAATTCTACCATGGTGACTCACGTTGACATCTGGCAGATCCTAGATACCTCTTCTAGTAACTGCACATGGCCTCTTCTGCTGCTTGGGGGTGCTCTTCTCTGGACAGGTCAGCTTCCAGAAGAGGATACCAAAGTAAATATGGATGGCAGGGGATTCAGACAGACATCCATGCTCTGGACTTTCTGTGGGACAGTGCCTCAGGGACATCTCTTGGGGGATATGGGTGACCACTGTCTATGGTCTGAAGTAGAAACTCCTTTGCTCAACCCCTGGGATCCTTTCCTAATACTTCCCATGAGTCAACTAGATAAAGAACTGTGTTCAAAAGAGGACTCCCACTCTTCTGCAGTTCCTTATTAGAGACCCTGTAGAGCTCTCTGGAGAACTGAGCCTGTGGCAGAGTAGGATCAGTCCCTGTGTGGGATCTGCAGTAAAGGCCATGGATCCTAGCTTTATCTCTGCTGATTTCAGAGTTCCCAGCATGCACTTGAAAGACACATTATCGTTCCTTCTTGGGATCTGAGCCTCGTATGCATAGCTTGGACAGTCCCCCACTCAGGGCTCTCCAGACACAGGAACAGGGGCATACTTGCTTTATGCACCCCTCAGTTTGAAGACAGGACCCTGTTCACATTTTTTTTTAATATTTTTTATTATTACGTATTTTCCTCAATTACATTTAGAATGTTATCCCAAAAGTCCCCCATACCCTCCCCCCCCCCACTTTCCTACCCACCCATTCCCATTTTTTGGCCCTGGCGTTCCCCTGTACTGGGGCATATAAAGTTTGCATGTCCAATGGGCCTCTCTTTCCAGTGATGGCCGACTATGCCATCTTTTGATACATATGCAGCTAGAGTCAAGAGCTCCGGGGTACTGGTTAGTTCATAATGTTGTTGCACCTACAGGGTTGCAGATCCCTTTAGCTCCTTGGGTAATATCTCTAGCTCCTCCATTGGGGACCCTGTGCTCCATCCAATAGCTGACTGTGAGCATCTAATTATGTGTTTGCTAGGCCCCGGCCTAGTCTCACAAGAGACAGCTATATCAAGGTCCTTTCAGCAAAATCTTGCTAGTGTATGCAATGGTGTCATCGTTTGGAGGCTAATTATGGGATGGATCTCTGGATATGGCAGTCTCTAGATGGTCCATTCTTTTGTCTCAGCTCCAAACTTTGTCTCTATAACTCCTTTCATGGGTGATTGTTTCCAATTCTAAGAAGGGGCAAAGTGTCCACACTTTGGTCTTCGTTCTTCTTCAGTTTCATGTGTTTTGCAAATTGTATCTTATATCTTGGGTATCCTAGGTTTTGGGCTAATATCCACTTATCAGTGAGTACATATTGTGTGAGTTCCTTTGTGAATGTGTTACCTCACTCAGGATGATGCCCTCCAGGTCCATCCATTTGTCTAGGAATTTCATAAATTCATTCTTTTTAATAGCTGAGCAGTACTCCATTGTGTAAATGTACCACATTATCTGTATCCATTCCTCTGTTGAGGGGCATCTGGGTTCTTTCCAGCTTCTGGCTATTATAAATAAGGCTGCTATGAACATAGTGGAGCATGTGTCCTTCTTACCCGCAATACCTCTCCGGTTCACATTTTTTACCGTGACAGCTTCCCTCGATTTCTAGTCAAAATGGTTATCTCCTCTGGCACACAGGACTGCCAGTCTCTGTGCTCTGGTTGTACCCCAGACTTGGAAGGCTCACTTTCCTGAGAGAGGAGACAAAAGACAAATGTATCCTGCCGGACAGGGGCTATTCAGGATTGTCAAAATGGGCAGTACCCTACATTTTCTTGCAGATGCTGAAGATTTTCATCCTCCTCATTCCCCACCACTTCCTCCAGACTCAGAGATCCATCATTCAGGCCCAAGCCATCTCTGATCACCACCTTCCCACCTAAACCACAAATCAGAGATGGCATCTTTCATTTATAGTGGACCCCCACTAACATCCTGCTCTGCAGAGCAGACAGCTTTTACATCTCTTTTATCAAAGGTCTTATTGAGGAAGGCGTCCTAGTGGCCCTGGTTCCTTACCCCTATATATCTGAGGCCTTTCTCCCAGGATAAATCCCTGCTCCTTCTCACACATCAGTCTAAAGCAAAGGCACAGTGAGACAAATCAGACTCCTCAAGGAATTTCATGATATATGTAGTGTGTAGTGACCCACTTGTGCTCTGAATTACAAGGACAACATTTCTTGAATTGGGCCATACTATGTGCCTGGCTGCATTAATTCCATATACACTCTCTAGAAATTGCCTCTTAGGTCAAGCATTTCATGTCATCTTGGCTCTGATAGGCTGACATTCTCCTCTAGGAACTTCTTTTGCATGTAAAAGGCTGAGGAAATGGTCCATCCCAGCAGGTGGGCACTTAGGTACATTATAAACAGAAAGAACCAAAAAACTTGGCTCTAGCAATGTTAAGTCCTAGGAGAGAGGTATGGAAACAAGGAGATATAATACCTCAAGTAGTCTAGGTTTGTTCCTTTGAGTGTCAAAAGAATACAATGTAGCTTGATTATTCCAGTCTGTCTATCTATCTGTCTGGTTTCAGGCTTGGGACTCTATTCTTTCTCTAACCCAAAATTGTTTCCATGCCTGAGACCTGGGTGATGGTGTGGCATAGGCTCATTCTCTCAATTACACACTAATGGAAACATCATTCCATTGACTCCTAGATAGAGTATGGCTTCTGCTGTCCCCTTGGGCCCCACATATACCATAAATATGAAGCAACTGTCGGGAATAACCTCACTTCTAAAAAGGGAAACATCATTTTCTTTATCTCTATAGTAACTGGCTGGGCCAAGGTCTTGTTCTGGCAATGGGCTCCCGTATAGTTAGCTCGCTAACCTCTGTGGCTTCTTGGATGACCCAAGATGATACAGTTGCTCCTTATGCTCTAGGAGAGCTCACAGTCAATTAAAGCCTGGCACTGAATTGCATTTATGCTATACAGGAAGGAAGCAGGATAAAGTCACATGTAGCCAGCAACAGGCACAAGCTGGATGGCTTGTTGCTATACCTCCCACATTAGAGATTTGCTGGAATGGCTGCCCTGTAGAGAAGTGGGGCATTTGCATATGCTCCCAGGATTTGCCCTCCCCAGTTTCATAATTGGTAGTCAACACTGCATATTGGCTGCAGAACTTGCAATGCTAAAACCAGTAGAGTGGCCAGAAAAGAGGACCACCAGGTCATGATGGGTATTGCCAAGTCCTAACCAGAGCTCAACAAGTCCCAGGTCAACAAGAATCAAGCAGGTTACGAAGGATCTGCAAGACAAGCAAGGTGAGCCAGCCAAGGGGGCAACTGAAAAAGCATGCTCCTCCATCTGAAGAGGGGAATATGTTCTTTGGACATGGTCTGGAAGGGAGCCTCTGGGGATTAAGTTTGCTCAGGGGCTGGAAGATCCTGCTGAGAAACGGGACTTCCTGCTCTGAGGGTGTACTGGCTGGTTTTGGGTGTCACCTTGACACAAGGCTGGAGTTATCACAGAGAAAGGAGCATCAGTTGGGGAAGTGCCTCCACGAGATCCAGC
Organism: Mus musculus; assembly: GCF_000001635.26. Lineage (NCBI taxonomy): Eukaryota > Metazoa > Chordata > Mammalia > Rodentia > Muridae > Mus > Mus musculus. The sequence goes on from NC_000086.7 coordinate 70,409,802, forward strand.
TGCAAGGCATTTTCTCAATTAGTGATAAAGGGGGAAAGGCCCATTGTGGGTGGTACCATCTCTGGATTGGTAGTCTTGGGTTCTATAAGAAAGCAAGCTGAGCAAGCCAGTGGAAGCAAGCCAGTAAAGAATATCTCCCCATGGCTTCTGCATCTGTTCCTGCTTCCAGACCTGCTTGAGTTCCAGTCCTGACTTCCTTTGGTGATGAACAGCAGTATGGAAGTGTAAGCAGAATAAACCCTTTCCTCCCCAACTTGCTTCTTGTCATGATGTTTGTGCAGGAATACAACCCTGACTAAGAGGGCATGATGCAATGTTGCTGGTAGTGATGGCCTGGAAGAGTGAAGGCCAAAATAGTTCATAATTAGTATACTTGAAAGGCATGCATGGCCTTGGCAGACAGTAATGATGGGAGAGCATCAAACCTAAGGGATATGGTATGCTTGAAGGTGATGCAGAAGTTAAATAGAGAAGCATCAGCATTGGAAATGGTTTTGTGGGTTCAACGACATGGCATCAGGACAAGGGAAGACATCAGGACTATGCAAAACAGAGGACACTGATATCACTCAATATTTCACCTCAGCTGATCTATAGACCTGGCATGACCATAAGGGATCCTGTTACAGATCTTACTACAAGTGAACAATGAGAGGTCAGAATTTTGTTGACTCTCCTAGAATCCTGTTGGCTAATTATCTGGCTTCTGCTGTCCCTTTTGACATGTAAACGGATTTCTTAGACCAGTCCCTGAGCTACAGCAAGAAAATATCTTGAGAGGTCCCTTCCACTCATAAGGGGTAAAGAGGTTCGGTTGAAGCTGGTACCAGTCCTGCTATCTAAGGTCAGCAGAAGAGTTTGAAATATTGGCCCCAGGAGATCAATCATGGTCCAGGGCATCTCTGAATACAAGGGTATGGTGTTCAAAATCAAAAAGTTAGTACTTACCCGTGGCTCTTAACAAAAGACAGAGGATCAGTGCTGGCTGCACGTACCTTTCTTTGCTCAATTAATGAGGACCTTGGCTCTGTTGGATCCCCATTATTATTGCTTTCGATAATTAGGCTGGGTGGTAGAAGAGAAATGTTGTCACAGGAGTTCCATGCGCTGGGACTGTGGTGGAGACAATATGGCTGGTAGAAACATGCAAATAAAGGGGTAGTGTTGTCACTGAGCCCTGAGCTAGGGTGGTTATGGAGCAATGGGCTTATGGGGAGGCAGAAAGTGTCTTTGGCTATTCTTCCTTGTCTCCTAGGAAGAGTGGCTTGGTTGGACTCTTGCTGGTCTTGTCACCCTAGGCTAAAAAAGGTCCTACACTGTACATGTCTCTTAGAGCAAAAATGAACCAATAGGCTCAGTAGATGGGCAGTATAAGATCAGGAGTCGATGGTAGGATTGATTATTATATCCTGGGGAACACTCCACACACACACACATACGCACACACGATCGGGAACACACACACATAAAAAGACACACCCACAGAAACACCACACAGAGTGAGAGAGAGACAGGGAGAGAGACACAGAGACAGAGAGAGAGAGACAGAGAGACAGGGAGAGAGAGAGAGAGACAGAGACACAGAGAGGGAGACAGAGAGAGGGAGGGAGGGAGATAGGGAGCAAGAGAGCTGTATTTGGGAAGCCTACAGTTTCTACAGAGAGCTGGCCCACATTGAAAGCAGGCCATTTTGCCCTTATAAACTCCCTAGTCTTCCTGGCATCATCTTAAGCCCAGAGTCACTACAGGAGCCCTTAACATGCAACCAAAAATGGTTAGCTTCTATTACTTCATGCCCACAGCACTACCACTTGTTACATATTTTGTTGATGTCTTCACTACTCAAAGGCCTAGAGATCCCACTGAGCTTGGGCCTCCTGTGGCTAGAAGTAAGCATGAGCAGCCAGCACCATCAGTTAGGGTTGTTTTCAGGCCAATGTTCAAAACTTAACAGTGCCCTCGTGGCTCCCAAAATGGAGGAGGCTCTTGCCCCCAATGTATCACGTTTTAGGTCTCCATCAGACCAAGGTATCTGTTCCCATACTCCACAGGGGTGTGTAAGTGACATAGGCCCCTCATTCTCATGATGTCCAATGTCTGCCTTTTGCATCCTTGAGGGTTCCTGTGTTCTTCTTGGAGCAAAAGCAGGTGTCAGTCAGGGGGCACTATCTCACCTCCTACCCTTGCTAGCTCCTCAGAGCTAGTTGTATTACAGGTGTTTTTGGCAGCCCGGTCCTGTCATCTCACCCTTCTGAGAGCTAGGCCAGCCCTGACATTTCTGCTGATTTCCCCTCGTAGGTGAATGCTCTGCTTTAGCCAGCAGCTGCTCAGCCTGTGAGGGACTGTGTTTCTCTTCACAGTCTTGGCATTTAGGAGGCTCCAAGCCTAGGACTGATGGTCCAAAGCTCTCAAAGGATGACTGGATGCTGGATGGAGTTCAGGTTTCTTGAGGGACTGTCATTCCTGTGGAATAAGATGTCCCTGAGGACAGAAGAGACCTTGGTCTGAAGGAGGCCCACAAATGTAGGCATGATCTCAAGAAATTCCTCCATGTTGGGACTCACAAATGATATATATATATTTTTTTACATTTTTCAAAGTAACACAGTATAACTGGTTTCCTTAGGCATTTTCACACGTACTTTGTGTTTGCTAATGTTTCCCCTCCACTATGCTTTTTTTATTACATATTTTCCTCAATTACATTTCCACTGCTATCCCAAAAGTCCCCCATACCCTTCCCCCCACTTCCCTACCCACCCATTCCCATTTTTTTGGCCCTGGCGTTCCCCTGTACTGGGGCATATAAAGTTTGTGTGTCCAATGGGCCTCTCTTTCCAGTGATGGCCGAATAGGCCATCTTTTGATACATATGCAGCTACAGTCCAGAGCTCCGGGGTACTGGTTAGTTCATAATGTTCCACCTATAGGGTTGCAGATCCCTTTAGCTCCTTGGGTACTTTCTCTAGTTCCTCCATTGGGAGCCCTGTGATCCATCACTATGTTCATAGCAGCCTTATTTATAATAGCCAGAAGCTGGAAAGAACCCAGATGCCCCTCAACAGAGGAATGGATACAGAAAATGTGGTACATCTACACAATGGAGTACTGCTCAGCTGTTAAAAAGAATGAATTTATGAAATTCCTAGCCAAATGAATGGACCTGGAGGGCATCATCCTGAGTGAGGTAACACATTCACAAAGAAACTCACACAATATGTACTCACTGATAAGTGGATATTAGCCCAAAACCTAGGATACCCAAGATATAAGATACAATTTGCTAAACACATGAAACTCAAGAAAAATGAAGACTGAAGTGTGGACACTATGCCCCTCCTTAGAAGTGGGAACAAAACACCCATGGAAGGAGTTACAGAGACTGAGCCCCATTTTTAATGGGATTATTTGATATTCTGGAGTCCACCTTCTTGAGTTCTTTATATATATTGGATATTAGTCCCCTATCTAATTTAGGATAGGTAAAGATCCTTTCCCAATCTGTTGGTGGTCTTTTTGTCTTATTGACGGTGTCTTTTGACTTGCAGAAGCTTTGCAGTTTCAAGAGGTCCCATTTTTCAATTCTCGATCTTACAGCACAAGCCATTGCTGTTCTATTCAGGAATTTTTCCCCTGTGCCCATATCTTGAAGGCGTTTCCCCACTTTCTCCTCTATAAGTTTCAGTCTCTGGTTTTATGTGAAGTTCCTTGATCCACTTAGATTTGAAATTAGTAGAAGGAGATAGAAATGGATCAATTCACATTCTTCTACATGATAACAACCAGTTGTGCCAGCACCATTTGTTGAAAATGCTGTCTTTCTTCCACTGGATGGTTTTAGCTCCCTTGTCGAAGATCAAGTGACCATAGGTGTGTGGGTTCATTACTGGGTCAATTCTATTCCATTGGTCTACTTGTCTGTCACTATACCAGTACCATGCAGTTTTTATCACAATTGCTCTGTAGTAAAGCTTTAGGTCAGGCGTGGTGATTCCACCAGAGGTTCTTTTATCCTTGAAAAGAGTTTTTGCTATTCTAGGTTTTTTGTTATTCCAGATGAATTTGCAGATTGCTCTTTCTAATTCATTGAAGAATTGAGTTGGAATTTTGATGGGGATTGCATTGAATCTGTAGATTGCTTTTGGCAAGATAGACATTTTTACAATGTTGATCCTGCCAATCCATGAGCATGGGAGATCTTTCCATTTTCTGAGATCTTCTTTAATTTCTTTCTTCAGAGACTTGAAGTTTTTATCATACAGATCTTTCACTTCTTTAGAGTCACGCCAAGATATTTTATATTATTTGTGACTATTGAGAAGGGTGTTGTTTCCCTAATTTCTTTCTCAGCCTGTTTATTCTTTGTGTAGAGAAAGGCCATTGACTTGTTTGAGTTAATTTTATATCCAGGTAATTCACTGAAGCTGTTTATCGGGTTTAGGAGTTCCCTGGTGGAATTTTTAGGGTCACTTATATATACTATCATATCATCTGCAAAAAGTGATATTTTGACTTCCTCTTTTCCAATTTGTATCGCCTTGATCTCCGTTTGTTGTCTAATTGCTCTGGCTAGGACTTCAAGTACAATGTTGAATAGGTATGAAGAGAGTGGACAGCCTTGTCTAGTCACTGATTTTAGTGGGATTGCTTCCAGCTTCTCACCATTTACTTTGATGTTGGCTCCTGGTTTGCTATAGATTGCTTTTATCATGTTTAGGTATGGGCCTTGAATTCCTGATCTTTCCAAGACTTTTATCATGACTGGGTTTGGATCTCGTCGAATGCTTTTTCTTCATCTTTTGAGATGATCATGTGGTTTTTGTCTTTGAGTTTGTTTATATAATGGATTATGTTGATGGATTTCCATATATTAAACCATCCCTGCACCCTGGAATGAAACCTACTTGGTCAGGATGGATATTGCTTTAATGTGTTCTTGGATTCTGTTAGCAAGGATTTTATTGAGGATTTTTGCATCTATATTCATAAGGGAAATTGGTCTGAAGTTCTCTATCTTTGTTGGATCTTTCTGTGGTTTAGGTATCAGAGTACTTGTGGCTTCATAGAATGAGATGGGTAGAGTTCCTTCTGCTTCTATTTTGTGGAATAGTTTGTGCAGGACTGGAATTAGATCTTCTTTGAAGGTCTGGTAGAATTCTGCACTAAACCCATCTGGTCCTGGCCTTTTTTTTGGCTGGGAGACTATTAATGACTGCTTCTATTTCTTTAGGGGATATGGGACTGTTTAGATAGTTAACTTAATCCTGATTCAACTTTGGTACCTGATATCTGTCCAGAAATTTGTCCATTTCGTCCAGGTTTTCCAGTTTTGTTGAGTATAGCCTTTTGTAGAAGGATCTGATGGTGTTTTGGATTTCTTCAGGATCTGTTGTTATGTCTCCCTTTTCATTTCTGATTTTGTTAATTAGGATGCTTTCCCTGTGCCCTCTAGTGAGTCTGGCTAAGGGTTTATCAATCTTGTTGATTTTCTCAAAGAACCAGCTCCTTGATTGGTTGATTCTTTGAATATTTCTTTTTGTTTCCACTAGGTTGATTTCACCCCTGAGTTTGATTATTTCCTGCCATCTACTCCTCTTGGGTGAATTTTCTTCCTTTTTTTCTAGAACTTTTAGATATGTTGTCAAGCTGCTAGTGTGTGCTCTTTCCAGTTTCTTTTTGGAGGCACTCAGAGCTATGAGTTTCCCTCTTAGAAATGCTTTCATTGTGTCCCATAGGTTTGGGTACGTTGTGGCTTCATTTTCATTAAACTCTAAAAAGTCTTTAATTTCTTTCTTTATTCCTTCCTTGACCAAGGTATCATTGAGAAGAGTGTTGTTCAGTTTCCACGTGAATGTTGGCTTTCCATTATTTATGTTGTTATTGAAGATCAGCCTTATTCCATGGTGGTCTGATAGGATGCATGGGACAATTTCAATATTTTTGTATCTGTTGACGCCTGTTTTGTGACCAATTATATGGTCAGTTTTGGAGAAGGTACCATGAGGTGCTGAGAAGAAGGTATATCCTTTTGTTTTAGGATAAAATATTCTGTAGATATCTGTTAAGTCCATTTGTTTCATGACATCTGTTAGTTTCACTGTGTCCCTGTTTAGTTTCTGTTTCCACGATCTGTCTTTTGATGAAAGTGGTGTGTTGAAGTCTCCCACTATTATTGTGTGAGGTGCAATGTGTGCTTTGAGCTTTACTAAAGTGTCTTTAATGAATGTGGCTGCCCTTGCATTTGGAGCATAGATATTCAGAATTGAGAGTTCCTCTTGGAGGATTTTACCTTTGATGAGTATGAAGTGTCCCTCCTTGTCTTTTTTGATAACTTTGGGTTAGAAGTCAATTTTATTCGATATTAGAATGGCTACTCCAGGTTGTTTCTTCAGATCATTTACTTGGAAAATTGTTTTCCAGCCTTTCACTCTGAGGTACTGTCTGTCTTTTTCCCTGAGATGGGTTTCCTATAAGCTGCAGAATGTTGGGTCATGTTTGTGTAGCCAGTCTGTTAGTCTATGTCTTTTTATTGGGGAATTGAGTCCATTGATATTAAGAGATTTTAAGGAAAAGTAAATCTTGTTTCCTTTTATTTTTGTTGTTAGAGTTGGCATTCTTTTCTTGTGGTGTCTTCTTTTTGGTTTGTTGAGGGATTACTTTCTTGCTTTTTCTAGGGCGTGATTTCCATCCTTGTATTGTTTTTTTTTTTTTCTGTTATTATCCTTTGAAGGGCTGGATTCGTGGAAAGATAATGTGTGAATTTGGTTTTGTCGTGGAATACTTTGTTTTCTCTATCTATGATAATTGAGAGTTTGGTTGGGCATAGTAGCCTGGGCTGGCATTTGTGTTCTCTTAGTGTCTGTATAACATCTGTCCAGGCTCTTCTGGCTTTCATAGTCTCTGGTGAAAAGTCTGGTGTAATTCTGATATGCCTTCCTTTATATGTTACTTGACCTTTCTCCCTTACTGCTTTTAATATTCTATCTTTATTTAGTGCATTTGTTGTTCTGATTATTATGTGTTGGGAGGAATTTCTTTTCTGGTCCAGTCTATTTGGAGTTCTTTAGGCTTCTTTATGTTCATGGGCATCTCTTTCTTTAGGTTTGGGAAGTTTTCTCTATAATTTTGTTGAAGATATTTGCTGGCCCTTTAAGTTGAAAATCTTCATTCTCATCAACTCCTATTATCCGTAGGTTTGGTCTTCTCATTGTGTCCTGTATTTCCTGGATGTTTTGAGTTAGGATCCTTTTGTGTTTTGTATTTTCTTTGATTGTTGTGTCGATGTTCTCTATGGAATCACCTGCACCTGAGATTCTCTCTTCCATCTCTTGTATTCTGTTGCTGATGCTGGCATCTATGGTTCCAGATTTCTTTCCTAGGGTTTCTATCTACAGCGTTGCCTCACTTTGGGTTTTCTTTATTGTGTCTACTTTCCTTTTTAGGTCTAGAATGGTTTTGTTCATTTCCATCACCTGTTTGGATGTGTTTTCCTGTTTTTCTATAAGGACTTCTACCTGTTTGGTTGTGTTTTCCTGTTTTTCTTTAAGGACTTGTAACTCTTTAGCAGTGTTTTCCTGTATTTCTTTAAGTGAGTTATTAAAGTCCTTCTTGATGTCCTCTACCATCATCATGAGATATGCTTTTAAATCCGGGTCTAGCTTTTCGTTTGTGTTGGGGTGCCCAGGACTAGGTGGGGTGGGTGTGCTGCGTTCTCATGATGGAGAGTGGTCTTGATTTCTGTTAGTAGGATTCTTATGTTTGCCTTTGCCATCTAGTCTCTGGAGTTAGTTGTTATAGTTGTCTCTGGTTAGAGCTTGTTCCTCAGGTGATTCTGTTAGCCTCTATCAGCAGACCTGGGAGACTAGCTCTCTCCTCTGAGTTTCAGTGGTCAGAGCACTCTCTACAGGCAAGCTCTCCTCTTACAGGAAAGGTGCACAGATATCTGGCCTTAGGACCTCCCTCCTGGCCGAAGATGAAGGTCCAAAACAGAACCTGTCTCGAAACTGAGTTGCTTTGGCCTGTCCCAGAACCTGTTAGCTTCTGTATTCTACACTCTCACCTATGCAGAATACTCTCAGAGGAGTCCTGGTACCAAGATGTCTGCAGCCGATGCTCAGGCCAAGTGTTTCCGGCCCAGGCAGACTCCTATCCTCTGGCTGGGAAAGTGGCCAGGTGTCTGGGGCCCGAAAAGGGGGCTGCCTTAGAAGCTCTGTGGCTCCTGCCTGTCCCAGAAGCTTTTAGCTTCTGTATTCCGTATTCTCACCTGTGCAGAATACACTCGGCGTCGTCCCGGAACCAAGATGTCTGCTGCCGATGCTCAGGAAAAGCACTCCCGGGCCGGGCAGACCCCTTTTCTCTGGCCGGGAAAGTCCCCCCTCCACTATGCTACACAGGACCCTGTCTCCTGCCTCCCCCCAGACAATTTCTTTCCCTTTTATGGCACATGTCCTATATTGCCACTGCTGCCCATTCTTCTAGCCCCTTTTCTGGCTGCCCTTAGTACATTTAACACACACAGACACACACACACCACACACAAACATACACACTTGAAATGTAAGAATCACAAATAGGTGGGAAAAGATAGTATTAATATTCTAGGGTCTGGGTTAATAGCCTAAACATAGTAGGAGAATAGTCATTTTCTTTATCAATGCAAGAGACTGGGTCTTAACCACACATAGCTTGTTGCTCTGTAATCCTCCTCTGTCTCTGTCAGAGGGGTTGCTAACCTCTCCTTTCATGCAGTATGTGTTTGCTACCTCAGGTTGTATCTGCATCCATACAGATGGGTGAGAGGGCCCTTATGGAGCAGGATCTCACACTGCACAGGACTGTGGAGTGCTCTTCTGTTCTGTGGCCTGCACTCTGCACAGTGGACCCTTAGGCAGGTGGTAAGAAGGAGCCTATCCCTGGAAAGGGCCAACAGCAGCTTTTGAGAGCTGAAAGTAGGGCCCACATTGTTGAGTGAGGACACTAGATACCCAGCATCACCTCCGTGTTGTACCTTCAAGAGAAATCCTTGATAAGGAAAGCCTTTCTGTCAACTTGTCAGCATGCCAGAAGTGGGATTTTCTTCATGATGTGGCAAATGAGGCAAATTGGGATCTTCCTCTTCTGGCCGGGCTTCATTTATATTTGTGGAGTTCAAGTTGAGGGGCAGTGGGAAGCTCACAACATTCTGAAGCAGAAAATGTGCCAAGTGTGCTGAAGGACAGAGCTATGATACGACTAGGGACACAGTAGCTGGCTCCTAGTTGTGGTCTCAGAGCCAAGCAGAACGAAAAAGCCGGAAACGTTGAAGGTTGTCTGGATAGGTGCAGCAGTGTCACACGAGGGTGAAAGAAGAGGAACAAACAAAAGGCAGGGTGGTGCTTTGAGAATATACCAGGGACAAGGAACAGAAAGCAAGAGAGGGGCTAGAGAAATGACTCAGTGTTTACGACCCCCTGCTATTCTTGTAGGTGAGCTGGGTTTGGTTCTCAGCACCTACATGGAGCCTCACAACCACTTGCAGGTCCAGTTCTAGAGCATCTGGTGCCCCCTTGTGGCCTTTGTTGGGACCTGAATGCATGAGGTATGGATGTGTACAAACAGAAGCATTCAAAAATTCAAAATGTAAAAGAATTACTTAAAAAAGAAAAAAAAACAGAGCGGTATAAGAAAGAAGCAGAAGAGATTAAAATGTAGAGGGAATCAACATGCAAAGGAATCGTTGTCTATTTCTTTCTTTCTATATATGCCTGTCATATCCTGACATGATTTGAGAGCAATGCACATCAAACTGGCATGACAAAGATCCCCCACTTTCAGCAAGAGGACACAAGGGACTGTTCCAAGTTTCATAAAAGGGAGAGTGGTTCCCACCCACCTGACTATGACTACCTGGATTCCAGCACCGAAGCTCCTGCAGGATTCATCATGGTCTGTATAGCTTGGAGAACCCGAGGCAGAGGTGCCATGCTCCAGGCTTCAGACTAGGCCATGACAGAGTCACAGGCACCGTGGAGTGAAAGACCACTGAACTCACAATGACAGAACCTTCTTTTTTTTTTTTAATGCTCGACAGGCTTTCCCGTTTATTGAGAAGTGATTAATGGGAAAAAGAAAGGCAATACCCTTTACTCGTTGGCTGAACAAGAAACTGAAGAAACATTCACTACATGTTTTACAAGGTTTTCTCTTCCAAAATGTATTTCTGAAAACAAGTTTTTACCACTGTTCTTAGCTTTGAAATCAAATTAATCCTGACTTAATCAGTATAATACACAAGAACAGAACATTTCTTAGGACTCCTAGTACTTTACTTTGAGTACAAAGGGTCAGAGAAAATGAGCCACCCTTACAGTCACAACCTTGGTTAACACTGTTATTAAACTTTCCTGGACAAAAATTCTTCATAAATATTTTCTTCCAGTTCGGAAGGGAAAAATCAAATTCTCACATTCTGGGGCGGACACCCAAAATCTGCACAACTCAAGTGTTCTCCAAGTGCAGATGTCAAAATGGGGGAGGAAAGGGTTTAAAAATTAGAGAAAATTGTATGCACTTATGGACTTAAAAATTCGAAAAATAGAGTAAAAAGATGAAAAACAAAACAAAACAAAACAAAAAACCAAAGCATTATGCTCTGAATCACAACCAAAGCCAAAATAAAAGGGACATTTTTTGTCTAAACTACCTAGAGGGAATTTTTGTTTAGGTTTTTTCTTTTTCTTTTTTTTTCCTTTTTTTCCCCCTTTTCCACTTAAGTCCTATGTCTTTTGTGAAATTCCAATACATAAACTGCAAGTTTGCAATTGTCTCTGAAGTCAATGAAACTAAGAAAAAAAAGTCCTAATTTTCTTGCAGGTCATCGTGTCCTCTTAGGTTAAGCAGATGAAACCATTGCTGCAGTCTATGCAGAACCACTTTCTATTTCCCACGACCTTGACGTTCCTTTTTAACACTTTCTTCTTCCTCTTGGCATTTCTCATAGTGTGAGAAGTCATCAAAAATGGAAGTGGTGTGCTTGTAGCTGGCTATGATTTTCAACACCTGCTTAGCTTTTTCCAGAGGCACTTCCTGAGTGTCCCTAGAGTTGGTCACTGGTTTATTTTCGTTGTTCTCTAGACGAATGTGTTGCAGTTGGCTATTGGGAATGTCCTTCACAAAAATCCATCTGACATTGAAACGAACCTTCCATTTGTCCTGGGACCACAAACCTGCACACGTGTTGTAGTCCACAGCAGATTTCATCTCTGAAATTCCACAGAAGTGTCCACTGCCGTTGACACTGAAAAGTAAGTACGCAGGGCCCTTCCCATTCATGGACCGATAGGTGGCATCCAGTATCTTGTTACCTTGCTCTGTGCTGCACCAGATATTATACTTAATGGAAAGGTGGATATCATCCTCAGAGTAGCTCTTAATGATGAAAACCCGACCATGTTTCAGATTCCAGTCGAAATCTTTAGTGTTATAGTTATTAATGGACCGAAGTTTCTCCAACACTGGGTGAGGCTCTGAAGGAGTAGATCAGAACCTGCCTGAGACTGTCCTACTCCATTACCAGCCACCCCATTATGACCGAAACCACTGCCACGGTTCCGAGGTGCTACCCAGCAAGTTGGCTGAGCTGCCTGTTGCTGGACTGAGATCTGAGCAGGCTGTGGTGGAGGTGGAGGCAAAGGCTGTGTCTGTTGCCCTACTGATGTCTGAGCCACTGGTGGGCTATTATTGACCTGCTGTCTGACAGGCTGAGGAGATCCCTGGGTTGGCTGGCCTATATTTTGAACCAAAGCCTGTGAGGGGGCTTTTGACATGGGACCCTTGTTATCTCAAGTTCCAATATCCATGTTATGCTTTATTGGGGGTGGTGGAAGACTTGATCCTGCAATGCCATTCTTGGTCTTCAGTTTAGGTTGTTATTCTGCAGGCTTGCTAGCAATATCAGCCCAAGATGCTGGTTTTGGAGGAGCAATAGTAGCTGGAGGCAAACTGCTAGAAGCCACAATGTTACTAGTGATGGACCCACTACCAACAGCAGAGCCTACACCTTTTGGAACACTGCTTGAAACTTCTGTGCTACCTAGTTTCAGTGCTGCCATCCTTTGGTCTGTAGTATTCATGCCAGGAGCTTTATTGAGGGTCTCATTGGCAAAAGCTGACTGTCCATCAATCATGGCTCCACCTAAGGAGCTGGGTGCATAAGCATAATTGCTACTATATCCAGAGCTTTGAGTAGACTGTCCCTGAGAACTGTTATTTCCCCATGCAGAGAAGTCAATCCCACTGGGAAAAAAATTAAAACTATGCTGACCAAGAAATGGGATGCTACCTAGGGCTCCTGGTTGCCCAAACATTGCATCTGGTAGAAAGTGGGGCTCTCCGTTGCTCAGTTGTCCATAAGAAGTTAGATAGGGCATGGCTGTGTTGCCTTCAGTAGACCAAGCCGCTTAACCCAAAGAATAGGAAAAGCCAGTGGAGGGGCTGTAGTAACTGGGTAAGTAGGAGTCTGACATGGCAGTATATGCATTATTCGGCCTTGCCTGTAGGCTCAAGTAACGTTCAAAATCATCATCATTTAGTCCATCCTTTTGATGCACAGAACCATTTCGTACTTTGTTTACTTGTCCTTTTGGTCTCTGCTCCAAGAGGCTGCTGGCTGACATGGCTCTCAAATCCTGGCGGGGAATGACTGCTGTAGACTCCTCTCCAGGACAGAGGTGGTGGCAGATGAGCCCCTACGACAATGATGGGAGCAGAGGGTGCAGCAGCCACTTTTGTCCCTGACAATCCGAGCCGAGGCTCTGCGGACTCACACAAGACACAGTGGGAAACTCTGGCTCAGACTCTGAATAGACAATGCTCTAGGCCTCTGAGCTCAAAGCACCCCTCTCTATGCTCCAGTGCCCACGCTCACACCCTCGCAGCCCGAATGGGGGAGGCCAAGCAGCAGAGCCTGGCTGTGTGAGCACTGACACTCACAGTCGCTGACCCACGCCCAGAGCATTCTTTTTAAAAAAGATTTAGTTTTAGTACTAATCATATGGGTCTTGGGTCTTTGTTGGAGCACATGAGTGCAGTTGCCCTTGGAAGACACTAGAGGATATCTGACCCTTGAACATGGATTGACTGTGAGCTACCTTAACTAGTAAATGAAAGTGTAAAAGGGAAAACTCAAAGACTGCCAGGTAAGCAAACTGAACCCATCCATGCACCCATACTGTAGCCCCAGGGAAATGAAAGTAAATGGCAGGTGCTATCTCATACCTAGGCTGTCTTCCTGAAATGGTTAAGTGCCTGTAGGGAAAAGTAACAGTTCTTGTGTGTATTATTTAACTGTGTCAGTGGAATCTTGATTTGACATCTCTAGAGTTTTCTTGCCTTCGTGTTCCTCTGGGTACCATGTGTGTTCAGTGTCCATGGAGACCAGAAGACAGAGCCTGATCCCTAGGACTTGGACTCACGGGTAGTTGCTGGTGAGCTGCTTGATTGGTGGCTGGGGAACTGTACCTGGAAGGTCTGCAAGGAGAGACATGGCCCTGCACTGCTGAGGAATCTCCTCAGCCCCATGAGGCAATGACATTCTTTACCTCTTGGCGATGATTCTGCTAACACCAGAGTTGCTCTGAAATGCATGTATTCTAAAGCGCCTAGACAGGGAGAACCTCTTAAGTCCCCTAGTAGCTCTGTCACAGGAAAGGATTCTGGGGGATATCTAAGATGAAGGGTTTTCTGGTTTTCATCACTGTCAGATTCCTCCACTGCTCTGGATGATTTTATCTTTATCTTGGGTGGGGGGGGGGGGCGGTCTACAGTCATCTCTTTCCTTTAGACCAGCAGTGAATCTTTACCTGTGAGTCTGGGCTGTGACACCCCTGACCACTCTCAAAACAAACTCCTCAACAGGTACCTTGGTCACAGTGAAGACAGTCACAGGGGAAGGCAGGGGCTCCTTTCGTCTCTACAGAGGATACATGAAGACCACAGGAAATGGACCATTGAGCACACAGGGCATGACCACCAGAGAGTCCTGGGAATGGCCAGAAACTTCCATACTGAGACCCTCAGGATGCACTCAGGGACAAGCCCCCAGTCCCGAGTGACTCGGACACTGATACCTTTCATTAGAAGGCTTTTCAGTAAATGGTACTGGCCTCCTGGAGGGCCCTTTGGTTTGAAGCCTGATAAGACATTATGAAGAGCCAAGAAGCACCCTGTTCTTAAGAGCAGGAGGGTCAGCCCTGCTGCCACAAGTGTTGGAACTGTCTGAGCCATGGGTGCATGCAGACTCCTGCCCTGTGACCTGGGACAGGAATCAGGGAGATTTCCAATGCTGTGTACCTCAGAGCTCTTCACCTGGGAAATGTTTGTGATAAAGCAGGTCCATTAGGAGTTTCTGGGATACATGCAAACACCTGTGGTGAGGAGAGCTATCCTGAAAGGTTGGGAATGAGATGGCTAATGAGCCCAAGTGAAATCTCATGGGGAAACTAAATTCTCCCTCTTGTGAGACACATGTTGACATCTGGGTGTTTCCCTCACAGGGAAACTCCTAGCTTGCTAGTCACAGACCAGCTCCAACCCACCCTAATGCTACATTTCCAGCCAAACCACTAGCCACTGCTGTTCACCAAAGTCTCAAAGCCATTATCACCTTAGAGTCCCCCGAATTACAATGGAGATGAGGAGGTCGTCTTAGGAACAAGGACATGGGTCAGAACATGGACACTCAGGCTGCTAAACCCTCTGGATCTATTGGAGCTCCCTGGAACCTGAAAACCTGGAGGGCATTATCAGTGGCCATCTGCAATCCATTCACATGCTTGGTGAGGTGTTAGGTGACAGGCAGGGGGATGAGCCACAATCTCTCAGGCCAGCCAGCCTGGATTATCATTGAGGGCAGCTGGAGAAAGAGCAGTGTTCCTACCTGGAGGAGGAGGCATTAAAACCGGCAGAGATTCTGCCTTGACCCTGAGGAAGTGGAGGATCGATTGGAAAGCTGTTCTCTTATGTCCACAATTCCACCGAGGCCTGCAGACATATGCCCTCACACTTAATAACACACACACACACACACACACACACACACACACACACACTCTCTCTCTCTCTCTCTCACACACACACACACACACACACACAACAATGTTTGTTAAATTTAAAGGCATCTGGGGCTAGCGTTTCTGTTCAGTGGCTTAGTATTAGTAGCACTTCCTGCTCTGGCAGAGGACCAGGGTTTGTCTTCCAACACTCACATGGAGGATTACAACCTTTCAAACTCCAGCTCCTTGAAATCTATCACCCTGTCCTGACCTCTGGGGACACCAGTGCCGCAACAGTGCACAGTCATATGTGCAGGTAAAACACTTGTCCAAGTGAGAAACAATAAAGTTATCTTCATAGTCAGCTCTGCCTCTCCTGACCAAGGAGACAGAAGAGGAGGAGACCCAAGATCCACTTTCCCATAATTCCACCATGACTCACAAACCTGTTCCAGCGGTTAGGGGTCAGCCCTGCAGTGAATGTAGTGTGCTCAGTTCTAATTCCAGATCCTGTACCAGGACAGTATTCTCTGACTATTCTGTTTGTTGTTTGGACAGTTTGTTTCAGTGCAGGGGTTTGCACATGCTGTCCTGATGTTTAATCCCTGAAGGACAGTCCAGGCTGACTCCTCCCTGCCAAGTTCCTCAAGAGCAGGGGCTGCTCAGAGCAGTTTCCCCTTCTCTCTGCCCTAAGTTCATCACCCCTGAAAGGTCTGCTGTCAGCTTCTTTCTCATTTTCCACACTTACAACTGCCTTCTTTATGGCACTGGCACGTGGCTGCTCTTGCTGGCAGAGCACATGGCAACCTTTCTGTGCTTGGACTTCTGGTCTAAGGCATTTCTCAATGGCTTCCTTGAAAGTCAGTTCCTTCTGCACTCTCACATCCTGTGGGTAGTAACAGATCTGACTTCTCCCACATCCCACTAACACGGAGCCTTACAGAGACCACGGGCTCACTAAACATTTGGCAGCAATTCCATTTAGCTTTAGTTCTTGGAGTAAGAAGTTAAACAGAAAGAGACTAAACAAACATCTGAGAAATCAAGAAATGTATTTTGTTATTCAAAATGATGTGAAGTTCCTTGCATTGTCAAGGAATTTCCATTTCCAATGCCATGAAAACCAGTGACATTGTACAAGCTAGACAGAAGAAGGCAATCTCCTTTTTTCCCCCCAAAATATTAAGACTCTCCTAGTGTGGATCAAGAATACATGCTTTAGTAATTGGGATCATAAAGGTGAAACATCTACAGCTACAGAACCCTGTACTAAAAGCAACAACATTTTGGTACTGCAAGAAACCCCAAGACACCCAGTCAGAGAAGGAGAAATAGAATGGAACTCTTCCCACTAGCTCTGAAATGAGGGTGTAGTTCTTAAACCAATGACTCTGCCTGATCTGATATCGGATGGGAATTGCCAGTGCACTACAATGGGCAATGGTCAGAGCAGAGGTACCATTTGCAAGGTGCTCTTGGACTAGGGCCTCAGTAGCTCTTCTATCAGAGCCTCTGCATACCTGAAGGGATTGGATGCGGGATGCTGCCTAACTATGCTGGCATAAAACATCCAGATTTTCATCTTGGTGGTTTCAGCACAAGCCCTTGGGCCCCACAGGAACTCATGTCTAGGAGGGAGGCTACCAGGCACCACCCTGTATTCCAGGTACACTTCCTCTACAAAATGCTCAGTGATGAGTCTCCTGGGCTCCCCATACAGGAAATGATCCGTCCCTGCATACAGCCCTATGTTGTTCAATATGCGCCACAACTCCTCCTCACTCATGCAGTTGTCATACAAAAAGATGATGCATAGCACGATGATTACCAGGCCTGTCCAGGGTATGCCAGGAACGCCATGCTGCATCCCAGCATAGGTGATCCCCAGTGCAGGGACAAAAGAGTAGGAGTTGACAAGGTGGTGCACTTCTGTAACGTCAATGCCAAACAATAGCCACATGCAATCAGAGGCCTTAGTAAATATCACATGGTAGGACACCTCATAAGCTCTAGTGATCTTAGCCAGCATTTCTGCCTTAGTTACTATTTGGTTGTCTCGATACTTGAGAAGCAGGAAGTGCACCAGACTAACTACTTTTCTATTTATTGCTTCCTGTGTAGGGAACACTGCACTGGCCCCTGCCATGGATGGGCTATGAGAACCCTCAGCAGATGGTGCCCCTGCAATGAAGCCCGTGGCAGTAGGAGGATCAGAGGCTCTCTGAGAACTCTGGGATGAACCCAGCATTCCTCCCACAGACACATCCCCTGAGGTAGCTGCAACGGTCTCCTCCTCCCTTGCCCCTGCTATGGGGACCTGTGTACCCTCTTGGTCCCCTGCCTTGCTTTGGGACTGAGTGTTGTCTAAGACACTGGAGTTCTGGCTGTTCTCAGGAGGATCCATGCTGAGTATTCTTGAGATCACAGGCAAGACATCTTGGAGGTCACAGGGATGAAGACTCACGGGACTGAGGGAGAAAGAAAGAAGGTGAGTGGACTCTGACAGGTGAACCTTGGGCAGCTCTCACAGCCCCGTTACAGGATTTTGCTTGGGGAATGCTCTATGGTCAGCGCATACTGGAACTGAATATGTCCTGTCCCTAAGAAGAATACACGTGGCTTCACTGTGCATGCCCTGTTCGTGCCTGAGGTAAATTCTCAAAACAAATTTCTGTGTCTCTGGAGTGGAAGAGAAGGCAGTAAGGGGGCCTTCCACATACTGATCCCTGGACAAGGCTTACTGAAAGAGAGAACCCAATTCAGTGTGGTTCATTTATGCTAAAACAGTACAGTATACTGAGTCTCACCTTGAAGAATGGCTAGGTCTAGCCTGTTCTGGGTGATCCTGCTGTCCAACTCCTTAAGGCAAGATGCTAATCTGTGAGCAAGGCAGAAGAACAGGAGAGGGGAAGGAATTACTCCAAGGGCCTCAGGTTTCCCACAGCCCTCAGGCAGGCAGGTAGGTTGTGAGGACTCTGTACGAATAAGGGACTCTCTCAGCTCTCACCCTGTGTACTCACAGACCCGATCTTTCCTCTGATGACCCAGGTCGAGGTGCTCTCAGCAGGCCCATCAGTTCCTTTACACTTCTGCCTGTAACCAGGCAGTTCAGGGGACTCAGACTAGTATCCTTGTCCTGGACTCTTTGTATGTTGGTGCCTCAGAAAAGTCTCTTGTGGGGCCACTCTTCTGTGGAGTAGAGTGCAGCCTCCTTTGCTAGTCCCCTGAGTTCCTTTCCCTAAACTTCCCATGTGTCTACTTAACCAAGCACTGATTCCAAGAGAGGCCTCCCACTCTGGTGCAGTTCCTCATTTGAGTACCCTATAATCCTCCCCAGAGAACTGGGACCCCTGTGTGAGATACCCTGTAATGGCTAACTGTCCTGGGCTCATCTTTTAGGAGATAGGAGTTCCCTAAATCCATCTGCAGAGCATCTTAGCTCACTCACTCTCTTAGATCCCTGTTTTCCATGGAAGGCATGACAGCCCCCTAGTCAGGTCTCCCATTCAGTGCAACATGCTTTATGCAGTCTTCTATTTGGGGAAGGGGGCCCTCTTCACATGTTCATTTTTGACCATGACTACGTACCTGGATTCCCGGTCAAAATGGATATCTACTCTGGCACAGATGCCTGGCACACCAAACTTAACAGGCACTCCTTCCTGAGAAAGGAGAGAGAAATCAAGATTATCACTTCTAGATATTCCTGGGCAGGGGCTTCTCCAAAACTGGCAAAGTGGACAAGTTCCCTTATTTTCTTTCAGATTCTGAAGATTTTCTGCCTCCTCATTCTCCAGAGAGCACTTCTTGACAGCCCCCACACTTCCATCTTTCCTAGCCAAGCCTCCTGTGAATACCACCTTAGCAACTAATCCACAAGTCAGAGATCATTATCTTTGTATACCGTGGGCCTCCACTAGCATTGTGTGCAGCAGAGCAGGCAGCTTTCCATGTCCTTTGTCAGGGGTCTCATGCTCCTCCTGGTGCTCCTGGTTCCTTACCCTTACATATCTGAGGCGTGACTCCCAAGAAAAAAGTCCCTGTTCATTATCACACCAGAGTCTGAAGCAAAGGCACAGTGAAGCAGCTTGGCATCCTCAAGGACTCCCAGAGGACAGGGGTGTGTAGTGATCACCCAACTGTGATCTGAATGGCAGGGGTGTCATTATCTTTTTTAACATGGACCATACTTGGTGCCAGGCTCCATTAATTCAGAACCTACTATCTGACACTTTTCTCTTAGGTCAAGCTTATGCTGTCTCTCTGCTTCAGCCAAAGTGACCTTCCTGACCAATAACGTCTTTTGTATGTAAAAGAGTGCAGGAAGTGGCTCATTGCAGCAAGTGGATACTTGGGCTTTCTGTAAGCAAAAAAAAAAAAAAAAAAAAAAAAAAACCACATTAAACCTTGGCTTTGATACTGTTGAATCCTAGGAGAGAGAGATGGAAGCCCTAGTAGTGGTAATACCCCAGTCCCCCTAGGTTTGTTTCTTTGACTGTCAAAATGAATACAATGCAGCTTGATTGCATCTCTACAAAGTGCTCAAGACAGCTGGCAGTTCTGTCTGTCTCCCTTGGGGACATGCTAACCAAAGTGTCAACAAGGGTCTATTGGAAAACTTTCTATTCTCAAAGGGGTCTTTGCAAACCTGGACACAGTCACATACTCTAAGAAAGCATGCTGTCGGTGTCACGCTGTAGTCAGCTCACAATATGGCTCCCATCTATCTGCCTATGTGTGTAGCCTGGTAGGACCTACCCCCTGGCTCATCAGAAAATTGCTATGGGCCCACCAAGTGCGTGGATGAAGAATGCCTTGTGTGACTGTCTTTCTTTCAGGAACAACACAAATAGCTTCAAACCCCACGAGGTCTCTTATGTAAGAAACACAGTATGGCCTCCACTGTTGAAGGTATGTCAGAAACTGACTGTGTGTCCCTCCTTTGCCTACAGTCTAAAGAGTGCCATAATCCACTCCCTTCCAGGCACCACAGAAAATCACTCTGTGTTGCCACCACCAAGGCCTGGATATAGAATCCTGAGGGCGAAGGTCTCCATTCCAGGAACCTCACACTTCCAATTGTGTCAGAAAATAGCTCTGAGCTCCTCCTCTTCCCAGTTAAGGAAGGCCTGACACACAATGCTGATGACAGGTTCCAGGCTTCCAGGCTTCCAGGCACTTCTGAGAGTCTTTCTGGGCCCCTTGAGTGTCTGAATCAGTAGAATGCAGTGCGTTCTTGAAGGTCTCCTTTCAGGAACCTCACAAAATGGCTTGGGTCCCTTAAGGATCCAGATGCAAGAAGCTTGCTATGCCTTCAGACTTGCAGGTCCTTCAGTAAATGGCCCCAAGCCTCCTTCACAAATCCCCAAACACCTGAAACGCTGAGTTACTGACGCCCTTTGAGGCACAGCAGGAAAATTCTCTGAACCTCTCAAGTATCTGGAATCCATGTGTGAAGGTCTCTGTTCCAGGACCCTCACAAAATGGTCTCGACGCCCCCAATTACCCAGAGTCAAGAAGCCAAGCGAGGCCTTCATGCTTCTGGAGCCCTCAGAAAATGGCTCCGAGTCCCAACGCCCCTATTCTCACAGACCTGAGTCAATACTTTAAAGATTTCCTTCCACAAAAAATGACTTTGAACCTCTCAAGTACCTGGAACCCATGTGTGAAGTTCTCTGTCCCAGGAGACTCACAAAATGGTCTCGACGCCCCCAATTTCCCAGAGTCAAGAAGCCGAGAGAGGCCTTCACGCTTCTGGACCCCGCAGAAAATGGCTCTGAGTCCCCACGCCCCTATTCCCCGAGACCTGTGTCACTACGTTAAAGATGCCCTTCCACAGAAAATGACTCTGAACCTCTCAAGTACCTGGAACCCGTGTGTGAAGGTCTCTGTCCCAGGACACCCACAAAATGGTCTCGATGCCCCCAATTTCCCAGAGTCAAGAAGCTCCGGAGCGCGGCCCTCACACTTCCGGACCCCTCAGAAAATGGCTCCGAGTCCCCATGCCCCTATTCCCCCCAGATCTGAGTCACCACGTTAAAGATGCCCTTCCACAGAAAATTACTCTGAACCCCTCAAGTACCTGGAACCTGTGTGTGAAGATCTCTGTCCCAGGAAACCCACAAAATGGCTTTGAATACTGGAAGTCACAGATGCAGGGAACTCATGAAGCCTTCACACTTCCGGACACCTCAGAAAATGGCTATGAGCGTCCACCATATCCCCATTCCATTAACCTATTTTTGATGAGACTTTAGGGCTTTACATATTTTCCTTTATTTTAAATTAGGATTGATAGGAACCTTCAAAAACTAGTATTTTGAATAGGAATTTACTGATAAAATAGCTTTATTTTTTAATGATATAAATACAGAATAGACTATGTTAAAATGTTAGATGTTAGTTATTACTTTTAATGACTTAATGACATACCATTTTTTTATTCCACACTGAGTAATTTTACCTCGAATGAGGATGTTATTATTTCTTAAGAGTATATTTCCTGCAATTTTCAAAATAAAAATTTGCCTGCAAAGTGAATTCCTTTGAACCTCCAAGAAAAGAGTGTGCACGGGCTGGACCTAGGCCCGTTGCACATATACAAGAGATGTGCAGCTTCATCTACATGCAGATCCCCTACAACTAGTGCAGAGGCTGTTCCTTAAACATGTTGCTTGCCAGCTTGTGGATCCCCCCTCCCCTAACTGTGCCACCTTGTCTGGCCTCACCTGGAGAGAATGCACCTTGTATTGTAGTGACTTGAGGTGCCTTGGAGTGGGTGGGAGTGTGTGTACAGATGAAGATGGAGGAATGGGGAGGGGGGAAGAACTGTGTGAGGGGGTACTGTGAGAAGAGCAGATGATATTGGCATGTAAAATGAATGAATGGATTGTTTGAGGTGTTTATTTGATATAAAAAGTGACCTCAAAAAGAAAAAACAAGAAATAAAACAAATACCAACATTGTAGTTACTG
Organism: Mus musculus; assembly: GCF_000001635.26. Lineage (NCBI taxonomy): Eukaryota > Metazoa > Chordata > Mammalia > Rodentia > Muridae > Mus > Mus musculus. The sequence goes on from NC_000086.7 coordinate 70,431,805, forward strand.
TACTTGCTGCAGAGCATGTGCTCTTTGAAGATTTCAAGAAGGGGCAAAGAGGGAGGAGGTATAGAACGTGGAACAGTCAGTAGATGGACAGGAAGGGGAATCAAATCTGGAGTGTAAATAAATAAATAAAAGATTAAATTCAAAAAGAAGGGGCAAGGATTGTAGTTCCATACTTATGTTTGGACTTAGTTAATGAGAATAGGAGATGATAAAGATCATAAGGCAGAAAAAATAACAATATTAGTGTATTGTTCATGAAAATGACAGTTCTTTCCAGCTACCCAGGAAATTCAGGTTCCAATGCCCTAGTATCCTGAAGAGCATTGCAATTTTGAATACATTCCTATCAGGTTTCGAACTGGTAATGTTCTTCAATCCTGGAGTAACCACACTGCATGCCTTAATTCCACTCATGGATGTAAAACATCTCCAGCAAATGAGCCATGTAATAAAAGTAGCAACCTCATGGAATAACAAGAAATCACAAGTCCCCCAGTCAGTAGAGGAAGAATGAAAGGGTTCACAGTCTCTTTCCACCAGCTCCCAAATGAGGGCACAGCAGTGAGACCAATGACTCTGTCTGACCTGATGTTGGATGGCAATTGCCAGTGCACTAGAATGGGGCCCAGTCAGAGCACAAGTACCACCTGCTGGGCGAACCTGATCCAGGTTCTCTTTGTCTGATCTCTCAAAGCATCTCCATACCTGAAGGGATAGCCTCTAGGATTACTCCCAGTTGTGTTGGCAAAAAATTCCAAGATTTTCACTTTGGTCATTTGGGTTTGTGCCCATGTGCCCCACAGAAACTCTTGGCTAGGAGCATCCCTGTCAGGGACCTGGATGTATGCCGGGTACCCTTCCTGCACAAAATTCCCAGTAGTGAGACTCCTGAGCTCTCCACATGGAAAGGACCCTCTTGAAATCCAGCCCCACAGTACATATCCCACGCCAGACTATCTCCACACAGACGCAGGTGCCCTCAGTGAACATGATGAGCACTATGAGCAGGCCTGGCTTGGGTGTGCCCAGAACTCCATGCAGCTTCCTATCACAGGAGATCCCTATGGTAGAGACAAGACAGGAAGAGTGGACAATTGGGTCCACTTGTACCCTGTGGGAGCCAAAGGCCTGCCTCGTGGACTCAGAGGCCCTACTTGTGATCGCAGGATAGTAATCCTCATAATCTCTTAGGCCCCATCCAGTGTTTCTGCCACTGCTTCCTCCTGTATGTGATGAGCAGGAACTGCACCAAACCCAAACTCTTTCAAGTCAGGTTGCCCTGCAGGGGTAAATCTGGGCAGGCACACCTCTTGCTTGATTTCCAGAGGTGCCTACAGACAATGTCCTTTCAAATGAGTCCACAGTATTGGGAAGAGAATAGGCACTCTAAAAACTCAGGGAGAACAGGATGCATGACCATGGGACCACAACTCTCAAAGGGACCTGTAATGTCTTCCCCAAGGGCCTACCTTAAAATTTTCAGAAGGTTCAGAGAGGATGTCTTTCTTTCAGAAATCTCACAAAATGGCTCTCAGTCCAAACCCCACCCCAGACCACTGTATGTGGAGTTACAGGTAGAAATGTGCAGAGGTTCACTTTTCAAATTAGAACTGAGGTATCCTCTGACCTCCAGACTCCCCACAATTTTATTGTGGTTCCCTTGGGAGCCTGAAAATCCTCACCTTCCTTTAGACCTACCAGTGAACCTCTTTACCTCTGAGTCTCTGTTGTGCCACAAGTGACCACTCTCACCAAACAACTCAACAGGTACATCGGTCAGTGTGAAAGACATTCACAGGTGAAGGCAGGGTCTCCATTGTAGCCTGCAGAGGGGGCATCAGAAACATCATAAAATATCGGCCAAGATGCAGGGATGGAACTGCCAGCACATGGGGGCACAGTCAATTTTAGGGGGCATTGGAATGTGTTGGGAATGGACAGAAACTCCCACACTGGGACACTCAGCTGGAAGCACTCAGGGGAAACCTCTAAATATACTTGACTCATTCACTCATCTTTACTCTGAGACTGTTCTCAGAAGCGAACATAGGCCTCCTGCAAGGTCCTTCTACTTTTGGTCTGCTAAGATATTACAAAGAGCGGGGAAGAGCCCTGCGTTTGTCAGAGGGAAAGCCTTGGTCTGGTATGGGTGAGAACTTCCTGGGTTACAGGTTCATACAGGATCTTGGTCTCCCTCTCAGGCCTGTCATTTTTAGGCAGGAATCAGGGACATTCCCAATGCCAGGAGCCTCAAGGTTCTTCCCCTGGAAATGGGACTTCCACAGGAAAGGCTGGAGTATGTTTGCTGCATGTGAAAATCCTGGTGCACTTCCTTGAGTGAGCAGAGCTATAGAGAAATATGGGACTGGGGAGAGCTAAGAAGACAGATGAAACTTCACAAAGAAACTTCACTACATCCACCCAGTCGTTAGATCAATGTTGACTATGGGTCAAAACTTCACTAGAGGTAAGTGAGCTAAAAAGCTATCCTATCATTGGGGGCTGGATCCTGGGATAAAATTGGGAGCTGTTCATGCCTGAGAATCTGATTTACTTCCCTGCACCATGAATACACAGTGGGATGCAGCAGTGTATGCCTGTAATCCTAGTTCTCCCTTGGCAGCATGGGAGAAGGGCAGGAGAAGATGCCAGCATCTTGCAGGCCAGCCAGCCTGGAGTACAGACTGCAGCAGTAGAAACAGGGGAAGCAAGATGGATAGCATTTGAAATGTAAATAAAGAAAATATCTAATAAAAAATTCTTTCTTCAAAAAAATTATGTACTTCAAATTACATTGAATGCAGTTCACCGTTTTTTGCCTGAGTTCAGGCTTGCAATTCACTTTGCAAGTGTTATTTTTTATTAGACTAGCCAAGAAAGGCTCTGAGCTTTTTCGGACATGTAAATTTCTTTATTTTAAGTTACATAGTCCATGATTTTGTTACAGTTGCTTAAACAAATCAGATTCCCCCTAGATCTTTATTGCTTATTTCTCTTTATGTGTTATAATTTTGTTTATATGCTAAAAAAATAAAACAATATTCCTTAACCTGGAAAAAATATAGCACCTCATTGAAAGATATTCTCTTGTCAACTCCAAACAACATGCAGGGCTCCAAGCTCACACTCATATATACATACACAAATGATTTCTTTTCAGACTTCAATTGGTCTGGGGCTAGAACTTTGTCTAACTACTTCCTGCTCTTGCAGAGGAGTTTCAGTTTCAGGCACTCACATGGACATGCTCAACCATCTGTAACTCTGGCTCCTTGAATTTGGCAACCTCTTCTGTTCTCTGGGGACACCTGGGTCATGTGTAGTACACTTCACACTCAGGAAGCACACACTACACACAGTGATGTTAGTAGGCTGGTGGGTCTCACTTGACCAGGGAGGCAGAAGAACACCAGAGGAGGAGTTCCAGGCCTCACATTCCCATGATCCTACCCTATCCGTGAGGAAGCCCTTGCAGAGGGTGGGGAAAACCATGCCCTACATGGGCTGAGTTCATCTGTAACTCTAGCACCAGGACGTGATTCCTCTCTGCACATTTCAGTTTCCTGTTTTTAGGTGATGGGGATACAATCTTCCTGACTGTATGTGTTATCCAAGTGACACCCCAGCTTGGGTCCTCTATGTCACCAACAGTGACAGCTCAGAGCAATTTTTCTTTCTATCAGCCCTGAGTCACTTACACCTGCCTAAGGCCTCTACTTGGTTAGTATTTCTGAGACCTGTTACTGCCTTGGTTTATACCACTGACAAGAGACTCCCTGCTCCAGGGGATCCCTCTGAATCCTTCTTGTACTTATATTTGTGATAAAAAGCAAATTCTCACGTGTGTTTCTGACAGGGATGCTGCAGTTAAACTTCACCTTTTCACAGAAAAGGATAGGTAAGCCTTTTCTTCAAGTTCCATGCTAACAGGAACCTCTCACAGAGCAGCTGGTGCTTAGTGAAGGTCTGGGAAAGAGATTGCTTTCACCTTACATTAGCATGCATTTTAATTAGCTAAGAACAGGAGATTAAAACCATTTAGCCAAAATATATCATTTTATTTTGTTTTTCAGGAAAATGCCAAGTTCTTTCCCAATTCCTGTGTAGTTCCTATTAGAATGCCATGGTATGTTGAAACATATAATGAATTAGACATAAGTCATTCTCATTTGTTTATAAAACACTAAGATTGTCCTAAAATGAAGCTACAGTAGGAGGTGTGTTAGTAACTCCATTCATACACTTTAGAAATCTCCAGCTAATGAGCCTTGTAGTAAAAGAAGCAACATTTTGTAATAATTAGAACCCCCAAGTCACCCAGTATGTAGAGAAAGAATGGAATGGTTCGCTTCACACTCTCCTCCCACCAGCTCTCAAATGAGGGTACAGTACTTAGACCAATGAGTCAGCCGGACCTGATGTTGGATGGGAACTGCCAGTGCACTAGAAGGGGTGCTGGTGAGAGCACAGAACCATCTGCAGGGCGATCCTGGTCAAGGCTCTCTGTAAATCATCCGTCAAAGCATCTCCATACCTACTGGGGTGGGATCTAGGATCCTGCTTAACAAGTCTGGCAAAAACCAAACCAAACCAAACCAAACCAATATTTTCACCTTCATGGTTTCTGCATGTGCCTTGGGGCCCCCACAGAAGCTCCTGGCGAGAGTGAACTCTGTCTAGCACCTGCCTGCATTCCAGGAACCCTTCTTGCACAAAATGTTCACTAATGAGGCTTCTGTCCTAGCATGCATGATATGATCCCTCCCTGCATACAACTCCATGTTGTTCAATATGTGCCACAAGTCCTCCTCACTGACAAAATAGTCCTCTATGAAGATGATGCATAGCACGATGATTACAAGACCTGTCTTGGATGTGCCTGGAACACCATGCTGCATCCCACCACAGGTGATCCCCAGTGCAGGGACAAATGAGTAGCATTAACAAAGGGGATTCCTTTTCATTATGCCAAGGCCAAACATCAGCCTTGTGCAGTCAATGGACTTAGTAAAGCTCACAGGGCAGTGTTCATCGTAATCTTAGATGACCATATTCTCTGCCATGGGTGTCAGCTGCTTCCTCCTGTATTTGACAAGTAGGAACGGAATCAAATCAGCTATCTTTGTATTGCAGAATGGCTAGGTCTAGCCTGTTCTGGGTGATCCTGCTGTCCAACTCCTTAAGGCAAGATGCTAATCTGTGAGCAAGGCAGAAGAACAGGAGAGGGGAAGGAATTACTCCAAGGTCCTCAGGTTCCCCACAGCCCTCAGGTAGGCAGGTCGGTTGTGAGGACTCTGTATGAGGAAGGGACTCTCTCAGCTCTCACCCTGTGTACTCACAGACCCAATCTTTCCTCTGATGACCCAGGTCGAGGTGCTCTCAGCAGGCCCTTCAGTTCCTTTACACTTCTGCCTGGAACCAGGCAGCGCTTGGGACTCAGACTAGTTTCCTTGTCCTGGACTCTTTGTGTGATGGTGCCTCAGAAAAGTCTCTTGTGGGGCTGATCTCCATGGTGTGGAGTGCAGACACCTTTGTTCATCCCCTGTGTTCCTTTCCCTGAACTTCCCATGTGTCTACTTAACCAAGGACTGATTCCAAGGGAGGACTCCCACTCTGGTGAAGGTGCATTCCCTGAGACCCTGTAAACCTCTCAGGAGAGCTGAGCCTCTCCTGTGTTCATCTCCCCCTGGTATGGGATCTGTAGTTATGGCTACCTCTCTTGGGCTCATCTCTGCCAAGACAGGTATTCCAATATTCTACCTGAAGCCCACTAGCACACTTAGCTCTCCTCCTTGAGATCCCTGCTTTGCATGAATGGCATACCAGCCTCACCCCCACCCCCACCCCACTCCTTGCTCCCCAATCACCAGTAGAGGGGCATATATGCTTTATGCAGGCTTCTGTCCTGGGGATGGTTCCTCTTCATGTGTCCCTTTTTGACCATGATTACCTGGGATTCCTGGTGAAAATGGATACCTCCTCAGGCACAGATCATTGTCATATTCTGGGCTCTGGTGGTACCCCAAACGTGAGAGGCACAACTTTCTGAGAGAGGAGACAGAAGTCAGAAAGAATCACCTCTGGATATGCCTGGTCATGGCCTTCTCAAGACTGGCAAAAGGGGCAGAGCCCTGTCTTCTGTTCCAGATTCTGAAGATTTACTTCCTCCTCATTCCCCACAAAGCCCTGCCCCAATCCCACTTCCATCTTTCAGGCCAACGCCACATCTGAACATCACCTTACCACCTGATCCACAAGTCAGAGATGACAACTGTGGTGCACAGTGAATGTCCGCTCATATTCTCTGCTGCGGTTCAGGCAGCTTTTGCATGTCTTTAGTCAGGGGTCTTCTGTTCCTCCGGGGTGGTCCTGGTTCCTTACTGTTATATGTCTGAGGCCTTACTCCCAGGATAAATCTCCCCACTCATTCGCACACCACACTCTGAGTCAAAGTCACAGTGAAGCAGTTTGGCCTCCTCAAGGCATCCCAAGATGCACAGGTGTGTAGAGGCGCACCTGTGCTCTGAATGGCAAGGATGCCATTTAAAAAGAAAGCAAGCAAGCAAGCAAACAAACAAACAAACAAACTTGGATCATACTAGGGCCAGGCTGCATTAATTCAGAATGCACTATCTAGAAATGGTCACTTAGGTCAATCTTGTGTTGTCACCTTGCCTCTGATAGACTGGCCTTCCCCTCCAGGAACTTCTTTAGCATGTAAAAGAGTGGGTAAGGGGCTCCTCTCAGCAAGTAGGCACTTTAGGCATCCTGTAAGTAGCAGGAACCTAAAATCTTGGCTCTAACAGTTTTGAGTCCTAGGAGAGAGATATAGGAGCCCCAAGAGGGGTAATAACTCAAGCCATACAAGGTTTGTTTTTCTGATGACCAAACCACTACAATTTGGCTTTATTTTTCCAGCTGTTCTAACTTTCTGGGGTATGGATTGGGGTCCCTAGTCCTTTTTTTTTTCTTTTTGGTTCAGGTTTCAGTGCAGATTTATTTCAGTTGTGTATTTTATTCCAGGCAAGTGCTTATTACATGGATAGTATTCATGGCTCAATACCTAAACTGAGAGCATGAACAGCCACTAGAGTACAGTTCAATAGTAAAAATACAATATGTACAAAATTAGGGTTTATGTAGGGTTTTTTTGTTTGTTTGTTTGTTTGTTTTTGTTTTTTTCCCACACAGCAGATGTACCCAAACATAATAAAAAATCACTACATTCTGGGGTCACTACAATACATATTTCAGGAAACAGAGACACACTGACCAAGTCCTCACTGTAAACAAGGGCCACCTCTTTGGGGATTGGGAGTAGGACCCTGGGATTGGTGTGGGGGGAGAAGCAGCTGTTCCTAGAGAGAGACTTTGGTGACCCAAGTCCCTTCCAGGCATCCCCTACCCTTCTTTGGCCCCCAGGGAACCACTCTCCTCTTTTCCTCCCCAAGGTAAAGATCCCAGGCAGTGAGCCACTCCAAAGAGCACAGGTAAAACAGGCATGAGAGGTAAGGTGTGTGCATGTGTGTGTGTGTGTGTCCCATTCTGACTCTGGGGGCCACCTCCACGCTCTGCTCTGTGTTGTGACAAGGGGCAGAGTCTGCTGCTGGCTGGGTCAGACCACTTGTCCCATTAACTCTTCTCTGTGTCTCAAAGCCAGTTGCAGAGTTGGCAGCATTGTGTTGGCCCCGAGCCCTGCAAGATACCTCATCATCCACCCAGCCATCCCCCCAACACCCCTGCAAGGGTTCCTCCAGATCTAGTGCCAAATGAATATGTCCAGATTGGTGGTGATGGGTGTTGTCGCTGTTTTTGTTGTTTGTGACTGCTGTGTGCCCATGTGGGCAGCCACCTCCCAGCCTTTTCTTGGGCATCTCCCCTTTGAGAGCTGTTAGGACCACATCTGTCCTCACGCTGTGGGACCGCCTAGCCTGTCCCTAGTCTTTCTAACACCCAAAATTGTTTGCATGCCTGAGTCCAAGTTGAGTGTATAGAATAGGACTTTCCTACCAACATCTCTGTGATGAAATAATCATGTGTTTGCATCCTAGATAGAGCAGAGCTTTTGCTGCCCTCTTGGGTCCCTCTTACACCACAAATATGAAGCCACTGTCAGAAACAACCTCACTTCTAAAAAACGTTCCTTGTTTTGTCTGCACAGTAACTGGTTGGCCAAAAGGCTGATTCTTGCAAACGGGCCCCATTTGGTGCTTTCTTCTATCCCTAGTTACAGACAAAACTTTGTGAGACTCTCTGAAACCTCTCCCCCACCCCAGTGGCAGTTGGACTTGTGCAATTGGCTCCCAGCAAGTCACTTATCCTACCTATCAGGTCCCTCTTGGTAACACTCTAACCAGTAGCAGCACTGTACAATGTGGCTGGGCTAAGGGTCACAACCTCATTCCAGGCTTACCTCAGGGGAGTAGCTTCATTGGTTTTTGTCCCTGTGTGGGGATCAGACTATCTGCAGACCTCAGCATGGCCTCTCCTCTACTGCAGGTGACTCATACTGTCTAATCATGGAAGCCCTGAGCCTGTCTCCTTCAGATTGCCTTAACCCAGAAGAGCCACAAGTGTGATTCATACAACTCAGTCGTCAAGGAGAGGAGCAAAGTTGAGAGGAAGAGGTAGAGACTCAGGATGGTTTAATGAGATTGTATATCAAGTGTCAAATTCTCAGTTAATGAGGCCTGTGTCACTGGGCCTCCAATACTGGAAGCAGAAGCCACTGTGACATTTATAAGGAATTGCAGGAAACGCAGATACGTAGGTTCATAGAGACAGGGCTACTAAGGAGGCAAATGGAATCAGCTGACACATTCCAGTGGGAAACCATTACCACCATTGTTTATACCAGACCCAGTTTAGAGCCTTGTCAGTGCATATGAGCCATTCTGAGATTCTCAAGGAGAAGGCCAGGCCTCCTTGTGAGTTAAGGTGAGATCTCAGAATGTGTCATGGAAGATGCAACATATAGGAAGATTATTCCCCAAGTGCTCCAACTGATAGTCCTTCAGCAAAAGAGTTCCCCGATTGTGTGACAGTCAGTCCCTCCCCACTCTTGCACATCCAAATGTGAGAAATTGGGGACAGAAAGACACTTCTTAAAGTTCTTGGAAAGGAGATGGCCATGCATGCCCCTTTCTGAAGTTGGACTACTGATTCTTTCTTGAGGTTTCCCGATGAAGAACTGCGCTCTGGTACTGAGTGGGACCCATCTAGGAATCACAATCTTAGATTTGAGATTACACTAGGACCTCTGCTCTTCTGCTAGACCTTGGTGGAGGGTAACCAGACTCAGTGCAACTTTCTATCGTCCTGTAGTATGTCAGGGAGGACGTGGCCCTTCCTGGGGAGTAAGACTTAAAATCTGGAGAGGTATGGGACCAGAGCCCTCTAGGAGAAGCAAGGAGACCTCTGATCTAAGACCTGAAAGCTATTTTTGCTGTCATCCCTAGTTCTGGGGAAATCTGTGAGCCAAAGCTGTCATCTCTGACCCCCTGTTCAAGGGGACAGGTGGGAATCTGGAGGTGCCTTGTGAGGATTTGATACAGTGCTCTTCAGAATCTCCAAGACAAATGTGGATCCCTGTTCTCCCTGCCAATTTTGAGATACTTGACAAGTTGTGTCCAGGTGTGTTCCATCCTTATTTTGTCTGCTCTGTCAGGAAGATGAGTTATTGTGTGAAATGTGCTCTGCAGATCCCACTCGTGATGTGGAAACTTAAGGGTTCTTTGGAAAGTCTGTAGGATAGTGTTTTGTTGGGGCAAACATGTGAAGGAGTGCTTTGCTGAAGTAGACACAGGAGAGAGAAAGTATGTTTTTGTAAAGCAAGCACGTGAAAGAAAACATGATGAAGGATTCTTTGGTAAAGACATGCATGTATTGGTCTGCTTTACATTGATTCGTTGAGCAGCATTTGTCGGGATGCCATAGAGAGAAAGGCACCAAAAAAACTACTTGTGGTGGAGTGTAGTTTGTTGCTGCTTCCAAGGACTTGCGCTGATTGGATGCACGTGCTGACACAAGACACATGCTGAGGAAAGGGGCCTTGATGAGGTAAGGCACATGGAGGACAAGTCCTGATGAGAGGGTATGCATAGGACTCCATGGAGTGTGGAGATGGAGCTTGGCTTGCTAGTACAGCTAGCTGTGCAGTACTTGTAGCTCTCACATGTTCTCTGATCTTCAGTACCCTGAGAGAGGCACAGCTAAAAATTTCTCCTAGAGTTCCTGTTGGCCCCTCCTGCTAGTTCCAGCCTAGGCTGAGGTCTGGCTATCTCTGCTAGGTCTTGTCACCTGTTGTGGCTGCATTTCCTTTCTGCCTCAAGACTGGGGATAGGAGGTCTGAGGGATGTGAAGACCTTGGTAGTAAGGTCTTCATATGTCAAATAAAGAGGAGAGCCGCAGATGAGCCAGACCCCAGGCATGGGCCTCTCGTGATGACTGCATGTTTCTGCAGCCAGAAAGAAGGGACTGTGCTGTCTGCCTGTGTCCTGGGACCAGCTCTTGGGGAAGCTGAATGACCAGCTTGCTTAAACTAATTCAGGTGGGAAAGAGGGACATAGCTGGGAAGAGGAGAACTAGTATAAAGTGAGCCTGTTGGGAAGGACAGATCAGATGAAGATGCTGCACTCAGCAAGGGAAAAATCGCTAATAGTTTGGAGGCAACTCTTACTAAACTGTTCTATAATCAGTTTACCTAAGTGAACTGTGACTTTCCTAAGATGTCCTGAGAAACACACACTAACTTTCCACGGATGCAGGAACTACTAGAACCGCTCAAGCATCTCTAACTATCCAGTATATCACTTACCTTGTCAGGTGTTCTAATGCATTTGTACGCTGGACCTTCCATCCAGATAAAAATGCCCGCAAGACTATTTACACATAGAAAAGCAACTGCGTCACAGGGATTTTAGAAAACTACCAGGATTCCTGCCCAGTAAATGGCAAAACCCAGGACTAGGTTCCTGTGTGCATTTATGAATGCTATAATTTTCCCATTCTTCCCTGCTCAGGTCAGACCTCTGTCTGTTAATTTAATTCTCTCTCGAGCACTGTCTGCTGCCTCTCATGAAAGAAAGTGATCCATTCTAAATCTATTGTAGTATAAGGCAACCTGAAGACAGAAAGTGCTGTGGATAGCCCTGGGGCTAATTATATTTGATGTTAATTCCATTCTCAGTAAGTGATTGTGAACAAGGAAGGAGTCAGCACTCAGGTGATTTCCTGTAAACCTGCTTCCCACCCTAATTTGTAAAATAAAGGAAAGCTGATGATTGGGCAGATAAAGAGAAGGTGGAGTGGAAGGTGGGGAGAGAGACAGAGAAGGAGAAAATGGAAGAGGGACAGGACACAAAGAGGAGGAAGAAGGAGAAAGCAGAGCAGAAGCACATGGCTTAGAGAAGTTCTAAGCTGTGGAAGATGGTAGTGTAGCAGTAGATCTTCCCAATCTAGATGCACAGCATGTAATCATATTAACTGTGTTGTGTTTTCATTGCCGGGGCATATTTGGGAGGAGATTTAAGGAAACAAGAAAGAAGGTGAAAAGAGCCTGGTTCACTGTACTCTACTCCCAATAAAACCATCCAGAATTACTGCCTTCCCCTTGACACTCATGCTTCCTTTTTGGGAGTGGTGGTGGTGGTGGTGAGGGGTCATTCACTATGGTATCTACTAGTAGCAATAGGACTTTTGACATAGAGTTTGCTTCAGAGCACCACATTGTTATATGTGTTGATATACCCTCTAAACATTTGTCTTGACCGGAAGGGAATGTGAGGGTCAGAGGTGAACTGGAGCCATGGAGGAGAATAAATGAAGTGATGATACAAAAATCAGGGCAGCCCCTATGTGACACTGCAGGTTGGAAGCAAGAACCCTGGTAGGAACAAATATATCATGATATGTAGAGGACAAGTGCAGAAAATATCGATAAGTAGGAGAGCGATTCCAGAGCTGGAACAGCCAAGATGCCCATTGTGTCTTACTATATTTTGGGGTATAATGCTAATTGTTCCTCAAAACCTACTTTGAATGATGTTTCTTAAATGTTTTAACCTGCCCATGTAGGCCACCACCCACCAGAAGTAGTGAGAAAAGAAAGGATATGGGGTAAGTGGACCTGTTTAGAGAGGTCTTTTGAGTGCAACAACCAGCTATGTGGTCTGGAAATCAGCAGTTCAGTCCACAGGTTAGCAGGCACTAGATCCACTCACAAACACTTCATGGATACACCAGCAGTCTAGTTCGTTAGAGTCCTGATATCAACCATGAATCAGCAGTGGTAGCACTACCTAGCAGAGACAGCCAGGCCTCAGCCTTGGCACAAATCAACAGGAGGGACCAGGTTGAACACCAGAGTTCTAGGCTGTGCCTCTCTCAGGGGATCAAAGATCAGAGAAGAGGTGAGACCCACAAGCACTACACAGCTAGCTCTATAAGCAAGCCGCACTCAGTCTCCACCATTGTCCTTCGAGTCCTAATTGTAACCTGCACACATCTCGTGTCCTCCACAGCTCTTGCCTCAGCATGTGCATCTGTCTCAGCTGACATCACTCTGTCAATCAGCCCAAGTCCTTGGAAGCTGCAAGAAACTGCAACACACCACCAGGTTTTTGATGCATTGCTCTCTATGGGGTCCAGGCAAATGCAGCTCAACCATGCAGTGTAAGGCAGACCAATACATGTGTGTTGTTAGTAGAAATCCTTCATCAAGTGTCCTCTCATGTGCTTGTTTTAGCAGAAATCCTTTCTCCTGTGTCTGCTCCTCCTCCTCGTTCTTCCCCGAGTTCCCCTTAGTCTTTTTTTCCCTGTGTCCACTGCAGGGAAACCTTCCTTCACAGGTTTGCCCCAGGAAAACACAATCCAACAGACTTTACAAAGAACCCTTACGTTTCTACTTCACTGCAGGTACATTTTCAGCATCTGCTGCTTTTATCAGCTTCCTGGGTAGACCTGTGTCATCCAGGGACTGACTTGTGCAAGCCAGAGCAGGTGAGAGCCTCCTTCCTTCATGGCCACCACAGGAAACTGGTGAGGTTTCCTGGGGGCTTCTGCGAGGCCTTGAAACCATAATCATGTGCCCCCAAGAAGTATATAGATGATTCCCCATTGTGTATGTGTCTAGATTTTCCTTTTCTTGTAAGAACATTGTCATATTGCATTAACAACCCATTCTAATTATCTCATCTGAACTACTAAGTCCCTATTATCAAATAAAGTTGCTCTCACAAGTACTGTAACTTGGAAATAAGGTTTCAATTCATTTTTGAAGGAATATTTTCAAATAACTGTATTATCTAAGTTCATACAAAGTAGGTTGCTAATACCAAATATAAGCCTCTTCAAGACTGTAACATGAGTGATGCTGACTCAGTATGTATCATACAATCCATATGTACATTAATTGAATCAAAGACCAGTTTTCACCAGTAGGGTAAACCGAGGCAGGCAGCCTTTGAGGGTCAGTACTTAGAGTGGCTAATGGGGTAGATCCACATGCCTACTGGGGCTGCAGCCCATGGCAGCCAGCAGTTAGAGAAGCTACCCTGAAGACTTTTTCTCTAAGGGAACAAAGTTTGATTCATTGCAGCAGGCACTCCCTGTGGCCAGCAGAAAACATTGAACTCTTTTAACTCTTTGGGGCAGGCAGGCGACAGACAAGAGAGAAGGAAAGAGAGAAAATTCGTGAGCACACACACACACACAAAGTGGGAAAAACCAAAAGCAGAGTCCAAATAACTTCATACACACACACACATACATACATACATACATACATACATATTTACATGCATACAGACTTACCGACAGGCATATACCCTTTTACACATTAAATCATTAGAGCAAAGGTCCAGCAAGCAGGCTCCAGGAATTTCACACATACACATGTATATACACACAGTTGGTGGATGGAGCAAGCCCCAACCCACACCCAGAACTTAACATATGTATGGACATACACTTAGTTGATGGGTGGAAGGAACAGTGTTCTAATTCCCACTCACACTGATCTTACTTACACACGCGCACATGTGCGTGCACACACACACACACTCACACACACACACACACACACACATATATACCAGAAACAATGTTCCAACCCCCACACTTTATTTTTTCTTTCATAGCTTTTATATCCCAACATAATCTTTCAAGCAGTATAAAATTACAATGTGATTACATTTTAGTTTTCTTCTAGTAAAGAATTTTGAAAAAAACCAGTCTGTTCCCTAGTACCTTCACAAAAAATAACATCAAGTAGTACAGGTAAAAAAATGAATAAATAAAAACCAAAAAAACCACAAAGGAAAGCACAAAAACTAAATTATTCCCAAGAAAACACATACATTCATAAGTAAGCAACTTGTTATAGATCAACAAAGCATAAGCAAGCAAGGTGGTTTTCTTCTGACAGGTTCTTTTACTGGCAGGCAGCAAATTGCATGTACAAAGAAAGGAGTAATTATTTTATTATTTATCCTTAAAAGCAATCTTGTAAGAATCTTAAAAGTATCACAAATCTAAACTCTTACATAACAATCAGTCATATCTACTTTAGATCCTCAGAATGCATATGTACTCACTAGCAATTCTTATTAAATCATATTAGGAAGCTGAACCAAAAGGGGCATAAGAAATCAATTATCACCAGTCCAGCCTCAGTGAGAGTCGCCTCAGCCAGTGTTGCCATTGTTCTTGTTCCTGACTATGAAAAGTCCCTAGCTTAAATAAGAAGAGTGTATCTCTCTAAACTTCAAATTGTTCAAATTGATTTTCTACATCAGAGCCAGTTGTAAAAACATCTCAGCCTAGCTTCACCAACAATTTTATTTTTCCAAATGCTTTCTAAGGGTGGTGTTGGCTGTTGACAATCTACATCTCTAAGTTCTTCTCTAGGTTGATGATTCATTGATTAATCTGCTCCAGCAGCAATGCCTGAAAGAGATCAAGCATTAGTACTGGGAGTGCCAGAGATACTGCCCAGTGAGGGACTTGAAACCCCCTTAAAGTTCCCATAGAATTCCTAGATTAAGAGGGCTGTGTGTGCAGCAAGTAGAGCAGAGCTCCAGAGCAGCATGATGAGAGATGAGACAGAGAGGGCCAAGTCAGGTTCACACAGTAGATGGTAGTATGCTCTGACCATCACACATTTTAGTGTATTAGCAGTTCCCATGCAACATTAGATCAGGCAGAGTATTTGGTCTAAGTACTTAGAGTTCATTTGAGAGCTTATGGGAGGAGAGTTGAATCATTCTATCATTCCTGTTGTGAGCAGGTGACTTGGGGTTTCTTTTTGTTATAAAATGTTGCTGGTTTTTTACAAGGTGCATTAGCTGGAGAATTTTAAGTTGCAGATTATATTCTTATTATGTCTATTAGTGTTTATTATGCTAAGAGAGTATACTATCTCATAAAAACAAACTAAGATGCTTTCCATTCTATTCTAACCTGTCACAAGTGACCATAGCATTTGAATTGATATTCCCTCAGCAATAAAATTTTAGTTCAGTTATCTCCAGTGAAATTTGGCCAACTGTAAGAAGGCATTGGGTTTGGGGAGTTGGTGAAAAAATGAACAGTTATTTCGGTTGAAAAACAGCTGAGAGGGATGGAGGGAAGGAGGGAGGGAGGAAGGGAGGGAGGGTGGGAGGGAAGGAGAGAGGGAGTGGAGGACCTGGTCCTTAACTCATTCTAGAAGTTTTTCTGCAGAATAGATTAATCTACATCCACAATTTTAAGTGTGTCCAAGAAAAGAAAGATTTCATTAATTTTATTCCTGAAATTTCTTTGTGGCCTGTTAGCTATTCTGTGTCCTGCTAGGCTACATATTTTCTGATATGTCCTAGAGGAATGATAGCAGCACCACCTGTGTTGGTTTGAGTAAGAATGGCTTCCATAGCTTCATATACTGGAATGCTTAGTCACTAGGAGTGGGACTCTTTTTGATAAGATTAGAAGAGTTAGAGGAATATGACTTTGTTGGAGGAAGTGTATCACTATGGGTGAGCTTTAAGGTTCCAAAAGCCCATGCCAGGCCCAGTGTCCGCCTGCCTGTCTGCCTGCCTCTCTGTCTGCCCACGTCCCATCTTCTTTCTGTCTCACCTTTGTCTATCTCTGTCTCTCTACCTATGGATCAGGATATAGCTCTCAACCACTTCTTCATCACCATGCCAGGCATGCCTACTGCCATGCTACCTGCTAATATGATAATAAACTGACTTTCTGAAACTGTTGGCATAAGACACCACCCCAGGGTGTAAAGAGCTACAAGCCATCTACCTTTCACTACAGTCCCTCTCACTCAAGGCATTCTAGCAGGGTTTGTACATGTAAGACATGTGTTATAGCAATCCAAATGAACAGGCTATCATACCCTTCCCAGGTGAAGGGCCCTGAAGCTTCCAGCATTGGGAATTTCCCAGATCCCTGTCTACTAAGTGACAAGGCTGGGAGGATAGCAGGTACCTGCCTAGACCTATGGTCCAGGCTATCCAAGATGTTCATAATGCTATTAAAATGGAGGATCATTCAGAAGTAATTTGGCTTCGAGAGCAGAACTATCATGAGAATTAATGTACTTATAAAAGTGACACCAAAAACCTTAGTTACTCTTGGAGCTATGAAAGGAATAGTTAGATCTGCTTTCTTTGGCTTTTAATCCATTCTTTAATTAAGCTCTGTTTGATAACATTTTCTTTTAAGAAATCAGAAGAGGGCCAAGTGTGGTAGAATAAATCTTTAGTCCCAGCAATAGGAGGCAAAGGTAGGTTTAATCCTAGCAGTCTAGAGGCAGAGGCAAAGAAATCTCTCTCTGAGTTTGAAACAAGCCGTGTCTGTGTGTGTGTGTGTGTGTGTGTGTGTGTGTGTGTGTGTGTGTGTGTGTGTATTATATGTATATGTATTATGAGTTCCTGATCAGCCAAGTCTATATAGTGGAGACCCTGTCTCAAAACAAAACAAATAAATAAATAAATAAAAACAAAAACATTTGCTTAGAAAAATCTCTAGCATAATACAATATTTGTCATTCACTAAGTCAATTTTCCACAAAAACATAGGATACAAATCATCAATTTCTTGTCCATTTATAGCAGAATAGCACATTTTCCAAAATCGGGTTCTCTATCCATCTGAGACTTTACCAGAATGACTTTCTGTTGTGTTTTATAAAAAAGAAGCCAGGGATACGTTTGGTGGAGGTACTGTATGGTGAGGTGTAAGGGGGTGCCTCTGTGGGCCCATGCTGAGACATCCCTTCCCTGAGGTACCAGCCACAGGATGGGTATAATATAGAGTGGAGTTTATATAAGCCATAGGAAAGGGAGTTGAGGGGATAGTAGACACAGAAAGGAAGAGAGAAAGAGAAGAGGAGTAGAGGCTGCCCATGAACACTTGGGGAGAGAGGGAGAGGGGAATGGGGAGAAAAAGGTCAAAGGGGGAAGAGGGGAAGAGAGCAAGAGAGAGAGAGGAGGAGGCAAGCAGCCCCTTTTACAGTGTGTCAGGCACACCTGACTATTGCTAGGTAACTGTGGGGTGGAGACTAGAAGAAATGCTAACATTTTCAACATTCCATTCATGATATAATGTGTATTTTCTTAGATGATAAGATTTCAATAGATTCCTCTCTTCTTTTAAACCAGAATAATTTAAATTTCTATCAATTACTTTAAGAGAATGCTACACATACTCCAGTGAAGTTTGCTTGGCAGGCCGAGAGGCCTGGGAGCACTCACAAGGCAAAGAGTTTCGTGGAAAGTCACCTCCTGGAACTTTGACGTTCTCATAACCCGTATACTTAAACCCTATCCCCGCGTTAGTTTGGTGTATGGATCCACGTGCTCTCTGTTAGTATTGTTTTATTATAAGTGCCTTTTAAGATTGAATTCTGACATAGCTAAGCCTCCACCAATGTTCCAATGCTTGAAGTCGAGGAGCTTGGAATAGCTCAGGGCTGGTCTGCAGAGTGTTTACTTGGGACAGCAGCCAGTCTCATCAAAACAAAGGAATACACATTGGCCTAGCTAATAGGTAGGTTTACCATGAAAGAGCTAGGGAATCCCACTGAGACAGGAATCTTCACTACAGCCAGGTATAGCAGGCTACATTGCATATTAGAAGCAAGTTGGTGAATTCTTCTGACAAATGGAGATTCTCCACAGATACTTAAAAGAACAGCAAAGTTACACTCATACAAGAATTTATCAAGGCCTAGGAAATAGGGGGGTTGTGGTATTGCACTATTCATGAGAAGGTCTGCTAGAGCAGAACCCCCTGGTGCTAGCTTTCACAAGGCTCAAAGGAGTAGCACAAATTGTGACTAGGGTGTGAAATCCTTAGCTGTCATTAAGCTGACCCTAGGCAGGACTGCTTTTTCTTTACTGTAAACATTTACCTGGTTCCTGTAAGTCCTTCTGAAGTCATTCCTTTGTTTTGTGTCAGTAACTTCAATGTACTTTGCCTGCTGTGACATCCTACCCTTTGTTTTCTATATTATATAAGACTGGTGTTCACTTTGTGACAATACATTCAGATTCTACACAATCTCCTGTGTGTGTCATTCACAGACTCCTTGCCCATCTGCACCCAGAGACCCGTCCTAAGCAGACAAGGGGCCCAAGAGGGTTGGCGGCAAGAGAATAATCTTTTTCTAGCATATACCTCATAACTCTTCTAGTTTGTTCTCATCATCCAGTTCCAAAGCCAATCTTATGGTGGGTGTGGGTGCGCTCAGGCATGTGTGTCTATATCAGCACCACACTCCTGGCACCATATCTGTCTTACATTAGATTTATATAACAAAACACCATACACTGAGTTAGATCCAAAGCAGACCCCCCCCCCAATGGCATTGCTGCCAACAATGTTCTAAGATGTCACCTTGGATTTAACCCAGGCAGGACTATGACTGGGTAAGCAGAAGGGTTGTTATTGAGTAAACAGAAAACTAAACTCAACATTCCTCAGCAATCTCTTGTGAGTTTCTGTTTACCGGGAAAGCCACTACTTCCATCCTCCTCCTCAATAGTCAACCACCTAGGACATCTAGTTCCCAATTAATCTAAACATCATACAAAACAGATCAAAGACCCCATGCTAACCCCCAAGCTGTTCTGGTCCTCACCCTATCTTCAAGACTTTTCCTACTGGACACAGCCTGAGGCAGCCCAGCAATTTGCTTCCCCAATATACTTTTCTTTCTATCTATGGAGCAATGTAGTGATGTAGTTTAACTCTGTTTGGCTTACACATTTAATATTTAAAATAATCAGAAATTTACTTTTTTTGTCTTCCAATTCTGGGTGTTAGAAGTTCCTTGTCAATGGCTAATTGTATGAGGTGAGGGCTCTTTTCATGGCTTGTAGTGATCATCTGGTTGCTATTAAGTAGTCCAATGACCTTTTTCAGTACACATGCATAACAAACTCTCTAGTTATACTTCGTATAAAACACACTACCATGATAGGATCAAGGCCCTACATTTATAATCTCATTTAATCTTAGTTACTTCTATAGAGGCACCATTCCCAAGCCTAGCCTCATTAGCATTTAAGGCTTTAACAAATGAACTTTGTAGGTACACAAATCTTGCTTCATAAAAACAGTTTCTTAAGCAGGATAAAAAACATAATAAATTAATGAGTAATTATGAATATATTCATTACATCAAAATGTAATATGTCTGTCCTTTTAAAACCATGTTTAACGAAGAGGAAAGATAAGGTAAAGAACAGTAGAAAATAATCTGATGCATTGGCTCCAGTCTATGCTGATAAACATCTGTAGCTACCCTTGTGGCTATTCATTATGATTATGGTGTTATAGAAGATAAGGAAGGCACTAGAACAGAATAGCAATTATGAGTAGCTCATGCATAGAACATAATTGCTTCACATGTTGTCTAATAAAATAACTACATACATATATATAACACATTTATACAAATATAGACACATAAACTGTGTGTATATATTACAAAGATCTTTACATTGTGCAAATCACTAGACTATAAAATGTTGAAAGGCTCTCCTAACACTGTGATCCATCTACTTCCCTCACACTTGTGCCATCTCAGTAGACTCTGGAGTTCTAGGAAGAATACACAGGGGTTCATGGAGAAAATAAACCAAGGGGAAGATGCTGAGAGAGAGGTCAGGGTTTTCCATATAAGTTTATTCTGTCCTTGCTGACAGCACTGGGAGAACCTTGGACATGGTTCTGGACATGACAACCATTGAGTTCTGCCCAATTAAACAGAGTGAAATGAAAACCTATTCTGTGGTCTCTGGAGCAGGTCTGTAGAGAAGAGATGTACTGGGTCCTGAAAAGGATAAAAGCCAATGCTGACTTAAGTAGAACTACCCCAAATAATGAGAATCTAAATAATCTATTATTATTGTCAGACCTATACCAAATATGGGCAAACTTGTTGGCAGAGGACTTTCTCTATCTACCGCAGGAGCTCTGGATCATAAAGTCTTTGTGGTGAGAATTATAGAGAACACATACACAGACCTATGCCCTTCTAAGGTGCTGTTGGCAAACCAGAGTATCATTCCACTATAGTTTGCTCTGGTGAGCCAGTGAGTTTATTAGGTTTACTTACAGAATACGGATTAGGGACTCTGTGCAGGCAGGAATGTGGGTGCCCATAAAGCAGCCTTACTGGAAGGTATGGAGTCAGCATAGATGATTGGTTTCCCTTTGCCACAGAGATAAGGCCTCCCTGTCCTAGTCTTTTCCAGCCTGTGTACTCTAGCACCTCCTACAGGCCCACAAACTACATTCAATAAGAATAGACATTTGCATACAAATGGCTAGAAGGAATGGCTAGGTGCTCAGGTAAGGATCCACTGACCCTCCCCACCCCTTCATTCTATTTAGCCTATAGGCTCAATCATAGCTGATGCTTGCAAGCTAGCACAGCTGATCTGATAAGGGTAGAGTCTGTTTTAGTCAGAGTATAGTAGTCTTTCCTCCAGCTTGGCTCTTATATTCTTTTTGTCAACCTCTAAGATCTAGGGCAGACATTCAAGTCCCTAAGAGTTAGTACCTTGAGAGGAATGAATGTCTTGGCAATGGAGTACAGAAGCATCCTAATTTCTGATACACGTAGTATGAAATATATCTGAGGCCAAGATGGCTTCCCCAAGAGAGGAGCTGTAATAGAAAAATTAGATATAGGGACATCCATTATGTTAGCCTCTGAATTTTCAAGAATATTGGTAAATGAGAGGATGAGATGAAGATGTTGGCTTGCCACTTCTCATGGCAGTGGGGAAGAGTCAGGTAAAGGTAAAGTTGGATCTGTTTTAATCAGCCCTGCCCAAAACTCTAAAAAAAAAAAAAAAGGAAGCTATGGCAGGAGTCAGGTAGCAAAGAGAAAGAGAGAGAAATAGAGGTTACAGAAGATCACCACAGCTTCAACAATTTGATAGAAAGGGAAAAGCAGCCAGGCATAGGAGCACACACTTTTAAAAAAATTAAATTGGATATTTTCTTTATTTACATTTCAAATGGTTTCCCCTTTCCAAGTCTCCCCTTCAAAAACCCCCTATCCCATCCCCACCCTGTCTCTATGAGGGTGCTCCCCCACTCACTCACTCCTGTCTTCCTGTCCTGGCATTCTTCTACACTGGGGCATCCAACACCCTCAGGCCCAAAGGCCACTCCTCCCACTGATGTCCAACAAGGCCATCCTCTGCCACATATGTGGCCAGAGTCATGGGTCCCACCATATGTACTCTTTGGTTAGTGGTCCAGTCCCTGGGAGCTCCAGGGGGTCTGGTCTGTTGACACTGTTGCTCCTCCAATGGGGCTGCAAACTCCCTCAGAGGAGCACACATCTTTTGTTTGTTTGTTTGTTTGGTTGGTTGGTTTTGTTTTGTTTTTCGAGTCAGGGTTTCTCTGTGTAGCCCTGGCTGTCCTGGAACTCACTCTGTAGACCAGGCTGGACTTGAACTCAGAAATCTGACTGCCTCTGCCTCCCAGGTGCTATGGTTAAAGGCGTGCGCCATCACTGCCCTTTAATCTCAGCGCTCTGAAGGTAGAGGCAGGCAGATCTCTATGAATTTGAGACCAGCCTAGTCTACAGAGCTAGTTCCAGGACAGTCAGAGCTATATAGTGCTCTTAATAATGCAAAGACTATGGAGATCAAAGATTATTCAGCAGTAGAATGCTGAAATTAGGGGAATACTTTAAACAAGTAGTGAAGGAGCCTCTTACCACCTGCCTTGCGAGCTTGTGGGACATGGGAACAGATGGGATCAGGTTGAGTGCTGTAGAAGCAGAGGGATTAAGCAATATATCCTTCCTTGAGACCCATGCTTCATAACTTGAGGCAGTATGAGTAGAATGAGGGAAACACCCTGGTGGAGTGGTTCATATGAGACATTAGAGATAGGTGCTTATCACTGGTACAAGTTCCCACAGATATCAGGGGCTGGAGGACAATAGAGGAAGGAGGGGCACTACTGAGGGAATTGGGAATGAGAAGAGCAATGGATGATGCCAAGTTCACTAGGAATAATGGAACTCTATTCAACAGAGTTCAAAGACAAGTTCATTCAGCAGGGACCTGGAGATTGCTATGAGGCTCTCATGGCTTTGCTGAGCCCTTTACTGGGACAGGAGCTGTACAAAATTGGAGAGGTTTTGGCAGACCTAAGTGACTTCTACAAATGTAAACATTGTGCCTGTGAAGTAGACTAACCTAGAGGAGATTAGAAAAAGGCAAAGCAAAGCACTCAAGACGTTAAATTTCAAAAAATCCAAATAACCCAATTGAAAAATGGGTTACAGAGCTAAACAGAAAATTCTCAACAAGGAATCTCAAATAGTGAGAAGCACTTAAAGAAATGTTCAACATCCTTAGTCATCAGGGAGATGCAAATAAAAACAACCTGAGATTCTACCTCACACCAGTCAGAATGGCTAAGATCAGAAACTCAAGTGACAGCAGATGCTGGTGAGGATGTGGAGAAAGAGGAACACTCCTCCATTGCTGGTGGGATTGCAAGCTGGTACAACCACTCTGCAAATTAATCTAGTGGTTTCTCAGAAAATTGGAAATAGTTCTTCCTGAAGACCTGGGCACATACCCAAAAGATGCTCCAACATATAACAAGGACACATGCTCCACTATGTTTATAGCAGCTTTATTTATAATAGCCAGAAGCTGGAAACAATCCAGATGTCCCTCGACTGTAGAATGGATACAGAAAATATGGTTCATTTAAATAATGGCGTACTATTCAGCTATTAGAAAAGAGAACATCATGAATTTTGCAGGCAAATGGATGGAACTAGAAAATATCATCCCGAGTGAGGTAACCCAGACACAAAAGGACATGCATGGTACATGCTCACTGATAAGTGGGTATTAGCCAAAAAGTATAGAATACTCATGACAGAACTCACAGACCCTATGAAGTTTAACAAGAAGGAAGGCCCAAGTGAAGGTGCTTCAATCCCACTTAGAAGGGGTAACAAAATAATCTGGGAGACATGGGGAGGGAGGGACCTAGGTCGGGGAGGAAAAAGGGGGCAGGATCAGGTATGGGGGGAGTCAGGAGAAAAGCCCAGAGGACCAGGAGAATAAATGGAAATATGCAGCAGTGTGGGGTAGGGGTGGGGGAACCTCTAGAAAGCCTCAGAGACCTGGGTTGTGAGAGGCTCCCAGGACACAATGGAGAGGACCTCAGCTGAAATGCCCAACAGTGTGGAGATGGAACCTGAAGAGACCACCTCCAGTAGATAGACAGGCCCCCAGTGGAGGAATGGGGTCACCAACCCATGATTGTTCCTGTATAAAGGAAATGCAGGGACATAAATGGAGCAGAGACTGAAGAATGGCCATCCTGGGACCAGTCCAACTTGGGATTCATCCCATGCACAGACACCAAACCCTGACACTATTACTGATGCAGTGTTGTGCTTGCAGACAGGAGCCTAACATGACCGTCCTCTGAGAGGCTCTACCAGCAGCTGACTGAGACAGATGTAGATACTTATAGCCAACCACTGAATTGAGGTCAGGAAGAGTTACAGGAAGAATTGAAAGAGCTGAAGCGGATTGCAACCCCATAGGAAAAACAACAGTATCAACTAACCCTCACCCCTCAGATCTCCCAGAGACTAAGCCACCAACCAAAGAGCTGGTCCATGGCCCCTGGCACATATGTAGCACAGACTGCCTTGTCTGGCCTCAGTGGGAGTGGATGTGTGCAATCCTGTAGAGACTTGATGCCCCAGGAAAGGGGATGCTGGGGTGAGGGATGTGAGGTGAGAGTGGGTGGGGATGTGAGGGGGCCACGTGGGTGGGCGGGTGGTGGAGCATCCTCTCAGAGGCAAAGGAAAGGGGCATGGGGTGAAGAACTCTGGGAGGGGAACTGAAAAGGGGAGTAACATTTACAATGTAGATAAAATAATTTTTAAAAATAAGAAACAAAAAAGAAAAGAAAAAGGCAAAACAGAAGAGGAGCTCTGTCTGTGTTACTTAAAGGCAAATGTGGCAAGATTTGTGCAGAGCCCAAGTGCCTAAGGAAAAACTGACAGCCAAATTCTATGCTAATGAGCTTCTGGGAGACTAAAGTCTGAAAAGCAATTAGTTGAAAGAAAGCATCCAAATAAGAAATATAGCTGAATATGATTAAGACTGTCCCAAAGTGAGTCATTATCCCCCCCATAGACTATGCAGGGTATAGTTAGTTCCCTGTGGCAAAGATTTATGCTAGGATTGGGGACGGTTTGAAAAGTCAAGGTATCTCACAGCATGGTGAATGGAGAAGCAACAGATGCAACTACAGCCACAGTGCTAACCTTGTACCAACCTCTTGTATCAGGGAATCAGCCTAAGCAGCAAATGAGAATGGAGCCCAGTTTCCCCTTGGCCTTAGGTGGGGGAGAATGGGTCAGCCCCACCAAGTATATTGGAGGTAGAAAAATGCAGAGACTCCATGCTGCCTACATACTTTCCATTATAGCTGCTTGGCCCTCCCCTACCCAGTTCCCAGACTCTACCCATGCATCATAAATACATTGGAGCCCCAGGGTGAACTATGGTAGACTCATGTTATGATTCATTATTAGAACCTTATGAAGACGGAGTAAACTTCCTTTGCATCTCACTCTGAAAGGAATTCTCATAGCTCCCTTTTAATGAGGATCAGAGAGTGAGGGGGGAAGAAGAGAGAGAGGGGAGGGGGAGGAGAGAGAGAGAGAGAGAGAGAGAGAGAGAGAGAGAGAGAGAGAGAGAGAGAGAGAGAGAGAATATCGATTTGTGAGGGATCAATTGAGGTTAGGTTTAAGCCTCATCCCAGAAAGAGATATCCCCAATAATGCAGCCATGCTTACAAGGGAGACAGACTTGTAGGAAGGCACTCAGCTCACTTCTACTTCAAAAGATTCTGGGAGGTATGCTTTGTCTTAGAATCTGAAGAGCCACGGCTCTGGTTCACTTAGTAGAAATGATAATATCCTGAGTACAGACTGAGGAAGTACCACAATAAAAGATGCCAAGTAATCCAGCATGTCCTCCTTTGTCAGTCCCGTACCACAAGGGAGATTTCTCAGGCAACACACCCCTATCCTAAGCGTTCTAAAGCATCCTAACCTTCCCACTATGTTTGGACTGGGAGTATGTTGGATAGGATCCAGTAATACCCCTGCTCTGAACCCAGACAAACACTGTGCAGAGGCGACATGCAAGTGGTTCCTAATTTCCATATTCAGGTCTGAGAGAGCTTAGGGGTTTTCCTACAAAGAGCATTGCCCCTGCCAAGAGGAGGGCCAAGGTCCCGGGCAGTGAAGGTAAGAAATGGAGGAACTCAGGGCAACCTCCACCCTCTCATCTAAATATAGGAACACCCAATGTTGGATCACCAAAATATATACATAAAATATAAATAGGCTTAACAAGATGGGCTCTAATGTGTAATGTCATACTAGTGGAGGGTGTGTGTGTGTGTGTGTGTGTGTGTGTGCGCGCGCGCGCGTGCATGCGCATGCACACGTTTGTATTTGAATGACTTCATGTACAAGAGCCCAAGGAGGCTAGAAGAGGACATTAAATCTAAAACTAGAGTTGCAGAAGTTTATGTGGGTGCTGGAAAACAAGCCCAGTTCCTCTGCAAGAGCAGTACTCATTCTTAGCTGCTAAGTCATGTCTCCAGCCCTGCTAATACAGGACTTTAATGTCCAACTTTCAGCCATTTAAACTCAATCCAGACAGAAATTCGCCAAGGAATCATGGGGAGTGCTATTTCATACAGAAATGGATCTAATAGGTACTTCTGCAACACTCTATGCAGCAAAGACATCAGTTATTCTGCAACAGTGAAAGCCTTGCCGGAGAGAGGTCTTTCTCCTCTGGAGCAGTATTTTTATGTTCATCCAGGGAATCCCTTGTGTCTAGAGGAAAAGGTACCTTTCCAAACCTAAAATGAGTTCCCAGCCTCTCAGGTCATCTTCATGTCTAGCTACGCCTAGTGATGTAGACCTGAGAATGTGGGCAGTAGCACCCTTTGATCAGGATGCTGCCAAAGACATCATACATGACTCAGGTCCCCTGAGAGAGGAGCATCACAACACATCCAGTTGGCCATCTCCTAAACATGCTAGCTAGACAAGTGATGTGTCAGCATGTCAACTTTCTGCTCCATAAAAACAACATTGTTGCCCTTTTCTGTTTAAGGTGATCTATCAAACTTTTAGCCCAAGCCATGTGATGCCTCCTTGTTTTAACACTCTTCAGGACTGGCAGTGTCACAGGATGTAGTAGCTAAGAAACATGAGGCTCCCGGTGAGAACCCATAGACTATATGTACTTGTACAACCTTGATTCTCATCAAAACATAGTTAATTCAAGAATGATGAACAATGATGGAGCTACAGCTATGTGCTTCTTCTGATACAAATAAGGGATAGCATGAAATCTAAAGACCCTCCTATGAAAGCTGGTCAGCTACCTATTAGTGTAGCAGCACATAGAAAAGTAGAGGACACCCTGCTTCTGGTATCTCTTCAGCCTTCATATGTGCTCTTCCTAAACATAGACTACTACTGGGTCTTTGAAGTAATGCAAAGAACAAGAAATCTGGCAGTTGGCTTTCACAGATAACTTCAATTAATTTGACCAGGAAACAGCAATCGAGATGTGGGTTGGGTTTTGTACCTGCATATATGTTCTATGCAACCATTCATCTGGGGTATGGTGCTCAGAAATGAGGATAGCCATCTACTCAAAAGCAGCTCTGGTATCCCATTGCCTGCCTACATAGGACTACTTCTTTCTACTTCCCATTTCCATGAATAAACAAAATCTCCACACTGGAGACATAGTGACACCAAAGTCCTGGGCCTTTGGGAGCAGTAGTGGCAGACACCTCTTCATTTCTTCAAAGGGAAAAGAGTTGTGGCATCCAAGTGCCAAGACTGAGAACCAGTGGTACCTCAAACAGAAGCAAAGCTCCTGGCAGCTGAGTACCAGCAACTGCCTTGACTTAACAAAGTTTTTTATGAAATCCAAGGAGCTCAAGAAAGAATTTATGCCTGATCTCTGGCTACATGCAGGGTATTTCTTATCAACAGCCACAGGATTCCTTACAGATTCTTTCAACCTGAAAGACCTCCCAGTAAAATTCCTCCTAAGCTTCAGAAACAGTTAAGAGAGCTAGATAAAACTGTGTAGTGCAACTGCAGGCATGCTCTAGAACCTCAGAAAGTCTAGAAAGCCCCCAAAGCTCTCACAATGGCAGAAGGCCATCAAGCAAGCACTGGGGATGGGTGGCAAGAGTTTCTTCCCTCTACTGCTGCTTGAAGAAACAGCAAAGGATGCTCACCCTACCTGCCTGCTTTACTTGCCTGTGGTAGCCGGAGGGTGTCCTTGTCATTAGGTGAGATTAATTCAGGTTTTTCTACAGAATAAAATACACACAGTATACATGTAAAATGAACCACTTTATTGAACTACAGGAGCAAAAAATAGTGGATTTAACCACATTTTTAAGAGACCAAACAAAAAATGCTACACTGCTTCCCCTTTCTTCTGAAACAGAACAGGCTCACTGGAGGCCTGTGCCAAGGGTAGGACTAGGGTTAGAGACTTCAATTATGTGTGACTGAAGCCACTGATCAGGTGACCATGAATGAATCATTTGATTTAGACTGAAGGTTATTTTCTGGTATGATGGGTTCTGGGCTGGCTATACCAGCAGAGCCTGGAGAAACTGCTGACAGGTGGTGGTACCTGCATGCCCAGTATGCAGTGTTCTTCTTGCAGGTAGGCAGAATGCTCTCGACTTTGCAGGAGTTCCTGGCTGATTCTGGCCTGCCTTGGCAACCTTCTCTAGTGTCCTGGTCTCAAGGGGGCATTTCTTGGGCTTTTAAGCCATTTCTCCCACACCCCATGTTGGAAAAGCACAGAGCTTTCCTTGATTGTAGTAGCTGTGCTGGCAGAAATTCCAGGGTATCAGTGGGCATGGTAAGTGAGGTGGGGCATCTGACTGAGATACAGCAGTCTGAGCTATCTGCTTCTCCCATGGCTTAACCCATCCATCTCCAGCACAAGCTTGTAAAAAAATACTTTAACAGAGAATATGCTGTACAGAACTAGGATTTGACACTGTATATTACAGTGCTAAAATAGCTGTATAAATACTATATAGGCATGGAATCATGCCATTGGGAAGGGCTCACTGATGAGGCCCTGCAAACCTGCTGTCATCCTGGCTAAAGCTAAATTTCTGTACAGCAGAGACAAGGAAAGCAGGGCCGGGCTGTATCTGAACACAGCAGGTGTGTACAGACCTACTTATAGTCCCTACTGGCTACCCATAAGCAGCACAGCTGAGCCACAGATGGAAGTGGTCCCAGAGGAACCACATCATTCAATACTTTGATAGGAATTTTAGCACTAGAAAATCTGCCCAGACCACAGATGTGCTTTCTGTGGGCCTAGGCAGCAGTCATCCCTGGGTGGGTATCACAGGAATGAGAACACATTTCAGGTACCCATACGAAAGAAATAGGTTCTTTGCTCATGTGTCACTGGCATCCACATTGATAAGATACCCTTAGTCCCTGCCACCTATGTTCTGTTCTGAGTGGCTGGTTGACACTGGATGCAAACGAGGCTTCAGATGGTGGTCCGAGGTTCCAGGTCTAGGTTGGGGGCAAGGGAAGTAGGAGTGTGTGTCTCAGTGCACACACACTCCGGCGGCCCTGGTGGCGTCCTTTAGTCTGGCATTTCAATATTTAGTTTGGGTGGAGGAAGGACATACTTGCCAGGGCTCTGGGTGATGACTACCCTGGCCTTCTTGCGGAACATAGGTGCAATTTTAGGAGGTTCTGGAACTGGGGTTTCTTCTGTTTCCTCACTATCTTCATGGTGGAGATCATATGAAATGTTTCCATACTCTCTCAAAAACGGGAATATTTCAAGCAGAAACTGGCAGAAGTCTTTGCGAATACCAAACCACCCTGAAAAATAAGAATTTTCCCTTTCAAACTCGAGGCTTTCATATCACACAGCTTTCCTGAACAAGGAGCTCTACTGGCACTATGTATCACTTCACCCAGGTTCCTCACAAGTAAAGCTTGACCAGGCTCTAACTGCCCAATAAGCAGGAGTGGAGACCTCCAGCTCCACAGCTCCCCGAGTGAGAGCCCAGGCTAGCACTGGCAGCATCACCAGTGAGAGGTGGTCATTCTCCAGCCTGTAATCAGAGCTCCTGGTTGAAAAATTGGTGAGGTAGGCTGGAGAGTGCAGCTTTACCTGGCTAGCCATTGATTCAGATAGAAGCTGGAGCTATAGAACCACTGACTAGGAAAGGGATTCTCAAATACTGGCAAAACCTAGAGCATAGCACCTTCTTCCCATTTTCTAGACCCAGGTTAAACTAACTGGTGATGCAGTGATATTTAAGCTAAGGACTCCTGGAACCATCTGAAATCTGAGTAGACACAAGAAGGAATTGGCCAAAGTTGAGTCTGACCTCATGGGAACCCCTCAAACTAGGTCACTGAGCTGTGCTGCTTCAATAAGCTGTCAGCTTAGTGCTGGCTCTCCCAGGATAAAAACAACAGCTCAGCCTGCACTGCACTGTACACTCCCCACTTCCAAGGCGGGAAGGTGGGCAGTTCTCTGGGTTATATGAAGTGGCGCTCACAGCCTTATGAGAATGGTATCTTCCTCAAAGACCACCGCCAAAGCACATGCCATAGAACAGAGTAATCTAGACACAGTACTCTAGCTCTACCAAATTGGAAAGATTCCATTCCATTGAGGAGCATTCAGGACCCTGAGTCTTAGCATTTTGTAAAGAGCAGCACATGTGCAGACCACACACACACAGGGTTTCTTAGTTTGTGGACGTACAGTGGTTTCCTCCTTTCTGTCCAAATGTTGTTGCCATCAGTGTGATCAATGAGAGCCACAGGGGAACAAATATTGGAATACAGGAGAAAGCATTGTGGCCATCCAGTTTGTGAACCAGCAGGATCTAGAGAAAGACAAAGTTAAGGTGGTATTAATCCATCATCATAAAATGAACCAAATGTGTAACTGTTCCCATTATAATCCCTCCCTCTGTCATATCTGAGAAGAGGGAAGGCCACCATAGTATCCATCCAGGGGAAAAAAAAAGACCATGGGAAATATTGCATCCTCCCCCAGGGTCAAACTAAAGTCTACAAGCTGAAAGATCCCCACTGCCAGTTTTATGAGAAATCCTTCCCAGGATTTGTTCAAAGGAGTCAAATTTGTTCAATTATATCTAGTATTCCCTACTGAACTCAATACAAAACCGGGTAGTCCAACATCCTTTTAGAGTAGAAGCTGGATGTGGCCAAATGCCTCATGGGTAGAGAGGCATACTGCTCTCTGTGAGTCCTGCAAGTACATTCTCATTGTTCCAAGTTCCCTCTGTCTCTCTCCCAGAAGGACAGCAGTGTACCTATCTAGCTATGGTAGATGCTGTCCCAGATAAAGGTAGAATGTGGGAGCACAAGAGATTTCCTGTAGAAAGCTTACCTCAAAAGTAAGAAGAGGCACGACAATGGTCATCCAGCTCAGTGCCATGGTTATATGTGTTCTGCGTTGTTCTGCAATCACATCCATAGAGCGCAGGAACAGAACCGACCAAACGATGTAATAGAGGACCACCAGGCACAAGAAGGACATGAGAATCCACAGAGGGACACACACAACCTGGAGAGGAGTAGAAACACGATGTCTTGAGAGCTTCCCTGCAGCTCTGGCAGCTGCCTTTATCATTTTGCTGGCTCTGTTCAGGTAGTCAAGGGGAAGCAGGACTACAGACAGTCCTACTGTCCAGGACTGTCATGGAGATAGCATGGGAAACACCACATTCACCAGAGGACTTCCATGCAGGAAATAATGTCATTAGGCTGTCTTCCATTCAAGCAACAACCTGCCATCTGGTCCTCCAACACGGCATATTTTAAGTTTCTTCTGAATATACTCCCTCAGTCTCAAGCCCCCCATTTTGTCATCTACTCATTCCCATGCTTCCTGCCTCTCAGTCACTCACACACTCCTTCATTCTCAGTTCCTACTCCCTTACTCGCAGTGTCTTGCTCCCTAACTCAGTTACTGACATGTTCACTCTCACACATACACACGTCTTACTTACCTGCTCACTCATGTCCTCACTGCCCCTCACATACTCATGTCACCCCGCTCACTCCCTCACCCATGATCGCCCATGTACTCCTCTCTCCTACCCCCACTGAGTCCCCACGTATGTAATCCAGAAGAGTGGAATCCCCTTTTCCTCCCTTGCATCTTCCTCACTCCTCGCTCTCATACACTCAGTTCTTCACACTTACTCTCATATCCATCCTCACCTCTTCATGGCCCTCATTCACACACTTCCTTACTCAAATAGTCCTCGTGCTCACTCTGTCTAGCTGCTCCTCTAAGAATTATTCTTCGCTGCTACATTCTCATTCTGTCAACTTTCCCTCACACTTCCTCCCACAGCCCTATTCTGGCATTCCCTTGTAGACGCCCTCCTCCCTCTCATTCAGTTGCTCACATATGCTCTCATATCCTTTACTCAGACTTACTCAAGCACTCACTTCTGTATGTTTATTCTCACTCGGAGTTATTGAACACCAGTTACTGACTCCCTCAATTATCTATGTGTATGTGTGTGTCTGTGTGGGTCTGAGCACATGAGTAAGTCCTTATTTTTTATTGACTCTGTGCTATTTGCCAGAAGTCAAAGTTTTAATACATATTTGCAAAACCTATTCCTCAGTCAGTGACCTGTCTTTTCCTTTATTTTATTTTATTTTATTTTATGAAGTCTAACTTTATAATTTCATCTCATGGCTCATATTATTGGTGCCATGTATAAAGAATGTTTCACTGATTTGCAGGTTTTAATGACATGCATTCAGGAAAACATCCATACACATAAAAATAATAAAATATCAAAAACTTAAAAATTATCTATAACTCAGTAATACATTTTCTTGAATACTTTCTAAGAAAACATTAAAATAGTAAACAAGGATTTTTTTTTTATACACAAAAATACACCAGAGGTTGGAGACAAAAATAAAATCTTGTAATGTTTTTAGAACATCAGAATAATTATGATTGATAATAATTAAATGGTTCAAAATAGCTAAAAGAGAATAGCATTTTGAAAATTCCATGCATGAATAAATGATAAACATCTGAGGTAATATGGTAATGAAACTGATTTGATTATTACATATTCAAAACACAAAATGAAAGGTTCTACTGTTCTTCATAAACATATATAAGTAGGGTATCGTTACAAATTTAGAAAACTTAAACACAGATATACAAACGGGCACATTTAAAAATCACAAATATGAGCAGCAACTGAAACATTTAGACATGTTTCATAAATGCAACTTATGAGTCAATGAAGCCTTATGTGTCATCTTTACAATGATATTTGTTAAGAACAAATGCTTAAGTTATATTAAAATAAAAAAGCTGGATAGAAATGAATGTCAACTATCCATGTACAAGGGAGTAAAGGCCACTACTATGTCAGCTCCCAGGGTTGGTACTGTGATCAGTAGCTGCTGCTCATGCTTGCTTGTCTTTTTTTTCCAAATTTTTTGACACAAATATGAATTACTTTTATAATAAAAGATTTGTTTAAGATTTTTAAAAGGCTACGTACAAGCCAGGGCCAGTGGATAATCTTGTCCAGTCTTAAGGCAATGAATATAAACTGAAGAATGTTGACCGAACACAGGATTTCTAGCTAAAGATAAAGGAAAGAATCAGTTAAACAAGCTGCATTGAACATAGTGGTTGTTCGTTTAACATACTCCTAAGCAATGAATACTGTAAAACTTGAATGATATGATGCTGGAAGCTTCTGACTGTTCTAGCAACGGAAATGCACAGTGGGGTCTTGATGAGGGGAATTGCACACATGTGTCTTGTTTCATTCTTAAGGCTGGTTGGTGCCTTGGCTGTTTTGTTAAGACCTGAATGTTGGCCGGATAATGACCTTCTTTTGAAAGAAGAAAGACAAAAGGGGCAATCTATAATAGATTTCCTCCAAGCCTCCTTTCTGCTTCTGCTAATAATCAGTATACAGCTGATTTATAGGTACCCTAAAACTTGCTTCTACTTCTAACCAGGACTCTGCCGTAAATCCCACGCCTTCTTTTCTAGCTCTTTGAGGGCCTAGTCAGCTTAAGCCAACAGTTGTAGATTCGGTGTTGCAGCATTAATCCTGACTGTGCTCCTGCCCTTTCCCAATCAGAAACTAATTGCCAATTTCCCATTAAACCCAAAATGTCCAAATACAAGTAAGTTCACATCTCCTGTGATTCAGCACTCCTGGCCTAACCCACTTTTTGGGTACATTCCAGCTTTGTGAGGCAAGAATAACTGCATAAGGCCCTATTGCCACATCTTCCATTCTAAGCTACCAACAACTCCTATTTACCAAGGCCCTCAATACTAATAGGCAGCAGAATACTTTTATCTACATCTTACTAGGCTATTTTGAGAGCATTTTAAGGTGGATCTCCTTCCTTCTTGTACTAATAACTGAGTTTCAAGAGTCATATTGTCCAGTCTTGGCATGCTGTGAGCACTCAGAGAAGTTCTTCTTGGGCTCCCGTTCTATCCACTCCGTAAATGGCTATACTTGTAGCATTTCAGACAGACATCCCTTTCACTGAATCACACACACTCATTCACACTCCCTGGGGTGGAGGAAAGTTTCAGCAACACTGCAGATTAACATATTGCCTAGTGATTAGTTCTGAAATGTGCCTGCAAGCTAGCCGTACTGCTGAATAACAGGTCCAGTGTGCAGTTGCCACATGGCTCTCCTAGAAGCACCTGGCATTGAACTGATCGCCAAGTGAGCTCACTATCTCCTGAATGAGGTCCCTCTACTGCTTCCCATTCTCCTCTAAATCTACTAGTATATTGCTTTGTGGCTTCAGTTCCTTTCTAGTTAATTGCTCTGGCTTTGGATTTGGTCTGACTAAAATGGAATTCTGGCCTTTTTCCTTAATGTGTGGTCATGAATAAATTGTCTGCCTGGAAAAAGAACTGCACCTCTCTCACAGGCTGTTGTAAATATTTACTAAGTTGCTGCTATTTGTGAGGTGAACATCCAAATGTTTGACACAGATTAAGGATACTATAAATATTATCCACAATTGATTTCTTTATTACCATTACTAGTCTTAGCATTTTAATTTAATTCTATATGTTCTCTTCTTGGGCCTAAAGAGCTTACATATATAGATACTTGATTAAAAAATAAATATATGGGTAAATCAGGATAAGGCAACTAGAGGTCAGCTAAGGAGTGACAGCATAGGGTATGAGGTAGTGAGACAATTAAATTTTATGTATCAATTCAGGTGGACTATTTTACCAAGATATCGAATTAAATACTAGGGTATGTGTTACTTTGACAGCATCAAGTTTTTAAATACTGTAGGGTAAGTAGCCCTCATTCAAACAGTTGGAGGCTTTATCATGGAAAGGAGGAAATTTAGGCAACCTAGAGGGTCAACTCCTGCTGAGTCCCCAGGCTGCCTATCTATTCTATAGATGTAGGCTGCCAGCTTCACAACCATGTGGATACATTCCCTAAAGTCTCTCTCTTTGTAGCTATGTTTCTATCTATGCTAATGGTTGCTTAACAGGATTGACAAACACAGGTAGCTTATTAGACAGGACACTGGGAGAAAGCTGAAGGTCTTTGTTCTCTTGTAAACCACAATCTAGAGTTAATGATTAGTCTGTTCCTGATGAAGGGTAAGGGACTGACATTATAGTAAAACACAAATCTCACCTCTAGTGACCTGTCATGTCGAAAGCCCCAGACACATGCTGCAACAGACACTGGGGAAACAAAGAACAATGGCATGAAGACCAGAAGCCAGAAATGGCTTCCTCTCTCAATCCTGTCACAGACCAGAACTTCAAACATCAGCAGGAGCAAATGGATGCCCACAGCAATTAACATGGCTTTAAACTCCACACATGTTTCTCCTTCTGCTCTAAAGGGGGATGGAAGAAGAAGAGAAAGAAAAAAACACATTCAGAATCCTCAGTCCAAGTGCCCACAATAGTGCACAGCAAATGCCAAGTCAATTCCCATTCTGACTTTCAACTGTAAATATGCAAAACAAAAGATGAAGTAAAAAGCTAAATTAAACCTATCTTTAATAATCTTGCAAATATTCAGGAACACTTAGGTTCCTAACTTTAATCAACTATCAGTTACTTCTAAGATTATTGTATTAATTACTTCTGCCACATCTCAAGATCCTCACTTCTCACTGAATTAAAAACTAGACAAATCATATTTCATGCAATTCTATAAATATAATTCTCGCTTCACCTGCAAGTGTAGGTTACATTCAATAAGATATGGCAATCTTCTTAGGTGCTACTTTAAATGCAAATAAAATAAAATAACTTTTATTAATCTTTATTTTAGTATGATAATGAATTAAAACCTGTAAATTAAAAAGAAAGTTAAAAGTTTTGCTCAAATATTAGTTTAATTAGCTGTATAAATATAAATATAAACTATTAATAAACTAAAATGAAAAATGTTTACAATGTATTTGAAAGGCCTATAATGTTCATTCAAAATACAGATAAAGGGGGGCTGGAGAGATGGCTCAGTGGGTAAGAGCACCCAACTGCTCTTCCGAAGGTCCAG
Organism: Mus musculus; assembly: GCF_000001635.26. Taxonomy (NCBI): domain Eukaryota; kingdom Metazoa; phylum Chordata; class Mammalia; order Rodentia; family Muridae; genus Mus; species Mus musculus. The sequence goes on from NC_000086.7 coordinate 70,468,033, forward strand.
AGTTCAAATCCCAGCAACCACATGGTGGTTCACAACCATCTGTAACGAGATCTGACGCCCTCTTCTGGAGTGTCTGAAGACAGCTACAGTGTACTTACATATAATAAATAAATAAACCTTTTAAAAAATACAGATAAAGATTTGTGACCCGCTTGCCCTATGGGTGATAAATATTCTAGAGACTAGAACAAAGAGAAAAGAAGGTTACAGGCAATTCCTGTAGACTTCACTAGCATCCTGCTGAATACCACACACAAGGGAATAACTGTGTTTGTGCACACCATACAACCAGCCAGCCACAAACACAACTGTTTTTCTTACTTGAAAAATGTCAAAACCGAGGAAAAGGTACATATAACTTTTAAGAATCAATTAGTGAATGTTTTTTTGAGAAACAAGAACTAGATATCTGAATTTTTCCCATAAAAAAAGAGCTATAAAACCTAGGCATGGTGGCGCTCACCTTTAATCCTAGCACTTGGGAGATAGAGGCAAGTGGGTATTTATGCATTCGAGGCCAACCTGGTCTACAAAGTGAATTTCAGGACAGCTGGGCCTGTTACACAGAGAAACCTTGTCTTGATAAACCAAAAAAACCAAACCAAAACAACAACAAAAAAACCAACCAAACAAAACAAACAAAACACAGAAGAAGAAGAAGAAGAAGAAGAAGAAGGAGGAGGAGGAGGAGGAGGAGGAGGAGGAGGAGGAGGAGGAGGAGGAGGAGGAGGAGGAAGAGGAGGAGGAGGAGGGGAGGGGGAGGGGAGGGGAGGAAAAAGAGAGATATATACAAGAGATATAAAACCACAGATAAGGGCTGGAGAAATGGTGCAGTGGTAAAGACTGCTTGCTATTCTTGTAGAACACTTGAATTTAGTGCTCAACACCCACATTAGGGTGGCTCACAGCCACCTATAACTCAGCCCCAGGGATTCATCACCCTTTTCTTGCCTCCATGGGTATCCTCATACATAAGATATACATTCATATGAATAATAATAAAAATAAGTATTCAAATATTATATTTATTCATTTATTCATTCCCACCCTCTCTCTGTGTTTAGAGACAGAGTTTCACTGTGTAGCCCTGGCCATCCTAGAACTGGCTCTATTATCCAGGTTGGCCTTGAACTCAGAATTTATCTGCTTCTGTCTGCCTCCGAAGTGTTGGGATTAAATGTGTATGCCACTACTGCCTGGCATATTATGATCTCAGAGGGAAAAAGAAAAGACATATTCACACATTAATGTCCTTCATTTGCTAGTATTTGTTGTGTGGAGCTCTTTGAAAGTTCTACATGCTTATGAGATATGCACTTTATACAGTCTATAAACTATAGCATCTTTTAAAAGTTGTTAAATCAAGAATTTTTAAAGCTGAAGTATCCCCATCTTTTATATTCTTTCACATGAACAGCTGTTTGTATCTCACTGTCCTATTAGGAATACCTGCACTCATCTTCCTGCTGTAGATGTCTAATGGCTCTCACTCTTTCCACTCCTTTTCTCTCGTCCCTTATCTTTGAGAAAGGAAATGATGCAACTCCCACAGAATCCAGCCACACTAGGTTGTCACAACTTCCATGACTCCCAAAGCTCTACCTTGGTTTTTAACATCTGGTTCTTAGTTTACCTCAGTCTCCAGTTCCTGAGGGACTCATAGCCTTTGGCCCGAGTTCACTCCCTGGCATAACTAACAGGAATAGAGGAGCAGGAGAAAGGAAAGCCTAGTTCTAAATGTAAACTACCCAAGTCAGATGCCTGGTAGACATGGCCAGAGAACTATAGATACAGAGTGTTTCTGTGCTTTTTAGTCTGTTATGGCAAAACAATTCTATATTTGGGTGTCTGGTGCTACGCCTGTAGGCTTTCTAGGCATTAAACCATCCAGATTAACACTGTTCTGTAAGAAAATACATAACAAGTGTCTATGTTTTCAAAATCCTGATGAGGAATATTTGTTGGACTGCAGTTCTCATAAAAGTTCAAATAGAAAGAAATTGACTTTATGTTATCTCTAGTGAGAACCATCAAGATTTTGTTCTCTTAAGATATAGACCAGTGGGTTTTATAAAGCAGCATTACCGATACTGAGGATTTCGTGCCCAAACTCCAGTTCCAACTGATGCGCCAACAATGACCATTAACTTCCACAACCATATTGGAGCAAAGACAGCCCAGTAGCTCCATTGAATGATGCCATCCAAACGAAGGGCCAGTAGCACAGAGAACAGCAGCAGACAGGCATAGATGAGGAATTTACTAGAAGGAAAGCAAAATGTGAAAAAGAGTTCATTTTAAACAAATATCTGATAGTGAAATGAGGAGAAATAACAGAAACATTTTAGTTCATAGACTTGTCATGAATTCTAGGCTGGAGAGATGAGAACAGTTAAGATCACTAGCTGCTTTTCTAGAGGACATGGGTGCAGTTTTCAGGACCTAAAAGGCAGTTAATGATTGACTACAGCTTCAGTTCGAGATGGTACAACATCTTCTGGATTGCAGGGATCCTGTACAGACTGGATGCACAGACACACATGCTGGCAAAATACTCACATAAGATAAGGTAAAAATACATTTTACACTCACTAATTCCATAACAATTTATTTAAAAGTTCCATGTAGAACACATACTGTATTGGGGTTGAGAAAACAAAAGTGAGTAATTAAGTCTCCTGCTTCCAAGGGTTTTCTGATAGAAGTCTACACAGAAAGCCACAGTTATAATGTGGTGTAACATTTGTATAAATGGTAGTATGGACAAAGTGAGATGGGAGCTAGGAAAAGAAAGTATGGGATCTGCCTGAGGCAGTAGGAAAAAGAGAAGTGGTGACCATGGAACTGGTTCCAGAGGCAATTGGAGAAACAGAGACCCTAAAACAAATAATCAGGCTCACCTGTTAGTTCTCCTAAATTATTCCAATCCCATGAAAATTGGGCACAGCAGTGCTTTTTCCTCCACTTGACCACTGCTTTACCAATCTACTGTAGACTGGCTCTTCTTCCCAATTCATCACATGGAGTATGAAATAATTTTGTACCCAGATGTCAAGATATATGAAATTACTGTGTTTTTTCCTGCTTCTGAAGCTGACATTTTAAAATACAAGTATATGGTATCCTAATAATCTCTCAAGTTGCCTCTCCTGCCATTAGGATTTTAATTTAAAGGGCTGAAAAGATGCCTCACTAGTGAAGAATACCTTTTGTTCTTGCAGAGGCCTCAGCTTAAGTTCCCAGAACTCACATGGCAACTGACAGCCTTCTATGACTCCAGTTCTCCTATGCCCTCTTCTTTCATCTGTGTGTATTGAATGCAAAGTGGTACACAGACATACATGAAGGCAAGAGACTCATACAAAATTAAAATAGTAATTTTTCTAAAAATACTAATGTGAGAATTATGTTTCCAAAACACAAAATTTTGATTCTATATTCAAACCATAGATGTATCTTTAAAATGGAGTTATATCATCCACATCTGACTTCACAGCATAAGTGCATTACCACTGGGCAATGTGCCATGGGCCAGGCATAAAAGCTACTGTCCTTTCTAAAATATATATATATGTGTGTGTGTGTGTGTGTGTGTGTGTGTGTGTGTATACATATACATATGGATACTCACCAAAGAGAAAACTCTAACTATAAAAGTTCTAAACTGTTCTAAATAATGTTTAAAAACTATATATAAATTATATAAAAGTTCTAAATTACATGAATACAGCTGGACTCTTTTTAGAGCCATTGGGTTTCTCCAGTAAAATCTATTGCCTAGAGTATAGATATAGGTCTATATGAATGCAAGTAAGCTAGCCCCGTACACATATACCATACTTTAAGTGACATACTTCTGTTTATGACTTTAGAGACTGGCTCCAGCTGACAAACTATGGATATTTTCACAAATTATTAAAAGGACTGCACCTCTTAGGCTAAATAAAACTTTATTACCATACAGAAAAATGTTTTAGTAAAAATTTTAACTTGTTTTATTAAGGTACAAATGTTTAAGAGCATCTGACTAAAAAATATATACAAATGCACAAAATGCAGAGGAAACAAATCATTGTAAAGAAGATGGACACTCAACCATCCTTACAGCATTTATCTCATCTGATTTCGTATACTGATTCATTAAGATAACGGTAAGTGGAAACATGATGGAAATAATAAGTGTTCTACCGATTATTTCTGTAGGATTATTAAAGAGAGACGTTTATTTGGTGATCACTTTTCTCACTACTGGATCATATAGTATCAGTTCTACAGCACCTACACCTAGAATTCAGTACTTTTATCTGAAAATTTACTCACCATGTACACTTATGAACCATCACTAAGCAAAGCAATCATAGAAAGTCATAGCCAGGGCAGGGCAGAAAGTGGCACATAATGGGCCGAGCCCTGTTATATGGATTGTTTATCAAGAAACTGCTCCACCAGCTTGCCCATAGGCAATCTGCTGAGGGGCATTTTCTCATTTGTAATTCCCTCTTCCCAAATGACTATCTGATGTCAATGTGACCAAAAACTAGCTAGAATGGCTCCTCAGTATACTGGATTTACTCTGTCACAGGAGGAAGGGGCATGAAGGATGAAGCAAAAAACTTCAGAAGGAACCTGACCTGGATTAGAATCCTGGAGTGGTTCATAACTGCCTGTATGACTTTAGAGAACTCCAAGACTCTCTAAAATGAAACTGAGGCCAGAGAGATGGGTCAGTAGCTAGAGGCGCTTGCCACTGGCCTAATGGATAACTTGAGGACCCACATGCAGGAAGAAGAGAACTGACTCCTGAAAGCTGTTTTCTGACCTCCATAAGCACAGTGTGTCATATGTATCTCCACAATCAATAAATTAAAATGTGTTTAAATTAGAAAATAAAATAAAATGTGGCTGCAATCTTATTTGTAGGGCTATTGTTAAGAGTAAGGATACTGAAAACCAAACTGCCAAGTGAGGGTTGACACATGGTGAATGCAAATAAGCCATAGCCATTAACAACAATTAATCAGTAAAAGTCAAGACAATATTCTGACAACCAGTAGCTCTATATTTCCCAACAACAGATGTACAATCAATCACACAGTAATTCATTATCAATACTGACACTACACTCATACTGACAGATCAGTGGCCTGCTTTGAAAAATACAATCTTTAAGGAGTACTTGGAGTAATCAACACGATGTCATTTTTACTCTGCTGGAGACTCAAACCTAATGCCCTGTACAAGTGCCATAGCACTGAACTATACCCTAAGCTCAACATCATTTATCTTTAAAACACTACACACATTTTCTGCAGTACATACCCATCCTTCTTTTTAAATAATTATTTTCAGGATTTTTTACTTTATTTTATATGAATGGGTATTTTGCCTGTATGTCTATATACCACATATGTACCTGGTGCCTGCAGAGGCCTTTAGTGAAAGGTTACCAGCAATCAGATTAGTATTTCCCCAAAAAATTAAAATAAAACACAGCTTACAAAGACTAAAGAATGGCTTAAGATGGAGCATACAGGAACTCTGCAAACATAATTTACTTCATTAGTATTACATGTCCACATACACAAGCCCAGTAAGGCATTTCTTACTCATTGTTCCAGTCTAGAATACCCAAGAGATGGACCACCCTCCCATCAGGAGTCCACTGCTAATGAGCTGGTAGACTAAACAGAGTTCTCACAGTCTTCCAATGCAGTATGGCTACCAACGGCTGAAGGGCCTTCTCTAACAAATAACAACTTTATCCAAGGCCTTGTGATATAGTCAGGTTGCCTATTAAAGCCGTGTATTAAAGGTGGAGGAGATCTCCACCTCCTAGGGACATTCTGGAATCAGTTTTCCAATTCTGTTTAGTCAATTCTAATAGTCTGTTTAGTCAATCAAGCTATTAGAGGCTTCAGGCAGTCAAGAAGGATTCTTGGTAGACACAGTATGTTTTAATAAGTTTAACTTTGTAACTAAAAGGCAATTCTGAAAAGAAGTTCGTGATCAACCAGATCTGTGGTAGATGGAAATAGGTATAGGGTCAGCTATCAGCCCTTCACAGCTGGGTGCTAAACACTTTTCAATCATTCTGTGTCACTACTATTTCTAGAAAACTGACAAACTGCAGTGAATTCTCAGTGACTAAGATTTGCAAGGTATGAGAGGAGGCCTGGAGTCACAGTGCATGGTGTGGGAGCCAGCAGACAATACCAATGGCTGTTGCTGTAATGGTCCCCAGAGTCAAGAAAGCACATTGCCCTGTGCGTACTGTTAAGGTCTTTCCCAGCTTGTCAATACAACAGTTACACTCTGAAGGGGCACAGGAAGAGAGAGGGAAAATAAATAGTTCATACACCAGCAAGAAAGCAGTCATTGACAAGAAGGAGCTCTAGACGGTTCTTACAGGCTAGGGTGAGTTATCATTCATTTCACTAATACTGTGCCAGCCATTATCTCATGGATATAAATTTTGACAATAAAAGCTATGGGTTTAGCCTCACATGGTTTGAATTTCAGTAGGAGAGAGAAATATCAATTAAATAAACAGAGAAAAAGAGCAAGAGCACAGATAAGGCCTCTAAAGAAGACTATGATATTCTACAGAGATTGTACATGCAGGGAGGAATGGACCAGGTTGAGGAAGCCAGAACAACTTACTTCAGCAACTACCAAATGAACAGATATTTCAATGATAAATGGGACCTGAATCAAGGAGAGAAGGAGCTGTCCTATTAAATGAGCAGAGCATGATAAAGTCCTGAAGTAAGAGGGCCATGTGTGAACTGGTTCAGAATTAGAAACAGATAATTAGACAAAAGCACAGATCTGAGGTCTTAGCACAGGGTGCTTTCCTGTCAACACCCCCCCCCAAGTTTGCTCTCCAGATGTCTGAAAGGCTTTCGTCAGCATGGTGCAAGATTAAGATACAGTGTTATAAACTAGATCATCCACAGTTTATGAAACATCGCCAGCTAAGAAAAATCTACTTCTTAATATCACCTGGCCATTGTATCCCTGGAACATCTAGAAGGTAACACTCTTCCTTCCCACTAATGACATTGAACCAGGACAATGGTGGGGTACAAAAGACTTTTAATTTTTTCAGGGAAAGATGCATTTTATTCCACTTAGAATTTAAGCACAAATAAATGTGTTGATGATCATTATAAATCTCTTCGAAGTATCTCATTATAAATTTTAGACTTTAGTATTTGGAAGGGAAAAAAAGTAAAGGAAAAACTGGCTAAGGGTGTTATCAGAGGACCACTATTTTTGCTTTCACAACTCTTAGATAACTGGGAGATCACCTTGCAGCTTCTGGACTATCTGTCCCATAATAAACGATTTCTATTTGTAACACATTGTGCAATCAGCCATTAATTCAGGTTCAATAGCCTTGTGAGCAATTATACTCATTCTACAGATGAAACAGATAAGTGAGTTACCCAAGAACACAAAAAATTCAGCCTCTATTTCTGTTTCTTGTCACTCTCTCCAAACAATGAAAATACACAAGACCTGTCCAGCTTCAGTACCAACACAGTTGTCCTATAGACAAACCCTAATCCAGGAGCAGTAGAAGAAAAGCTATGGTTGGCTCTGTGGTAGTTCCTCTAAATGAACTCCTCTCCGTTAAGAAGGCTCAATGCCATTGATGATGACCACGGAACAAGGCCAGACTATAAACACAAAGACAGTAAGAGCACCCAGGCCAGAGGAGGCTTTAAATTTTAAAATTTTACCATTCTTAAGGAGACTGCACTCTAAATAGTCCCCTCTTCTCTCCCCAGTTCCTTTGTCTCCAACAAACAGCCAAGAAAGTGGCATCCTCAGGAGTGCACAATACAGCTACTTATCTGTTCATATTCCCATTGCTTCCAGGCTAGGACGGCCAAGCATTGCAAGCGCCTAGCCTAGGACCTCACGTACGGAGGAAGGCTAGCTTACTTGAGTGCGTGTCTTACCACTTAGAAATAAAATGAGCAGATATTCCTTTTAAATAGTAATGGACTTGAAAAATATCAGTGAAATGAACTCCTCTTGCAGCTTACTAAAGTAGAGAATCACTTGACTGCCCAACCTCAGTCTTGACTCAGTTTAGTTCCAAAGACGTTTTATAAGTGTCTACTATATGACAGATGGGTGGGAGGTGATGTGCAAGGGAACAACCAGGAAGTGGTTTCTGCTTTGGGAGCTCACAGGCCGCAGAGGGAACACTTTTACAACAGTTTGACAAGTGCAAGGACCGAGATTTATATACTTTAGCCAGTGTTTTCTCCACACTGCCCACTAGGTATTTCAAGTCTGGAAAATAAGCAGGGCAATATCTACTTCCTGCGAATAAACTTACATAGAGAAGGCTAAGAAAATGCGTTGGAGGCGATCAGGTTCACCCCCAAAGGCATTATGTAAGATTTACCATACCCTGGCAACGACTCTAAAATTTCAGTATCTCAGACATCAGTTTGACAAATAAGCGAAGAACGGCAGACAGGCATAAATCCAAGGAAAATCCCAAATGCTGAAACTAGAGGAAACATGTGCGAAGGTGGCTGGGGGTGTCAGGGTCAAGTGAGATGGCCCTGGCATAGAAAACGGGGGCAGGCGGAGCGGTGAGAAGAAAAATAAGAAAAAATAAATCGAGACAGAGAAGTTGAAATACCAATGAAAAAGGACGAGTGGAGATCAATGGGCTTCCCTCTGGGAGGACACTTCTCCAACCTCGACAACTTGGGCCACGGCGGGTTGGTACCAGTTGCGGAGGAAGAAGCGGATGGACAGACTCTGAGGCCAACACAGCTTTCCCGAGAGCAGCTGGCAGCCATAAGGAGCCTCAGGCTGGTGCCTGGGTGCTCAGACTGCAGTGCCTTGGCCGCCGCGCCGCTCCCAGCCGCTACCCGAACCCAAGCCCCAACCTGGCGTCGCCGGGATAACCGCCTCACCTCGGGTTGAAGTCCTGAAAGAGGCCCCTCAGGTTCATGGCGGAGAACTTCGCCGAGGCGTCCTCCTCTTCCCCCCGCCCCCCGCGCCGCGAAGCCTGCGCCTCACAGCGGGTTCATGCTGCCAAAGGCAGCTTCGTCGCTAACGCCGCCGCCAGGAGAAACCAGAGCAACCAACTGTCTCCCACACTCCTTCCGGCTTCCGTAGCTAGGATGCGCATGCGCTCTGAGACCCGCTCCCTGCTTCCCCCACCCCCACACCCCCTCCGCCCCAGCTCGTCAGAAGCAGGAGGTTACATTGATAGTGGATCTTTTTGCTCCGGGGTACCAGCCTGCCTGCCTCTGGGACAGAATCTCTACAAAAAGAAGAGGGGAACGTCCGGGGAGGGGAACACTGACTGGGTGGATGTCATAAGGAGGGAGAACGCCAAACGGGAGTACCTCAGTGAGATCATCACAGACACCTGTCACCTTGGCCACCTGTCACCCAGACCCATACCAGAAATTGAAGGTTTCCCCCCAAATTGACTGAATCTTGGCCTATGCCTACCAGAGTTTCCAGTAAATCCAGCCTGCATATCAACTTCCTTCCTGTGCCCCAAGCTACACAGATTTCCTGACCATCCAAACCTCACATTACCCTGCACCAGTCATCTACTCTCTCAGCCATCTTCTCATCTTGGGTTCCCACTGTCCTTAACAGCAGGTCTATTTGTCAGAATGCCTAATCTGGAGAGATGGAACTCATCCTTAAGCATCCTAATCTAGTTCAGAGTCTCCTTGACTCCTGCCTAGACTTGGTGGTCGCTTCAGATCTGGCTTCCTCCACTCCCAGACATACTATTTAGAATTGCCAGGTTTGTCTTATTGGGCAAGTTAATATCTTCAAGGCTCAGATTTTCTCCTCTATAAAAGAGTTTGTTTTAAAAAAATATACAGCCGGGCGTGGTGGCGCACGCCTTTAATCCCAGCACCCGGGAGGCAGAGGCAGGTGGATCTCTGAGTTCGAGGCCAGCCTGGTCTACAAAGTGAGTTCCAGGACAGCCAGGGCGACACAGAGAAACCCTGTCTCGAAAAAAATATATATATATACTTTTCTATCTGGTTAAGAAAATTCAGAGAGATCATGCATAGCATTGTATGTTAGATGCACAAAGAAGGTTGCTAGTTGTTCTTTTTGCCAAATCCGTAAATTCTTAAAGAATGCTCTAAGGATTCTATTTGCTTTTCAAATCTAAGAGTGGAACAACCTCATAGCAGAGGACTTAGTTTACCATTTTCAATTCCAGCCAGTTTGAACTGTTGTTTTTATGAATAATACAGCAAAACCTTAAACATTAATCTGGAATCATTACGGGTAAGAGTCATAGGTTGTTACAATAGCAGTTTCATGCAATTTTATGTTAGTGAGCCCCAGGGGGAGCTTAAGAAGATCACAATTGGGAGAATCATACTTTGCTGTGATGTATCATCTTTCTTTTGGAAACTTGAAAACATTTCACAAGTGGTAATTATGTTCCCTAACACCCACTGAGAAATGGATATTATTATATGAGCTGGTTTATGGATGAGTAACTTGGATGAAGCATTCAGCTACTGAAGCACCATGACCCTCTCTCAGAAATGTTGATCCACTTTCTCTGACCATCCTCCAGTTGATGCACAGTGTCTTGCCCTGCGGACTCTCCCAATAGATAGTAAAGTACAGAAGAGCCAAAGCACAGAGAAGCTTGCATAATGTGCACTGTGGGATCTAGCTAGTGAAGGCTGAAGAACAAAGATGCAACTTAACACTCTAGCAAACTAGAATGTTGTGGATGGCTCTATACTGCTTGCTCTCCCGGGAGAGGCTGTCTGGAATGAGGAATGAGTCACTCACGTGCTCAGGTGGCTTCTTGTGAACCCATCCCCTAATGAATAAAAGGGCCAATCACTGGGTGAGGAGGTGGGACTTCCAGGTTGGACAGAGGAAGCGAGGAAGCAAGGAAGCAGGAGGGGATTAAGTCCTTTTGGGAATGGGGATAGCAGAGGGAAAAGATGTAGCTGCTAGAGTTTTCTGGTATTATGGCGGATCCACAAGGATTCTCCACCGGAGGAAGTAGATTTTAATAAGGCTTACAAGATTAGGTTTTAGTTGTTGCACCCAGAGATTGAGTTACCATTGTTTCTGAACTGAATTTGTGTTGTGTTTTCCTTCATGTGCTGGCTCGTCTGGGTTCAAGAGAGAAAGGTATGGCGGCAAAGCATGTTTTTGCCAGATGTGCACCACAGAGGCCATGGGGGATTTGAAGCACCGGGTTGGCATGGTAGCAACCATCTGTGGGAACCTAGAGAGGTGGGTGGAGAGATTGTGGAGTTCTGAGTCAGACTACACGAGATAAAAACAGGCCAGCCATTGCCCCTAGTTCATGGCACAAGCGCAGGAACATGCCAGTTCTAAAATACTTCCCAAAAGTTAACTGCCATTGGACAGAGTAGCCAGCACCATTTTATTTTCTGGAGGTTTCACCCCAAGCAGACGTCAAGAAGACAGCTTGCTTGTCAGCTCCAACTTGAATAACATGTAATATGGTTTTCGTAAAAGCTCCATGGAGAGTGGCCAGGCAAGTTGCTCAGAGTCCAAATGCTACTTATGGTGAGCTCTTGTGTATTTCTGTAACTGAGACACTTCTCTATGGGCCCACTATTGCAATTTTAGCAGTTCTCTCTAGGGATGACATGACCATGTGGAAATTCTTATTCTGAATACAATGACAAAAATATACTATTATCATGTTCTTTGATAAGTCATGTTGCCATGAAAAGTACTGAATATACCAAAATAATTGCTATCTCAAAGTTCTGTATTTAATCTTCAAAAGAGGGAATTACCTTGAGTGCCTCAAATGTGCTAGATACCCAGCCATGAGCTCTACTTGTATTCAGTATTCACACTGGTCTCTGTGACGGACTTCTGAAGAGCAGAGACCCAGAGGAGAGAATCATAGTTCATTATGACATTTAAATTAGGAGACCTAGATCAGGGGAAGGAAGTGGTTCTTTACAGTCCAGATCGTCATGCTACTAGGACTTCTTCCCTGGGCTTCATTAATAAAGTGGAAAGGGTATAGAATTAAACATTAGTTTTATCACTAAATCCAGTGTCAAAAACGACAGCAGGCATGTATTCTTGGACCTATTAAAGATAGTCAGCCTGCACCCAGGGGAGAGATTGACAATTCTTTAGACAGGTGACACAGAGATGCCCCTGCTCAAAACTGACTTGCCCTAAGTTCCCAAAAGTCCAACCTTAAGTGCTACCAACTAGAGAATTGCTTCGAACCCCAGGATTTTGTCCACTTACAAAAAGCAAGTTGGGCCAGGTATAGTGGCACATGCCTTTAATCTCAGCACTCAGGAGGCAGAGGCAGGTGGATCTCTGTGAGTTCTAGGCCAGTCTGGTCTGCATATCAAGTTCTAAGACACCAACAGTTGTATAAAAAGACTGTCTCGAAAAATGCAACTTGTGTTTTCCTAAGAAAATCTATTGTTCCTCACTTTAGTGTGATTTTCATAAACCTGTGAGTTTTCTTGCCCTGAGATCTCCTGGACAGGAGTTTGATAGACTACAGAGCTCTGTTTGGGAAGTTGATGATCTAGAGAAGTTGGAAGGCTAGTGAAAGGGATGCTGGGATCTGCAACCTTTCCTATGTCTTTTCCCAGAGACTATAAGTAACAACCAACTCAGGGAAGCTTCTTTTAGAACTTGTGATTGGAAGTTTCTTAGATATGATAAGCCTACAAGAGGTCACTGACTAGATTCGTATAGAACTTGATTTTGTTCTCGATCCCATCTTGCTCTAATTTCTTAGTCTCCTCTTCACTTTCCTTCCCTACTTTGTGTTTCTGTCATGTTCTTCTGGCCCCAAATTATTTTCTCTAAGGATTATTTAAGCAGACTTAACATATAACCTTTAGTTCTTCAGTCTACTTCATCCAAACTATGGATTCTAAACACCCTGCATTGTGCCAGATGCAGTAGGAGGTGCTAAGAACAACCAGAAATGCATAGTCAAACGCAGCATTGTGACTAAGTCCAGGACTTGAGAACTGAAGAGCTAGATCTTAAAGGACAAATTTCAAGCTGTGAAAACAAAATTACAAGCAGAGAAAACAATACTCCGAGTGTCTGCACCTACCCTTAGCTTCTCTAGGCTCACTAGGTCAGAAAACAAATCTGAGCAGCAATAGCTGAAAGGCAGCCACATGGCCAGGAACAATTGAATCAGTCTCTAGCCACAAACCTGAGCAGTTCCCAAACAGCTGGAGGAAATGATCTTGGAGAAGGGTATCAGAAACACCCTCTTTTCTGGCAAACCATCAGATAGGTTGGCGTCTGAGAGCTTATCACCAAATTGTTTTACCAGTTCTTACTCTTATTAGCATTGACTAAGCAATGCTAAATCCAGTATACAAACAAAAAGCTCAGAAGAATTTGTAATACAGGTAAATCATTTAAACACTGTTTCCATTGAAAGGATACTGGAGACCTATGATAGCCCATAGTTATTTTTTGTGGATTTTTTCCTTATTTTGTTTTTCTATCCACTAGAGCTGCCAGATCTGCCTCAAAATAACTCACATGAAGTCGTTCTTATACTATGCTAGGAAGAAATTGTGTGATACCCAAGTTCTGTTTTCCTATTACGGACTTTCAGATCATGGACCCAAGAAGATTTTTGTTCTTATTATAGAATAGCTTACTTTTAACTGAGTGTGCATAGCGTATAAATGTGCAAATGTTCATTTCGTAAGTACACATGTGTATGAGTGTATCCATGGATGTGGGTCATGCATATGGAAGTTAAAGGTCAATATAGTGGATGTCTTCCTCTCTCATTCCCAACCTTAGTTTTTTATATAGGTTATCTCACTGAACCTGGAGTTCACTGAATACTCAAAACTATATCTGAGCCGGGCATGGTGGTGCACACCTTTAATCCCAGCCCTCTGGAGGGACAGGCAGGAGGATTTCTGAGTTCGAAATTTCTGAATTTCTGAGTTCAAGGCCTGGTCTACAAAGTGAGTTTCAGGACAGCCAGAGCTATAGAGAGAAACCCTGCCGCAACAAAACAAAACAAACAAACAAACAAACAAACAAACAAGACTATCTGGCCAGCAAATTTCAGGGCTCCTCCAATCTCCGCCTCAGTAAAAGGAGCATTGTAAGCATGCATCATCACATCCATCTGGTGCAGGGGATCTAAACCCAGGTCATGATGGTTTTGCAGCAAGCATTTTACTGACAGCCCTGTCTTTGATGCCTAGGGCCATACAGAATGAATGACAAAGGGCTTTAAAACTCCTTGGAATGCATCCCACAGGTTACCACAGCCTCAGGGGTGGGGGTAGGGGTGGCCTCAGTGCAAGCATGGCCCCAGGAACTACATGTCCTTAGGACATCATGCTGATCTGGAGTTCTGCTCTGCTTGCTGCACACATAGCCCTCTTAATCTAGGAATTCTATGGGAACTTTAAGGGGGTTTCAAGTCCCTCGCTGGGCAGTATCTCTGGCACTCCCAGTACTAATGCTTGATCTCTTTCAGGCATTGCTGCTGGAGCAGATTAATCAATGAATCACCAAACTAGAGAAGAACTTAGAGATGTAGATTGTCAGCAGCCAACACCTCCCTTAGAGAGCATTTGGAAAAATAAAATTGTTGGTGAAGCTAGGCTGAGATGTTTTTACTACTGGCTCTGATGTAGAAAATCAATTTGAACAATTTGAAGTTTAGAGAGACACACTCTTCTTATTTAAGCTAGGGACTTTTCATAGTCAGGAACAAGAACAATGGCAACACTGGCTGAGGCGACTCTCACTGAGGCTGAACTGGTGATAATTGATTTCTTATGCCCCTTTTGGTTCAGCTTCCTAATATGATTTAATAAGAATTGCTAGTGAGTACATATGCATTCTGAGGATCTAAAGTAGATATGACTGATTGTTATGTAAGAGTTTAGATTTGTGATACTTTTAAGATTCTTACAAGATTGCTTTTAAGGATAAATAATAAAATAATTACTCCTTTCTTTGTACATGCAATTTGCTGCCTGCCAGTAAAAGAACCTGTCAGAAGAAAACCACCTTGCTTGCTTATGCTTTGTTGATCTATAACAAGTTGCTTACTTACGAATGTATGTGTTTTCTTGGGAATAATTTAGTTTTTGTGCTTTCATTTGTGTTTTTTTGGGTTTTATTTATTCATTTTTTACCTGTACTACTTGATGTTATTTTTTTTGTAAAGGTACTAGGGAACAGACTGGTTTTTTTCAAAATTCTTTACTAGAAGAAAACTAAAATGTAATCACATTGTAATTTTATACTGCTTGAAAGATTATGTTGGGATATAAAAGCTATGAAAGAAAAAATAAAGTGTGGGGGTTGGAACATTGTTTCTGGTATATATGTGTGTGTGTGTGTGTGTGTGCACGCACATGTGCGCGTGTGTAAGTAAGATCAGTGTGAGTGGGAATTAGAACACTGTTCCTTCCACCCATCAACTAAGTGTATGTCCATACATATGTTAAGCTCTGGGTGTGGGTTGGGGCTTGCTCCATCCACCAACTGTGTGTATATATGTGTGTATGTGTGAAATTCCTAGAGTCTGCTTGCTGGACCTTTGCTCTAATGATTTAATGTGTAAAAGGGTATATGTCTGTTGCTAGGTCTGTATGCATGTATATATGCATGTACGTATGTTTGTTTGTTTGTATGTATGTATGTATGTATGTATTTGTGTGTATGAAGTTATTTGGACTCTGCTTTTGGTTTTTCCCACTTTGTGTGTGTGTGCTCTCCAATTTTCTCTCTTTCCTTCTCTCTTGTCTGTCGCCTGCCTGCCCCAAAGAGTTAAAAGAGTTCAATGTTTTTCTGCTGGCCACAGGGAGTGCCTGCTGCAATGAATCAAACTTTGTTCCCTTAGAGAAAAAGTCTTCAGGTAGCTTCTCTAACTGCTGGCTGCCATGGGCTGCAGCCCCAGTAGGCATGTGGATCTACCCCATCAGCCACTCTAAGTACTGACCCTCAAAGGCTGCCTGCCTCAGTTTACCCTACTGGTGAAAACTGGTCTTCAACAGCCTCAATTAATGTACATATGGATTGTATGATACATACTGAGTCAGCATCACTCATGTTACAGTCTTGGAGAGGCTTATATTCGGTATTAGCAACCTACTTTGTATGAACTTAGATAATACAGTTATTTGAAAATATTCCTTCAAAAATGAATTGAAACCTTATTTCCAAGTTACAGTACTTGTGAAAGCAACTTCATTTGACAATAGGGACTTAGTAGTTAGATGAGATAATTAGAATGGGTTGTTAATGCAATATGACAATGTTCTTACGAGAAAAGGAAAATCTGGACACATACACAAAGGGGAATCATCTATATGCTTCTTGGGGGCACATGATTATGGTTTCAAGGCCTCGCAGAAGCCCCCAGTTTCCTGTGGTGGCCATGAAGGAAGGAGGCTCTCACCTGCTCTGGCTTGCACAAGTCAGTCCCTGGATGACACAGGTCTACCAGGAAGCTGATAAAAGCAGCAGATGCTGAAAATGTACCTGCAGTGAAGTAGAAACGTAAGGGTTCTTTGTAAAGTCTCTGAGGCTTTCTAGAGGTTCCCCCACCCCTACCCCACACTGCTGCATATTTCCATTTATTCTCCTGGTCCTCTGGGCTTTTCTCCTGACTCCCCCCATACCTGATCCTGCCCCCTTTTTCCTCCCCGACCTAGGTCCCTCCCTCCCCATGTCTCCCAGATTATTTTGTTACCCCTTCTAAGTGGGATTGAAGCACCTTCACTTGGGCCTTCCTTCTTGTTAAACTTCATAGGGTCTGTGAGTTCTGTCATGAGTATTCTATACTTTTTGGCTAATACCCACTTATCAGTGAGCATGTACCATGCATGTCCTTTTGTGTCTGGGTTACCTCACTCGGGATGATATTTTCTAGTTCCATCCATTTGCCTGCAAAATTCATGATGTTCTCTTTTCTAATAGCTGAATAGTACGCCATTATTTAAATGAACCATATTTTCTGTATCCATTCTACAGTCGAGGGACATCTGGATTGTTTCCAGCTTCTGGCTATTATAAATAAAGCTGCTATAAACATAGTGGAGCATGTGTCCTTGTTATATGTTGGAGCATCTTTTGGGTATGTGCCCAGGTCTTCAGGAAGAACTATTTCCAATTTTCTGAGAAACCACTAGATTAATTTGCAGAGTGGTTGTACCAGCTTGCAATCCCACCAGCAATGGAGGAGTGTTCCTCTTTCTCCACATCCTCACCAGCATCTGCTGTCACTTGAGTTTCTGATCTTAGCCATTCTGACTGGTGTGAGGTAGAATCTCAGGTTGTTTTTATTTGCATCTCCCTGATGACTAAGGATGTTGAACATTTCTTTAAGTGCTTCTCACTATTTGAGATTCCTTGTTGAGAATTTTCTGTTTAGCTCTGTACCCCATTTTTCAATTGGGTTATTTGGATTTTTTGAAATTTAACGTCTTGAGTGCTTTGCTTTGCCTTTTTCTAATCTCCTCTAGGTTAGTCTACTTCACAGGCACAATGTTTACATTTGTAGAAGTCACTTAGGTCTGCCAAAACCTCTCCAATTTTGTACAGCTCCTGTCCCAGTAAAGGGCTCAGCAAAGCCATGAGAGCCTCATAGCAATCTCCAGGTCCCTGCTGAATGAACTTGTCTTTGAACTCTGTTGAATAGAGTTCCATTATTCCTAGTGAACTTGGCATCATCCATTGCTCTTCTCATTCCCAATTCCCTCAGTAGTGCCCCTCCTTCCTCTATTGTCCTCCAGCCCCTGATATCTGTGGGAACTTGTACCAGTGATAAGCACCTATCTCTAATGTCTCATATGAACCACTCCACCAGGGTGTTTCCCTCATTCTACTCATACTGCCTCAAGTTATGAAGCATGGGTCTCAAGGAAGGATATATTGCTTAATCCCTCTGCTTCTACAGCACTCAACCTGATCCCATCTGTTCCCATGTCCCACAAGCTCGCAAGGCAGGTGGTAAGAGGCTCCTTCACTACTTGTTTAAAGTATTCCCCTAATTTCAGCATTCTACTGCTGAATAATCTTTGATCTCCATAGTCTTTGCATTATTAAGAGCACTATATAGCTCTGACTGTCCTGGAACTAGCTCTGTAGACTAGGCTGGTCTCAAATTCATAGAGATCTGCCTGCCTCTACCTTCAGAGCGCTGAGATTAAAGGGCAGTGATGGCGCACGCCTTTAACCATAGCACCTGGGAGGCAGAGGCAGTCAGATTTCTGAGTTCAAGTCCAGCCTGGTCTACAGAGTGAGTTCCAGGACAGCCAGGGCTACACAGAGAAACCCTGACTCGAAAAACAAAACAAAACCAACCAACCAACCAACCAAACAAACAAAAGATGTGTGCTCCTCTGAGGGAGTTTGCAGCCCCATGGGAGGAGCAACAGTGTCAACAGACCAGACCCCCTGGAGCTCCCAGGGACTGGACCACTAACCAAAGAGTACATATGGTGGGACCCATGACTCTGGCCACATATGTGGCAGAGGATGGCCTTGTTGGACATCAGTGGGAGGAGTGGCCTTTGGGCCTGAGGGTGTTGGATGCCCCAGTGTAGAAGAATGCCAGGACAGGAAGACAGGAGTGAGTGAGTGGGGGAGCACCCTCATAGAGACAGGGTGGGGATGGGATAGGGGGTTTTTGAAGGGGAGACTTGGAAAGGGGAAACCATTTGAAATGTAAATAAAGAAAATATCCAATTTAATTTTTTTAAAAGTGTGTGCTCCTATGCCTGGCTGCTTTTCCCTTTCTATCAAATTGTTGAAGCTGTGGTGATCTTCTGTAACCTCTATTTCTCTCTCTTTCTCTTTGCTACCTGACTCCTGCCATAGCTTCCTTTTTTTTTTTTTTTAGAGTTTTGGGCAGGGCTGATTAAAACAGATCCAACTTTACCTTTACCTGACTCTTCCCCACTGCCATGAGAAGTGGCAAGCCAACATCTTCATCTCATCCTCTCATTTACCAATATTCTTGAAAATTCAGAGGCTAACATAATGGATGTCCCTATATCTAATTTTTCTATTACAGCTCCTCTCTTGGGGAAGCCATCTTGGCCTCAGATATATTTCATACTACGTGTATCAGAAATTAGGATGCTTCTGTACTCCATTGCCAAGACATTCATTCCTCTCAAGGTACTAACTCTTAGGGACTTGAATGTCTGCCCTAGATCTTAGAGGTTGACAAAAAGAATATAAGAGCCAAGCTGGAGGAAAGACTACTATACTCTGACTAAAACAGACTCTACCCTTATCAGATCAGCTGTGCTAGCTTGCAAGCATCAGCTATGATTGAGCCTATAGGCTAAATAGAATGAAGGGGTGGGGAGGGTCAGTGGATCCTTACCTGAGCACCTAGCCATTCCTTCTAGCCATTTGTATGCAAATGTCTATTCTTATTGAATGTAGTTTGTGGGCCTGTAGGAGGTGCTAGAGTACACAGGCTGGAAAAGACTAGGACAGGGAGGCCTTATCTCTGTGGCAAAGGGAAACCAATCATCTATGCTGACTCCATACCTTCCAGTAAGGCTGCTTTATGGGCACCCACATTCCTGCCTGCACAGAGTCCCTAATCCGTATTCTGTAAGTAAACCTAATAAACTCACTGGCTCACCAGAGCAAACTATAGTGGAATGATACTCTGGTTTGCCAACAGCACCTTAGAAGGGCATAGGTCTGTGTATGTGTTCTCTATAATTCTCACCACAAAGACTTTATGATCCAGAGCTCCTGCGGTAGATAGAGAAAGTCCTCTGCCAACAAGTTTGCCCATATTTGGTATAGGTCTGACAATAATAATAGATTATTTAGATTCTCATTATTTGGGGTAGTTCTACTTAAGTCAGCATTGGCTTTTATCCTTTTCAGGACCCAGTACATCTCTTCTCTACAGACCTGCTTCAGAGACCACAGAATAGGTTTTCATTTCACTCTGTTTAATTGGGCAGAACTCAATGGTTGTCATGTCCAGAACCATGTCCAAGGTTCTCCCAGTGCTGTCAGCAAGGACAGAATAAACTTATATGGAAAACCCTGACCTCTCTCTCAGCATCTTCCCCTTGGTTTATTTTCTCCATGAACCCCTGTGTATTCTTCCTAGAACTCCAGAGTCTACTGAGATGGCACAAGTGTGAGGGAAGTAGATGGATCACAGTGTTAGGAGAGCCTTTCAACATTTTATAGTCTAGTGATTTGCACAATGTAAAGATCTTTGTAATATATACACACAGTTTATGTGTCTATATTTGTATAAATGTGTTATATATATGTATGTAGTTATTTTATTAGACAACATGTGAAGCAATTATGTTCTATGCATGAGCTACTCATAATTGCTATTCTGTTCTAGTGCCTTCCTTATCTTCTATAACACCATAATCATAATGAATAGCCACAAGGGTAGCTACAGATGTTTATCAGCATAGACTGGAGCCAATGCATCAGATTATTTTCTACTGTTCTTTACCTTATCTTTCCTCTTCGTTAAACATGGTTTTAAAAGGACAGACATATTACATTTTGATGTAATGAATATATTCATAATTACTCATTAATTTATTATGTTTTTTATCCTGCTTAAGAAACTGTTTTTATGAAGCAAGATTTGTGTACCTACAAAGTTCATTTGTTAAAGCCTTAAATGCTAATGAGGCTAGGCTTGGGAATGGTGCCTCTATAGAAGTAACTAAGATTAAATGAGATTATAAATGTAGGGCCTTGATCCTATCATGGTAGTGTGTTTTATACGAAGTATAACTAGAGAGTTTGTTATGCATGTGTACTGAAAAAGGTCATTGGACTACTTAATAGCAAC
Organism: Mus musculus; assembly: GCF_000001635.26. NCBI lineage: Eukaryota > Metazoa > Chordata > Mammalia > Rodentia > Muridae > Mus > Mus musculus. The sequence continues at coordinate 70,488,899 of NC_000086.7, forward strand.
CAGATGATCACTACAAGCCATGAAAAGAGCCCTCACCTCATACAATTAGCCATTGACAAGGAACTTCTAACACCCAGAATTGGAAGACAAAAAAAGTAAATTTCTGATTATTTTAAATATTAAATGTGTAAGCCAAACAGAGTTAAACTACATCACTACATTGCTCCATAGATAGAAAGAAAAGTATATTGGGGAAGCAAATTGCTGGGCTGCCTCAGGCTGTGTCCAGTAGGAAAAGTCTTGAAGATAGGGTGAGGACCAGAACAGCTTGGGGGTTAGCATGGGGTCTTTGATCTGTTTTGTATGATGTTTAGATTAATTGGGAACTAGATGTCCTAGGTGGTTGACTATTGAGAAGGAGGATGGAAGTAGTGGCTTTCCCGGTAAACAGAAACTCACAAGAGATTGCTGAGGAATGTTGAGTTTAGTTTTCTGTTTACTCAATAACAACCCTTCTGCTTACCCAGTCATAGTCCTGCCTGGGTTAAATCCAAGGTGACATCTTAGAACATTGTTGGCAGCAATGCCATTGGGGGGGGGTCTGCTTTGGATCTAACTCAGTGTATGGTGTTTTGTTATATAAATCTAATGTAAGACAGATATGGTGCCAGGAGTGTGGTGCTGATATAGACACACATGCCTGAGCGCACCCACACCCACCATAAGATTGGCTTTGGAACTGGATGATGAGAACAAACTAGAAGAGTTATGAGGTATATGCTAGAAAAAGATTATTCTCTTGCCGCCAACCCTCTTGGGCCCCTTGTCTGCTTAGGACGGGTCTCTGGGTGCAGATGGGCAAGGAGTCTGTGAATGACACACACAGGAGATTGTGTAGAATCTGAATGTATTGTCACAAAGTGAACACCAGTCTTATATAATATAGAAAACAAAGGGTAGGATGTCACAGCAGGCAAAGTACATTGAAGTTACTGACACAAAACAAAGGAATGACTTCAGAAGGACTTACAGGAACCAGGTAAATGTTTACAGTAAAGAAAAAGCAGTCCTGCCTAGGGTCAGCTTAATGACAGCTAAGGATTTCACACCCTAGTCGCAATTTGTGCTACTCCTTTGAGCCTTGTGAAAGCTAGCACCAGGGGGTTCTGCTCTAGCAGACCTTCTCATGAATAGTGCAATACCACAACCCCCCTATTTCCTAGGCCTTGATAAATTCTTGTATGAGTGTAACTTTGCTGTTCTTTTAAGTATCTGTGGAGAATCTCCATTTGTCAGAAGAATTCACCAACTTGCTTCTAATATGCAATGTAGCCTGCTATACCTGGCTGTAGTGAAGATTCCTGTCTCAGTGGGATTCCCTAGCTCTTTCATGGTAAACCTACCTATTAGCTAGGCCAATGTGTATTCCTTTGTTTTGATGAGACTGGCTGCTGTCCCAAGTAAACACTCTGCAGACCAGCCCTGAGCTATTCCAAGCTCCTCGACTTCAAGCATTGGAACATTGGTGGAGGCTTAGCTATGTCAGAATTCAATCTTAAAAGGCACTTATAATAAAACAATACTAACAGAGAGCACGTGGATCCATACACCAAACTAACGCGGGGATAGGGTTTAAGTATACGGGTTATGAGAACGTCAAAGTTCCAGGAGGTGACTTTCCACGAAACTCTTTGCCTTGTGAGTGCTCCCAGGCCTCTCGGCCTGCCAAGCAAACTTCACTGGAGTATGTGTAGCATTCTCTTAAAGTAATTGATAGAAATTTAAATTATTCTGGTTTAAAAGAAGAGAGGAATCTATTGAAATCTTATCATCTAAGAAAATACACATTATATCATGAATGGAATGTTGAAAATGTTAGCATTTCTTCTAGTCTCCACCCCACAGTTACCTAGCAATAGTCAGGTGTGCCTGACACACTGTAAAAGGGGCTGCTTGCCTCCTCCTCTCTCTCTCTTGCTCTCTTCCCCTCTTCCCCCTTTGACCTTTTTCTCCCCATTCCCCTCTCCCTCTCTCCCCAAGTGTTCATGGGCAGCCTCTACTCCTCTTCTCTTTCTCTCTTCCTTTCTGTGTCTACTATCCCCTCAACTCCCTTTCCTATGGCTTATATAAACTCCACTCTATATTATACCCATCCTGTGGCTGGTACCTCAGGGAAGGGATGTCTCAGCATGGGCCCACAGAGGCACCCCCTTACACCTCACCATACAGTACCTCCACCAAACGTATCCCTGGCTTCTTTTTTATAAAACACAACAGAAAGTCATTCTGGTAAAGTCTCAGATGGATAGAGAACCCGATTTTGGAAAATGTGCTATTCTGCTATAAATGGACAAGAAATTGATGATTTGTATCCTATGTTTTTGTGGAAAATTGACTTAGTGAATGACAAATATTGTATTATGCTAGAGATTTTTCTAAGCAAATGTTTTTGTTTTTATTTATTTATTTATTTGTTTTGTTTTGAGACAGGGTCTCCACTATATAGACTTGGCTGATCAGGAACTCATAATACATATACATATAATACACACACACACACACACACACACACACACACACACACAGACACGGCTTGTTTCAAACTCAGAGAGAGATTTCTTTGCCTCTGCCTCTAGACTGCTAGGATTAAACCTACCTTTGCCTCCTATTGCTGGGACTAAAGATTTATTCTACCACACTTGGCCCTCTTCTGATTTCTTAAAAGAAAATGTTATCAAACAGAGCTTAATTAAAGAATGGATTAAAAGCCAAAGAAAGCAGATCTAACTATTCCTTTCATAGCTCCAAGAGTAACTAAGGTTTTTGGTGTCACTTTTATAAGTACATTAATTCTCATGATAGTTCTGCTCTCGAAGCCAAATTACTTCTGAATGATCCTCCATTTTAATAGCATTATGAACATCTTGGATAGCCTGGACCATAGGTCTAGGCAGGTACCTGCTATCCTCCCAGCCTTGTCACTTAGTAGACAGGGATCTGGGAAATTCCCAATGCTGGAAGCTTCAGGGCCCTTCACCTGGGAAGGGTATGATAGCCTGTTCATTTGGATTGCTATAACACATGTCTTACATGTACAAACCCTGCTAGAATGCCTTGAGTGAGAGGGACTGTAGTGAAAGGTAGATGGCTTGTAGCTCTTTACACCCTGGGGTGGTGTCTTATGCCAACAGTTTCAGAAAGTCAGTTTATTATCATATTAGCAGGTAGCATGGCAGTAGGCATGCCTGGCATGGTGATGAAGAAGTGGTTGAGAGCTATATCCTGATCCATAGGTAGAGAGACAGAGATAGACAAAGGTGAGACAGAAAGAAGATGGGACGTGGGCAGACAGAGAGGCAGGCAGACAGGCAGGCGGACACTGGGCCTGGCATGGGCTTTTGGAACCTTAAAGCTCACCCATAGTGATACACTTCCTCCAACAAAGTCATATTCCTCTAACTCTTCTAATCTTATCAAAAAGAGTCCCACTCCTAGTGACTAAGCATTCCAGTATATGAAGCTATGGAAGCCATTCTTACTCAAACCAACACAGGTGGTGCTGCTATCATTCCTCTAGGACATATCAGAAAATATGTAGCCTAGCAGGACACAGAATAGCTAACAGGCCACAAAGAAATTTCAGGAATAAAATTAATGAAATCTTTCTTTTCTTGGACACACTTAAAATTGTGGATGTAGATTAATCTATTCTGCAGAAAAACTTCTAGAATGAGTTAAGGACCAGGTCCTCCACTCCCTCTCTCCTTCCCTCCCACCCTCCCTCCCTTCCTCCCTCCCTCCTTCCCTCCATCCCTCTCAGCTGTTTTTCAACCGAAATAACTGTTCATTTTTTCACCAACTCCCCAAACCCAATGCCTTCTTACAGTTGGCCAAATTTCACTGGAGATAACTGAACTAAAATTTTATTGCTGAGGGAATATCAATTCAAATGCTATGGTCACTTGTGACAGGTTAGAATAGAATGGAAAGCATCTTAGTTTGTTTTTATGAGATAGTATACTCTCTTAGCATAATAAACACTAATAGACATAATAAGAATATAATCTGCAACTTAAAATTCTCCAGCTAATGCACCTTGTAAAAAACCAGCAACATTTTATAACAAAAAGAAACCCCAAGTCACCTGCTCACAACAGGAATGATAGAATGATTCAACTCTCCTCCCATAAGCTCTCAAATGAACTCTAAGTACTTAGACCAAATACTCTGCCTGATCTAATGTTGCATGGGAACTGCTAATACACTAAAATGTGTGATGGTCAGAGCATACTACCATCTACTGTGTGAACCTGACTTGGCCCTCTCTGTCTCATCTCTCATCATGCTGCTCTGGAGCTCTGCTCTACTTGCTGCACACACAGCCCTCTTAATCTAGGAATTCTATGGGAACTTTAAGGGGGTTTCAAGTCCCTCACTGGGCAGTATCTCTGGCACTCCCAGTACTAATGCTTGATCTCTTTCAGGCATTGCTGCTGGAGCAGATTAATCAATGAATCATCAACCTAGAGAAGAACTTAGAGATGTAGATTGTCAACAGCCAACACCACCCTTAGAAAGCATTTGGAAAAATAAAATTGTTGGTGAAGCTAGGCTGAGATGTTTTTACAACTGGCTCTGATGTAGAAAATCAATTTGAACAATTTGAAGTTTAGAGAGATACACTCTTCTTATTTAAGCTAGGGACTTTTCATAGTCAGGAACAAGAACAATGGCAACACTGGCTGAGGCGACTCTCACTGAGGCTGGACTGGTGATAATTGATTTCTTATGCCCCTTTTGGTTCAGCTTCCTAATATGATTTAATAAGAATTGCTAGTGAGTACATATGCATTCTGAGGATCTAAAGTAGATATGACTGATTGTTATGTAAGAGTTTAGATTTGTGATACTTTTAAGATTCTTACAAGATTGCTTTTAAGGATAAATAATAAAATAATTACTCCTTTCTTTGTACATGCAATTTGCTGCCTGCCAGTAAAAGAACCTGTCAGAAGAAAACCACCTTGCTTGCTTATGCTTTGTTGATCTATAACAAGTTGCTTACTTATGAATGTATGTGTTTTCTTGGGAATAATTTAGTTTTTGTGCTTTCCTTTGTGGTTTTTTTGGTTTTTATTTATTCATTTTTTTACCTGTACTACTTGATGTTATTTTTTGTAAAGGTACTAGGGAACAGACTGGTTTTTTTCAAAATTCTTTACTAGAAGAAAACTAAAATGTAATCACATTGTAATTTTATACTGCTTGAAAGATTATGTTGGGATATAAAAGCTATGAAAGAAAAAATAAAGTGTGGGGGTTGGAACATTGTTTCTGGTATATATGTGTGTGTGTGTGTGTGTGTGTGAGTGTGTGTGTGTGTGCACGCACATGTGCGCGTGTGTAAGTAAGATCAGTGTGAGTGGGAATTAGAACACTGTTCCTTCCACCCATCAACTAAGTGTATGTCCATACATATGTTAAGTTCTGGGTGTGGGTTGGGGCTTGCTCCATCCACCAACTGTGTGTATATACATGTGTATGTGTGAAATTCCTGGAGCCTGCTTGCTGGACCTTTGCTCTAATGATTTAATGTGTAAAAGGGTATATGCCTGTCGGTAAGTCTGTATGCATGTAAATATGTATGTATGTATGTATGTATGTATGTGTGTGTGTGTATGAAGTTATTTGGACTCTGCTTTTGGTTTTTCCCACTTTGTGTGTGTGTGTGTGCTCACGAATTTTCTCTCTTTCCTTCTCTCTTGTCTGTCGCCTGCCTGCCCCAAAGAGTTAAAAGAGTTCAATGTTTTCTGCTGGCCACAGGGAGTGCCTGCTGCAATGAATCAAACTTTGTTCCCTTAGAGAAAAAGTCTTCAGGGTAGCTTCTCTAACTGCTGGCTGCCATGGGCTGCAGCCCCAGTAGGCATGTGGATCTACCCCATTAGCCACTCTAAGTACTGACCCTCAAAGGCTGCCTGCCTCGGTTTACCCTACTGGTGAAAACTGGTCTTTGATTCAATTAATGTACATATGGATTGTATGATACATACTGAGTCAGCATCACTCATGTTACAGTCTTGAAGAGGCTTATATTTGGTATTAGCAACCTACTTTGTATGAACTTAGATAATACAGTTATTTGAAAATATTCCTTCAAAAATGAATTGAAACCTTATTTCCAAGTTACAGTACTTGTGAGAGCAACTTTATTTGATAATAGGGACTTAGTAGTTCAGATGAGATAATTAGAATGGGTTGTTAATGCAATATGACAATGTTCTTACAAGAAAAGGAAAATCTAGACACATACACAATGGGGAATCATCTATATACTTCTTGGGGGCACATGATTATGGTTTCAAGGCCTCGCAGAAGCCCCCAGGAAACCTCACCAGTTTCCTGTGGTGGCCATGAAGGAAGGAGGCTCTCACCTGCTCTGGCTTGCACAAGTCAGTCCCTGGATGACACAGGTCTACCCAGGAAGCTGATAAAAGCAGCAGATGCTGAAAATGTACCTGCAGTGAAGTAGAAACGTAAGGGTTCTTTGTAAAGTCTGTTGGATTGTGTTTTCCTGGGGCAAACCTGTGAAGGAAGGTTTCCCTGCAGTGGACACAGGGAAAAAAAGACTAAGGGGAACTCGGGGAAGAACGAGGAGGAGGAGCAGACACAGGAGAAAGGATTTCTGCTAAAACAAGCACATGAGAGGACACTTGATGAAGGATTTCTACTAACAACACACATGTATTGGTCTGCCTTACACTGCATGGTTGAGCTGCATTTGCCTGGACCCCATAGAGAGCAATGCATCAAAAACCTGGTGGTGTGTTGCAGTTTCTTGCAGCTTCCAAGGACTTGGGCTGATTGACAGAGTGATGTCAGCTGAGACAGATGCACATGCTGAGGCAAGAGCTGTGGAGGACACGAGATGTGTGCAGGTTACAATTAGGACTCGAAGGACAATGGTGGAGACTGAGTGCGGCTTGCTTATAGAGCTAGCTGTGTAGTGCTTGTGGGTCTCACCTCTTCTCTGATCTTTGATCCCCTGAGAGAGGCACAGCCTAGAACTCTGGTGTTCAACCTGGTCCCTCCTGTTGATTTGTGCCAAGGCTGAGGCCTGGCTGTCTCTGCTAGGTAGTGCTACCACTGCTGATTCATGGTTGATATCAGGACTCTAACGAACTAGACTGCTGGTGTATCCATGAAGTGTTTGTGAGTGGATCTAGTGCCTGCTAACCTGTGGACTGAACTGCTGATTTCCAGACCACATAGCTGGTTGTTGCACTCAAAAGACCTCTCTAAACAGGTCCACTTACCCCATATCCTTTCTTTTCTCACTACTTCTGGTGGGTGGTGGCCTACATGGGCAGGTTAAAACATTTAAGAAACATCATTCAAAGTAGGTTTTGAGGAACAATTAGCATTATACCCCAAAATATAGTAAGACACAATGGGCATCTTGGCTGTTCCAGCTCTGGAATCGCTCTCCTACTTATCGATATTTTCTGCACTTGTCCTCTACATATCATGATATATTTGTTCCTACCAGGGTTCTTGCTTCCAACCTGCAGTGTCACATAGGGGCTGCCCTGATTTTTGTATCATCACTTCATTTATTCTCCTCCATGGCTCCAGTTCACCTCTGACCCTCACATTCCCTTCCGGTCAAGACAAATGTTTAGAGGGTATATCAACACATATAACAATGTGGTGCTCTGAAGCAAACTCTATGTCAAAAGTCCTATTGCTACTAGTAGATACCATAGTGAATGACCCCTCACCACCACCACCACCACTCCCAAAAAGGAAGCATGAGTGTCAAGGGGAAGGCAGTAATTCTGGATGGTTTTATTGGGAGTAGAGTACAGTGAACCAGGCTCTTTTCACCTTCTTTCTTGTTTCCTTAAATCTCCTCCCAAATATGCCCCGGCAATGAAAACACAACACAGTTAATATGATTACATGCTGTGCATCTAGATTGGGAAGATCTACTGCTACACTACCATCTTCCACAGCTTAGAACTTCTCTAAGCCATGTGCTTCTGCTCTGCTTTCTCCTTCTTCCTCCTCTTTGTGTCCTGTCCCTCTTCCATTTTCTCCTTCTCTGTCTCTCTCCCCACCTTCCACTCCACCTTCTCTTTATCTGCCCAATCATCAGCTTTCCTTTATTTTACAAATTAGGGTGGGAAGCAGGTTTACAGGAAATCACCTGAGTGCTGACTCCTTCCTTGTTCACAATCACTTACTGAGAATGGAATTAACATCAAATATAATTAGCCCCAGGGCTATCCACAGCACTTTCTGTCTTCAGGTTGCCTTATACTACAATAGATTTAGAATGGATCACTTTCTTTCATGAGAGGCAGCAGACAGTGCTCGAGAGAGAATTAAATTAACAGACAGAGGTCTGACCTGAGCAGGGAAGAATGGGAAAATTATAGCATTCATAAATGCACACAGGAACCTAGTCCTGGGTTTTGCCATTTACTGGGCAGGAATCCTGGTAGTTTTCTAAAATCCCTGTGACGCAGTTGCTTTTCTATGTGTAAATAGTCTTGCGGGCATTTTTATCTGGATGGAAGGTCCAGCGTACAAATGCATTAGAACACCTGACAAGGTAAGTGATATACTGGATAGTTAGAGATGCTTGAGCGGTTCTAGTAGTTCCTGCATCCGTGGAAAGTTAGTGTGTGTTTCTCAGGACATCTTAGGAAAGTCACAGTTCACTTAGGTAAACTGATTATAGAACAGTTTAGTAAGAGTTGCCTCCAAACTATTAGCGATTTTTCCCTTGCTGAGTGCAGCATCTTCATCTGATCTGTCCTTCCCAACAGGCTCACTTTATACTAGTTCTCCTCTTCCCAGCTATGTCCCTCTTTCCCACCTGAATTAGTTTAAGCAAGCTGGTCATTCAGCTTCCCCAAGAGCTGGTCCCAGGACACAGGCAGACAGCACAGTCCCTTCTTTCTGGCTGCAGAAACATGCAGTCATCACGAGAGGCCCATGCCTGGGGTCTGGCTCATCTGCGGCTCTCCTCTTTATTTGACATATGAAGACCTTACTACCAAGGTCTTCACATCCCTCAGACCTCCTATCCCCAGTCTTGAGGCAGAAAGGAAATGCAGCCACAACAGGTGACAAGACCTAGCAGAGATAGCCAGACCTCAGCCTAGGCTGGAACTAGCAGGAGGGGCCAACAGGAACTCTAGGAGAAATTTTTAGCTGTGCCTCTCTCAGGGTACTGAAGATCAGAGAACATGTGAGAGCTACAAGTACTGCACAGCTAGCTGTACTAGCAAGCCAAGCTCCATCTCCACACTCCATGGAGTCCTATGCATACCCTCTCATCAGGACTTGTCCTCCATGTGCCTTACCTCATCAAGGCCCCTTTCCTCAGCATGTGTCTTGTGTCAGCACGTGCATCCAATCAGCGCAAGTCCTTGGAAGCAGCAACAAACTACACTCCACCACAAGTAGTTTTTTTGGTGCCTTTCTCTCTATGGCATCCCGACAAATGCTGCTCAACGAATCAATGTAAAGCAGACCAATACATGCATGTCTTTACCAAAGAATCCTTCATCATGTTTTCTTTCACGTGCTTGCTTTACAAAAACATACTTTCTCTCTCCTGTGTCTACTTCAGCAAAGCACTCCTTCACATGTTTGCCCCAACAAAACACTATCCTACAGACTTTCCAAAGAACCCTTAAGTTTCCACATCACGAGTGGGATCTGCAGAGCACATTTCACACAATAACTCATCTTCCTGACAGAGCAGACAAAATAAGGATGGAACACACCTGGACACAACTTGTCAAGTATCTCAAAATTGGCAGGGAGAACAGGGATCCACATTTGTCTTGGAGATTCTGAAGAGCACTGTATCAAATCCTCACAAGGCACCTCCAGATTCCCACCTGTCCCCTTGAACAGGGGGTCAGAGATGACAGCTTTGGCTCACAGATTTCCCCAGAACTAGGGATGACAGCAAAAATAGCTTTCAGGTCTTAGATCAGAGGTCTCCTTGCTTCTCCTAGAGGGCTCTGGTCCCATACCTCTCCAGATTTTAAGTCTTACTCCCCAGGAAGGGCCACGTCCTCCCTGACATACTACAGGACGATAGAAAGTTGCACTGAGTCTGGTTACCCTCCACCAAGGTCTAGCAGAAGAGCAGAGGTCCTAGTGTAATCTCAAATCTAAGATTGTGATTCCTAGATGGGTCCCACTCAGTACCAGAGCGCAGTTCTTCATCGGGAAACCTCAAGAAAGAATCAGTAGTCCAACTTCAGAAAGGGGCATGCATGGCCATCTCCTTTCCAAGAACTTTAAGAAGTGTCTTTCTGTCCCCAATTTCTCACATTTGGATGTGCAAGAGTGGGGAGGGACTGACTGTCACACAATCGGGGAACTCTTTTGCTGAAGGACTATCAGTTGGAGCACTTGGGGAATAATCTTCCTATATGTTGCATCTTCCATGACACATTCTGAGATCTCACCTTAACTCACAAGGAGGCCTGGCCTTCTCCTTGAGAATCTCAGAATGGCTCATATGCACTGACAAGGCTCTAAACTGGGTCTGGTATAAACAATGGTGGTAATGGTTTCCCACTGGAATGTGTCAGCTGATTCCATTTGCCTCCTTAGTAGCCCTGTCTCTATGAACCTACGTATCTGCGTTTCCTGCAATTCCTTATAAATGTCACAGTGGCTTCTGCTTCCAGTATTGGAGGCCCAGTGACACAGGCCTCATTAACTGAGAATTTGACACTTGATATACAATCTCATTAAACCATCCTGAGTCTCTACCTCTTCCTCTCAACTTTGCTCCTCTCCTTGACGACTGAGTTGTATGAATCACACTTGTGGCTCTTCTGGGTTAAGGCAATCTGAAGGAGACAGGCTCAGGGCTTCCATGATTAGACAGTATGAGTCACCTGCAGTAGAGGAGAGGCCATGCTGAGGTCTGCAGATAGTCTGATCCCCACACAGGGACAAAAACCAATGAAGCTACTCCCCTGAGGTAAGCCTGGAATGAGGTTGTGACCCTTAGCCCAGCCACATTGTACAGTGCTGCTACTGGTTAGAGTGTTACCAAGAGGGACCTGATAGGTAGGATAAGTGACTTGCTGGGAGCCAATTGCACAAGTCCAACTGCCACTGGGGTGGGGGAGAGGTTTCAGAGAGTCTCACAAAGTTTTGTCTGTAACTAGGGATAGAAGAAAGCACCAAATGGGGCCCGTTTGCAAGAATCAGCCTTTTGGCCAACCAGTTACTGTGCAGACAAAACAAGGAACGTTTTTTAGAAGTGAGGTTGTTTCTGACAGTGGCTTCATATTTGTGGTGTAAGAGGGACCCAAGAGGGCAGCAAAAGCTCTGCTCTATCTAGGATGCAAACACATGATTATTTCATCACAGAGATGTTGGTAGGAAAGTCCTATTCTATACACTCAACTTGGACTCAGGCATGCAAACAATTTTGGGTGTTAGAAAGACTAGGGACAGGCTAGGCGGTCCCACAGCGTGAGGACAGATGTGGTCCTAACAGCTCTCAAAGGGGAGATGCCCAAGAAAAGGCTGGGAGGTGGCTGCCCACATGGGCACACAGCAGTCACAAACAACAAAAACAGCGACAACACCCATCACCACCAATCTGGACATATTCATTTGGCACTAGATCTGGAGGAACCCTTGCAGGGGTGTTGGGGGGATGGCTGGGTGGATGATGAGGTATCTTGCAGGGCTCGGGGCCAACACAATGCTGCCAACTCTGCAACTGGCTTTGAGACACAGAGAAGAGTTAATGGGACAAGTGGTCTGACCCAGCCAGCAGCAGACTCTGCCCCTTGTCACAACACAGAGCAGAGCGTGGAGGTGGCCCCCAGAGTCAGAATGGGACACACACACACACACATGCACACACCTTACCTCTCATGCCTGTTTTACCTGTGCTCTTTGGAGTGGCTCACTGCCTGGGATCTTTACCTTGGGGAGGAAAAGAGGAGAGTGGTTCCCTGGGGGCCAAAGAAGGGTAGGGGATGCCTGGAAGGGACTTGGGTCACCAAAGTCTCTCTCTAGGAACAGCTGCTTCTCCCCCCACACCAATCCCAGGGTCCTACTCCCAATCCCCAAAGAGGTGGCCCTTGTTTACAGTGAGGACTTGGTCAGTGTGTCTCTGTTTCCTGAAATATGTATTGTAGTGACCCCAGAATGTAGTGATTTTTTATTATGTTTGGGTACATCTGCTGTGTGGGAAAAAAACAAAAACAAACAAACAAACAAACAAAAAAACCCTACATAAACCCTAATTTTGTACATATTGTATTTTTACTATTGAACTGTACTCTAGTGGCTGTTCATGCTCTCAGTTTAGGTATTGAGCCATGAATACTATCCATGTAATAAGCACTTGCCTGGAATAAAATACACAACTGAAATAAATCTGCACTGAAACCTGAACCAAAAAGAAAAAAAAAAGGACTAGGGACCCCAATCCATACCCCAGAAAGTTAGAACAGCTGGAAAAATAAAGCCAAATTGTAGTGGTTTGGTCATCAGAAAAACAAACCTTGTATGGCTTGAGTTATTACCCCTCTTGGGGCTCCTATATCTCTCTCCTAGGACTCAAAACTGTTAGAGCCAAGATTTTAGGTTCCTGCTACTTACAGGATGCCTAAAGTGCCTACTTGCTGAGAGGAGCCCCTTACCCACTCTTTTACATGCTAAAGAAGTTCCTGGAGGGGAAGGCCAGTCTATCAGAGGCAAGGTGACAACACAAGATTGACCTAAGTGACCATTTCTAGATAGTGCATTCTGAATTAATGCAGCCTGGCCCTAGTATGATCCAAGTTTGTTTGTTTGTTTGTTTGCTTGCTTGCTTGCTTTCTTTTTAAATGGCATCCTTGCCATTCAGAGCACAGGTGCGCCTCTACACACCTGTGCATCTTGGGATGCCTTGAGGAGGCCAAACTGCTTCACTGTGACTTTGACTCAGAGTGTGGTGTGCGAATGAGTGGGGAGATTTATCCTGGGAGTAAGGCCTCAGACATATAACAGTAAGGAACCAGGACCACCCCGGAGGAACAGAAGACCCCTGACTAAAGACATGCAAAAGCTGCCTGAACCGCAGCAGAGAATATGAGCGGACATTCACTGTGCACCACAGTTGTCATCTCTGACTTGTGGATCAGGTGGTAAGGTGATGTTCAGATGTGGCGTTGGCCTGAAAGATGGAAGTGGGATTGGGGCAGGGCTTTGTGGGGAATGAGGAGGAAGTAAATCTTCAGAATCTGGAACAGAAGACAGGGCTCTGCCCCTTTTGCCAGTCTTGAGAAGGCCATGACCAGGCATATCCAGAGGTGATTCTTTCTGACTTCTGTCTCCTCTCTCAGAAAGTTGTGCCTCTCACGTTTGGGGTACCACCAGAGCCCAGAATATGACAATGATCTGTGCCTGAGGAGGTATCCATTTTCACCAGGAATCCCAGGTAATCATGGTCAAAAAGGGACACATGAAGAGGAACCATCCCCAGGACAGAAGCCTGCATAAAGCATATATGCCCCTCTACTGGTGATTGGGGAGCAAGGAGTGGGGTGGGGGTGGGGGTGAGGCTGGTATGCCATTCATGCAAAGCAGGGATCTCAAGGAGGAGAGCTAAGTGTGCTAGTGGGCTTCAGGTAGAATATTGGAATACCTGTCTTGGCAGAGATGAGCCCAAGAGAGGTAGCCATAACTACAGATCCCATACCAGGGGGAGATGAACACAGGAGAGGCTCAGCTCTCCTGAGAGGTTTACAGGGTCTCAGGGAATGCACCTTCACCAGAGTGGGAGTCCTCCCTTGGAATCAGTCCTTGGTTAAGTAGACACATGGGAAGTTCAGGGAAAGGAACACAGGGGATGAACAAAGGTGTCTGCACTCCACACCATGGAGATCAGCCCCACAAGAGACTTTTCTGAGGCACCATCACACAAAGAGTCCAGGACAAGGAAACTAGTCTGAGTCCCAAGCGCTGCCTGGTTCCAGGCAGAAGTGTAAAGGAACTGAAGGGCCTGCTGAGAGCACCTCGACCTGGGTCATCAGAGGAAAGATTGGGTCTGTGAGTACACAGGGTGAGAGCTGAGAGAGTCCCTTCCTCATACAGAGTCCTCACAACCGACCTGCCTACCTGAGGGCTGTGGGGAACCTGAGGACCTTGGAGTAATTCCTTCCCCTCTCCTGTTCTTCTGCCTTGCTCACAGATTAGCATCTTGCCTTAAGGAGTTGGACAGCAGGATCACCCAGAACAGGCTAGACCTAGCCATTCTGCAATACAAAGATAGCTGATTTGATTCCGTTCCTACTTGTCAAATACAGGAGGAAGCAGCTGACACCCATGGCAGAGAATATGGTCATCTAAGATTACGATGAACACTGCCCTGTGAGCTTTACTAAGTCCATTGACTGCACAAGGCTGATGTTTGGCCTTGGCATAATGAAAAGGAATCCCCTTTGTTAATGCTACTCATTTGTCCCTGCACTGGGGATCACCTGTGGTGGGATGCAGCATGGTGTTCCAGGCACATCCAAGACAGGTCTTGTAATCATCGTGCTATGCATCATCTTCATAGAGGACTATTTTGTCAGTGAGGAGGACTTGTGGCACATATTGAACAACATGGAGTTGTATGCAGGGAGGGATCATATCATGCATGCTAGGACAGAAGCCTCATTAGTGAACATTTTGTGCAAGAAGGGTTCCTGGAATGCAGGCAGGTGCTAGACAGAGTTCACTCTCGCCAGGAGCTTCTGTGGGGGCCCCAAGGCACATGCAGAAACCATGAAGGTGAAAATATTGGTTTGGTTTGGTTTGGTTTGGTTTTTGCCAGACTTGTTAAGCAGGATCCTAGATCCCACCCCAGTAGGTATGGAGATGCTTTGACGGATGATTTACAGAGAGCCTTGACCAGGATCGCCCTGCAGATGGTTCTGTGCTCTCACCAGCACCCCTTCTAGTGCACTGGCAGTTCCCATCCAACATCAGGTCCGGCTGACTCATTGGTCTAAGTACTGTACCCTCATTTGAGAGCTGGTGGGAGGAGAGTGTGAAGCGAACCATTCCATTCTTTCTCTACATACTGGGTGACTTGGGGGTTCTAATTATTACAAAATGTTGCTTCTTTTACTACAAGGCTCATTAGCTGGAGATTTCTAAAGTGTATGAATGGAGTTACTAACACACCTCCTACTGTAGCTTCATTTTAGGACAATCTTAGTGTTTTATAAACAAATGAGAATGACTTATGTCTAATTCATTATATGTTTCAACATACCATGGCATTCTAATAGGAACTACACAGGAATTGGGAAAGAACTTGGCATTTTCCTGAAAAACAAAATAAAATGATATATTTTGGCTAAATGGTTTTAATCTCCTGTTCTTAGCTAATTAAAATGCATGCTAATGTAAGGTGAAAGCAATCTCTTTCCCAGACCTTCACTAAGCACCAGCTGCTCTGTGAGAGGTTCCTGTTAGCATGGAACTTGAAGAAAAGGCTTACCTATCCTTTTCTGTGAAAAGGTGAAGTTTAACTGCAGCATCCCTGTCAGAAACACACGTGAGAATTTGCTTTTTATCACAAATATAAGTACAAGAAGGATTCAGAGGGATCCCCTGGAGCAGGGAGTCTCTTGTCAGTGGTATAAACCAAGGCAGTAACAGGTCTCAGAAATACTAACCAAGTAGAGGCCTTAGGCAGGTGTAAGTGACTCAGGGCTGATAGAAAGAAAAATTGCTCTGAGCTGTCACTGTTGGTGACATAGAGGACCCAAGCTGGGGTGTCACTTGGATAACACATACAGTCAGGAAGATTGTATCCCCATCACCTAAAAACAGGAAACTGAAATGTGCAGAGAGGAATCACGTCCTGGTGCTAGAGTTACAGATGAACTCAGCCCATGTAGGGCATGGTTTTCCCCACCCTCTGCAAGGGCTTCCTCACGGATAGGGTAGGATCATGGGAATGTGAGGCCTGGAACTCCTCCTCTGGTGTTCTTCTGCCTCCCTGGTCAAGTGAGACCCACCAGCCTACTAACATCACTGTGTGTAGTGTGTGCTTCCTGAGTGTGAAGTGTACTACACATGACCCAGGTGTCCCCAGAGAACAGAAGAGGTTGCCAAATTCAAGGAGCCAGAGTTACAGATGGTTGAGCATGTCCATGTGAGTGCCTGAAACTGAAACTCCTCTGCAAGAGCAGGAAGTAGTTAGACAAAGTTCTAGCCCCAGACCAATTGAAGTCTGAAAAGAAATCATTTGTGTATGTATATATGAGTGTGAGCTTGGAGCCCTGCATGTTGTTTGGAGTTGACAAGAGAATATCTTTCAATGAGGTGCTATATTTTTTCCAGGTTAAGGAATATTGTTTTATTTTTTTAGCATATAAACAAAATTATAACACATAAAGAGAAATAAGCAATAAAGATCTAGGGGGAATCTGATTTGTTTAAGCAACTGTAACAAAATCATGGACTATGTAACTTAAAATAAAGAAATTTACATGTCCGAAAAAGCTCAGAGCCTTTCTTGGCTAGTCTAATAAAAAATAACACTTGCAAAGTGAATTGCAAGCCTGAACTCAGGCAAAAAACGGTGAACTGCATTCAATGTAATTTGAAGTACATAATTTTTTTGAAGAAAGAATTTTTTATTAGATATTTTCTTTATTTACATTTCAAATGCTATCCATCTTGCTTCCCCTGTTTCTACTGCTGCAGTCTGTACTCCAGGCTGGCTGGCCTGCAAGATGCTGGCATCTTCTCCTGCCCTTCTCCCATGCTGCCAAGGGAGAACTAGGATTACAGGCATACACTGCTGCATCCCACTGTGTATTCATGGTGCAGGGAAGTAAATCAGATTCTCAGGCATGAACAGCTCCCAATTTTATCCCAGGATCCAGCCCCCAATGATAGGATAGCTTTTTAGCTCACTTACCTCTAGTGAAGTTTTGACCCATAGTCAACATTGATCTAACGACTGGGTGGATGTAGTGAAGTTTCTTTGTGAAGTTTCATCTGTCTTCTTAGCTCTCCCCAGTCCCATATTTCTCTATAGCTCTGCTCACTCAAGGAAGTGCACCAGGATTTTCACATGCAGCAAACATACTCCAGCCTTTCCTGTGGAAGTCCCATTTCCAGGGGAAGAACCTTGAGGCTCCTGGCATTGGGAATGTCCCTGATTCCTGCCTAAAAATGACAGGCCTGAGAGGGAGACCAAGATCCTGTATGAACCTGTAACCCAGGAAGTTCTCACCCATACCAGACCAAGGCTTTCCCTCTGACAAACGCAGGGCTCTTCCCCGCTCTTTGTAATATCTTAGCAGACCAAAAGTAGAAGGACCTTGCAGGAGGCCTATGTTCGCTTCTGAGAACAGTCTCAGAGTAAAGATGAGTGAATGAGTCAAGTATATTTAGAGGTTTCCCCTGAGTGCCTCCAGCTGAGTGTCCCAGTGTGGGAGTTTCTGTCCATTCCCAGCATATTCCAATGCCCCCTAAAATTGACTGTGCCCCCATGTGCTGGCAGTTCCATCCCTGCATCTTGGCCGATATTTTATGATGTTTCTGATGCCCCCCTCTGCAGGCTACAAAGGAGACCCTGCCCTCACCTGAGACTGTCTTTCACACTGACCGATGTACCTGTTGAGTTGTTTGGTGAGAGTGGTCACTTGTGGCACAACAGAGACTCAGAGGTAAAGAGGTTCACTGGTAGGTCTAAAGGAAGGTGAGGATTTTCAGGCTCCCAAGGGAACCACAATAAAATTGTGGGGAGTCTGGAGGTCAGAGGATACCTCAGTTCTAATTTGAAAAGTGAACCTCTGCACATTTCTACCTGTAACTCCACATACAGTGGTCTGGGGTGGGGTTTGGACTGAGAGCCATTTTGTGAGATTTCTGAAAGAAAGACATCCTCTCTGAACCTTCTGAAAATTTTAAGGTAGGCCCTTGGGGAAGACATTACAGGTCCCTTTGAGAGTTGTGGTCCCATGGTCATGCATCCTGTTCTCCCTGAGTTTTTAGAGTGCCTATTCTCTTCCCAATACTGTGGACTCATTTGAAAGGACATTGTCTGTAGGGGCCTCTGGAAATCAAGCAAGAGGTGTGCCTGCCCAGATTTACCCCTGCAGGACAACCTGAC
The DNA here is from genome assembly GCF_000001635.26 of Mus musculus. Lineage (NCBI taxonomy): Eukaryota > Metazoa > Chordata > Mammalia > Rodentia > Muridae > Mus > Mus musculus. The sequence goes on from NC_000086.7 coordinate 70,507,002, forward strand.
TTGAAAGAGTTTGGGTTTGGTGCAGTTCCTGCTCATCACATACAGGAGGAAGCAGTGGCAGAAACACTGGATGGAGCCTAAGAGATTATGAGGATTACTATCCTGCGATCACAAGTAGGGCCTCTGAGTCCACGAGGCAGGCCTTTGGCTCCCACAGGGTACAAGTGGACCCAATTGTCCACTCTTCCTGTCTTGTCTCTACCATAGGGATCTCCTGTGATAGGAAGCTGCATGGAGTTCTGGGCACACCCAAGCCAGGCCTGCTCATAGTGCTCATCATGTTCACTGAGGGCACCTGCGTCTGTGAGGCGATAGTCTGGCGTGGGATATGTACTGTGGGGCTGGATTTCAAGAGGGTCCTTTCCATGTGGAGAGCTCAGGAGTCTCACTACTGGGAATTTTGTGCAGGAAGGGTACCCGGCATACATCCAGGTCCCTGACAGGGATGCTCCTAGCCAAGAGTTTCTGTGGGGCACATGGGCACAAACCCAAATGACCAAAGTGAAAATCTTGGAATTTTTTGCCAACACAACTGGGAGTAATCCTAGAGGCTATCCCTTCAGGTATGGAGATGCTTTGAGAGACCAGACAAAGAGAACCTGGATCAGGATCGCCCAGCAGGTGGTACTTGTGCTCTGACTGGGCCCCATTCTAGTGCACTGGCAATTGCCATCCAACATCAGGTCAGACAGAGCCATTGGTCTCACTGCTGTGCCCTCATTTGGGAGCTGGTGGGAGGAGACTGTGAACCCTTCCATTCTTCCTCTACTGACTGGGGGACTTGTGATTTCTTGTTATTCCATGAGGTTGCTACTTTTACTACATGGCTCATTTGCTGGAGATGTTTTACATCCATGAGTGGAATTAAGGTATGCAGTGTGGTTACTCCAGGATTGAAGAACATTACCAGTTTGAAACCTGATAGGAATGTATTCAAAATTGCAATGCTCTTCAGGATACTAGGGCATTGGAACCTGAATTTCCTGGGTAGCTGGAAAGAACTGTCATTTTCATGAACAATACACTAATATTGTTATTTTTTCTGCCTTATGATCTTTATCATCTCCTATTCTCATTAACTAAGTCCAAACATAAGTATGGAACTACAATCCTTGCCCCTTCTTTTTGAATTTAATCTTTTATTTATTTATTTACACTCCAGATTTGATTCCCCTTCCTGTCCATCTACTGACTGTTCCACGTTCTATACCTCCTCCCTCTTTGCCCCTTCTTGAAATCTTCAAAGAGCACATGCTCTGCAGCAAGTACAGTAACTACAATGTTGGTATTTGTTTTATTTCTTGTTTTTTCTTTTTGAGGTCACTTTTTATATCAAATAAACACCTCAAACAATCCATTCATTCATTTTACATGCCAATATCATCTGCTCTTCTCACAGTACCCCCTCACACAGTTCTTCCCCCCCCCATTCCTCCATCTTCATCTGTACACACACTCTCACCCACTCCAAGGCACCTCAAGTCACTACAATACAAGGTGCATTCTCTCCAGGTGAGGCCAGACAAGGTGGCACAGTTAGGGGAGGGGGGATCCACAAGCTGGCAAGCAACATGTTTAAGGAACAGCCTCTGCACTAGTTGTAGGGGATTTGCATGTAGATGAAGCTGCACATCTCTTGTATATGTGCAACGGGCCTAGGTCCAGCCCGTGCACACTCTTTTCTTGGAGGTTCATAGGAATTCACTTTGCAGGCAAATTTTTATTTTGAAAATTGCAGGAAATATACTCTCAAGAAATAATAACATCCTCATTCGAGGTAAAATTACTCAGTATGGAATAAAAAAATGGTATGTCATTAAGTCATTAAAAGTAATAACTAACATCTAACATTTTAACATAGTCTATTCTGTATTTATATCATTAAAAAATAAAGCTATTGTATCAGTAAATTCCTATTCAAAATACTAGTTTTTGAAGGTTCCTATCAATCCTAATTTAAAGTAAAGGAAAATATGTAAAGCCCTAAAGTCTCATTAAAAATAGGTTAATGGAATGGGGATATGGTGGACGCTCATAGCCATTTTCTGAGGTGTCCGGAAGTGTCAAGGCTTCATGAGTTCCCTGCATCTGTGACTTCCAGTATTCAAAGCCATTTTGTGGGTTTCCTGGGACAGAGATCTTCACACACGGGTTCCAGGTACTTGAGGGGTTCAGAGTCATTTTCTGTGGAAGGGCATCTTTAACGTAGTGACTCAGATCTGGGGGGAATAGGGGCGTGGGGACTCGGAGCCATTTTCTGAGGGGTCCGGAAGTGTGAGGGCCGCGCTCCGGAGCTTCTTGACTCTGGGAAATTGGGGGCGTCGAGACCATTTTGTGGGTCTCCTGGAACAGAGACCTACATCAAAGGGGTTCTAGGTACTTGAGGGGTTCGGAGTCATTTTCTGTGGAAGGGCATCTTTAACGTAGTGACTCAGGTCTCAGGGAATAGGGGCGTGGGGACTCGGAGCCATTTTCTGAGGGGTCCGGAAGTGTGAAGGCCTCGCTCGGCTTCTTGACTCTGGGAAATTGGGGGCGTCGAGACCATTTTGTGGGTGTCCTGGGACAGAGACCTTCACACACGGGTTCCAGGTACTTGAGAGGTTCAGAGTCATTTTCTGTGGAAGGGCATCTTTAATGTAGTGACACAGGTCTCGGGGAATAGGGGCGTGGGGACTCAGAGCCATTTTCTGAGGGGTCCAGAAGCGTGAAGGCCTCGCTCGGCTTCTTGACTCTGGGAAATTGGGGGCGTCGAGACCATTTTGTGAGTCTCCTGGGACAGAGAACTTCACACATGGGTTCCAGGTACTTGAGAGGTTCAGAGTCATTTTCTGTGGAAGGAAATCTTTAAAGTATTGACTCAGGTCTGTGAGAATAGGGGCGTTGGGACTCGGAGCCATTTTCTGCGGGCTCCAGAAGCGTGAAGGCCTCGCTTGGCTTCTTGACTCTGGGAAATTGGGGGCGTTGAGACCATTTTGTGAGGGTCCTGGAACAGAGACCTTCACACATGGATTCCAGGTACTTGAGAGGTTCAGAGAATTTTCCTGCTGTGCCTCGAAGGGCGTCAGTAACTCAGCGTTTCAGGTGTTTGGGGATTTGTGAAGGAGGCTTGGGGCCATTTACTGAAGGACCTGCAAGTCTGAAGGCATAGCAAGCTTCTTGCATCTGGATCCTTAAGGGACCCAAGCCATTTTGTGAGGTTCCTGAAAGGAGACCTTCAAGAACGCACTGCATTCTACTGATTCAGACACTCAAGGGGCCCAGAAAGACTCTCAGAAGTGCCTGGAAGCCTGGAAGCCTGGAACCTGTCATCAGCATTGTGTGTCAGGCCTTCCTTAACTGGGAAGAGGAGGAGCTCAGAGCTATTTTCTGACACAATTGGAAGTGTGAGGTTCCTGGAATGGAGACCTTCGCCCTCAGGATTCTATATCCAGGCCTTGGTGGTGGCAACACAGAGTGATTTTCTGTGGTGCCTGGAAGGGAGTGGATTATGGCACTCTTTAGACTGTAGGCAAAGGAGGGACACACAGTCAGTTTCTGACATACCTTCAACAGTGGAGGCCATACTGTGTTTCTTACATAAGAGACCTCGTGGGGTTTGAAGCTATTTGTGTTGTTCCTGAAAGAAAGACAGTCACACAAGGCATTCTTCATCCACGCACTTGGTGGGCCCATAGCAATTTTCTGATGAGCCAGGGGGTAGGTCCTACCAGGCTACACACATAGGCAGATAGATGGGAGCCATATTGTGAGCTGACTACAGCGTGACACCGACAGCATGCGTTCTTAGAGTATGTGACTGTGTCCAGGTTTGCAAAGACCCCTTTGAGAATAGAAATTTTTCCAATAGACCCTTGTTGACACTTTGGTTAGCATGTCCCCAAGGGAGACAGACAGAACTGCCAGCTGTCTTGAGCACTTTGTAGAGATGCAATCAAGCTGCATTGTATTCATTTTGACAGTCAAAGAAACAAACCTAGGGGGACTGGGGTATTACCACTACTAGGGCTTCCATCTCTCTCTCCTAGGATTCAACAGTATCAAAGCCAAGGTTTAATGTGGTTTTTTTTTTTTTTTTTTTTTTTTCTTACAGAAAGCCCAAGTATCCACTTGCTGCAATGAGCCACTTCCTGCACTCTTTTACATACAAAAGACGTTATTGGTCAGGAAGGTCACTTTGGCTGAAGCAGAGAGACAGCATAAGCTTGACCTAAGAGAAAAGTGTCAGATAGTAGGTTCTGAATTAATGGAGCCTGGCACCAAGTATGGTCCATGTTAAAAAAGATAATGACACCCCTGCCATTCAGATCACAGTTGGGTGATCACTACACACCCCTGTCCTCTGGGAGTCCTTGAGGATGCCAAGCTGCTTCACTGTGCCTTTGCTTCAGACTCTGGTGTGAGAATGAACAGGGACTTTTTTCTTGGGAGTCAGGCCTCAGATATGTAAGGGTAAGGAACCAGGAGCACCAGGAGGAGCATGAGACCCCTGACAAAGGACATGGAAAGCTGCCTGCTCTGCTGCACACAATGCTAGTGGAGGCCCACGGTATACAAAGATAATGATCTCTGACTTGTGGATTAGTTGCTAAGGTGGTATTCACAGGAGGCTTGGCTAGGAAAGATGGAAGTGTGGGGGCTGTCAAGAAGTGCTCTCTGGAGAATGAGGAGGCAGAAAATCTTCAGAATCTGAAAGAAAATAAGGGAACTTGTCCACTTTGCCAGTTTTGGAGAAGCCCCTGCCCAGGAATATCTAGAAGTGATAATCTTGATTTCTCTCTCCTTTCTCAGGAAGGAGTGCCTGTTAAGTTTGGTGTGCCAGGCATCTGTGCCAGAGTAGATATCCATTTTGACCGGGAATCCAGGTACGTAGTCATGGTCAAAAATGAACATGTGAAGAGGGCCCCCTTCCCCAAATAGAAGACTGCATAAAGCATGTTGCACTGAATGGGAGACCTGACTAGGGGGCTGTCATGCCTTCCATGGAAAACAGGGATCTAAGAGAGTGAGTGAGCTAAGATGCTCTGCAGATGGATTTAGGGAACTCCTATCTCCTAAAAGATGAGCACAGGACAGTTAGCCATTACAGGGTATCTCACACAGGGGTCCCAGTTCTCTGGGGAGGATTATAGGGTACTCAAATGAGGAACTGCACCAGAGTGGGAGGCCTCTCTTGGAATCAGTGCTTGGTTAAGTAGACACATGGGAAGTTTAGGGAAAGGAACTCAGGGGACTAGCAAAGGAGGCTGCACTCTACACCACAGAAGAGTGGCCCCACAAGAGACTTTTCTGAGGCACCAACATACAAAGAGTCCAGGACAAGGATACTAGTCTGAGTCCCCTGAACTGCCTGGTTCCAGGCAGAAGTGTAAAGGAACTGAAGGGCCTGCTGAGAGCACCTGGACCTGGGTCATCAGAGGAAAGATCGGGTCTGTGAGTACACAGGGTGAGAGCTGAGAGAGTCCCTTCCTCATACAGAGTCCTCACAACCGACCTGCCTGCCTGAGGGCTGTGGGAAACCTGAGGCCCTTGGAGTAATTCCTTCCCCTCTCTTGTTCTTCTGCCTTGCTCACAGATTAGCATCTTGCCTTAAAGTGTTGGACAGCAGGATCACCTAGAACAGGCTAGACCTAGCCATTCTTCAAGGTGAGACTCAGTATACTGTACTGTTTTAGCATAAATGAACCACACTGAATTGGGTTCTCTCTTTCAGTAAGCCTTGACCAGGGATCAGTATGTGGAAGGCCCCCTTACTGCCTTCTCTTCCACTCCAGAGACAAAGAAATTTGTTTTGAGAATTTACCTCAGGCAAGAACAGGGCATGCACAGTGAAGCCACGTGTACTCTTCTTAGGGCCAGGACATATTCAGTGCCAGTATGCGCTGACCATAGAGCATTCCCCAAGCAGAATCCTGTAACGGGGCTGTGAGAGCTGCCCAAGGTTCACCTGTCAGAGTCCACTCACCTTCTTCCTTTCTCCCTCAGTCCTGTGAGTCTTCATCCCTGTGACCTCCAAGATGTCTTGCCTGTGATCTCAAGAATACTCAGCATGGATCCTCCTGAGAACAGCCAGAACTCCAGTGTCTTAGACAACACTCAGTCCCAAAGCAAGGCAGGGGAACAAGAGGGTACACAGGTCCCCATAGCAGGGGCAAGGGAGGAGGAGACCGTTGCAGCTACCTCAGGGGATGTGTCTGTGGGAGGAATGCTGGGTTCATCCCAGAGTTCTCAGAGAGCCTCTGATCCTCCTACTGCCACGGGCGTCATTGCAGGGGCACCATCTGCTGAGGGTTCTCATAACCCATCCATGGCAGGGGCCAGTGCAGTGTTCCCTACACAGGAAGCAATAAATAGAAAAGTAGTTAGTCTGGTGCACTTCCTGCTTCTCAAGTATCGAGACAAACAAATAGTAACTAAGGCAGAAATGCTGGCTAAGATCACTAGAGCTTATGAGGTGTCCTACCATGTGATATTTACTAAGGCCTCTGATTGCATGTGGCTATTGTTTGGCATTGACGTTACAGAAGTGCACCACCTTGTCAACTCCTACTCTTTTGTCCCTGCACTGGGGATCACCTATGCTGGGATGCAGCATGGCGTTCCTGGCATACCCTGGACAGGCCTGGTAATCATCGTGCTATGCATCATCTTTTTGTATGACAACTGCATGAGTGAGGAGGAGTTGTGGCGCATATTGAACAACATAGGGCTGTATGCAGGGACGGATCATTTCCTGTATGGGGAGCCCAGGAGACTCATCACTGAGCATTTTGTAGAGGAAGGGTACCTGGAATACAGGGTGGTGCCTGGTAGCCTCCCTCCTAGACATGACTTCCTGTGGGGCCCACGGGCTTGTGCTGAAACCACCAAGATGAAAATCTGGATGTTTTATGCCAGCATAGTTAGGCAGCATCCCGCATCCAATCCCTTCAGGTATGCAGAGGCTCTGATAGAAGAGCTACTGAGGCCCTAGTCCAAGAGCACCTTGCAAATGGTACCTCTGCTCTGACCATTGCCCATTGTAGTGCACTGGCAATTCCCATCCGATATCAGATCAGGCAGAGTCATTGGTTTAAGAACTACACCCTCATTTCAGAGCTAGTGGGAAGAGTTCCATTCTATTTCTCCTTCTCTGACTGGGTGTCTTGGGGTTTCTTGCAGTACCAAAATGTTGTTGCTTTTAGTACAGGGTTCTGTAGCTGTAGATGTTTCACCTTTATGATCCCAATTACTAAAGCATGTATTCTTGATCCACACTAGGAGAGTCTTAATATTTTTTGGGGAAAAAAGGAGATTGCCTTCTTCTGTCTAGCTTGTACAATGTCACTGGTTTTCATGGCATTGGAAATGGAAATTCCTTGACAATGCAAGGAACTTCACATCATTTTGAATAACAAAATAAATTTCTTGATTTCTCAGATGTTTGTTTAGTCTCTTTCTGTTTAACTTCTTACTCCAAGAACTAAAGCTAAATGGAATTGCTGCCAAATGTTTAGTGAGCACGTGGTCTCTCTAAGGCTCCGTGTTAGTGGGATGTGGGAGAAGTCAGATCTGTTACTACCCACAGGATGTGAGAGTGCAGAAGGAACTGACTTTCAAGGAAGCCATTGAGAAATGCCTTAGACCAGAAGTCCAAGCACAGAAAGGGTGCCATGTGCTCTGCCAGCAAGAGCAGCCACGTGCCAGTGCCATAAAGAAGGCAGTTGTAAGTGTGGAAAATGAGAAAGAAGCTGACAGCAGACCTTTCAAGGGTGATGAACTTAGGGCAGAGAGAAGGGGAAACATCTCTGAGCAGCCCCTGCTCTTGAGGAACTTGGCAGGGAGGAGTCAGCCTGGACTGTCCTTCAGGGATTAAACATCAGGACAGCATGTGCAAACCCCTGCACTGAAACAAACTGTCCAAACAACAAACAGAATAGTCAGAGAATACTGTCCTGGTACAGGATCTGGAATTAGAACTGAGCACACTACATTCACTGCAGGGCTGACCCCTAACCGCTGGAACAGGTTTGTGAGTCATGGTGGAATTATGGGAAAGTGGATCTTGGGTCTCCTCCTCTTCTGTCTCCTTGGTCAGGAGAGGCAGAGCTGACTATGAAGATAACTTTATTGTTTCTCACTTGGACAAGTGTTTGACCTGCACATATGACTGTGAACTACATACGGCACTGGTGTCCCCAGAGGTCAGGACAGGGTGATAGATTTCAAGGAGCTGGAGTTTGAAAGGTTGTAATCCTCCATGTGAGTGTTGGAAGACAAACCCCGGTCCTCTGCCAGAGCAGGAAGTGCTACTAATACTAAGCCACTGAACAGAAACGCTAGCCCCAGATGCCTTTAAATTTAACAAACATTGGTGTGTGTGTGTGTGTGTGTGTGTGTGTGTGTGTGTGTGTGTTATTAAGTGTGAGGGCATATGTCTGCAGGCCTCGGTGGAATTGTGGACATAAGAGAACAGCTTTCCAATCGATCCTCCACTTCCTCAGGGTCAAGGCAGAATCTCTGCTGGTTTTAATGCCTCCTCCTCCAGGTAGGAACACTGCTCTTTCTCCAGCTGCCCTCAATGATAATCCAGGCTGGCTGGCCTGAGAGATTGTGGCTCATCCCCCTGCCTGTCACCTAACACCTCACCAAGCATGTGAATGGATTGCAGATGGCCACTGATAATGCCCTCCAGGTTTTCAGGTTCCAGGGAGCTCCAGTAGATCCAGAGGGTTTAGCAGCCTGAGTGTCCATGTTCTGACCCATGTCCTTGTTCCTAAGACGACCTCCTCATCTCCATTGTAATTCGGGGGACTCTAAGGTGATAATGGCTTTGAGACTTTGGTGAACAGCAGTGGCTAGTGGTTTGGCTGGAAATGTAGCATTAGGGTGGGTTGGAGCTGGTCTGTGACTAGCAAGCTAGGAGTTTCCCTGTGAGGGAAACACCCAGATGTCAACATGTGTCTCACAAGAGGGACAATTTAGTTTCCCCATGAGATTTCACTTGGGCTCATTAGCCATCTCATTCCCAACCTTTCAGGATAGCTCTCCTCACCACAGGCGTTTGCATGTATCCCAGAAACTCCTAATGGACCTGCTTTATCACAAACATTTCCCAGGTGAAGAGCTCTGAGGTACACAGCATTGGAAATCTCCCTGATTCCTGTCCCAGGTCACAGGGCAGGAGTCTGCATGCACCCATGGCTCAGACAGTTCCAACACTTGTGGCAGCAGGGCTGACCCTCCTGCTCTTAAGAACAGGGTGCTTCTTAGCTCTTCATAATGTCTTATCAGGCTTCAAACCAAAGGGCCCTCCAGGAGGCCAGTACCATTTACTGAAAAGCCTTCTAATGAAAGGTATCAGTGTCCGAGTCACTCGGGACTGGGGGCTTGTCCCTTAGTGCATCCTGAGGGTCTCAGTATGGAAGTTTCTGGCCATTCCCAGGACTCTCTGGTGGTCATGCCCCGTGTGCTCAATGGTCCATTTCCTGTGGTCTTCATGTATCCTCTGTAGAGACGAAAGGAGCCCCTGCCTTCCCCTGTGACTGTCTTCACTGTGACCAAGGTACCTGTTGAGGAGTTTGTTTTGAGAGTGGTCAGGGGTGTCACAGCCCAGACTCATGGGTAAAGAATCACTGCTGGTCTAAAGGAAAGAGATGACTGTAGAACCCCCCCCCCCCCGCCCCAAGATAAAGATAAAATCATCCAGAGCAGTGGAGGAATCTGACAGTGGTGAAAACCAGAAAACCCTTCATCTTAGATATCCCCCAGAATCCTTTCCTGTGACAGAGCTACTAGGGGACTTAAGAGGTTCTCCCTGTCTAGGCGCTTTAGAATACATGCAACTCTGGTGTTAGCAGAATCATCGCCAAGAGGTAAAGAATGTCATTGCCTCATGGGGCTGAGGAGATTCCTCAGCAGTGCAGGGCCATGTCTCTCCTTGCAGAGCTTCCAGGTACAGTTCCCCAGCCACCAACCAAGCAGCTCACCAGCAACTACCCGTGAGTCCAAGTCCTAGGGATCAGGCTCTGTCTTCTGGTCTCCATGGACACTGAACACACATGGTACCCAGAGGAACACGAAGGCAAGAAAACTCTAGAGATGTCAAATCAAGATTCCACTGACACAGTTAAATAATACACACAAGAACTGTTACTTTTCCCTACAGGCACTTAACCATTTCAGGAAGACAGCCTAGGTATGGGATAGCACCTGCCATTTACTTTCATTTCCCTGGGGCTACAGTATGGGTGCATGGATGGGTTCAGTTTGCTTACCTGGCAGTCTTTGAGTTTTCCCTTTTACACTTTCATTTACCAGTTAAGGTAGCTCACAGTCAATCCATGTTCAAGGGTCAGATATCCTCTAGTGTCTTCCAAGGGCAACTGCACTCATGTGCTCCAACAAAGACCCAAGACCCATATGATTAGTACTAAAACTAAATCTTTTTTAAAAAGAATGCTCTGGGCGTGGGTCAGCGACTGTGAGTGTCAGTGCTCACACAGCCAGGCTCTGCTGCTTGGCCTCCCCCATTCGGGCTGCGAGGGTGTGAGCGTGGGTACTGGAGCATAGAGAGGGGTGCTTTGAGCTCAGAGGCCTAGAGCATTGTCTATTCAGAGTCTGAGCCAGAGTTTCCCACTGTGTCTTGTGTGAGTCCGCAGAGCCTCGGCTCGGATTGTCAGGGACAAAAGTGGCTGCTGCACCCTCTGCTCCCATCATTGTCATAGGGGCTCATCTGCCACCACCTCTGTCCTGGAGAGGAGTCTACAGCAGTCATTCCCGGCCAGGATTTGAGAGCCATGTCAGCCAGCAGCCTCTTGGAGCAGAGACCAAAAGGACAAGTAAACAAAGTACAAAATGGTTCTGTGCATCAAAAGGATGGACTAAATGATGATGATTTTGAACGTTACTTGAGCCTACAGGCAAGGCCGAATAATGCATATACTGCCATGTCAGACTCCTACTTACCCAGTTACTACAGCCCCTCCACTGGCTTTTCCTATTCTTTGGGTTAAGCGGCTTGGTCTACTGAAGGCAACACAGCCATGCCCTATCTAACTTCTTATGGACAACTGAGCAACGGAGAGCCCCACTTTCTACCAGATGCAATGTTTGGGCAACCAGGAGCCCTAGGTAGCATCCCATTTCTTGGTCAGCATAGTTTTAATTTTTTTCCCAGTGGGATTGACTTCTCTGCATGGGGAAATAACAGTTCTCAGGGACAGTCTACTCAAAGCTCTGGATATAGTAGCAATTATGCTTATGCACCCAGCTCCTTAGGTGGAGCCATGATTGATGGACAGTCAGCTTTTGCCAATGAGACCCTCAATAAAGCTCCTGGCATGAATACTACAGACCAAAGGATGGCAGCACTGAAACTAGGTAGCACAGAAGTTTCAAGCAGTGTTCCAAAAGGTGTAGGCTCTGCTGTTGGTAGTGGGTCCATCACTAGTAACATTGTGGCTTCTAGCAGTTTGCCTCCAGCTACTATTGCTCTTCCAAAACCAGCAACTTGGGCTGATATTGCTAGCAAGCCTGCAGAATAACAACCTAAACTGAAGAACAAGAATGGCATTGCAGGATCAAGTCTTCCACCACCCCCAATAAAGCATAACATGGATATTGGAACTTGAGATAACAAGGGTCCCATGTCAAAAGCCCCCTCACAGGCTTTGGTTCAAAATATAGGCCAGCCAACCCAGGGATCTCCTCAGCCTGTCAGACAGCAGGTCAATAATAGCCCACCAGTGGCTCAGACATCAGTAGGGCAACAGACACAGCCTTTGCCTCCACCTCCACCACAGCCTGCTCAGATCTCAGTCCAGCAACAGGCAGCTCAGCCAACTTGCTGGGTAGCACCTCGGAACCGTGGCAGTGGTTTCGGTCATAATGGGGTGGCTGGTAATGGAGTAGGACAGTCTCAGGCAGGTTCTGATCTACTCCTTCAGAGCCTCACCCAGTGTTGGAGAAACTTCGGTCCATTAATAACTATAACACTAAAGATTTCGACTGGAATCTGAAACATGGTCGGGTTTTCATCATTAAGAGCTACTCTGAGGATGATATCCACCTTTCCATTAAGTATAATATCTGGTGCAGCACAGAGCAAGGTAACAAGATACTGGATGCCACCTATCGGTCCATGAATGGGAAGGGCCCTGCGTACTTACTTTTCAGTGTCAACGGCAGTGGACACTTCTGTGGAGTTGCAGAGATGAAATCTGCTGTGGACTACAACACGTGTGCAGGTTTGTGGTCCCAGGACAAATGGAAGGGTCGTTTCAATGTCAGATGGATTTTTGTGAAGGACATTCCCAATAGCCAACTGCAACACATTCGTCTAGAGAACAACGAAAATAAACCAGTGACCAACTCTAGGGACACTCAGGAAGTGCCTCTGGAAAAAGCTAAGCAGGTGTTGAAAATCATAGCCAGCTACAAGCACACCACTTCCATTTTTGATGACTTCTCACACTATGAGAAATGCCAAGAGGAAGAAGAAAGTGTTAAAAAGGAACGTCAAGGTCGTGGGAAATAGAAAGTGGTTCTGCATAGACTGCAGCAATGGCTTCATCTGCTTAAGCTAAGAGGACACGATGACCTGCAAGAAAATTAGGACTTTTTTTTTTTCTTAGTTTCATTGACTTCAGAGACAATTGCAAACTTGCAGTTTATGTATTGGAATTTCACAAAAGACATAGGACTTATGTGGAAAAAGGGGAAAAAAAGGAAAAAAAGAAAAAGAAAAAACCTAAACAAAAATTCCCTCTAGGTAGTTTAGACAAAAAAATGTCCCTTTTATTTTGGCTTTGGTTGTGATTCAGAGCATAATGCTTTGGTTTTTTGTTTTGTTTTGTTTTGTTTTTCATCTTTTTACTCTATTTTTCGAATTTTTAAGTCCATAAGTGCATACAATTTTCTCTAATTTTTAAACCCTTTCCTCCCCCATTTTGACATCTGCACTTGGAGAACACTTGAGTTGTGCAGATTTTGGGTGTCCACCCCAGAAAGTGGGAATTTGATTTTTCCCTTCCGAACTGGAAGAAAATATTTATGAAGAATTTTTGTCCAGGAAAGTTTAATAACAGTGTTAACCAAGGTTGTGACTGTAAGGGTGGCGCATTTTCTCTGACCCTTTGTACTCAAAGTAAAGTACTAGGAGTCCTAAGAAATGTTCTGTTCTTGTGTATTATACTGATTAAGTCAGGATTAGAACAGTGGTAAAAACTTGTTTTCAGAAATGCATTTTGGAAGAGAAAACCTTGTAAAACATGTAGTGAATGTTTCTTCAGTTTCTTGTTCAGCCAACGAGGAAAGGGTATTGCCTTTCTTTTTCCCATTAATCACTTCTCAATAAACGGGAAAGCCTGTCGAGCATTAAAAAAAAAAGAAGGTTCTGTCATTGTGAGTTCAGTGGTCTTTCACTCCACGGTGCCTGTGACTCTGTCATGGCCTAGTCTGAAGCCTGGAGCATGGCACCTCTGCCTCGGGTTCTCCAAGCTATACAGACCATGATGAATCCTGCAGGAGCTTCGGTGCTGGAATCCAGGTAGTCATAGTCAGGTGGGTGGGAACCACTCTCCCTTTTATGAAACTTGGAACAGTCCCTTGTGTCCTCTTGCTGAAAGTGGGGGATCTTTGTCATGCCAGTTTGATGTGCATTGCTCTCAAATCATGTCAGGATATGACAGGCATATATAGAAAGAAAGAAATAGACAACGATTCCTTTGCATGTTGATTCCCTCTACATTTTAATCTCTTCTGCTTCTTTCTTATACCGCTCTGTTTTTTTTTCTTTTTTAAGTAATTCTTTTACATTTTGAATTTTTGAATGCTTCTGTTTGTACACATCCATACCTCATGCATTCAGGTCCCAACAAAGGCCACAAGGGGGCACCAGATGCTCTAGAACTGGACCTGCAAGTGGTTGTGAGGCTCCATGTAGGTGCTGAGAACCAAACCCAGCTCACCTACAAGAATAGCAGGGGGTCGTAAACACTGAGTCATTTCTCTAGCCCCTCTCTTGCTTTCTGTTCCTTGTCCCTGGTATATTCTCAAAGCACCACCCTGCCTTTTGTTTGTTCCTCTTCTTTCACCCTCGTGTGACACTGCTGCACCTATCCAGACAACCTTCAACGTTTCCGGCTTTTTCGTTCTGCTTGGCTCTGAGACCACAACTAGGAGCCAGCTACTGTGTCCCTAGTCGTATCATAGCTCTGTCCTTCAGCACACTTGGCACATTTTCTGCTTCAGAATGTTGTGAGCTTCCCACTGCCCCTCAACTTGAACTCCACAAATATAAATGAAGCCCGGCCAGAAGAGGAAGATCCCAATTTGCCTCATTTGCCACATCATGAAGAAAATCCCACTTCTGGCATGCTGACAAGTTGACAGAAAGGCTTTCCTTATCAAGGATTTCTCTTGAAGGTACAACACGGAGGTGATGCTGGGTATCTAGTGTCCTCACTCAACAATGTGGGCCCTACTTTCAGCTCTCAAAAGCTGCTGTTGGCCCTTTCCAGGGATAGGCTCCTTCTTACCACCTGCCTAAGGGTCCACTGTGCAGAGTGCAGGCCACAGAACAGAAGAGCACTCCACAGTCCTGTGCAGTGTGAGATCCTGCTCCATAAGGGCCCTCTCACCCATCTGTATGGATGCAGATACAACCTGAGGTAGCAAACACATACTGCATGAAAGGAGAGGTTAGCAACCCCTCTGACAGAGACAGAGGAGGATTACAGAGCAACAAGCTATGTGTGGTTAAGACCCAGTCTCTTGCATTGATAAAGAAAATGACTATTCTCCTACTATGTTTAGGCTATTAACCCAGACCCTAGAATATTAATACTATCTTTTCCCACCTATTTGTGATTCTTACATTTCAAGTGTGTATGTTTGTGTGGTGTGTGTGTGTGTCTGTGTGTGTTAAATGTACTAAGGGCAGCCAGAAAAGGGGCTAGAAGAATGGGCAGCAGTGGCAATATAGGACATGTGCCATAAAAGGGAAAGAAATTGTCTGGGGGGAGGCAGGAGACAGGGTCCTGTGTAGCATAGTGGAGGGGGGACTTTCCCGGCCAGAGAAAAGGGGTCTGCCCGGCCCGGGAGTGCTTTTCCTGAGCATCGGCAGCAGACATCTTGGTTCCGGGACCCAGCCAAGAGTATTCTGCACAGGCCCCAGACATCTGGCCACTTTCCCGGCCAGAGGAAAGGGGTCTCCCCGGCCCGGGAGTGCTTTTCCTGAGCATCGGCAGCAGACATCTTGGTTCCGGGACGACGCCGAGTGTATTCTGCACAGGTGAGAATACGGAATACAGAAGCTAAAAGCTTCTGGGACAGGCAGGAGCCACAGAGCTTCTAAGGCAGCCCCCTTTTCGGGCCCCAGACACCTGGCCACTTTCCCAGCCAGAGGATAGGAGTCTGCCTGGGCCGGAAACACTTGGCCTGAGCATCGGCTGCAGACATCTTGGTACCAGGACTCCTCTGAGAGTATTCTGCATAGGTGAGAGTGTAGAATACAGAAGCTAACAGGTTCTGGGACAGGCCAAAGCAACTCAGTTTCGAGACAGGTTCTGTTTTGGACCTTCATCTTCGGCCAGGAGGGAGGTCCTAAGGCCAGATATCTGTGCACCTTTCCTGTAAGAGGAGAGCTTGCCTGTAGAGAGTGCTCTGACCACTGAAACTCAGAGGAGAGAGCTAGTCTCCCAGGTCTGCTGATAGAGGCTAACAGAATCACCTGAGGAACAAGCTCTAACCAGAGACAACTATAACAACTAACTCCAGAGACTAGATGGCAAAGGCAAACATAAGAATCCTACTAACAGAAATCAAGACCACTCTCCATCATGAGAACGCAGCACACCCACCCCACCTAGTCCTGGGCACCCCAACACAAACGAAAAGCTAGACCCGGATTTAAAAGCATATCTCATGATGATGGTAGAGGACATCAAGAAGGACTTTAATAACTCACTTAAAGAAATACAGGAAAACACTGCTAAAGAGTTACAAGTCCTTAAAGAAAAACAGGAAAACACAACCAAACAGGTAGAAGTCCTTATAGAAAAACAGGAAAACACATCCAAACAGGTGATGGAAATGAACAAAACCATTCTAGACCTAAAAAGGGAAGTAGACACAATAAAGAAAACCCAAAGTGAGGCAACGCTGTAGATAGAAACCCTAGGAAAGAAATCTGGAACCATAGATGCCAGCATCAGCAACAGAATACAAGAGATGGAAGAGAGAATCTCAGGTGCAGGTGATTCCATAGAGAACATCGACACAACAATCAAAGAAAATACAAAACACAAAAGGATCCTAACTCAAAACATCCAGGAAATACAGGACACAATGAGAAGACCAAACCTACGGATAATAGGAGTTGATGAGAATGAAGATTTTCAACTTAAAGGGCCAGCAAATATCTTCAACAAAATTATAGAGAAAACTTCCCAAACCTAAAGAAAGAGATGCCCATGAACATAAAGAAGCCTAAAGAACTCCAAATAGACTGGACCAGAAAAGAAATTCCTCCCAACACATAATAATCAGAACAACAAATGCACTAAATAAAGATAGAATATTAAAAGCAGTAAGGGAGAAAGGTCAAGTAACATATAAAGGAAGGCCTATCAGAATTACACCAGACTTTTCACCAGAGACTATGAAAGCCAGAAGAGCCTGGACAGATGTTATACAGACACTAAGAGAACACAAATGCCAGCCCAGGCTACTATGCCCAACCAAACTCTCAATTACCATAGATAGAGAAAACAAAGTATTCCACGACAAAACCAAATTCACACATTATCTTTCCACGAATCCAGCCCTTCAAAGGATAATAACAGAAAAAAAAAAAAAAAACAATACAAGGATGGAAATCACGCCCTAGAAAAAGCAAGAAAGTAATCCCTCAACAAACCAAAAAGAAGACACCACAAGAAAAGAATGCCAACTCTAACAACAAAAATAAAAGGAAACAAGATTTACTTTTCCTTAAAATCTCTTAATATCAATGGACTCAATTCCCCAATAAAAAGACATAGACTAACAGACTGGCTACACAAACATGACCCAACATTCTGCAGCTTATAGGAAACCCATCTCAGGGAAAAAGACAGACAGTACCTCAGAGTGAAAGGCTGGAAAACAATTTTCCAAGTAAATGATCTGAAGAAACAACCTGGAGTAGCCATTCTAATATCGAATAAAATTGACTTCTAACCCAAAGTTATCAAAAAAGACAAGGAGGG
The DNA here is from genome assembly GCF_000001635.26 of Mus musculus. NCBI lineage: Eukaryota > Metazoa > Chordata > Mammalia > Rodentia > Muridae > Mus > Mus musculus. The sequence goes on from NC_000086.7 coordinate 70,524,230, forward strand.
ACACTTCATACTCATCAAAGGTAAAATCCTCCAAGAGGAACTCTCAATTCTGAATATCTATGCTCCAAATGCAAGGGCAGCCACATTCATTAAAGACACTTTAGTAAAGCTCAAAGCACACATTGCACCTCACACAATAATAGTGGGAGACTTCAACACACCACTTTCATCAAAAGACAGATCGTGGAAACAGAAACTAAACAGGGACACAGTGAAACTAACAGATGTCATGAAACAAATGGACTTAACAGATATCTACAGAACATTTTATCCTAAAACAAAAGGATATACCTTCTTCTCAGCACCTCATGGTACCTTCTCCAAAACTGACCATATAATTGGTCACAAAACAGGCGTCAACAGATACAAAAATATTGAAATTGTCCCATGCATCCTATCAGACCACCATGGAATAAGGCTGATCTTCAATAACAACATAAATAATGGAAAGCCAACATTCACGTGGAAACTGAACAACACTCTTCTCAATGATACCTTGGTCAAGGAAGGAATAAAGAAAGAAATTAAAGACTTTTTAGAGTTTAATGAAAATGAAGCCACAACGTACCCAAACCTATGGGACACAATGAAAGCATTTCTAAGAGGGAAACTCATAGCTCTGAGTGCCTCCAAAAAGAAACTGGAAAGAGCACACACTAGCAGCTTGACAACATATCTAAAAGTTCTAGAAAAAAAGGAAGAAAATTCACCCAAGAGGAGTAGATGGCAGGAAATAATCAAACTCAGGGGTGAAATCAACCTAGTGGAAACAAAAAGAAATATTCAAAGAATCAACCAATCAAGGAGCTGGTTCTTTGAGAAAATCAACAAGATTGATAAACCCTTAGCCAGACTCACTAGAGGGCACAGGGAAAGCATCCTAATTAACAAAATCAGAAATGAAAAGGGAGACATAACAACAGATCCTGAAGAAATCCAAAACACCATCAGATCCTTCTACAAAAGGCTATACTCAACAAAACTGGAAAACCTGGACGAAATGGACAAATTTCTGGACAGATATCAGGTACCAAAGTTGAATCAGGATTAAGTTAACTATCTAAACAGTCCCATATCCCCTAAAGAAATAGAAGCAGTCATTAATAGTCTCCCAGCCAAAAAAAAGGCCAGGACCAGATGGGTTTAGTGCAGAATTCTACCAGACCTTCAAAGAAGATCTAATTCCAGTCCTGCACAAACTATTCCACAAAATAGAAGCAGAAGGAACTCTACCCATCTCATTCTATGAAGCCACAAGTACTCTGATACCTAAACCACAGAAAGATCCAACAAAGATAGAGAACTTCAGACCAATTTCCCTTATGAATATAGATGCAAAAATCCTCAATAAAATCCTTGCTAACAGAATCCAAGAACACATTAAAGCAATATCCATCCTGACCAAGTAGGTTTCATTCCAGGGTGCAGGGATGGTTTAATATATGGAAATCCATCAACATAATCCATTATATAAACAAACTCAAAGACAAAAACCACATGATCATCTCAAAAGATGAAGAAAAAGCATTCGACGAGATCCAAACCCAGTCATGATAAAAGTCTTGGAAAGATCAGGAATTCAAGGCCCATACCTAAACATGATAAAAGCAATCTATAGCAAACCAGGAGCCAACATCAAAGTAAATGGTGAGAAGCTGGAAGCAATCCCACTAAAATCAGTGACTAGACAAGGCTGTCCACTCTCTTCATACCTATTCAACATTGTACTTGAAGTCCTAGCCAGAGCAATTAGACAACAAACGGAGATCAAGGCGATACAAATTGGAAAAGAGGAAGTCAAAATATCACTTTTTGCAGATGATATGATAGTATATATAAGTGACCCTAAAAATTCCACCAGGGAACTCCTAAACCCGATAAACAGCTTCAGTGAATTACCTGGATATAAAATTAACTCAAACAAGTCAATGGCCTTTCTCTACACAAAGAATAAACAGGCTGAGAAAGAAATTAGGGAAACAACACCCTTCTCAATAGTCACAAATAATATAAAATATCTTGGCGTGACTCTAAAGAAGTGAAAGATCTGTATGATAAAAACTTCAAGTCTCTGAAGAAAGAAATTAAAGAAGATCTCAGAAAATGGAAAGATCTCCCATGCTCATGGATTGGCAGGATCAACATTGTAAAAATGTCTATCTTGCCAAAAGCAATCTACAGATTCAATGCAATCCCCATCAAAATTCCAACTCAATTCTTCAATGAATTAGAAAGAGCAATCTGCAAATTCATCTGGAATAACAAAAAACCTAGAATAGCAAAAACTCTTTTCAAGGATAAAAGAACCTCTGGTGGAATCACCACGCCTGACCTAAAGCTTTACTACAGAGCAATTGTGATAAAAACTGCATGGTACTGGTATAGTGACAGACAAGTAGACCAATGGAATAGAATTGACCCAGTAATGAACCCACACACCTATGGTCACTTGATCTTCGACAAGGGAGCTAAAACCATCCAGTGGAAGAAAGACAGCATTTTCAACAAATGGTGCTGGCACAACTGGTTGTTATCATGTAGAAGAATGTGAATTGATCCATTTCTATCTCCTTCTACTAATTTCAAATCTAAGTGGATCAAGGAACTTCACATAAAACCAGAGACTGAAACTTATAGAGGAGAAAGTGGGGAAACGCCTTCAAGATATGGGCACAGGGGAAAAATTCCTGAATAGAACAGCAATGGCTTGTGCTGTAAGATCGAGAATTGAAAAATGGGACCTCTTGAAACTGCAAAGCTTCTGCAAGTCAAAAGACACCGTCAATAAGACAAAAAGACCACCAACAGATTGGGAAAGGATCTTTACCTATCCTAAATTAGATAGGGGACTAATATCCAATATATATAAAGAACTCAAGAAGGTGGACTCCAGAATATCAAATAATCCCATTAAAAATGGGGCTCAGTCTCTGTAACTCCTTCCATGGGTGTTTTGTTCCCACTTCTAAGGAGGGGCATAGTGTCCACACTTCAGTCTTCATTTTTCTTGAGTTTCATGTGTTTAGCAAATTGTATCTTATATCTTGGGTATCCTAGGTTTTGGGCTAATATCCACTTATCAGTGAGTACATATTGTGTGAGTTTCTTTGTGAATGTGTTACCTCACTCAGGATGATGCCCTCCAGGTCCATTCATTTGGCTAGGAATTTCATAAATTCATTCTTTTTAACAGCTGAGCAGTACTCCATTGTGTAGATGTACCACATTTTCTGTATCCATTCCTCTGTTGAGGGGCATCTGGGTTCTTTCCAGCTTCTGGCTATTATAAATAAGGCTGCTATGAACATAGTGATGGATCACAGGGCTCCCAATGGAGGAACTAGAGAAAGTACCCAAGGAGCTAAAGGGATCTGCAACCCTATAGGTGGAACATTATGAACTAACCAGTACCCCGGAGCTCTGGACTGTAGCTGCATATGTATCAAAAGATGGCCTATTCGGCCATCACTGGAAAGAGAGGCCCATTGGACACACAAACTTTATATGCCCCAGTACAGGGGAACGCCAGGGCCAAAAAAATGGGAATGGGTGGGTAGGGAAGTGGGGGGAAGGGTATGGGGGACTTTTGGGATAGCAGTGGAAATGTAATTGAGGAAAATATGTAATAAAAAAAGCATAGTGGAGGGGAAACATTAGCAAACACAAAGTACGTGTGAAAATGCCTAAGGAAACCAGTTATACTGTGTTACTTTGAAAAATGTAAAAAAATATATATATATCATTTGTGAGTCCCAACATGGAGGAATTTCTTGAGATCATGCCTACATTTGTGGGCCTCCTTCAGACCAAGGTCTCTTCTGTCCTCAGGGACATCTTATTCCACAGGAATGACAGTCCCTCAAGAAACCTGAACTCCATCCAGCATCCAGTCATCCTTTGAGAGCTTTGGACCATCAGTCCTAGGCTTGGAGCCTCCTAAATGCCAAGACTGTGAAGAGAAACACAGTCCCTCACAGGCTGAGCAGCTGCTGGCTAAAGCAGAGCATTCACCTACGAGGGGAAATCAGCAGAAATGTCAGGGCTGGCCTAGCTCTCAGAAGGGTGAGATGACAGGACCGGGCTGCCAAAAACACCTGTAATACAACTAGCTCTGAGGAGCTAGCAAGGGTAGGAGGTGAGATAGTGCCCCCTGACTGACACCTGCTTTTGCTCCAAGAAGAACACAGGAACCCTCAAGGATGCAAAAGGCAGACATTGGACATCATGAGAATGAGGGGCCTATGTCACTTACACACCCCTGTGGAGTATGGGAACAGATACCTTGGTCTGATGGAGACCTAAAACGTGATACATTGGGGGCAAGAGCCTCCTCCATTTTGGGAGCCACGAGGGCACTGTTAAGTTTTGAACATTGGCCTGAAAACAACCCTAACTGATGGTGCTGGCTGCTCATGCTTACTTCTAGCCACAGGAGGCCCAAGCTCAGTGGGATCTCTAGGCCTTTGAGCAGTGAAGACATCAACAAAATATGTAACAAGTGGTAGTGCTGTGGGCATGAAGTAATAGAAGCTAACCATTTTTGGTTGCATGTTAAGGGCTCCTGTAGTGACTCTGGGCTTAAGATGATGCCAGGAAGACTAGGGAGTTTATAAGGGCAAAATGGCCTGCTTTCAATGTGGGCCAGCTCTCTGTAGAAACTGTAGGCTTCCCAAATACAGCTCTCTTGCTCCCTATCTCCCTCCCTCCCTCTCTCTGTCTCCCTCTCTGTGTCTCTGTCTCTCTCTCTCTCTCCCTGTCTCTCTGTCTCTCTCTCTCTGTCTCTGTGTCTCTCTCCCTGTCTCTCTCTCACTCTGTGTGGTGTTTCTGTGGGTGTGTCTTTTTATGTGTGTGTGTTCCCGATCGTGTGTGCGTATGTGTGTGTGTGTGGAGTGTTCCCCAGGATATAATAATCAATCCTACCATCGACTCCTGATCTTATACTGCCCATCTACTGAGCCTATTGGTTCATTTTTGCTCTAAGAGACATGTACAGTGTAGGACCTTTTTTAGCCTAGGGTGACAAGACCAGCAAGAGTCCAACCAAGCCACTCTTCCTAGGAGACAAGGAAGAATAGCCAAAGACACTTTCTGCCTCCCCATAAGCCCATTGCTCCATAACCGCCCTAGCTCAGGGCTCAGTGACAACACTACCCCTTTATTTGCATGTTTCTACCAGCCATATTGTCTCCACCACAGTCCCAGCGCATGGAACTCCTGTGACAACATTTCTCTTCTACCACCCAGCCTAATTATCGAAAGCAATAATAATGGGGATCCAACAGAGCCAAGGTCCTCATTAATTGAGCAAAGAAAGGTACGTGCAGCCAGCACTGATCCTCTGTCTTTTGTTAAGAGCCACGGGTAAGTACTAACTTTTTGATTTTGAACACCATACCCTTGTATTCAGAGATGCCCTGGACCATGATTGATCTCCTGGGGCCAATATTTCAAACTCTTCTGCTGACCTCAGATAGCAGGACTGGTACCAGCTTCAACCGAACCTCTTTACCCCTTATGAGTGGAAGGGACCTCTCAAGATATTTTCTTGCTGTAGCTCAGGGACTGGTCTAAGAAATCCGTTTACATGTCAAAAGGGACAGCAGAAGCCAGATAATTAGCCAACAGGATTCTAGGAGAGTCAACAAAATTCTGACCTCTCATTGTTCACTTGTAGTAAGATCTGTAACAGGATCCCTTATGGTCATGCCAGGTCTATAGATCAGCTGAGGTGAAATATTGAGTGATATCAGTGTCCTCTGTTTTGCATAGTCCTGATGTCTTCCCTTGTCCTGATGCCATGTCGTTGAACCCACAAAACCATTTCCAATGCTGATGCTTCTCTATTTAACTTCTGCATCACCTTCAAGCATACCATATCCCTTAGGTTTGATGCTCTCCCATCATTACTGTCTGCCAAGGCCATGCATGCCTTTCAAGTATACTAATTATGAACTATTTTGGCCTTCACTCTTCCAGGCCATCACTACCAGCAACATTGCATCATGCCCTCTTAGTCAGGGTTGTATTCCTGCACAAACATCATGACAAGAAGCAAGTTGGGGAGGAAAGGGTTTATTCTGCTTACACTTCCATACTGCTGTTCATCACCAAAGGAAGTCAGGACTGGAACTCAAGCAGGTCAGGAAGCAGGAACAGATGCAGAAGCCATGGGGAGATATTCTTTACTGGCTTGCTTCCACTGGCTTGCTCAGCTTGCTTTCTTATAGAACCCAAGACTACCAATCCAGAGATGGTACCACCCACAATGGGCCTTTCCCCCTTGATCACTAATTGAGAAAATGCCTTGCAGCTGGATCTCGTGGAGGCACTTCCCCAACTGATGCTCCTTTCTCTGTGATAACTCCAGCCTTGTGTCAAGGTGACACCCAAAACCAGCCAGTACACCCTCAGAGCAGGAAGTCCCGTTTCTCAGCAGGATCTTCCAGCCCCTGAGCAAACTTAATCCCCAGAGGCTCCCTTCCAGACCATGTCCAAAGAACATATCCCCCTCTTCAGATGGAGGAGCATGCTTTTTCAGTTGCCCCCTTGGCTGGCTCACCTTGCTTGTCTTGCAGATCCTTCGTAACCTGCTTGATTCTTGTTGACCTGAGACTTGTTGAGCTCTGGTTAGGACTTGGCAATACCCATCATGACCTGGTGGTCCTCTTTTCTGGCCACTCTACTGGTTTTAGCATTGCAAGTTCTGCAGCCAATATGCAGTGTTGACTACCAATTATGAAACTGGGGAGGGCAAATCCTGGGAGCATATGCAAATGCCCCACTTCTCTACAGGGCAGCCATTCCAGCAAATCTCTAATGTGGGAGGTATAGCAACAAGCCATCCAGCTTGTGCCTGTTGCTGGCTACATGTGACTTTATCCTGCTTCCTTCCTGTATAGCATAAATGCAATTCAGTGCCAGGCTTTAATTGACTGTGAGCTCTCCTAGAGCATAAGGAGCAACTGTATCATCTTGGGTCATCCAAGAAGCCACAGAGGTTAGCGAGCTAACTATACGGGAGCCCATTGCCAGAACAAGACCTTGGCCCAGCCAGTTACTATAGAGATAAAGAAAATGATGTTTCCCTTTTTAGAAGTGAGGTTATTCCCGACAGTTGCTTCATATTTATGGTATATGTGGGGCCCAAGGGGACAGCAGAAGCCATACTCTATCTAGGAGTCAATGGAATGATGTTTCCATTAGTGTGTAATTGAGAGAATGAGCCTATGCCACACCATCACCCAGGTCTCAGGCATGGAAACAATTTTGGGTTAGAGAAAGAATAGAGTCCCAAGCCTGAAACCAGACAGATAGATAGACAGACTGGAATAATCAAGCTACATTGTATTCTTTTGACACTCAAAGGAACAAACCTAGACTACTTGAGGTATTACATCTCCTTGTTTCCATACCTCTCTCCTAGGACTTAACATTGCTAGAGCCAAGGTTTTTGGTTCTTTCTGTTTATAATGTACCTAAGTGCCCACCTGCTGGGATGGACCATTTCCTCAGCCTTTTACATGCAAAAGAAGTTCCTAGAGGAGAATGTCAGCCTATCAGAGCCAAGATGACATGAAATGCTTGACCTAAGAGGCAATTTCTAGAGAGTGTATATGGAATTAATGCAGCCAGGCACATAGTATGGCCCAATTCAAGATATGTTGTCCTTGTAATTCAGAGCACAAGTGGGTCACTACACACTACATATATCATGAAATTCCTTGAGGAGTCTGATTTGTCTCACTGTGCCTTTGCTTTAGACTGATGTGTGAGAAGGAGCAGGGATTTATCCTGGGAGAAAGGCCTCAGATATATAGGGGTAAGGAACCAGGGCCACTAGGACGCCTTCCTCAATAAGACCTTTGATAAAAGAGATGTAAAAGCTGTCTGCTCTGCAGAGCAGGATGTTAGTGGGGGTCCACTATAAATGAAAGATGCCATCTCTGATTTGTGGTTTAGGTGGGAAGGTGGTGATCAGAGATGGCTTGGGCCTGAATGATGGATCTCTGAGTCTGGAGGAAGTGGTGGGGAATGAGGAGGATGAAAATCTTCAGCATCTGCAAGAAAATGTAGGGTACTGCCCATTTTGACAATCCTGAATAGCCCCTGTCCGGCAGGATACATTTGTCTTTTGTCTCCTCTCTCAGGAAAGTGAGCCTTCCAAGTCTGGGGTACAACCAGAGCACAGAGACTGGCAGTCCTGTGTGCCAGAGGAGATAACCATTTTGACTAGAAATCGAGGGAAGCTGTCACGGTAAAAAATGTGAACCGGAGAGGTATTGCGGGTAAGAAGGACACATGCTCCACTATGTTCATAGCAGCCTTATTTATAATAGCCAGAAGCTGGAAAGAACCCAGATGCCCCTCAACAGAGGAATGGATACAGATAATGTGGTACATTTACACAATGGAGTACTGCTCAGCTATTAAAAAGAATGAATTTATGAAATTCCTAGACAAATGGATGGACCTGGAGGGCATCATCCTGAGTGAGGTAACACATTCACAAAGGAACTCACACAATATGTACTCACTGATAAGTGGATATTAGCCCAAAACCTAGGATACCCAAGATATAAGATACAATTTGCAAAACACATGAAACTGAAGAAGAACGAAGACCAAAGTGTGGACACTTTGCCCCTTCTTAGAATTGGAAACAATCACCCATGAAAGGAGTTATAGAGACAAAGTTTGGAGCTGAGACAAAAGGATGGACCATCTAGAGACTGCCATATCCAGAGATCCATCCCATAATTAGCCTCCAAACGATGACACCATTGCATACACTAGCAAGATTTTGCTGAAAGGACCCAGATATAGCTGTCCCTTGTGAGACTAGGCCGGGGCCTAGCAAACACAGAAGTGGATGCTCACAGTCAGCTAATGGATGGATCACAGGGCTCCCAATGGAGGAGCTAGACAAAGTATCCAAGGAGCTAAAGAGATCTGCAACCCTGTAGGTGCAACAACATTATGAACTGACCAGTACCCCTGAGCTCTTGACTCTAGCTGCATATGTATCAAAAGATGGCCTAGTCGGCCATCACTGGAAAGAGAGTCCCATTGGACATGCAAACTTTATATGCCCCAAGACAGAGGAACGCCAGGGCCAAAAAATGGGAATGGGTGGGTAGGAAAGTGTGGGGGGGGGAGGGTATGGGGGACTTTTGGGATAACATTCTAAATGTAATTGAGGAAAATACGTAATAATAAAAAATATTAAAAAAAATGTGAACAGGGTCCTGTCTTCAAACTGAGGGGTGCATAAAGCAAGTATGCCCCTGTTCCTGTGTCTGGAGAGCCCTGAGTGGGGGACTGTCCAAGCTATGCATACGAGGCTCAGATCCCAAGAAGGAACGATAATGTGTCTTTCAAGTGCATGCTGGGAACTCTGAAATCAGCAGAGATAAAGCTAGGATCCATGGCCTTTACTGCAGATCCCACACAGGGACTGATCCTACTCTGCCACAGGCTCAGTTCTCCCGAGAGCTCTACAGGGTCTCTAATAAGGAACTGCAGAAGAGTGGGAGTCCTCTTTTGAACACAGTTCTTTATCTAGTTGACTCCTGGGAAGTATTAGGAAAGGATCCCAGGGGTTGAGCAAAGGAGTTTCTACTTCAGACCATAGACAGTGGTCACCCATATCCCCCAAGAGATGTCCCTGAGGCACGGTCACACAGAAAGTCCAGAGCATGGATGTCTGTCTGAATCCCCTGCCATCCATATTTACTTTGGTATCCTCTTCTGGAAGCTGACCTGTCCAGAGAAGAGCACTTCCAAGCAGCAGAAGAGGCCATGTGCAGTTACTAGAAGAGGTATCTAGGATCTGCCAGATGTCAACGTGAGTCACCATGGTAGAATTGGATCTGTGATGGTACTGAACCTACTCTACAAGCTAGGGACCACCATGAGCCACTATGACCCTGTTCTCATGCCTTTGGAATTCTGACTGCATGGCTGCTGTGGTTGGGCCCTATACTGGCTAGTTTTGTGTCAACTTGACACAGCTGGAATTATCACAGAAAAAAGAGCGTCAATTGAGGAAATGCCTCCATGAGATCCAACTGTAAGGCATTTTCTCAATTAGTGATCAAGGGGGAAAGGCCCCTTGTGGATGGGACCATCTCTGATCTGGTAGTCTTGGGGTCTATATGAGAGCAGGCTGAGCAAGCCAGGGGAAGCAAGCCAGTAAAGAACATCCCTCCATGGCTTCTGCATCAGCTCCTGCTTCCTGACCTGCTTGAGTTCCAGTCTTGACTTCCATAGTGATGAACAGCAGTATGGAAATATAAGCCAAATAAACCCTTTCCTCCCCAACTGGCTTCTTGGTCATGACATTTGTGCAGGAATAAAAACCCTGACTAAAACAGGCCCTCTTGGGCTTCTTTCTTGATTTGGTGTGAGGCATCTCTTCGAGGAGATGGCTCACACCTAGGTTTGAATTCATGTCAGCAGTTGTGTCCGTCTTCATAGGGTTAATGGGATTCAAGGTTTGGACCTCCCCTGAGGACTGTGGGTGCTTAAAGGAATGAATGAAGTGACAGCAGAACCTGGCCATGTCCTAAAGTCCACCCTCACAGGCAGTAAGTGCCTTTCTTACCTAAGGTTCCTGTCTTAGTTAGGGTTTTACTGCTGTGAACAGACACCATGACCATGGCAAGTCTTAGGAAAAACAACATTTAGCTGGGGCTTCCTTACAGGTTCAGAAGCTCAGTCCATTGTCATCAAGGTGGAAGCATGGCAGCATCTTGGCAGGCATGGCGCAGGCAGAGCTGAGAGTTCTATGTCTTCATCCAAAGGCTGCTAGTGGAAGACTGACTTCCAGGCAACTAGGGTGAGGATCTTAAGCCCACACCCACAGTGACACACCTACTCCAACCAGGACAAACCTATACCAACAAGGCCACACCTCCAAATGGTGCCATGCCCTGATCCAAGAATATAGAAACCATCACAGTACCTCGGGATGAAAGGGGTGGGTGTCTTTGGTCAGATGAGGTCTAGTGGAAAAGGAAGTTGTCAGGAAGGATAGATAAGATGAATGCATGTAAGCTGTGCTTCAGGAAACCCTGTCTTAGTAGAGATGATTCTAGGTCATGTGGGCATCACTTGAGACCCCACACAGGTTTTGATGGGATACAATACCAGCTCAAGTCTTCTGGGAGTGTTGTGTTTCTCAGGGAGCCGATGAAAGAGATCTAAGCTGGACATTTCAATGAGGCACACTGTTTCCCAATCAGGACATGTTCTAGTGAGAACTCCATGGACTGTGTAAGGAAACTCCAGTCCAAAGCACAGGGTGGGACTCACCAAAGTCTTCCCTGTCACTCAAAGAGTCCTGTGCAGAGATGTCAGCCTGAGCCTCATACCTGGATCTCGGGCATTAGTTCAGAAGGGTTGTTAAAAACACCTTAACACAGGTCATCTGAGGAAAGATCACGTGTGTTAAGACTCAAGGTGAGAACTGAGGGAGGTTCATTGGACAAAGTTAGGATTCCAGACCTCTCCCTGCCCTCCTGCTATCTATGGGAATGCCTTGACACTTTGGTTGGATTCCTTTCCCTTCCCCTTGCTTCTGTCTCTCAGAATTGGAATTTGTCTTGATGAAGGTGAGCAACACAGCAAAACCAGAAACATCCTAGATATGGCCATGTATCAGGATGAGAACCAGTCTGGTCTCCAATCCTTGAACTAATGGGCCACACTGAAGGGGGCTGCCTGGAATGTGAGGTGCCCTCACTGCATTCTGTACCATCTCAGAGACAGACAGACATCTTATGAGACTTTGCCACAGGCAAGAAGAAAATTTTACTCAAAGGGCCATCTCTCGTTCCATGTGGGCCCATGCAGCACAGAGTCCTTTGGTCCTAGAGCCATACACAAGCATAATTGTGGAACAGGCATTTTTGATTGCTGCCTGAGGTACATCTCTCAGAGTCCATTCACCCTTTCTCCATCAGGCCTGGGAGTCTTTCCCACATGCACACAATCCTGCCCCTTTTCCCAAGGAAAACAAGCACAGATCCTAATGGGAAGAGCAGTGCTTTAACCTCCTGGAGAGCACTCAGTTCCAAAGGGAGGCAAGGGACCTGGAGGGTGGGTGCCCAGATCCAGAAACCTGGGGCAGGATGGAGGGATGTGTCTCCTGGTGGAACACCAATTTTCCCTGAGTTCTCTGAGAGCCTCCTCTCCTGCCACTACCAAAGTCTCCATTGTAAGGACACCATCTGTAGGGGCCTCTGGAAATGAAGAGGTGTGCCTGCCCAGATTTACCCCTGCAGGGCAACCTGACTTGAAAGAGTTTGGGTTTGGTGCAGTTCCTGCTCATCACATACAGGAGGAAGCAGCAGCAGAAACTAGGGCGGAAACGCTGGATGGGGCCTAAGAGATTATGAGGATTACTATCCTGCGATCACAAGTAGGGCCTCTGAGTCCACGAGGCAGGCCTTTGGCTCGCACAGGGTACAAGTGGACCCAATTGTCCACTCTTCCTGTCTTGTCTCTACCATAGGGATCTCCTGTGATAGGAAGCTGCATGGAGTTCTGGGCACACCCAAGCCAGGCCTGCTCATAGTGCTCATCATGTTCACTGAGGGCACCTGCGTCTGTGAGGCGATAGTCTGGCGTGGGATATGTACTGTGGGGCTGGATTTCAAGAGGGTCCTTTCCATGTGGAGAGCTCAGGAGTCTCACTACTGGGAATTTTGTGCAGGAAGGGTACCCGGCATACATCCAGGTACCTGACAGGGATGCTCCTAGCCAAGAGTTTCTGTGGGGCACATGGGCACAAACCCAAATGATCAAAGTGAAAATCTTGGAATTTTTTGCCAACACAACTGGGAGTAATCCTAGAGGCTATCCCTTCAGGTATGGAGATGCTTTGAGAGATCAGACAAAGAGAACCTGGATCAGGTTCGCCCAGCAGGTGGTACTTGTGCTCTGACTGGGCCCCATTCTAGTGCACTGGCAATTGCCATCCAACATCAGGTCAGACAGAGTCATTGGTCTCACTGCTGTGCCCTCATTTGGGAGCTGGTGGAAAGAGACTGTGAACCCTTTCATTCTTCCTCTACTGAGTGGACAACTTGTGATTTCTTGGTTTTCCAAAATGTTGCTGCTTTGTAAAGTACATTAGATGGAGATGTTTTACACTTATTAATGCAATTAATGAGACACTCAATTTCCTTTTCTATGATGTAGACCATCATCCGTTTGAAAACACATAAGTAAAGAGTCTAAATTGTAGCATGTTACATGACATCAGGTCATTCAAACAGGTTTTTCTTGGGTAGTGGGAAAGAACTTGTCATTTTCATGAAGAATACACTAATATTGTTAGTTTTTTCTGCCTTATGATCGTCATCATCTCCTATTCTCATTAACTAAGCAAGTCCAAACATAAGTGTGATGGTTTGTATGTCCTTGGACCAGGGAGTGGCACCATCTGAAGGTGTGGCCTTGTTGGAATAGGTGTGACCTGGTTGGAATGGGTGTGTGACTGTGGGTGTCGGTATAAGATCCTCACCCTAGTTGCCTGGAAGTCAGTCTTCCACTAGCAGCCTTTGGATGAAGACATAGAACTCTCAGCTCCTCCTGCACCATGCCTGCCTGGATACTGCCATGCTCCCACCTTGATGATAATGTACTGAACTTCTGAACCTGTCAGCCAGCCCCAATTAAATGTTGTTTTTTATAAGACTTGCCTTGGTCATGGTGTCTGTTCACAGCAGTAAAACCCTAACTAAGACAATAAGTATAGAATTAGAACCTTTGTCCCTACTTGAAATCTTCTTTTTTTTTGTTCCTTTATATTAAAGTTTATTACATCTGCAAAATCTACTGTACATAACCCACTGGATTAAGTAGCGTTTTGCCAAAAGCAAAAGACTCTCACTCTTTGGGAAACATTTCTGACTCCAGCCTGGAGGCGGGGCCACAGGAGCTGAAGGTGAACTTGGTTCTTGATGGAGGAACCAGTGCCAGCCATACTCAAGATGTGTCTTGTCAACTTCCGGGAGAAAGGGTGACTAGAGATGGTACCAAAGGTGGGAGACGCTTGGGTACCCTTGCCACCCCTCCCCCAAAACTCTACAGTCTCCTCCCCTCCACTCCTAGACTGTGAACTTCAAGTAAGTTCTCACACAGTCTCTTCCAATGTCACGGTGGCCCAGGCCAAGGCCATGGCCCTGAGTCCATGCACACAGGCATGACTGGTCAAGAGGTGGCTATTCCACAGTATCCTGGACTAGCCAGCCTACTTTACGGGCCACTAAAAATGGGGCACCATACAGATAGTCCATATACTGTTGTAAGCATGAGCAACAAACTCAGAGACAACACACAAACTAAGCCTACGTTTTGGCATCCGGATTTGGTTCTTCTAGGTTAAAAACAAAAACAAAAAGCAAAAAAAAGTCTTATAAACCCCAATTCGGTCTCCTGAATGTAGATTAGGGAAGCGAGGTGAGGGACACCAGTCAACAGACTTGCCTTACCCCAGTAATAAGGTCTGCTGGGGCTCTGAACAGAGAAATTAGAGAAAATATGGGCAAAACCAAGTTGTCTAAAGTAGACCTCCCCACAATGAAGATTGGATTCCAAGGAGCCCAGGCCTCCATCCCCCACCACAGCACGGCCAGCCCTAGCGGTCTCTATGGGTAAGTGCTATGGCTTGTCAGCAGAGGCCTCTCTCCTGTCCTCAGGATCCTCCACCCACAATACGCCATCTAGGTCCAAAGCAGTCGGGTCCCCTTTCTGTCCAGAGCTGGGTCTACTCCCATTTGGAGAAACCAAGTCAGAAGAGTGGACGACAGGTGTGGTTGTGGTAGAAAGATCAGATGCAAGAAACCCTTTGCACCCAAGCTTCTAGGCAGAAGTCAAAGGAGGGGAATCAGTTCCCAGCACACCCTGGGACCGCTCAGGCAGGAACAGCTGGAAGGGTCTGGGTGCAGAGGAGATGACCCAGTGATGGGGAGGCCAGGGCTTGAAGTTTTTCACAGAAGAGGCAAGTGGGAGCCTAGTGAGTGGCAGGGGTTGGGGGGTGGGGGGGGGGGGTCGGAGAAAGAACTATTTCCCCATCAGGCATAGAACTCCTCCTGCTTGGTGGGTTTCTGGTAGGCACCTCCATTGGCTTGTTTGGGCTCCTCCAAGGAGTAGCTGCCTTCGTCCCTCCGCCAGGTTGCATGCCCCCTTGTGGATGAGATGTGACAGCTGACTGGGCTGTGGTAATTCTGACTGTTGAGGCCTGTTGGGTGATGGGGAGCTGCATGGTCTCCCTGGGCCTGGTGGTGCACTCCTTTTCCTTGTCCCGAGTAGTGAAGCCAGGCTCTGCTTCTACATGGAGCACAGGCTCCATGGGCTTCTCTCTGGTTTGCCGAACAGAGGCAAAAGCAGTCTCCGTGTTGCTGCTGGTGGGCTCTGGAGCTGTGGGAGTGGCCCTGACAAAGTATCTGGCAAGCACCCGTGCTGGAGCCAGAGACTTTATCAGAGTCATCCCCAGAGCCATCCTGATCTTCAGGAGGAACATTTACAGCCACAATTTGCGGGAGGGCAGGCTGCAGGCACAGCTCCAGTGCACAGAGCCAGAGCCAGAGCCAGAGCACTGTCCTTCTCATGCTGCCCAGACCTGCGGTGGGAGCTCGGTGGGCTTCGTGGATCTGAGTTGCCAGTTGCAGGGAGATCCAGGCCGGTTCTGCTGATTACTCTGCGCTTTGCTCCTGCCCAGCTCGCTGCACTCTAGAACGAGGGCTGTAGGTTTCTCTTGAAATCTTCAAAGAGCACATGCTCTGCAGCAAGTACAAGAAGTACAATGGTTGCATTTGTTTTCCTTTGGTTTTGAGGTCAGCATTTAATTAATTATTTATTTATTGGCTTTATATCTCAGGATCATCTTCTCTTCTCATAGTGCCCCTTCACACAGATGTGGCCCCAATTCCTCCATCCTCACCCCTAATAGGAACCCCCATGCCCTGGTACCTGCTGTCACTACAATACAAGGTACATTCTCTCCATTGGAGGCCAGACAAGGTGGCCCAGTTAGGGGAAGGGGATTCACAGGCAGGCAAGAGATTAATGGGCAGCTCTTGCTCTAGGTGCTGGGGGACCTGCATAAAGACCAAGCTGTACATCTGTTATATTTGTGCAAGGGTCCTAGGTCCACCCTTTACTTGCTCTTTGGTTGGTGGTGCAAAGAACTCATATTGTAGTGACTGCTCCCAATGACCAACCACATGTGTCTGGTGGTAAATAATTGGATAGGAAAAAAATCTTTGAGGCTCTAGCCCAGTGTTTTGTGGTTGGTAATTGCAGTATGAATGTTATTGGATATTAAAAAAAATCTTGGGTGGTGATAGGAAAATAATTTTAGGTACAAAAATTCTTCAAATTTCTTCTGCTTGCTATACTACTGTTGTATTAAGTCTTTGAGAGTTCAGAGTTTTAACAACAATCAATGGAATCTGAGAAACTATTAGCCAAATGCTGATAAACATTCCAATACATGACCAACTATCATAGTCACAAATTCAAGATTTTAAGTTTCCTTAGATTGTCCTTTAAATATAGACTTCATATGTTTCTCATCATGTACACCCAGTCTTCTGGATCGATGGAAAAGCCCTTCTTACCCCTTGTGCTCCACAGAATTTTTCTGTCTTTGCTGAGCTCACCTTAAGGAATACTCATGTTTTTAAGAAAAAAAAAATATCTACCAAGCCATTAGGATAAAGATGATCTCCAGTACCTTTTTCTATATCATGGACTTCAATAAAGAGTAGCCCTTAACGTGTTTAAAAATCTCCTTTTTTTTTTTTGTAAATTTAGAAAGGTCATTTTAAGCTTCAGGAAATCCACTCAGACCTATTTCTTATGGGTCAAGTGGATTACATCCCAATAAGTTCCCCTGTCCATCAATAGCCTAAGTTTCCCACCTGTTGCCTATTCCAGGGGTTAGGATTTCTCCCTGTTCTCAGGAGCTCTTGACCAGCCTTTCTTCCTCTCTTTCTGTCTTCTCCCCTCCTCCTTCTCTGCCTCTACCCCTTTCCAGGTCATCACTCACTTCTCCCTCAATAAAACTTTTGCATAGTAGGCCTGTCACATGGTGTGATTCCTTAGAGGGAAACCCTGCCAGGGCCTGCCAGGTTCTCCTGCTGTCAACTCATTGTACTGCGTTATATTTCCTAACAGTTCAGGCTCTAGGAGCCTCTAGGATCCAGGCTAGTTGATTCTGTGAGTCTTCCTCTGGAGTCTCTATCTGTTTCAAGTTCCTCAGTCATTCCCCCATCTCTTCCACAAGACTCCTCGAGGTCCATCTTATGTTTGGCTGTGGGTCTCTGGATCTCTTTCCAATAGCTAATGGGTGTAGCAGCTAAGAGGACAACTATGCTAGGCTCCTATGTGCAAACATAGCATCATTAGTAGTGTCAGGGATTGGTCCTTGCCCATGGGATGGGTCTCAATTTGGAGCAGTCACTGGTTGGCCATTCTCTCAGTCTCTGATTCATGTTTGCCTTTCATGTCTTGTAGGGAGCACACATTTTGAGTCAAAGTTTTTGTGCGTGGGATGCTGTCCTTGTCCTTCCACTGTGAGTTCATCCTGGCTACAGGAAATGACCACTTCAAGATCCACATACTCCACTGCTAGAAGCCTCAGTGTGAGTCACCCCTTAAGGAGCCCAGGGGATTCCCTCTATCTGAGTTCTTTGTCACATCCTAGCAATTGCCCCTCCAAGACCAATTTTGATTCTCTCTCCCATGCATCTGATCCTGACCCACACCTCTCTCCTTCCCATCTTTTTGGCCACCCAATACCTTTGCTACATCCATGCCCAACATCTATTTCATTTCCTCTTGTGAGGAAGATTCCACCATCATCCTTTTTTACTCCTTGTTATTTGGCTTTTTTGGTTCTGTGGAGTGTTGCCTGTGTATCCTGTACTTTATGGCTGTCACTTATAATTGAGTACACACCATGTATGTCCTTTCTGGTATGTGTTACCTCACTCAGGATGACATTTTCTAGTTCTGTCACCTGCCTGCAAAGTTCATTATATCTTGGTTTTTAAGAGCTGACTAGTATATTTCATTGTTTAGATGTACCACATTTTGTGCATCCATTACCAGTTGAGCAAAATCTGGATTGTTTCCAGTTTCTAGGTATTACTTTGTAAGGCTGCTATGAGCAAAGTTGAGAAAGTATCCTTATAGGAGGGTGGACCATCTTTGGGGTATGTGCCCTGGAGTTGTACAACTGGGTTTTGATGTAGGTCTATTCTTGCTGTTCGAAGAAACTGCAAAATTGATTTTCAGAGTAGCTTTACAAGTTTGTCCTTTCACCAGCAATGGGGGAATGTTTGCCAGGCTCCATATCCTAGCCAGCATATGTTAAAGCCAAGTTAACAGAAGGATGTGGGCCCTCAGAGTTCAGCTGGTGTCCAACAAGCTGAGGGATTTAATGGTGTTTGTTTCTGAAGTTTACCTGAGGCCAGTTAGCTATCCTGTGTCCTGTTGCACTACATATCCTCTGGTATGTCCTGGAGAACTGTAATAGTAACACCACCCCAGGGTCAAGAGGACTGGTAGAGCATTGTAATGGAAATAACAGCCCCCTCTTTTGCTCTGGTTCCCCTCACATGAAGTACTGCACCAGGACCTTGACATGTCTGACATGTTCCAGTAGTCCTGATGGGTAGCCTATCAGACCCTCTCCCCAGGTGAAAAGTGCTGAGGCTCCCAGCATGGGGATTTCCCCATTTGTGCCTTACAGGTTATGGGGTTGTCGGGAGCCCAGGCTTTCTCATCTTTCCAGACCAACACCAACCCATCAACTCTCAGCATATCCACCAGAGCCAAGTCTGGTCTCACAGGTACCTCTGATTTCCCAGATGTGCTGGAATAGCCTTGGGGAAAGATCCTCTCAGGATCCCTAAAGTTGACAGTTACACTCACAAGATGAGTAGAATCAGGGAGGATGGGGGATTCCTCAATGTGAGGAAAGAATGGGAGTATCAGGGACAGAGATGTTCACAGAATGTTTTGGGGACAGAGCCAGGAGACCAGGAATTCCCAGCCGAGGGACTGTCATATGTTAGCTGCTGCTGAAGGGGTAGTCTGAAGTAGATCACCAAGTGTGACAGGAGAAGGATGGGAAAGGCAGGCCTAGGACAGCACAAGAATTATGTACTTATTATTACCCATGGCAAGTCCTGAGCTATGGTTAGAATAGTCCTCCAAGTGTGTAATAAGGTTACATGGGTATAGGTTGTGGTAGGCAAACACCAACAGGGCTCACTCTATTATACAAAACTGGTCCCCTGACCAGGAACCAGTAATTGCCAACAGTTCAGCAGAGAGCAGTAGAGCAGTGTTCTGAGTCTTTTTATCTCAACTTGGCAAAGTCTTAGAGGAGGGAACTACTAGTGAGAAATGCCTCCATAGGACCCTGCTGCAGGCAATGCTCATATGGCATTTGTATGACTGGTGAATGATGGGGGAGGGCCAATCCATTGTGGGTGGAGCTTTATCTGGCTTGGCAGTCCTGGGTTACAGAGGAAAGAGTGGGCATAGGAACTATCATTAAACAAATGCGGTTATCCACCTGATAGTAGTGAGGCTGGAACTGTTTCCAAAGAAGGTAACTGCAAGGGGCTGGAGAGCAGGGAACTGGGGGGCTGGAGGGAGGGTAGCAGGAAGGACCTCAGGGAAGAGAGGAGTGACGTAATTCTATTCAAAGTGAAAACATTATTAAAAAGAAAATTAACTCTATCTCTAAAACAAAAGAGATGTTGCTGTGTTAGTAAGGGACAAAGTTTGTATTTAGGAAATCTAAGAAATCTAAGCCACCTCCAGGGACATCGTTCCAGTGGGCTCTGTTTCATTTCTTGCCTTGTAAGTGCAGGGTCTTAAAAGGAAATGCATGCATACAGTCTTCCCACCACCACATTGGTTCAGTCTAGAGCACAGGGCTGTGTCAAGCTTGGCTGTCCATGCTGAGTCAGCTCACCAGCCCCAGATCAAAGTTCTTAAATGAAGGCTCAGAAGTATGTAAAAGTTCCATCACAATGGAGCAAGCCTGAGTCTAGACCTGGGCTAAACCTACTGTTCTAGACTGACCTTGGGCTGAAAGACCTGGGTACAACATTTTCCTCCAGTCCTCATTTCCTTCTTTGAGATAAAGGATGAAAATCCTTCTTTGTACTACTCCCTTACCCCCACCACACCAGCTTGAAACAAAGGGCTGCCCCTGAGATACACCAAAGTGTACCACATAATAAAGAGAAAAGATCCTTTAGGTCTGGGTTGTGGCTTTCTGATATAGGCCTGTATCTCCCTACATATACTGATACTAAAGATGAGATGACTTAAGTCTCAGTCACTCACCTGTGGTGGAGGGTGACTGTCTTTTGGTCCTCTCACTCTACCACACACACACACACACACACACACACACACACACACACACACACTCATCTGGCACCCTGGTACCTTTCACATTTGAATTTCCATAGTTCCTTTTAGCTAAGCAAGTAGCAACTTTCCTCAGGGTCATTGAATATGGTTAAGTCAGGCCACAAAATCTAGTGGGCCACTGAATAGCAAAATGTCATCTATGGAGAAGAGAGGAAAGGCAGTGCCAATTCTATTGTGCTCCCCAGAACAAGATTTGGTAGCAAACGGAAGTGTACATGGAAAGTCAAAGGATGTGTGCCCCTCTAATCACAAAAGTGTTTAGAATAAAGTATACTCAGTTTGTCCTACTTGGGCATAGCACTACTCCAACTTGTAGTGAAAACCATTCCTTACTAGGACCTATGTGAACAGACACAGCCAGCCAGCAGGAGCAGTTGGAAGAGACCAATGCTAACAAAGAAAGGAGTGTGTGTTGGGACAGGTAGGTGGTGAAAGCAAGGCTAGACCATGTGAACTGGAAGGTAGAGTCCTCTAGCAACCTATCTTAGCTGAGTAGTCTCAGTATTGCTGAAGTTTGGACTAATTTCACACTGGCCCTTTGGCAAAACAGAGTTGAAAGAAACTGATCCCTGTGGCCCCCTGATCTCCACCTCTTGAGGAATGGAAGAAGAAATAGTATCTGTTGGTCAGTTCATGAAGGAACTGCATGTGGGTCAGTTCATGTGCCTGTTAGAACACTGAAACTATTTTGGAAATCTGCTCAATTTTATTCACTTTTTGACAACTCCCCTACACTGAGACATGGCTCCCTCTCCAGACTGCCCTTGGGCCACATTGTGACATCATGTGACAAACAAAGAGGATGATGACTTCATCAGATGGTTGCCACACTCCTGATGCTAGCTAGCACTCAGTGGCCACTACTGGTCGAACAACTGTCTTAGAAAGTCAGGCAGTCTAGAATGTCTTGATTTATGTTTAATGCTGCACAATCCAGAATAGACCGGATGGCCATGGAAGACGGCATCACACCAGAGCAGGCATTTACCAACCAAACAACAGCTGCAGGCAACCCCTCCATGGGGCCTCTGAGACCACATAAAAGGAGCAACATACCTGTAAGTGCCCCAGCCGAAAGTCCAACTCAGGCTACACATAAACCATGTAAACTTGTCTCCTCGTATAATGACACAGAATATCCTTCAGCTACTATTGATATGGACGTACCTGGGTATGAGCGCACCAGCCACTCATGTTACCTTAGATATGGCCGGACGTTGTCTTCATACGACCCATGCAGATACATCCTGAACGCTGCCCTTTCAGTCATAACTGCATGGGAGAACACTCTGGAGGAGGAGGAGGAAGAGGAGGAGGAGGAGGAGATGGAGGAGGAAGATGAGGATGAGGAAGATGAGGAAATGGAGGAGGAAGATGAGGATGAGGAGGAGGAGATGGAGGAGGATGAGGAAGAAGAAGACAAGGAAGGAGAGGATGAGGAAGAAGAGTATTATACAATGGAGGAAGAGGAATATGAGGAGTATGAGGAGTACGAGGAGGAGTGTGAAGACGATGATGATCATTACACGGAAAACAACTGTATAATCTGTGCTCTATTCAAATTCATCCGTATGCTCTTCAGCCCAGGGAGAGGTACTGCCTGAGAATAACTACCTTTTTCTCTGTAACAGAAAATGTTTAATTCTTACTTCAAAAAATAAACCCTGTGGCAGTAAATTAAGATCTTAAATTTGAGCCTAGAGTCTGTGTGTGATTCTAAGCCTGGACACTGTTCCCAAGCCGAGCCTGCCACACACTTGGGTCAGCCTAGCCCTTTCATGGACAGCAGCAGCATTTTATGCCCTTAGCATCATGGTGCAGAAGGGTGTGGTTACTGACCTAGTGGTGTCATCTCACACTACTGAGGTGTCTCAGAACAGGAGAGTCCATTCTCCTGGGTCCCTACTTTCAGTAGATATTACCAGGAAGTTTCAGGGCAGTAGCTGAGGGTGCCTACCCAGCATCTATTAGTCCTGAATAAGCATACTTCAAACTAGGTGCCTATCTGCTAAGGGATGAAGAGTACTATACCCTGGCCCCTGAGATGTCAGCCCCTCCTCTTGGGGGTGGAAAATTGCCTGATGCATGAGAAAGACAGACTTTAGAAACATTGCAAAGAATCTGCAAAATATTACTACATAATGTCCACCACCTAAAACTTCTTAACTCACCCCAAGGAACCAGAGCTGTACTTTGGATTTTTAAGAAATATCTGGGTGAGACTCACTCCTCCTTGCCTGGGCGATCCTCTAAGTAGAGCTCTTACACTGTAAAAAGACTGGATATGGTTGGGTTTCTCCATGGGTTTTTCTCTTCACCATAAGTTTCCCAGGGTAGGGATGTCAGCTCAGTTCCTGGTTCTGGACTGAAATGTCAACATGGGTAAGCATGCATGGAGTGTCTCTGTGAGGTTCAGGGAAAGACAGGCAACATTATATATCTCGAATACCCAGACAACAGTAGGACCAAAGTCAGCTTGAGCACAGAAGTCATTTCCTGGTAGTTTTCCATTTCCATGAGTGCCAATATACTTGGGTCTGTGTTCTCAAGGCCAGAGGGGCAAAGCAGGAGGGAAGTACTTATTGTCATCCCCTG
Source organism: Mus musculus (assembly GCF_000001635.26). Classification (NCBI taxonomy): domain Eukaryota; kingdom Metazoa; phylum Chordata; class Mammalia; order Rodentia; family Muridae; genus Mus; species Mus musculus. The sequence goes on from NC_000086.7 coordinate 70,547,294, forward strand.
CATGAGAGCATAGCAGTCTGGATGGATCTGGGAAAAAACACAGTGGGTGGTTCTCTGCAAACAAAATGTGACTCAATATTGCCTTGGCTTTAGAGTCTGCACTGCAATACTGAGTTGGCAGGGTTGTCATTTAGCAGCTGAATTTGCACCAGATATACCACCTCCTCCATGCCCACAGTGGACTCTCTCTCATCGGCAAGGGATCAAGCTTTAAAAACCACTCTAGCCATGCTGTGTCCTTGTTGCCTGTCACATACATTGGAGTGTGACACAGTCATGTACACACAATAAAAGGCCATGAGTTGACTTTAGTTTACACACTTTAGCTCTAGGACCACAAACAGTGACAAAGGCTCAGGATTGAGCAGGAATTATTCCAGTCTGTGGAACCCTGCCCAGCTCCTCTGGTAGGCCTTAAGATGGCTGTTTCAGGAAGGTTCAAGACACATTCTGCAGGTCACACTAAAAGATATCCTAAGGACTCCTTCCTAAGCTGTCAGCAGCATGCCCTTCACACTTGCAGGGAGCATCTGTCACCACGCTGTCAAATCTGCACCCTAGCCAGGGCAAGGACTCAATCCCCTTACAGGCCATTGTCCACTTCCCTGTTTTATGGTGTTGCCATCTCTATGAGCATTGTGATTGCTGACAGTACCATCCTGGTAGGGACTCAGCATGGAACAGCAACACAACTCGCAGTCTGATTCATTTGAGGGCAAACCCAACCTAAAGCTGTTGGGAGGAGGAACTAGCAATGCTGCCCTTCCTCAGACCCCTGGGTCAGGACAGAAACACATCACAGCCCATCTCTTCAGACTCAAAGCCATGTTCCATGTTACCTGACACTCCATTGAACTTGACGATACAATGCCTCTCCTTGCACAGGACAAATGTTCATCTGCTTGGTGACATGATTAATGCAAAGGGCTGACACTGAATTAACTGGTACCTATCTATGGGATTCTGGGGGAGCTAGCAGGACAGGATAGGCCCTTGTAGACAATAACACTGAGAGGACAATGAGTGGTCAGTGATGACAGAGGTCACCATTCCCTAGGGGAATACACAGGAGAGAGAGACCCCTAGGCCTACTAGGCAGGGGGCTTTAGAGCTTCATGAATTGGCACTAGCACAGAGGGACATTCTTTGTGCCTCTGATTTTCATGCTTGTGTCTGCTTTTCATGCTTGTCTATGTCACTGCTACCAGTATTCTTAGCTCACCAGAAGAGATATGAAAACAGATGTCTTGAGAAATAGTCATGATTGCCTCAACCATGACTTGCTTCTGGAACACATGAGGCATCTGTCAGCAGGTCAGAAAATATCTTCAGTTAGTGGATTGAGATATTCTCCCAGGAAGGCAGGATCTAACTTGAGAAAAACGACCTCTAGCCAGACTGAAGACATCTCTTCAGATACAGGAGCAGAAAGGGTTTGGTGCATTGACTCGTGTTGATGATAATGTAGTTGGCAAAACACATGAGGTATTATGTCACAGGCCACACAGACGGGCAGTCCTCAAATCTTGTGTCTTGGTGAGCTCACAACCTCATGGGAAATATGGCCTCGTTCATGTGAAGAACCAAGGTGGCTTTCAGCCTGTGTGGACTCACACTTAGAAGGATACTGGGTGTAAAGATCTGGCATGAGGCATGGGCTGGCAAGGGTGGCTTCTGGCCAGTCCTGCATGGACCCTGAGTCACACAAGAGGGAAAACTACAGGTAGAGGTGGGTTTGTGGAGGTTCAAGCTCACAGGCTCTCGGCCAAAGGTTCCTCTTTCTCAGAAAGAGTGTGTCCCAGAAACTTAACTCTAGGGATCACTCAGTCTTTAACTATGAGCCAGACATCTACCATCTCCATGCTTCGCAGACAGACTTCCAATCCAAGGGTGAATGGCTCTTATATTCAGGTGAATGAATGTCTAGGGCCAGGGATGAGCACACATGGCCAAGTTCCGGCCCACACGGTATGCCTGCTGATGTGGAATCCAGTGCACACCCCATCCCCAGTTGACTGGAATTTCCAGACATAAGCTCGGATGCTTTCATCCAAACTCGGACAGCTCTTATACAAGAGGTACAAAATGACACATAGCAACACGTGTACCTTGGTGTGACTCTAACTAAGGAATTGAAAGATCTGTATGATAAGAACTTCAAGTCTGAAGAAAGAAATTGTACTGGCTAGTTTTGTGTCAATTTGACACAGGCTGGGGTTATCACAGAAAAAGGAGCTTCAGTTGAGGAAATGCCTCCATGAGATCCAGCTGTAAGGCATTTTCTCAATTAGTGACCAAAGGATGAGGTCTCCTTGTGGCTGGTGCCATCTCTGGGCTGGTAGTCTTGGTTCTATAAGAGAGAAGTCTGAGCAAGCCAGGGGAAGCAAGCCAGTAAAGAACATCCCTCCATGGCTTCTGCATCAGCTCCTGCTTCCTGACCTGCTTGAGTTCCAGTCCTGACTTCCTTTGGTGACTAAGAGCAATGTGGAAAATGTAAGCTGAATAAACCCTTTCCTCCCCAACTTGCTTCTTGTTCATGATGTTTGTGCAGGAGTAGAAATCCTGACTAAGACACTTGGTGATCAACTTCAGACTACCCCTTCAGCAGCCCCTATTCTATGACAGTTCCTGGGTTGGGAATTCCTAGGCTGGGAACTCTGTTTTGGCCTTACCACCTGAACTATTCTACTTTGTGTTCCTGTAAGGAAAGGCCTGAGACAGAGTCTCAGTGCCATGTTTTTTGTATGATTGGGGTCTTTGGTGAGGCTTACATGTTCTGACAGAACTAACCATGCATGATTCAAAGCATGAAGGAAAGGAGACACAGTGGGCTGGAGTCCCACAACCTCTCTAAAATTCTCATGCTTTAAAAACATAAGGACTGTACCAAAGTTCAGTCTAAATACTTATGATTGTACCCATATGTAAATGCACTCTCTTCCTTAATCAAGAATATAGAGGTTCGGCTGATCAAGATGCCCAGAGTAAATAATGGTTGGTTGAATGCTCAGCCTTAAACAGGCCATTCATCCCATCCCATCTAAAGCTGTGGAGAACAAATTTTGGCCTCTCTTCAGGGTCTCCAGTCCTGTCATATGCTACCAAGCCCCCAAAGCCCTCCAGACTCACCAATCCATGCCATGAAATCTAGTGCCACCTGGCTGACTACCAAGTTCAGCTGCCAGGACAAGGTGGCGCCTTGGCCACCTCTGGAGCAGAGTTTCTGAGTGCTAATGCTGAGGGCATACTTCACAGAGGGTTTCACCTCCGTGATGCTGGTGATCCCCACTAAATTATCAGTTCCAGCCAACCAGCATTGAGTATCCCAGTATAGGAAACGTTTCATTTGAGTGCTGCTTGCTCCCTGTTATTCACAGCCAATCAGTCTGTCCCAGATCATCAGTACCACAGATTCTTAAAATATACCAGGCCTCCATAGAGTCTTTCAGTGATCCTGTGACTGCTCTCTGGCACCTCACAAGCCAGGCCTCCATCCTCTGCATTGTTCTCAGCTTTCTTATCTTCCAAGCTACCACAGAACAGCTCACCAAACTTAGGCAGCTCAATAGATTTTTTTTTTCTAGCCAAATTTCTCATGTCCCACAACCCTCCCCTAAACAACATAGTCAGGTCTGTCACAGCTGTGCACCACTTGTGGTGCCAATTTCTGTTTTGGTTAGTGTTGCTACTGCTGAGTTGAAATACTATGACCACAAACCACTTGGGGAGGAAAGTGCTTACGCTTCCACATCATAGTCTATCATTGAAGAAAATCAGGACTGGCGTTCAAACAGGGCAGGAAATTGGAGACAGGAGCTGATGCAGAGGCTGTGGAGGGGTTCTGCTTAATTGCCTGCTTTCCATGGCTTGCTCAGTCTGCTGTCATATGTAACCCAGGTCCCCAAGCCAGATGAGGCTCCACCCACAATGGATAGGCCTTACCATTTATTCACTAATTAAGCAAATGCCTACAGGATAGCCTGCCTCAGGATCTTATAGAGGCATTTTCTCATTAGAGATTCCCATCTCTCAGACAACAATAATCTTTGCCAAGTTGAGATAAAACTTGTCAGAAGGGGACTCTACTGTTCTATGCTGAAATTACAGGTTCCTGTTTGGGGGAGGGGGAGCAGTCATTGCTTTCAGTTCTGTATAAGACAGTGAGCTCTGTAGGTGTCTGCCTACCACAACCTATACCCATGAAGATAGGTTATTACACACTTAGCTCAGGACTTGTCATGGATAATAAGTACATAATTCTTATGCTGTCTGTCCTAGGCTTGCCTTTCCCATCCTTCTCCTGTCACACTTGGTGATCTACTTCAGACTACCCCTTCAGCAGCAGCTAACATATGACAGTCCCTCGGCTGGGAATTCCTGGTCTCCTGGCTCTGTCCCCAAAACATTCTGTGAACATCTCTGTCCCTGATACTCCCATTCTTTCCTCACATTGAGGAATCCCCCATCCTCCCTGATTCTACTCATCTTGTGAGTGTAACTGTCACCTTTAGGGATCCTGAGAGGATCTTTCCCCAAGGCTATTCCAGCACATCTGGGAAATCAGAGGTACCTGTGAGACCAGACTTGGCTCTGGTGGATGTGCTGAGAGCTGGTGGGTTGGTGTTGGGCTGGGAGGATGAGAAAGCCTGGGCTCCCCACAGCCCCATAACCAGTAAGGCACAGATGGGGAAATCCCCATGCTGGGAGCCTCAGCGCTTTTTACCTGGGGAGAGGGTCTGATAGGCTACCCATCAGGACTACTGGAACATGTCAGACATGTCAAGGTCCTGGTGCAGTACTTCATGTGAGGGGAACCAGAGCAAAAGAGGGGGCTGTTATTTCCATTACAATGCTCTACCAGTCCTCTTGACCCTGGGGTGGTGTTACTATTACAGTTCTCCAGGACATACCAGAGGATATGTAGTGCAACAGGACACAGAATAGCTAACTGGCCTCAGGTAAACTTCAGAAACAAACATCATAAATCCCCCAGCTTGTTGGACACCTGTTGAAATCTGAGGGCCCACATCCTTCTGCTAACTGTGAGCCTGAGGAACACTCCTCCATTGCTGGTGGAGTGCAAACTGATACAACCACTCAGAAAATCAATTTAGCAGTTCCTTCAAACACCAGGAATAGTTCCACCTTAAGACCCATGTAATGGCTATTCCTGGTAGTTAATTTGACTATATCTGGAATGAACTACAATCCATAATTGGAGGGCTCACCTATGATCCAGATCTTGAGTCTGGAAGACACAAGTTTCTGACCTGAATCTTGGCATGGAGATCTTGAGACACAGAGTCCATGAAAAGTTTAGGCCCAGGCAAGATAGTACACACCTTTAATCTGAGGAGACTAAGGCAAGGAGATATGTGAGTTCAAGGTCAGCCTGGAACAAAGCAAATCCCAGATCCAGGAGTGGCGGTACACACCTTTAATTTGGGTCACACCTTCTGCTGGAGACCTATATAAGGACTTTGGAAGAAACAAGATTCACTGTTCTCACCTGCTTGCATTTATTTGCCAGAACATGTGTTGGAACCTACTTCTACAAAAGACCAGCTGAAACAACTAGCCTCATGAGACTGAGTAACTACTAGATTCTTGGACTTCCCATTCACTGACCATTGTTGGGTTAGATGGACTGCTGACTATAAGTCATTACAATGAATCCCCTTAATATAAAGAGACTATCCATAAGTTCTGTGACTCTAGAGGAACCCGGCTAATACAGAAGTTGGTGCCAGAAGTGGTTCTAGAGGAGCAGAAATGTAAGGATGACTCTTTTAAGAACCTGGTATTAGCTTAATAATTTACCAGCCCTATCTTCTGAGATCTTCTTTGATTTCTTTCTCCAGAGACTTGAAGTTCTTATCATACAGATCTTTCACTTCCTTAGTTAGAGTCACACCAAGGTATTTTATATTATTTGTGACTATTGTGAAGGGTATTATTTCCCTAATTTCTTTCTCATCCTGTTTATCCTTTGTGTAGAGAAAGGCCACTGATTTATTTGAGTTAATTTTATATCCAGCTACTTCACTGAAGCTGTTTATCTAGTTTAGGAGTTCTCTGGTGGAATTTTTAGTATCACTTATATATACTATGATATCATCTGCAAATAGTGATATTTTGACTTCTTCCTTTCCAATTTGTATCCCCTTGACCTCATTTTGTTGTCCAATTGCTCTGGCTAGGACTTCGAGTACTATATTGAAAAGGTAGGGAGAAAGTGGGCAGCCATGTCTAGTCTCTGATTTTAGTGGGATTGCTTCCACCTTCTCTCCATTTACTTTGGTGTTGGCTATTGGTTTGTTGTATATTGCTTTTTTTATATTTAAATATGGGCCTTGATTTCCTGATCTTTCCAAGACTTTTATCATGAATGGGTGTTGGATTTTGTCAAATGCTTTCTCAGCATCTAACATGATATACACTCACTGATAAGAAGATATTAGCCTCTTCCACATGAAGAAATTAATCCCTCTAAGTCTGATAAACCAGAGTGACTTTTGCTGAAGAAAATGCCAGGCAAGAAAATACTGATGTTCCTAAAGGTCCACCAATAGTTTCTTCTAGACCTATAACCAGACTCAATGCAACACGGGCCCCTAGAGGGAAGGTAGAAAGTGTACTCCATGAGGAAATGCACTACACTACTAAGGATCTTAATGAGTTTGCTAATTCATTCAAGCAGAAGTCTGGGGAACATGTGCAGGAATGGATCTATAAGGTGTGAGATAATGGTGGGAGAAACAAAAAATTAAATCAGGCTGAGTTTATTGACATAGAAACTCTGAGTGGAGATTCTAGGTTTACTATGGAAGCTTGCACGGTTAAGAAAATGTGTCAGAATGGATCAATTCGCATTCTTCTACATGATAAAACCAGAGACTCTGAAATTAATAGAGGAGAAAGTGGGGAAAAGCCTCGAAGATATGGGCATAGGGGAAAAAATTCCTAAACAGAACAGCAATGGCTGGTGCTGTAAGATCAAGAATCGATAAATGGGACCTCATAAAATTGCAAAGCTTCTGTAAGGCAAAAGATACTGTCAATAAGACCAAAAGGCCATCAACAGATCGGGAAAGGATTTTTACCAATCCTAAATCTGATAGGGGACTAATATCCAATATATACAAAGAGCTCAAGAAGCTGGACTCCAGAAATTCAAATAACCCCATTAAAAATGGGGTACAGAGCTAAACTAAGAATTCTCAACTGAGGAATACCGAATGGCTGAGAAGCACCTGAAAAAATGTTCAACATCCTTAATCATCAGGAAAATGCAAATCAAAACAACCTTGAGATTCCACCTCATATCAGTCAGAATGGCTAAGATCAAAAATTCAGGTGACAGCAGATGCTGGCGAAGATGTGGGGAAAGAGAAACACTCCTCCATTGCTGGTGGGATTGCAAGCTTGCACTCTGGAAGTCAGTCTGGAGGTTCCTCAGAAAATTGGACATAATACTACCGGAAGATCCAGCAATACCTCTCCTGGGCATATACCTAGAAGAAGTTCCAACTGGCAATAAGAACGCATGCTCCACTATGTTCATAGCAGCCTTAATATAATAGCCAGAAGCTGGAAAGAACCCAGATGTCCCTCAACAGAAGAATGGATACAGAAAAATGTGGTACATTTACACAATGGAGTACTACTCAGCTATTAAAAACAATGAATTTATGAAATTCCTACGCAAATGGATGGACCTGGAGGGTATCATCCTTAGTGAGGTAACCCAATCACAAAAGAAGTCATTAGATATGCACTCACTGATAAGTGGATATTAGCCCAGAAACATAGAACACCCAAGATACAATTTGCAAAACACAAGAAAATCAAGAAGAGGGAAGACCAACGGGTGGATACTTCATTCCTCCTTAGAATAGGAAACAAAATACCCATGAAAGAAGTTACAGAGACAAAGTTTGGAGCTAAGACGAAAGGATGGGGTATCCAGAGACTACCCAACCCGGGTATCCATCCCATAATCAGCCACCAAACCCAGACACTATTGCATATGCCAGCAAGATTTTGCTGAAGCGACCTGTACTGGCTAGTTTTGTGTCAACTTGACACAGCTGGAGTTACCACAGAGAAAGGAGTTTCAGTTGAGAAAATGCCTCCATGAGATCCAACTGTAAGGCATTTTCTCAATTAGTGATCAAGTGGGAAAGGCTCCTTGTGGGTGGGACCATCTCTGGACTGGCAGTCTTAGTTCTATAAGAGAACAGGCTGAGCAAGCCAGGGGAGGCAAGCTAGTAAGAAACATCCCTCCATGGCCTCTGCATCAGCTCCTGCTTCCTGACCTGCTTGAGTTCCAGACCTGACTTCCTTTGGTGATGAACAGCAGTATGGAAGTGTAAGGTGAATAAACCCTTTCCTCCCCAACTTGCTTCTTGGTCATGATGTTTGTGCAGGAATAGAGACCTTGACTAAGACACGACCCTAGTATAGTTGTCTGGTATGAGGCTATGCCAGTGTCTGTCAAATACAGAAGTGGATGCTCACAGTCATCTATAAGATGGAACACAGGGCCCCCAATGGAGAAGCTAGAGAAAGCACCCAAGGAGCTGAAGGGGTCTGCAACCCTATAGGTGAAACAACATTATGAACTAACCAGTACCCCCAGAGCTCGTGTCTCTAGCTGCATATGTAGCAGAAGATGGCCTAGTCGGCTATCACTGGGAAGAGAGGCACTTGGTAGTGCAAACTTTATATGCCCCAGAACAGGGGAATGCCAGGGCCAAGAAGTGGGAGTGGGTGGGTAGGGAAGCAGGGCGGGGGAGGTTATAGGGAACTTTTGGGATAGCATTTGAAATGTATATAAAGAAAATATCTAATAAAAAAAGAACATGCAAAAGAAAAAAGAAAAAAGAAAATGTGTCAGAAGTTTGAATGGTTGTCTGAAGCATTTCTCAAAAAATGGCCTACTGAAAAGGAGATGGAGATGCCTGCTATCCCTTGGCTTATTTTTGACAAAGGTATTTTAAGGCACAGGGAACTAGAGTGTAAACATTGTGTAAAACCTAATCCTCCACAATGGGAAGACCAGAAGAAATGTTGAATGTTCTACCAAGTTTCATGTATTAAAACCCTGACACATAGGGTAATACTACTAGGAGGGGGATATGGTGAGATGTCTTTAAGCCTCCTGGAATGCCTAGAAAAGTAATTGGGGGTTCTCCACCCACCATATCCCTTTGTTCTGCTTCTTGGCTTGAATAACAGCAGTTTTCTCTACCACATATTCATATGCCTATGTGGTACTGTTCCCCAGAGACTTGAAGAAATGTGACAACCAAATTTGGATCTCCAGAGCCAGGAGCCAACTAACACTTTTCCTTTTAAACATTCTTAAAGACATTTTATTGAGGTGACATGAAAGTGGCTTGCACTGCTAATAAAGGTTATATTAAATGTAATTCATAGTCTTAAGAATTTGCCTAAGAGAAATTAAATTATTCTGTTGCCGCAGACCCTCTGGGTCCCTGTGTCTGTGTGGAACGAGTCTCTCGGGCAGGTGGGCAAAGCATCGGATGAACTGACAAACAGATGCACACAGGAGAGGTTGTGTTGAATCTAAATGTATTGTCAGGTCGAGCATCAGACTTTTTTATAGTACAGAGAATACCAGGGATTGCAAGTCACATCAGGCAAGGTACATTGAAGTTTACCATATACAAAGGAATGACTTCTAAAGGAATTGCAGGAACCAAGTAAATGTTTACAATAGAGATTAGCAGTCCTGCCTAGGATCAGCCTAGTGACAGGCAAGAATTTCACACTTTAGTGTTAATAGCACCAGGGGGTTTTACTCTTGGCAGGCCTCAAGAATAATGTAATGTCACAGACCCCTAAATTTCTAGGCCTTGCTAATTCTTATCTTATCTGGAGAATCTCCATTTGTCAGGAGAGTAAACCAGCTTGCTTTAGGTATGGAATGTAGCCTGTACTAAAGATTTCTATCTCAGTGAGATTCCCAGGCTCTTTCTGCAGACCAGTTGAGCCACTGGCTTCGTCCATTGTAATGCTTATTTAGTTACTGAATAGGTTAAACTTCCTTGCTGCTTTCTCACAGGATTTTCTGGGATCTTGGAACACTGGGGGAGGCTTTAGCTATGTCAGAATTCAATCTTAAAAGGCACTTATAATAGGGTAATACTAATAGAGAGCATGTGGATCCATACATAATGGAAAATTAATATATGGGTTAGAGAGAACGCCAGACTCCAGGAGGAGAGCTTTCATGAAACTCTTTTTTTCCTCATGAGAAGCTTCCAAGCCTCCGCCTGTCAAGCTGACTCGACTGGAGAGCGTAGCATTCTGTAAGTGAAGGAGAAAAGGTGAGTGAAAAAAACACAAGTCACCTTCAGAGTCACACCTTAGACATCTACCTCATTTCTTAAGCACTATGTGGAGAGGATTAAGAAGAAACAGACCCCTGAATGAAGGCTTTGTAAACACACTTAATATTATCACAACAATAGCTATGTAGCTTTAGTTGTTGACTGCCATTAAACCAGCTTTGCCAGAGTTACTACCTTAAAGTTACTTCCCTGGCTATCCTTCTTGATGGGACTGTGATCTAGAAATCTAAGCCAAGTAAGTCCTCTCCTAAAGTTGCCTTTGGTCAGTGCTTTCTCAGTTACAGAAGAGCAAAGTGAAACAAAGGCTGACCTTAGGGAGATGAGTGGAGGGAATGGTATGGAGTCCCTGCCAGGACCCCATCAGTGGAATGAAGGAAGAAGCCCCTGAGGAGAAGGGGATTTGGGCTTCATCAAGAAGGTCATTTACATCATTGCTGTAAACCGCTTTTATATAAATATGAAGGCAGAGGGAGTACTCTGGTCTTTTGCTCAAGGGCACACAAATGCCACTATCTGCAGCCTGCAATGTGGTGTACTGATTCCCCCATCATGGAACCACAACTACAAGAGAGAACTGAGCTTTTACTTCCTGATCAGATGACCAGTGGTGTTCAAGTGGTAGGCAAAAGGAAGGAGCCATCAAAGGAAGGAGGAACCTTGCAGGAGACTAGCAGAGGTAGAAAAAGTACCCAGTGACATGGAAGGCCCTGGCAACATTCATGGATTCTCTCCTAAGGAAAGTATTCTCTGCCTCACTCCTCCTCTCATTCCATCCCATAAACCTTGTTTTCTGGAGGCTTTTGGGCAGGAGAGGTGCATCCCACTAGGAAGGAGAGAACAGTCCCTTGTCAAGTCAGCATTTATGAAGTTTTCCTCCAAGTCAACCCAGCAGTTCTACAAGACACTTTCAGTATATCTAACAATGCAAAGTCCTGTACCTGGTCCAAAAGCCCTCTCCCCACCTAGACATCAACGCACATGGACTGCCCACAATCCTCTTTCAACCCAAATATTCCAAATCTGTTCCTCTGTCTGCAGCCTCACTCCAAACTCCTTATCTCAGGATCCACAGCTCTGCCCTGCACTTCTGCCTAATCTACCACTATCGACTTTGCCCTTCTTCATCTGGAAGCCCTGAAAACTCCTTCCAACTCCTTCCTCAGAACTCCCAGGCCTGCCCAGCTCCTCCAGTAGAGACTTCAACTCTCCCTCAGAGATCTCATTGTATCAGGGTTCAAAGCAAAACTCCCTTAAACTTCCTAGGTCCCTTCCTGCCAATACATGGATCTTGTGTACTTGGTCAGTATTCATGGACTGTCTTCAACTCCTACCTCACACCCCAGCTACAACCTCTCTTTGGTACTCCATATGTCTGCCTCCCTGGGTCAGGATTCACAGTGGTGCCTCTACTTCCTACCTCAGACCTCACAGCCCAGCTCTCTTCCTTCCTCAGCCCTTCCAGTTCTCCATCCTTACACTCAGCCCCAAACATATTCCCATATCCCTGTCCAGCAATGTCACTAATGTCCTACCCTAACCTCTATATCGAGACTCAGAGCCTCACCCCCCACATTACCTCAACACTCCAGCCAGGGCTAGTGCTCCTGTTGGACCCCAGCTGTTCCAAGTACTCATTGTCCTGTCTTACTCCTTCCACAGCCCCACCTCTCAACTCATTACATCAGGCCACAGCTCTCCTCTGTACCTTTTCCAGACCTTTCAGCAAGGCCTCATCACTCTCAGCACTGCCCTTGCATGGCTACATCCTGTCTCTTTTGATCTTCTGTGCATTTTCTCAATTCTCTTTTCTTCCTGGCTCCGTACTACATACAGAGCTTGCCCCAGCACTGAATGATCAGAGTTCCCCACAGACTGTTATGTCCAACATACTTTCCTAGAGTCCAATTCAGACTACTGCAAGCTCATATAAATGACTTTCCAGTCTTGATGCGGAAGGGATGGCTTTGGGCCTGCTTAGCCGAGTATGTTTTGGTTTCCCACACTGGGGCCTCAGGTATATATATACTTATGTGTAGGTACAGGTACACGTGTTGCTGTGTCATTTTGTACCTCTTGTATAAGAGCTGTCCGAGTTTGGATGAAAGCATCCAAGCTTATGTCTGGATATTCCAGTCAACTGGGGATGGGGTGTGCATTGGAATCCACATCAGCAGTCATACCACGTGGGCCGGAACTTGACCATGTGTGCTCATCCCTGGCTCTAGACATTCATTCACCTGAGTATAAGAGCCATTCACCCTTGGATTGGAAATCTGTCTGCGAAGCATGGAAATGGTAGACTGCTTGCCCATGGTTAAAGACTGAGTGATCCCTCGAGTTAAGTTTCTGGGACACACTCTTTCTGAGAAAGAGGAACCTTTGGCCTAGAGCCTGTGACCTTGAACCTCCACAAACCCACCTCTACCTGTAGTTTTCCCTCTTGTGTGACTCAGGGTCCATGCAGGACTGGCCAGAAGCCACCCTTGCCAGCCCATGCTTCATGCCAGATCTTTACACCCAGTATCCTTCTAAGTGTGAGTCCACACAGGCTGAAAGCCTCCTTGGTTCTTCACATGAACGAGGCCATATTTTCCATGAGGTTGTGAGCTCACCAAGACACAAGATTTGAGGACTGCTGGTCTGTGTGGCCTGTGACATAATACCTCATGTGTTTTGCCAATTACATTATTGTCAACACGAGTCAATGCACCAAACCCTTTCTGCTCCTGTATCTGAAGAGATGTCTTCAGTCTGGCTAGAGGTCGTTTTTCTCAAGTTAGATCCTGCCTTCCTGGGAGAATATCTCAATCCATTAACTGAAGATATTTTCTCACCTGCTGACAGATGCCTCATGTGTTCCAGAAGCAAGTCATGGTTGAGGCAATCATGACTGTTTCTCAAGACATCTCTTTTCATATCTCTTCTAGTGAGCTAAGAATACTGGTAGCAGTGACATAGACAAGCATGAAAAGCAGACACAAGCATGAAAATCAGAGGCACAAAGAATGTCCCTCTGTGCTAGTGCCAATTCATGAAGCTCTAAAGCCCCCTGCCTAGTAGGCCTAGGGGTCTCTCTCTCCTGTGTATTCCCCTAGGGAATGGTGACCTCTGTCATCACTGACCACTCATTGTCCTCTCAGTGTTATTGTCTACAAGGGTCTATCCTGTCCTGCTAGCTCCCCCAGAATCCCGTAGATAGGTACCAGTTATCTCAGTGTCAGCCCTTTGCATTAATCATGTCACCAAGTGGGTATACATTTGTCCTGTGCAAGGAGAGACATTGCATCGTCAAGTTCAATGGAGTGTCAGGTAACATGGAACATGGCTTTGAGTCTGAAGAGATGGGCTGTGATGTGTTTCTGTCCTGACCCAGGGGTCTGAGGAAGGGCAGCATTGCTAGTTCCTCCTCCCAACAGCTTTAGGTTGGGTTTGCCCTCAAATGAATCAGACTGCGAGTTGTGTTGCTGTTCCATGCTGAGTCCCTACCAGGATGGTACTGTCAGCAATCACAATGCTCATAGAGATGGCAACACCATAAAATAGAGAAGTGGACAATGGCCTGTAAGGGGATTGAGTCCTTGCCCTGGCTAGGGTGCAGATTTGACAGCATGGTGACAGATGCTCCCTGCAAGTGAGAAGGGCATGCTGCTGACAGCTTAGGAAGGAGTCCTTAGGATATCTTTTAGTGTGACCTGCAGAATGTGTCTTGTATCCTCCTAAAACATTCATGGAGTAGTTACTACTCCATTCTAGGCCTTATTTCCTGTTTGTGTTCCTAGAGCTAAAGTCTGGAAAGAGTCTGCTCATGGCATTGGTCTGTGTGTGCATACTTCAATGCCTGTGACAGGCAGCAAGGACACTGAGTTACTGGAGTGGCTTTTAGAGCTTGGTGCCCTGGAGAGGAGGGTGTGACCATTGTGGGCATGGAGGAGGTGGCAGATATGGTGCAAAGTCAGCAGCTAAATGACAGCCCTGTCAACTCAGTATTGCAGTGCAGACTCTAAATCCAAGGCAGCACTGAGCTGCCTTTGGCTTGTAGAGCACAGCACACTGTTTGTGTTCCCAGACCCACCAGACTGCTATGCTCTCATGCAGAGGATGATGGGGGGGGGGGGACTTCCCTCCTGTTTCGCCTCTCTGACTTTGAGGACACACACCCAAGCACCTTGGCATCTACAGAAATGGAAACCTACCAGAAAATGACCTTTGTGCTCAAGCTTACTTTGGTCTACTGTTGTCTGGATGGTAGAGATATATAGAGTTGCCTGTCTGCCCATGTATTCTGTCCACACAGACACACACCATGTGTGTTTCTCCATGTTGATAGTCCAGTCCGGGCTCAGGCACTGAGTAGACATCAATATTCTGGCAAATCTGTGGTGAAAAGAAGAATTCATTGAGAAACCCAACCATGTCCCATCGTTTTGCAGTGCAAGATCCCTATGTAGAGGTTCCCCCAGGCAAGGAGGGAGGAGCCTCATCCAGGTATTTATCTTAAAACTCTTAAGTATAACTATGACTCCTTGAGACTGGTTAAGAAGTTTTAGGTGGTAGACATTTTTAAATAACATTTTGCAGGTTCTTTTGATATACTTCTAAAGTCTCTCTTCTTCACATGACAGGCAATTTCCCACCCCCAAGTGCTGAGAAAAGGGGCCTATATCTCAGGTGTCAGGGTGTAGTACTGTTCATACCTTAGCAGACAGTCAGCTAGTTTGAAGTTTGCTTATACAGGGCTAATGGATGCTTGGTAGGCACCCTTAGCTGCTGCCCAGTAACTTTCTGGAGGCAGGAGCCCTGGGGAATGGAGTCTCCTGCTTTAATCCATGTCAGTAGTGTGAGGAGACATGCCCAGATCCACAGCCAGTAGATAAGTGTCAGGGAGCAGATCTTGCTAGACTTGCTCTCCACCTCAGTAGCCAAAATGTTTTGCTGAACATGTAAATCACTGCTGCTACTCAGGAACCAGCAGTGCAAATGCAAGGATGTAGAAGACAAGGCAACAGAATTTCACTGGGGGGGTCACATAGTGCACAGATTCTAGATTGTCATTTAGATCATTTATTTACCACCATGAGATTCATCTTTTTGATACCAAGAAATGGATTAACCATTACAAATGTTTTTCTACTGATCTCTTGGGGCCCGTGAGTTCATAAATGATGACTATTCTTTACGGACTGGCAGATTACACACTTATAATCTGAGGACCCTTCCTGTTCTTCTTCATCAGGGGTCTCATTTGGTGGTCTCTCTGAGATGGCAGACAATATGACAGAACAGCAGTTGTTATACAGAGACATCATAGAACCCAAAAGGAGTTCTATGAGGAGTTGGCACGGGGCATTTCTTCTGTACCTTGGATTTCAGGAGCAGTTTGAGGCACACATGTAATATTCCCTGAGTTGTCCTCCCCAATTGGGTTGCTTGACTCCCCAAGAGACTGCTTTCCTAGTGAACATCCAGGAATTGTTTTCATAGCCCATACATTAGAAAACACAAAGCCTTGATTTCCTTTGGGTCCCTGGACTTTGGACCTTTTGTTCTTGGACTCTTCATCATCTTCTTCCTCAGGCTTATGGTGGAATCGTGGAGAACATCTGGTAGGTAACATCTTTTTTTTTTAAGTTGGGTCTTGATAAGCACTAAGTGGAATTGGTACGCAGATTGCTTGGTGGCTGAGATTTCCCTGGTCTTCTTTTCCCCAGATATATTGAAGGAGTACAGGCTTATCCCTTTGAAAGTTGAAGTTGCGGTACATCTGAAACAAAATGAATATTTTAGCTATACTGAGATGAAACATGCATTGATCCCCAACAACATTACATGCACCTGCCACAGTGTCTTAATTTGTGATGAAAAAAAAATAACTTGAGTTGGCAAGTACCCTTGTGTCTTATGGCATTACCTCATTAAGGATAAATGATTTCTAAGTTTGGCTTGTAATGCTCTCTCTCTCTCTCTCTCTCTCTCTCTCTCTCTCTCTCTCTCACACACACACACACACACACACACACACATGCACGCATACACCATTTACTACCGTCCTTTTTTGTTTTTTGGGTTTTTTGTTTTTCGAGACAGGGTTTCTCTGTATAGCTCTGGCTGTCCTGGAACTCACTTTGTAGACCAGGCTGGCCTCAAACTCAGAAATCTCCTGCCTCTGCCTCCAGAGTGCTGGGATTAAAGGTGTGCACCACCATGCCTGGCCATTTACTACCCTCTTATAGCCATTCATTTTGTCTGTAGACTTTTAGGTGGGACCTATGTAATTTAAGAACAAAGCCATGACATTCAAAGTCTTGTTTTCACTTTTCAGTAAGTAATATCTACTGCTGAAACAGTTATCCTTGGAAGTAAAGAACTGATATTCTTTGTGTCATGAGGAGGGGATGTGTATGTTTCTGTCATTAAAAGTGTAACACAAAAGTTCTTTGTACTTTACCATTACTCTCCTGTTCTCTCCAGAGGAAACCACATGGCTCCCAGGGCATATCTTCCTGAATCCATGCAGTTTGAGCTGGTGAATAAAACCCTTTAAGCTATCTGTTTCAAAAATCTTTGCCCCCTTGTGGTGAAGGACTTCTCTCTGGAAAAGGTCTATTTCAATTATGATGGTGTCTTCTTCCTCAGTCCAATTCACTGACTTGAACGACTCATTCTGCACTATGGTCCATAGCTTCCTGGGGAAGGGCAGATTGGGAAGGTCAATGTTGCCTTCCTCTTTGTCTATAGGTTGGCTTTGTTCTTCAGCTGGGGGGTTTTCTTCTAAGGCTTGACATTGTAACACATCTTGGTAATCTTGCTTCATCAAACTTACTCTTGAATGTGCCTCTGAATCAGGTAAAGTACTAGGGATAACCTTGTTCTCATGCTGTTGATCAACAACTGGGATCTTGTTGGCTTCACAATCCTTTTCCACATTCTGACTAGACATGATGCTCCATCAGGGGTGCTCTGGACAGCAGACCACAAGTCCCTGTCCTATCAAGACAATGTGCCTTTGGTTCTAGTAGGAATACCCAATAATAGTGACTATAAAGTTCTAGATTCTCAGTATACATCTGTTGAAGCCATCATTCCCTTACTTTGTTATGTGATGTCAACAAGATGGCTCAGAGCCAGTCTGGAGAGGGAAGCCAGGCCAAGCATATGTGGTGAGTGGATAGGTAGCTGGGAAGACCCCAGATCTTCTATTTTTATGCAAATATATGCTGAAAACTCTCCTTTTAATAATATATATCTTACCATGGATCCTGTATGAGTTGAGAAACATCTTTGCCCCTTATGTTCCTCAATAGGAGGAATAGTTACTGTTACTCTTTCCCTAACTCAGAGCTCAAAGACTAGCCCTTAGTTACAACAAGCTTGGGTCTTAGCATGAGTCCTCCTGATATATAGATTGCTAGATTACAGTACCTCTTAGGCATAGTGGTCTACCCTTGCATTTACCCTCTACTTGTTCACCCACCCCTCTCTAAGTCTTGCATTGGTTTCTTCTAACAGCTTCTCTGTTTGATAGTGTCTCTTCGTGTAGATACTAATTAGGAATGGGTTCCCCTATAATCTGTTCAGCTTGTCTACTGAGCATTACTATGCCCAAGTAGGATAAGATGGCCACATTCCTCTAGTTACTTGATGGTAGGATTATTCTAAACACTGTTGTGTGATTATATGGCCACATCCTCAGTGGTGCTTTCAGTTTCCATGTACACTTCAGCTTGCCACCAAATAAATCTCTTTGTTCTGTGGATCAAAACAGAAATTGTCACTCATTTCCATTTATTCCCTCTAAAAATCATTCTTAGGGCTCATGACAGTGATTTTTATTTTTATGAAATCGCATTGTTTCTCTATTGCCTTTACTTCCTCCAACCTCTCCTATGTGGCTCCCATTGTTTCCTCTCAAATTTACGGCCTCATTCTCGTTGATTGTTATTGTTATTATGCATATATATGCATATATATACAAGTACAACTTGATGATTCCATTTTGTGTTGCTTGCATATATGTTTTGGGGTATTGGCATTGGAAAACCAATTGGGAGCTCATCCCTAGGGAATGGTAACTCCCACTCTTAGCATTCCTTAGTTGCCTATAGTTCTTTGTCTAGGGGTAGGGTCCTGGGGAAATTTCCAACTTTCATGTTAGCATGTCTATTGGTATTGTCCTTGTTCAGATCTTTGTAGCTTGGCTTTCATGGGATCTGTTCTAAGGAAAGCTTCTATCTGTTTAGCTACAGACAACTAACATAGGTCAAGCTGATAGGGCCTAGTGTGCATTTGAAAAGCATCTACACATTCATGGTGTCTCATCTGTGCTAGAAGGTGAATTTCTTCATATATATATATATATATATATACTTGTTTAAATATATGAAATATAAATGTTATATGTAAGTATATATTTATATTTAGAATTAGTTATACACACACATTAAAATACAACCTGCTGAGTTCCTTTGATGTTTCTCATATGTGTATGGGTTTATGGATGACTGGGATATTAGATAATCTATCAGGGAGCTCATCCCTAGAGAAGACTGAATCTTCCTCTCTCAGTAGCCATTAATTACCTGTAGCTTTCATAGAAATATAGTGCCTTGTGAGATTTCCCCTGGTGTTGTCATTGTGCTGAACTTGTGTAGGTGACTGATATTTCACTGGTGTGTAGAGCCCACATCATATATAGAAAATGTCGTCCTGCAAAAGGTATCTTGTTCCTCTCGCTCTTACATACTTTCAAGCCCCTCTGTTAACTGAGACTTAGTTGTAGGGTTGTATTTTAGATGTGTTAGTTAGGGCACTCCACAGAAAGTTGTTCTATGCATTCTAACCAGCTGTGAACTTCCTGTACTGGTCTGTGTTGAAGGAAAGTTAGTGAAATGTAAGCGGACAGAGGACGTGAAGGCAGGCTCCCTGAGATGGTAGCTTCTTGTTTCCAGAAGACTCTGAAAAACTACTGGAATGCACAGGGACATATATGTAGACAGGGCCAGTGGGAGAAAGGGGAGGACTCAGTATGCCCTTTAAACAGCCAAGCCAACCTCACTCATCCTAAATGGGTAAAGCTGTCCCTTTCCCTTTCTCTATGATTTTATCTGCTCTTTTTCCTGTGCTTCAGATCTTTGTTCATGCCACAGAATGAGCTTAGTGATCCCATAGACAACTAAACCCACCAGTTAGACATGATTCCTTTTTCTTTTGCATTTTTCAATAATGTATTTATTGTGCATATCTATGTATAAGTGTGGGTCACAGAACCCATGTTAGAGAACAACTTAGAGGAGTCTGCTTTCTTCTATCATGGGGGCTATGGGGCTTTAACTCCGTTCATCAGGCTTGGCAGTAAATGTCCTTATCCATTGCACTGTCTTGCTGGTCCTGCATCCTTACATTTTTTTCTTTAGGCCATTAGGAACACATGACCTCACATCCCACACAAGCTGGAGATGTCCTGAGTCATTGGTAATCTCTATGATGATGGTGAGCTTTGTTTCTCTTTCCCAGCTCTTCTACATTTTTTACCTTTCTTACTAATTGTGTTTAGGAGATATATTTCTAGGACACTCAGATCAGTGATACTACTCCAAGGCCACCACTTAGAGCTGCTATGGTTTTCAGGGCACACTGCTTGTGTATGGGTGGAATGTGGAATGTGTGTATATGTGGAATGCAGTGGCATTCCAGTGATCTTCCAGACATGGCATGCTACTTGCACTCCATATGGTCGTTTGTGGTACCCAGGACACAAACTGAGGAGGCAAAAGTTCAACTATTCTGTTGAATTTGGGGGCCAAATATATTGATTGAAATCTTTTCAGGCTCTTTGGTCTACCTGTATCTCCATCTTCATTCTTCTGATACTTCTATCATTATTTAAATAAGCCACCATCTCTGTAGCTTGTCAGAAGAAGGCCTTCAAATAATATGAAGTGGTCTAGTGTTGCCGTGGTTCCACTCGTCTGTTTACATGACTTAGGGCTGGTGGTGGGAGGATATAAAGGACAAGTTGTCAGTCCATTACCATGATTTCTAGGACATTGTTTGCAACAGCCTTGCTAGTTATTCTGGTTTCCTTGATTTCAATGACCCCCTCTGCCCAACCATAGGGCCCTTTGCAGGTTTCATGGCTTTGATGCTGCAGCTTTATACTCCCTGGTGATCTTAATGCTACCTCTGGAGTCAAGGAGTTTCTAAATCTGACTAGAGAGCACACCCTAAGCAGAGATAGTCACTGCTTTGTTGGGGGCAGGGTGACAGTGCTCACCAACCCCCTGTGCGTGAATACTTCCTCCTCTAAGTGGCCACTCATATTGACTTATGTTGGATATAGGTCTTTTGGAAGACTATGGTGGAGGGTTTCTTCTCCCAACTGTTTCTACTCTCAACCACACTCTCAATACTGGTAGCTCAAGTACTGTTATATTGTTATATTTTTGTTATATTATTGTTATATTGTTATATTGTTAGTGCTACAAGTGAAGATGAGGACATGCAGGAAGAGGAAGAATAGAAGTCAGAGGAAGCTCAGGAGAAAGAGAAGGAGGAAGAAGAAGATGAGAAAGAAGTAGGAGGTGAGAAGGAGAAACAGGAAACTGGAAGAGGAGGAAAAGAAAACATCACAAACTTTCTTTGTACACAGTGAGATCAGATTGCCTATGGTCACTCTAGGCCAACAAAGTTCCCATGGTAAGACGCTGAATGAGGTTAATGTCCTTTCTCATGCATAGCTCTGACGTCCTACTTCCTTTAAGGCTTCCTTTAGGACTTTACTTCATAGCCCTTTTCTGGCTTCAACTAATCAAACTGTTTTCCAACACATCTTACCCCTTAGCTGTGATGCTCTCCCAACATTCCTGTCTGCCAAGGCCATGTGAGCCTTTCAAGTATACTAATTATGAACCATTTTGGCCTCTACTCTTCCAGGCCATCACTACCAGCAATTTTGCATTATGCCCTCAGAGCAGGAAATCCTGTTTCACAGTGGGATCTTCCAGCCCCTGATCTTAATCCCCAGAGGCTCTCTTTCAGCCTGTGTCACAGGAATGGCAAATCCTGGGAGCAAATGCTAATGGCCCACTTCTCCACAGGATAGCTATTCCAACAAATCTCTAATGTGGGAGTTGTAGCAACCAGACAGTCAGCTTGTGCCTGTAGCTGGCTGCATGTGACTTTATATTGCTTTCTTTCTCCGTAGCATCAATGTAATACTGTACCAAGCCTTAATTGACCCCGACCTTTCCTAGAGCTTACAGAAGCAACTGTATCATCTTGGGTCATCCAAGAAGACACAGAAGTTAGTAGAGCAAAGTATTTTATTAGATCCACTTCACCTGGATATAGGAGAAGGGAAGCAGGGTTGGAAGGGTGGGATACAACCTGACAGTCTTGATCAGTGAGTCAGGCAGGAGAAAAAAGCTTTCTCTAACATTTGTACTCTGTTGAGCCTCAGTGTCCATGTCACATCCTTCTAGTACCTGAAACACAGTGGGCCATGGGGGTCATAATGATAGACTGACTGACTGGCTGGCTGACTGACTGACAGGAACGTATGAATGATGGGTACTTTGGAAAGCAGAAAGTGGGTGTCAGCTGAGAAGCACTAGGATGCCCCCGTGGCTGCCTTCACACAGCAGATTCATCTTTAACCCTGTGGTATGTCGTTCCCCACAGTGCACTTCCTAGGCGATGCTTCCACTGGCCCCTTGTGCATTAGTCTCCTGTCTGGATGGTAATTACCCCCATCCATGGTAAGTACTTAGAGGGCATCTTGAGATCTGTTGGCACCGGTGCGTACACAACCTGATTCAGGAGAGCTTGTCTTCCAGCATAAAGACACACAGCAGTGTGAGATCAGCAGGCTGCAGGATCCTGTTAGATGCCCCCTGCAGGTGCGTACTTTGCTGATAGGGCTGCTGGATGTATTGTCCCCTTGATCATTCAATGATGAAACGTGAACAGAGGGAGCAGGAGAAGGACAGGGTGGTGGTGGGTTTAAGGTGATGAGGGAGGGTGGTCTTGAAGGGGCTGCAAATGATGCTTCCAGAAAGCTTTAGGAGAAAGGCCCTCCTGCAGGATGACATGCCACTAGGCAGTGTTTTCCCATGGTCTTTAGCAGTGCATTTGCTCACAGTGCCATCTGCTGGCCCATTCCTCCAACTTCACTGGGAACTGAAGATGAAAGGTGATCAGAAGCAGGGGCGGTAAGCAAGCACCTTCCATGGTGGAAGTTCTGTCCTGCTGAGGGAGCAGGAGTGGGGGTGAGGATGTTTTGCCTTCTGGGCAGATAACTTGGGAGGCTTCTTCACCTTTCCCTCAGGTTCTTCCCTCTTCCTCCTGGGCTCCCAGGTCTCTGATGAGAAGCCCCCATCTTTCTAAGTGTTTTAGGCCTATCGATATAGAATCCTTTCTCTTTGACTGCTTCTAAGGCATTCTTCCTTTGTTCTCAGACCTTTGATGTCATTTGCCTGTACATTTATTTGGATTTAATCTTCTGATTCTGAAATGTGTCAACTCGTGTCTTTTGACAAAATTTGTAACTTTCCTCTTCTTGTTCCTTGTAGTGAGTTTAGTGCTTCTGCCCTCAGCTTTTGGAAACACTATACCAGAGACACTGGAATTTTCTCTTTAGTTTCTCAGGCCTCTGAGGTGCTGTTCTGTTTTATGGTGTATGTGAGCGCTCTTTCTCTGTCTGTGTCTCTGTGTCTGTCTGTCTCTGTCTTTGTCTCTGTCTCTGTCTCTGTCTCTCTCTCTCTGTGTGTGCCTCTTTCTGTCTCTCTCTCTCAGGGTAAATCGCTCTGTGTGGAATGACTAGTGTTATTAGGCAAGCCTTTGATTTTTAAGGTACTGCCAAACTGTTTTCAAACTGGTCCTTGTTCTCACCACATGCTTTCCCCTGGTTCCTTGCCATGCTCACTAATCTCTGCTGCGGATTTACTTACCTTTCTGTGTATGTGTGCTTGGCCTGCATGTATGTGTATTCAGCACATGCATGCAGTGCCCTCAGAGGCAAGAAGAGGGTGTCAGATTCCTTGCAACTGCTCTTCCAGACTGTGTGAGCTGCCAAGTGGCTGCTGGGAAGCAAAACAGAGTCTTTTGCAAGAGCAGCGAGTACTGTCAACCACGGAGCCATGTGTCTGACCACAAGTTTCAGTGTCTTTAGAGAGTTTCCTTTTTTATTGCTCAGTGAAGTAATGTTATGAAGGTTAATTGACAGGTGATGGAAATGAGCATCTTCAGTGTAGACACTGCAGGTCTTTGGATAGTAAGTGATTTTTACGTTGAAGTCTGCACATGCTCTTATTGTCTGTCTCAGTGCCTTATTTAAACTGTGCTGTAGCTGGAATCCTGTGACACCACCACATCAGAGGGAAGAGGAGAGGCGCTAATCCCCGAGTGAATGGAGAGTCTCCATCTTCATCTGCCTTGCTTGATTTCCACAAATGCCTCGGTCACAGGGAAACTTCATGTGATTTCTCATCAAGGATGGAACGTGGGATTCTGAGCAGGACTGCATTGTTGCCTTCTGGCCTGGGAAGGTAAGTGGTGCCTCTTTACCACCCTCTCCCATGTAGCCTGATACAACATCATGGAGGATTGTTCTCATTCCCACTCGGTCAGATACCAGCTGTCTGGTAAACTTGACATCATATGGATGGGTAAGGGGGCAAGGAGTGATGGTCTCAAACAGGACAAGAGCCTGATCATGGTTGACACAGCTCTCCTCTGAAGACCCCAGACTGAAGTGACCTTCTGAACACTCCGTGATCAGAGTTCAGGACATTGTGGATCTCTGAGGGTTCTTGTAAACTGTGTTTGGAAAAGGTGGGAAGTGAGGCAGTTTGTAAAGAGTAGTCTAGCTGACTGGCTGAGGGGCAGCCCTGTATCTCTATCTCTATGCAGGAGAACAAGGCAACATTGAAAAGTGGGGGAGCTCCGTGTGTGCTCTCCCAGGGCATTAATTAGCAAATGCTTCATTTTACAAACCTCATGTGGCATGAGGCTAAGAGGCTGTGGGTAGGGAAAGCCAGGGTACAGGAACAAATGACAATCCAGCTGTGGGAACCATAGGATTCCCTACTGCCTTGCATGAGTAAGGTGCATGTACAGACCTTAAAGTACATCAGCCAGGTTCTCTGCACCACTCTGAGGCTGCATGACTTGGCCAGTCCTGGTGGCCTACCTGGTACCATGAAAAACCAAATCCTGGGTACAACATACATGCTGGCACCCAACAAACATTTAGTGCCTGGCTGCTTGTTCACAGCTCCTGGCTGCAGAAAGACATTCACCCACTCACTGTTCAGTGTGGGCTTCTGGAGCTGGGAGCAAAAATGTGAGCAGGATCCCAGGGTTCTGAGATCCTAAAGGGTCTGTCTTGAGAGGAGGAAGGGTGAAAGCTGGAAGTCCTTGGCAGGGAGCTCCATAGTTTGCTAGCTCCTGCCCCAGACATAGACTAAGGGGTAGGCAGCCCAAGATGGCGAAGGAAGTAAAAGATAGAGTGCTAGAGATTAGGCAGTTAGAGCTACTGCATGCAATTGTTTAAGGGTATACACTTTGTGCCTAGCTTTGTAATTACCTGAGTGTGTACATGCAATATACACCACACATACACACACACACACACACACACACACACACACACACACTGCAATTTCTGATCTTATTCACAGGGCAGACAGTAGACCTCAAACAGCCCTTTCAGTACAACATCTCTGATCTGCTCATGAGGTGTGCACCCCACCCATACTTTACAGAGAGATCATCAATGTGGCAGAGAATCGGGCCCCAAACTTAACTTCATACAGCATTGCTGCCCCACAGCTAGTCTCCTCCCCTCCCCCAAGGAGTCCAAGAACCACCAGCAGCTTCTAAAGGAAACAGCCCCCCCCCCAACCCCTGCAAACACAAAATCGGTTGAAAAGTGGTGGATTTGGGGTTTGTGTTTGTTTTTTGGGGGTGTGTGTGTGGCATCTATTTTTGTTCTTTGCTTTTTTGTTTAGAAAGGCTGGCTGGAAGAGGTGGCTGAAAACATTGTTTGCACTTCCAGGAGGAGCTGATGTCATAGCCGGCAGGTGGTCTCAGGCTGCCTCTGGGCCAGGAGGGATACCTGGCTAGTGTACACAGCCCTTGTTGTTAGGGAAGAGTCGCAGAGGGGAATGTCACCAAAGATCAATACAGCTGTAGCCTCAAATGCAACCAAGCAACCTTCACAGGTCCTCAGCAACAGCCTGGCAGCCGAGCCACGGGGATATTAAAGCCAAATGGAGGGCTATGGGCTTATGCCACATGCTGGATATTGCAAGGGGAAGCAGAAATCAGTCCCTCCCACCAGCACATGCTGTGCCCTTCTAAGGCATGCCATCTATGCCAAGGTGCCCTCAGAGGGCAGTGGTCTTGCGAGACTACTCTGAGCTGGGCTGAGCAGGGCAGGTCGCCATGGCCAGCTGACTCTCTTGACTCATCCCCAGGTCAGGCAGAAAACCCACAGGTGGTCTTCTGAAGGTCAAGGCAGTTCCTGTTTCTGAGAGAAACCTGCACAGGCCCATCATGAACATGCTAGGGTCAGGCCACGTCCTCCACTTGAGGAAGAGAGGAAAGCTCATAGACACATATTTTCTTTATTTTCAATGTTTATTTTACATGTGTGCATGCTTCTGTGTCTGTGGCTTCGTGGGTATATGGCACGTGTGTACTCGTTCTGTCGGAGTCAGCAAGATGGTGGGTGATTCCCTGAAGCGGGATGTACATCTGTTGGCTGTGACCTGTCTGATGTGGGTGCTGGGAACCGAACCCAGGTCTTCTGCAAGGGCAGGAAGCACCCAACTCTTGTGCCATCTCTTCAGTTCCAGTGCAAGTCTCTTATGACTGGACAAGAGGCTTTCCCACGCTACCGTTTTCTGTATATTATGCTTCCCTCTTTCAAGGAGGTGTCCAGAGCAGTGAGTGCCACCAGGAATTAGCTGGAGAGCCTCCATTCTCACTTGCTAGTGGAGACACACATCTCTCAGTATACCTGGGCATAGGCATTCTGGAAGATGAGACTCTGGTACACTAGTGGTTGCTCTCCGGGGACATCACTAGAGTGCAGTGCCTTTACTAGATCTCCTTACAGGAGTATGAGTGACTTCAAGCAGCTGTACCATTAAAAGTCTTACCCCAGCTAAGATGGCCACTTCTCCAAAGCTTCAAAGATAGAGTCTCTCCTCTCTTCCTCCCCCATGCTCCAACACCTCCTGAGACCACAGGCAGCTGGGAAGTGTGACAAGGGGGAGTGTCTATAGTGTGAGGTGAGAATCAGATGTCCTCAGTCCCCTCTCCTGTGACTGAATGTCAATAAGCCTAGCCTTTGGAGAGTATGGTTTAGGCAAACCAGTAGAGCTACAGTGGTAACAATGGGTAACAACAATGCTATGTCCAGAGGACAGCATTTACCAGCGCTTTTTTCACTCCTGCGCTTCCCTGAGAGGGTTTAGAACAGAAGGATAGGTCAGGTTGAAAAGTCAGAAACCCTTCCGTGGTCAGTGTTAGAGAGCCAAGGGTTGTGACCAGAAAAGCCCCCTTCATTCTGAGAAAACAGCAAGTGCAGTAAGTGCGATGGTGACAGAGGGAGCCTGCTCACTTAGTGACAGTGGTGACATACTTCCAAAGATCTGATTAGGCATTTGCGGTTTAAATATTTGGTTTTTAGCTTATGTTTTAAGTGGGGAAATCTGTTGCCTTTCAGTGTGAGTACTTGAACACCTGCGCGTTGGCGTCCCCTGGTGGATACTTTTAGAATCTCTGCTTTAGCCCACTGCTAGCAGTTAACCCTGGTCTTGTGTGCTCCAGATACTACTTACTACCTTCTGCCCATCAGGAGCTGAGCTGGGTTACCAATCAATAGCCTGAGGGAAAAGTCTGGGCTCAGAAAGATAGAGAGAGGAACGTGGGGGAGACCTAGACAGAACTTGAGGGGAATGAAAACCAGGACCATCGAGAAGGTGATGTGGAACACGTGAAGGAAGCAAGCAAGGTGTGCCTGACTTTGTATTTGTTGCCACGTGTAACTCAGGGCAGTAGCTCCGCAGAGGTCAGGACTGGTGAGGATTGCATCCCCTGTTCTGTTCCCAGCATTCCTTGGGGCTCCACATGCACCTTTCGGGAAGAGGATAGAGGATAACTTGTAGGAATGTATTCTCTCCCTTTACCATGTAGGTTCTGGGAATCATACTCAGGTCAGGCTAACCAACAAGTGCCTTTATCTACTGAGTCATCTCTCTGCCAGTGCCTATCTGCCAGTCAACTTTAAAGAAGTTCTGAGGCAAGATGGTCTTTCAGAAATGTCCCAATTTGGGATCTGCAGTTGGACAGTTTTGGCTTCAAGTTAAAGCATTGGATGAAGGCTTCCTGTGTACAGATATGACCTTGAGGAAGGTGACTGTCACTGTACAAGGCAGTTCCTGGAAATTGGGCATCTAGTACCTAGGGACGTGGTTCACAAGCTCTGAGTGCACACCACAGGTTCTGCTATGTTCTTTCCATGAAATCTTCCCTACTCCAAGAACGTCTGGTTCCATGCTGCTACTCTATAGCCTGACCCCCAAGTCTCCCCACAGCCCAATACTAAGTGTAAGATACAAAGAGGCAAAGACAGTGCCACTAGTACCTAACCTAAGTCCCGAGCATGCTTTCCAAGAGGGCACTACAGAGGTCATAGGGGCTGCAAGAAGGGCAGAAACTCTAGCCTGAGATCCACGCAGTTCAAGGCCGAGTCTTTCAGTACAAGGCTGAGCTCTCTAAGCCAGCAAGCCTTTCTTTTCGGTCTACTGTCCTTATTGTCCAGTGGCTCTAATCTTGTTAAGACCTATTTTGCAAAGGGGAAGCAAATCTCTACTCATCTAGTTTTCACTCCTTAGATCAAAGTTGGCCCAAGCACCGTCCAGCTTCCCCCATGCCTGCATTTCCAGCCTTCCACATTGCAGTTGGGGACCCAGTCTTCCTTCAGGACCACTGTGCTCTGTTCCTGTGCTCCCTTACAGTGTGCGCTCAATACTGTGGGAGTCAAGGTATGGATCTCAAACCCTGCAATGCCTAGGAGAAAATGGGCCCCTCCTCCAGACCATGAAGCCTAGCTACTTCCTGAGAGGACAGTTCTTATCTTCTGCCTGACCTTCTTCCTGTGAATCTGGTTGAGACTGCCTACATGCTGGATATACTGCCTCTTCTATCCACAGGCTCACTTTGAACATAGCAAAACCTCCCCTGTTGATCCCCATCCGAAGCATTTCAACTACCAAGCCTTCTTGTGTTCAGATGTCAAGGCCATACTTCAAAGATAGTTCTATCTTTATGGTGTATCATGGCTCAGGGTTCTGCTGTGCTATGTGCTGTCTTGTCTCTGACCTTCTGAGAGAATTCCCTTTGACTATATAGTAGCTATACTCCACCATGCCTGCCCTGTGCATGTCTGAGCTGCCCTTTTCCTTAAAAGCACAGCTGAAGTACCTAATAAAAATGAAAAACAAGTGAAAATATAAATAAATATTATTATAAGATTAAAAAAACACAGCTGAATGTCATCTTTAGTGTCTTAACCAAAATATTTAGGCATTTTTGTCTCTCAGCTAGGTAGCATTTTGTCCTCTGCTCCATGTTCCTTGCAAAAGGTGCTCAGAACCCACAATGATACACTTCCACCAACAAGGCCACACCTCCCAACAGTGTCACCCTCTATGAATCTATGTGGGCCATTTTCATTCAAACTACTTCAGCATGAATATAGTAAAGATTAAATTTCAATTAATAAATAACAAAAGAGTGAAAATAGACTACTGCAGGAAGAAAGGGCAGTGGGGAAGGAAACACATGAGAACAAAGTACAATAACACAAAGAAAGAACAAATAGGAGAACAAGGTAGAATGACAAAACACATGAAGATGCCCTGATAAAATCCCTTAATTTGTATACAAACATGAAGCAATGCATCTAAAAATAGAAATTCCTTTTCATATAAAATCATGATAACTCTTCAGGAAAAGTGACTTTTATGGGGAACAAATATAACCAAGAATGAGGAAGACTATGTTACAGTATAGATTGCTTCTCTTAACTCTGTATTATGGTGTGAAAGGTAAAAACAAAATATAAAACTAAATTAATTGGGCCTTTAAATCAGTTTTTATAGACACTTCAAAAATAGATTAGTCCTAATTTCTGTACACACATAGTCTGAATGAATGGAACTCTACTACCCTATGGTCGTTTTGTGCATAAAAATCCTGATGAAAGCAGGCTGTCACTCAGAATTATTTCCTCTTGGGAGGTTTATTGTTCTATTAACACACAAATGATCATACATTTACTTTAAAGATTCAAACTTAGGCTTTCTCGGCACATTAAGAAATAATGTTCTTTGGGGAATCAACCATAGAAGAGGATGTCTCTCAAGAGAACAGTTAACTCTATTGATTATCATGCTTTTTATCACAATGCCAAAATACCTCTATCTTCCACAGGTATACATAAAAATTTTCAAGGAATTACATTGTGCTTTCTGCAATGTCTGTACACTAGGGATTCACTAGACAGTGTGAGAGGGCCACAGAGAAAAAGTAAATACTGTCTTTTGTCTCAGTCTTTGTATTACTATGAAAAGGAGTATTTGGAGTTCACCAGTTTCCTGACATGGGCCACTTACTTTTTAATATATAAATTCCGTAAGACCTAATATCATCCCAACAATGTTGGCTTTATATGATGCATGGGAGGATCAACTGTAATAGGCAGAGCAAAGTAATTAATGAATTTCAAAGCGTAGCATCTGGGCAGGGACTATTGTGACCAGCATTTTATTAGTAGTAATGCTTCTAGGTCCCAGGATGTAAGCCAGATCTCATGTATCATTCAATGCAAAGATCTTCTAAATATTCCATACATATGCCTTTATTCCTTAACAACTTCAGCATGAAGAGCCCTTTTAGAGTTAGGGGAGTATTATTTTTTTAAAAAAAAATACATTTATTTGGAGAGAGAGAGAGAGAGAGAGAGAGAGAGAGAGAGAGAGAGAGAAAGCACATGGCATGGCATGATGTGCATGTAGAGGTCAGAGGATAGAGGATAACTTGTAGGAATGTATTCTCTCCCTTTACCATGTAGGTTCTGGGAATCATACTCAGGTCAGGCTAACCAACAAGTGCCTTTATCTACTGAGTCATCTCTCTGCCAGTGCCTATCTGCCAGTTCATTGGTACTGTAAAGTAATATCTGGACTTCTGAACTTCCGTGTTTGAGGAGTGAAAGATTTCATAATACAAGAACTCTGGTTCATGATTGGTTCTGTCTATCTTTTGGTCTGTGAACTATGTGACATCCTATTTGTATGTCTAGTCAGCTTTGAATATTGTCTTAGTTTAGTATAGAATGCTCTATAGCTAAATCCCCTGAAATTCCTAAGGGATGCCTAGTGTCAGTCCATCTTCCTTCAGGCTTTCTTTGGAGTCTTTTAAAGAAGACTCTAAAAGATCAAGATCTGTAGAGGCATCTCAGTTGTACACTATTAGTCTAGCATTCTGACTATTTATATTCACTACTTTGCACTGTAAAAACAAACAGATGCTTCCATTCAAAGATCAAAGTGACCGATGGTTCTGAGGAAGCCAAAGTACCTAGCAATTTAAGAAGTTACACAACAGGATGAAGAAGAAGAAATATTTATGTAGTGGGAAGAACAGTTTAGCACTGTCACATTAGTTAAAATATATTTATACCAACCCCCTTTTTTGAGACAGAATTTCTCTGCATATTCCTGGTTTTCCTGGAACTCACTCTATAGATCAGGCTAACCTCAAACACACAGAGATCTTCCTGCCTCTACCTCCTGTGTGCAGAGATGAAAGATGTGGGCCACCACCACCTTACCTAACCTTATTATATGGGGAAAATAGTCCATGAGTTTCTTTTGAGCCTGGATCTTACATCTAGCCCAGACTAGTCTTAGACTTACAATTCTACTGCCTTAGTCTCTTATGTGTTGGTTTTTCAGGAGTGGTGCACATACCTGTCTAGTCATAGGATCTTGAATTATTTCGTTTTGCAAATAAAATAAAATGTGTGCAGCTTATTTACACTACTTATTTTCAGCATGTAAGTTGAAAAGTGATACTTTAATTTTAATTATCAACTTGATCAAACTATGAAATACCTATGGTATTGGTGAGACACACTTTAGGCTATAATACTGTGGTGAGTGTCATCATTTCATGGTCTAGGATCCCTAGCTGAATAAAAAGAGGAAAGGGAAAAAGTCAGTTGAATGCCACCATTCTCTTGAGATGTGAGCAATCATCCATGCCTTCCTACCATAATAGATCATATAGCATGAACTGTGAGGCAACACAAACCTTTTCTTAAGTTGCTTCATGTCAGACATTTGGTCTTAGTCACAAGAAAAGAAACTAATACAAGTCAACAGAAAATTAGCAAAATGCTTCTGTTATTTGTAAAAGACTACAATAAAGCTCTCCAGAGGTCTTTTCCAGTTATCACGTCTTCAAATTTTGGGTTCTGCCTTATTCAGTTGTAGATACTATAATAAAAGAGCAAGTTGGGGAGAGGTGACTTAGTAGTTAAAAGTACTTGCTGCTCTTCTCTTGCTTCTGAGTTAGGTTCCCAGTTAAGTCAGGAAGCTCACAATTCTCCATCACTTTAGCTGCAGGGGATCTAATGCTTTCCTTTGGCCTCCTTTGCACACACATGGCATATACTCCAGCCAGACATGTACATACATAAATTCTAAATGTACAAAGTAACTGGGTGGATTACTGTCTTAGCATATTATATCTGCTGTAACAGAATTATAAACTGAGTGAATTTTTAAAAGAATTTTGGAGTCTGAGAAGTCCACACTCATGATGCTGGCATGTAGTTTACTGTGTTGAAAAATGGGAAAATATTAAAGGGTCAGAAAAACTGTAGAGGTTGCGTGAAGGAGAGGTTTTTAAAGCAAGAATCCCTTAGTGGAGCCTTCATAAACTATACTTTTCCAGTAGGTCATAGCTTCCAACTTTGTTTCACTGAGCACAGTTTTAAACACATGAAACTCTTAAGTGTATATTCATATAATGCATTTATAAATAATGGAAATAATCTAGATATCACAATATTCAAATCCTGATGACAGCTCATTTGGGAATTCTCATTGCTGTCATTTTGCTGTGTTCTCCTCTCATAGCAGAAAGAATTAACTAGTTCTCTCTCCTGTTTCAGATAAGCTATTAAATCCCATTCATAAGAGCACTATCCTTGTAATTTCCCACAGAGACTCCACCTCTTCTGACACCATTAGGAGCTGGGATTTCAAAATATAAATTTTGTGTGGGATGCAATCATTCAAATACTGTTCTAGAATTATTTTCTAACCCTTCAAATCTTTCTGAGTATATTTTGGATGTTCTTTTCAACCTACAGGCAAAACAGTAGCCAGATGTTTGCTCACCTTCCCTTTGGTCAGGGAGTCTGACGACTCACAGAACTGTAATTTGTAGTTAGAGTTAACACTGAGATTCTCCTTTGAGTCTTGCTTCAAATAGTTAAAGCTTTCATAAAGACAGTTGCAATAAATGAATTCTATCAAAAGGAATCCACTGAATTGTGATTGCAAATGAAATAGCTTTGTAGGGACAAGCTGT
Source organism: Mus musculus (assembly GCF_000001635.26). Lineage (NCBI taxonomy): Eukaryota > Metazoa > Chordata > Mammalia > Rodentia > Muridae > Mus > Mus musculus. Next base: position 70,580,344 of record NC_000086.7, read on the forward strand.
ACTCCCAACAAGAGAGCCTTCTGTTTCCTCCTCCCACTGCTCTACTTCTAATCTTGCTGCAGAAGGAAACACTGCAGCCAGGAATCAAATAGAAATTATAACATTATCTTCTCAAACTCCTTAACTCACAGCAGTACCTCAAAAGGGCTTCTTTGTTCAAAGAAACTAAAGATAGTTTTTTTTTTTTGAAGGCCAGTTCCTTCAATATTTTCCAAAGGCAATTATGTTTGGATGTTGGATTTATACTTTACCAAGCATTGCAATCTACAAATGTAAGTTTAGCAATATGCATTTATTTCTGTTACCTAAAGTAATTTTACATGTCTGTATTATAAGATAATATAATTGTATTTTGTATTTTGATGGTAATATTTAGAATGTTTACTAGGAAAAGAGGATTTTAGAGTTAGTTAAATTATTTAATCTTTGTTACATAGAACTTTTTTTTTGGGGGGGAAATCAATAGAGGGTTTTTTTTTTCTATAGATATCATGTGCTCTCATAGTATCCAGGCTGAGAGACTTGGGATAGAATAGGCACAGAATTCATCTTTATTTTGTAGGTGGATACACTTAAGCAGAGGGGAACATATTGGCCAAGGATGAACATCAAGCTCATCTTTAGACATTCCAGAGTATCTTACAGAATCTTTAAATGATTCACAAAATTGTTAGTTGATTTTGATTGAATCTGTAATGGTGAAGCCATGGTTGCTCACAGTATGGTATAAATGTAGTAAAATAGGACAAATTATGTGAAAAAAAAATCTGTTCCAAAAAAAATCTTGTCTTTTTAAAAAACTAATAAATCTTGCTTTGTCAGTTTCATACATGTATATGATGCTTTGTGGTTATTCTCCCCTACCATCCTTTAGTTTTCTCCTACCTTAGTTCCCGCCTACCTTTTGCTAGCCTTACATCTCCCTGGCATATCTCTTTCCCATATTTACTAGGTTTTGTTTTGTGATGAACAGAGTTTAACTAGAGCAGTCTGAATGACCCAGGTTTGGAACTGAGCATCAGAGACTGGGAATCTGTCAGCCACCAATAGATTTGGAGTCAGTGTTAGGGCTGGATGAATCACTTCTCAGTTAACAAGGTTCAGGTGGTATGATCTCAGTGCTAGTAGGAAGGGCTGCTGTGGTTCTAACTGCTTAGAAAATGGCATTTTGCAGCACTACTCTCTTTCTTCTGGCCCTTACAGTTTTTGTATATAAATCAGCTTAAGTGATTATTATTATTATTATTATTATTATTATTATTATTATTATTATTGGAAAAGTTGCAGCATTCTGGGGATAGATTGGGCGAATTTTCCAAAAATAATCTTGAGTAGAACTTATGAAATATCAAAGCTCCAGAAACTTTAAAGAGAGTAGACTGACTAGTCAGTACAAAAGTAAACATTGAAGTAGCCCACATCAGGTGCTGAGAGGTACAAATTCCTGAGTTCTCCTCAATGGATTTGTTTTTCCAAATATAATGTCTTGTTTGAAGGGCATCTGAGGATACTCCCAATCTGGACAAAAGTTTTAAATTGTTATTTATTATTATTTTCTTATTTGGGGGTTTTGTTTGCTCAGTTCTTTTTGAGACAGGGTTTCTCTGTGTAGTCCTGGATGTCCTGGAACATGCTCTAGAAAGCAGGCTGGCTCAGAGATCCACCTGCTTCTGCCCCCTGATTGCTGGGACTAAAGGCATGTGCTACCACCACCCAGACATTTAAGTATTTGTAATGCAAAATGTTTTCTATTATGTGACCCTTCAAGAAAGGAGTTTTCTCCCCGATTTTTTTCTCACAATTGAAAAAAAATGCTTATCATTCTTACATTAAGTGAGAAAATGCTGCTAGGAATGTCAGAATCATTTCACAGCTATAACACTAACCATAGCAACTTGAAGGAAGTACCGTGAATCCTGACCATTGGAGTTAATTTGTAAGGCTCTTGCAATTAGATGCGGTATGTTCGTTTAGTTTAAAATGAAGAAAGCTGTTGTGTCACAGATAAGTTTATATATTTCTGCCACATTGAACTTATTGTATTTGTGGCCTTAGTTTGTCTGGTCTTCACCATTCCACTTATGATGATAGCTTGCACACTTTGATATTAAAGATCTGCTTGAACCAGCTTTTATTTCTTTGCTGTTTTTGTCACTGCCTATGCCCACCTTCATCCACTAGAGGGAGATCTTACCTCTGAGACTACTACAGCCATGCAGAGTTTTAAGAAGCAAACAAGCTGAAGACAGGTTTGTGCTTACCATAAAGGCTGACAATGTTTGGAGCTGAGATGAAAGGATGGACCATCTAGAGACTGCCATATCCGGGGATCCATCCCATAATCAGCTTCCAAACGATGACACCATTGCATACACTAGCAAGATTTTATTGAAAGGACCCAGATATAGCTGTCTCTTGTGAGGCTATGCCGGGGCCTAGCAAACACATAAGTGGATGCTCACAGTCAGCTATTGGATGGAGCACAGGGCCCCCAATGGAGGAGCTAGAGAAAGTACCCAAGGAGCTAAAGGGAACTGCAACCCTATAGGTGGAACAACAATATGTACTAACTAGTACCCCGGAGCTCTTGACTCTAGCTGCATATGTATCAAAAGATGGCCTAGTCGGCCATCACTGGAAAGAAAGGCCCATTGGACTTGCAAACTTTATATGCCCCAGTACAGGGGAATGCCAGGGCCAAGAAGTGGGAATGGGTGGGTAGGGGAGTTGGGGGGAGGGTATGGGGGACTTTTGGGATAGCATTTGAAATGTAAATGAGGAAAATACCTAATAAAAATATTTAAAAAAAAAGGCTGACAGGTCTGAAATATTGGTATCCATGTCTCTCTCCTCCCAAGTCAGGCACTGTTTTATACTTACTTGTTTTTAAAAGTCTCATAAATATCTATTGACTGAGTAAGGTACTATAGTGGGCACAGAGATTAGCTTTGAGTTAAAACCAGGCTAGGCCCTTAGGAGCACACAGTAGAGTGGCAGAGATGGTATGTAACATAAGCGAGCGCCATGGAGAAGGGGAAGAAAAAGCTTTGGATGGTTGACTCTGCATGATCAGAGACTCAGAAGGGTTAGAGCTTCTTGCCTTGGTTCGTGAGGCTTCTCAGGTGTACACTGAATAGAAAGAACAGCATCATTTGCATTACTGCACTAGTAGTTCCTTGATGCTCTCAGCTCTGGAGATCGGGAAGAAAGGAGTGGTACATGCTGGCTTCAAACCAGCTTGTTATGTTCTCCCGTGGTTCTCCCGTGGTCTGAGCGACCAAACGCACCTGAACACTAAAGAGGAAAAATATTTATTGTATCTGTTTCATTGGATTTTTGTCAATTTTTGGATGATATCAACATGTACAGAAAACCATACATATAAAAGTGTATTACCCATGTTCCTATCAACAGGTTGCCGATCCTTTTTTTTTTTTTTTTTTTTTTGAGACAGGGTTTCTCTGTGTAGCCCTGGCTGTCCTGGAACTCACTCTGTAGACCAGGCTGGCCTCGAACTCAGAAATCCGCCTGCCTCTGCCTCCAGAGTGCTGGGATTAAAGGTGTGCGCCACCACGTCCGGCCAGGCTGCTCATTCTTAATCTCTTGGTATGCTTGTTTCCAGACTTTTCTTTTGAGACTTTAAAAAATCATGCATGGGGGCAGGGAGAAATTGTTCAATGGTTGGGAGTACTTCTGCTCTTGCAGAGGACCCAGGTTCCATCCCCCAATCCCCACTGTACCTCACAGTCATCTGTACCTCTAGGTCTAGGAGATCTAGTGCTCTCTTCTCGCTTGCATGGGTGCCAGTCATACATGTGGTACATAGATATACATGCAGGGAGAACAGACAGACATATAAAAGAAAAATATCATGTGTGTTCTTTGTGATTGGGATACCTCACTCAGGATGATATCCTCCAGATCCATCCATTTCTCTAAGAATTTCATGAATTCATTTTAATGTTTTTAATTGCTGAGTAGTACTCCATTGTGTAAATGTACCACATTTTCTGTATCCATTCTTCTGTTGGGGGATATCTAGGTTCTTTCCAGCTTCTGGCTATTATAAATAAGGCTGCTATGAACATAGTGGAGCATGTGTTCTTACCGGTTGGGTCATCTTCTGGATATATGCCCCGGAGAGGAATTGCTGGATCCTCCGGTAGTACTATGTCCAATTTTCTGAGGAACCGCCAGACTGATTTCCAGAGTGGTTGTACAAGTTTGCAATCCCACCAACAATGGAGGAGTGTCCCTCTTTCTCCACATTCTTGCCAGCATCTGCTGTCACCTGAATTTTTTGATCTTAGCCATTCTGACTGGTGTGAGGTGGAATCTCAGGGTTGTTTTGATTTGCATTTCCCTGATGATTAAGGATGTTGAACATTTTTTTTCAGGTGCTTCTCAGCCATCAGTATTCCTCAGTTGAGAATTCTTTGTTTAGCTCTGTACACCATTTTTAATGGGGTTATTTGATTTTCTGGAGTCCAACATCTTAAGTTTTATATATATATATATATATATATATATATATATATATATATATATATATATATATATGATATTAGTCCCCTATCTGATTTAGGATAGGTAAAGATCCTTTCCCAATTTGACGGGGGCCTTTTTGTCTTATTGACAGTGTCTTTTGCCTTAAGGAAGGTTTGCAATTTTATGAGGTCCTATTTGTCAATTCTCGATCTTACAGCACAAGCCATTGCTGTTCTATTCAGGAATTTTTCTCCTGTGCCCATATCTTCGAGGCTTTTCACCACTTTCTCCTCTATAAGTTTCAGTGTCTCTGGTTTTATATGGAGTTCCTTGATCTACTTAGACTTGAGGTTTGTACAAGGAGATAAGAATGGATCAATTCACATTCTTCTACATGATAACCGCCAGTTGTACCAGGAACATTTGTTGAAAATGCTGTCTTTTCTCCACTGGATGGTTTTAGCTCCCTTTTCAAAGATCAAGTGACCATAGGTGTGTGGGTTCATTTCTGGGTCTTCAATTCTATTCCATTGGTCTACCTATCTGTCCCTGTACCAGTACCATGAAGTTTTATCACAATTGCTCTGTAGTACAGCTTAAGGTCAGGCATGGTGATTCCACCAGAGGATCTTTTATCTTGAGAATAGCTTTTGCTATCCTAATTGTTTTTTTGTTGTTGTTGTTGTTGTTGCTTTTTTTTTATTCCAGATGAATTTCAAAATTGCTCTTTCTAACTCTGTGAAGAATTGAGTTGGAATTTTGATGGGGATTGCATTGAATCTGTAGATTGCTTTCGGCAAGATAGCCATTTTTACTATATTAATCCTGCCAATACATGAGCATGGGAGATCTTTCCATCTTTTGAGATCGTCTTCGATTTCTTTTTTTCAGAGACTTGAAGTTCTTATCATACAGATCTTTCACTTCCTTAGTTAGAGTCACACCAAGGTATTTTATGTTATTTGTGACTATTGTGAAGGGTGTTGTTTCCCCAATTTCTTTCTCAGCCTGTTTATCCTTTCTGTAGAGAAAGGCCACTGATATGTTTGAGTTAATTTTATATCCAGCTACTTCACTGAAGCTGTTTATCAGGTTTAGGAGTTCTCTGGTAGAATTTTTAGGGTCACTTATATATACTATCATATCATCTGCAAATAGTGATATTTGACGTCTTCCTTTCCAATGTGTATCCCCTTGATCTCCTTTTGTTGTCTAATTGCTCTGGCTAGGACTTCAAGTACAATGTTGAATAGGTAGGGAGAGAGTGGACAGCCTTGTCTAGTCCCTGATTTTAGTGGGATTGCTTCCAGCTTCTCTCCATTTAATTTGATGTTGGCTACTGGTTTGCTGTATATTGCTTTTATTATGTTTAGGTATGGGCCTTGAATTTCTGATCTTTCCAGGACTTTTATCATGAATGGGTGTTGGATTTTGTCAAATGCTTTCTCAGCATCTAACATGATATGCACTCACTGATAAGTGCATATTAGCCCAGAAACTTAGACTATCCAAGATACAATTTGCAAAACACATGAAACTGAAGAAGAAGGAAGACCAAAGTGTGGATACTTCATTCCTTTTTAGAATGAGGGACAAAATACCCATGGAAGGAGTTACAGAGACAAAGTTCCAGAGCTGAGACAGAAGAAAGGACCATCCAGACATTGCCCCACCCGGGGATACATCCCATATACAACCCAGACACTATTGCATATTCCAGAAAGATTTTGCTGACAGGACCCTGATATAGCTCTCTCTTGTGAGGCTATGCCAGCACCTGGCAAATACAGAAGTGGATCCTCCCAATCATCTATTGGATGGAACACAGGGCCCCTAATGAAGGAGCTAGAGAAAGTACCCAAGGAGCTAAAGGGGTCTGCAACCCTATAGGAGGAACAACAATATGAACTAACCAATATCCCTGAACTCGTGTCTCTAGCTGTATAAGTAGCAGAGGATGTCCTATTCAGCCATCAATGGGAGGAGAAACCCTTGGTCATGTGAAGATCATATGCCCCATTACAGGGGAATGCCAGGGCTAGGAAGCAGGAGTGAGTGGGTTGGGGGACAGGACGGGGGGGAAAGGTATAGGGGGCTTTGGGGATAGCATTTGAAATGTAAATGCAGAAAATATCTAATAAGAAAAAGAAAGAAAAATAAATCTTTTTTAGAATTCAGAAACACACAACACAATATTGCTTCTTTGGGGGCTTGTTTTAATCTATGCTTTCCCATTCATCTAGGACCAACTCTTGGGCTTACTTATAGGGAGCATAATGCTCTGACCAAAATACCTCACAGCACAATGTCAGCAAATTTAATATGTTCGTCTCTGTTTTTAGTCTTTCCTCAAAAATGCAAGCCTAAAATTCTAGATCTTGAATATGTATTGAGTATATGCATGATGGTAAACGCTAGTTGTCAATTTGATGCCATCTAAAAATCACCTGAGAAGGAAAGCCCAACAAGGGATTGTCTAGATTAGGTACCGCTGTGAACATGTTCATTCATGTTCGGTGAGAAGACAGAGCCTGGATTGTATAAGAGGAAAGAGGTAGCTGAGGGTGTTCATGCATTGCCCTCTGCTATTGGCTGCTCCAAGTTCCAGCCACTTTGACTTCCTAGCAATGAAGGACTAGAACCTGGAACTGTGAACCAAATAAACCCTTCTGCCTTAAATTACTTTTAAATCATCGCAACAGAATTGGAAATGTAGACAACATGAAACATGACCGAGGAAAAGAGATGGGTGGGGCAGGCTTGGGGAAGGGTCTAAGTGGTAGGGAAGAGAGATAGGCAGTAGAAGAACAACTATTGCTTTATTTTCTAATTTTAAAAGCAAATTTATAAAGTAGGTTTTTAAAAAGTTGACTTAGGGAAGGCTGAAAGAAGCTGAGGAGGAGGGTGTCCCTGTAGGAGGACCAGCAGTCTCAATTAATCTGGACCTCCGAGATCTCTCAAATACTGGACCACCAATCATGCAGCATGCACCAGCTGATATGAGGCCCCCAACACACATACAGCAGAGAACTTCCAGGTCTGTGTTCATTCAGAGATGATGCACCTAACCCTCAAGAGACTGGAGACCCCAGGGAGTTTAGAGGTCAGGTGGGGTAGGGAGTGGGGGCAACCACGTGGAAAAGAGGGTGGGGTGGGGAGGAGGTGTGGGATGCAGAGCAGATGGAGTGTGGATGGGGGAATAAAATATAGAATGTAAAAAAAATTTAAAAAGTGTACCATAGAAAAATGTGTAAAATTCAGAAATATGCAAATAAGCAAATCACCTGTAGCCCACTACTTGGGACCACAGTTAATGCTAATTTTGATATATTGGCCCCCAATGTTTTCTACACAGTCTTAAAATGATTCTTGTATTGTATTTACTATTTTATAGTACATCTTTTGTTTAATTTTTGAGGTCTCTTTAGGTTTTTCTGCTTTAGGATTTTAATAATGGCCCATTCTGTAGTTGTAGCAAGAACACACATAATGCTGCCAACAATTAGACTTTTGTTAGTTTCCTTTCTGCTATTAAAATAATATATGCTCTTGTATGTAAATGTGACAGTCTGGATAAATTTTCTGTAACAGAGATTCTTTGTTTGGGCATTATAAATTAAAGAACAGTGTTATATCTTTATTTATCTAAATAAAACATATCTATTATACACTGTGTAGGAAACACATACCAAAAAATAAAAAGGAAGAAAAATTACCCATCTTGCTATTCAAGGATAACTACCATTAACTCACCCAGCAGTTTTTCTCTATACCCCATATGATCATTCTTTCACAAGCATTGTACTTAATATAGTCTGAACATCTTTTTAGTTTTTTCACTGATTCTGTAGAACTTCATTGTATGAAAATACAGCTTGGGCAAATTGACCAAGCTACTACCATTGAACATTCATATTGTCTTATTTTCTCTCCATTGTAGCTTGTGGACAATACAATATTTATAAGCACAATTTTTATCACTTAACTTTCTGAATGTGAAATGGTTATTTCCACATGTATACGTTTTTAAGGCTTTTAGAAACGATTTATTTATTTATTTATTTATTTTCATCTTTGAAACAGAGTATTGCATTCTCTTCTCTTCCCCTCCCAAATTCTTGGGATTACTTGACTGTTTTACCAATTTGACTACAAATAGTTTGTATTTTCAGATTTCCATTTCTTTAACTACTAGTGAAACTGATTTCCCCCCTTTTGTCTAATTTTCTGCACTGGAGTGAGGATTCTTTCCTAATTTTAAAACAAATTTAAAAATAAACTTTAAAGGCCAATTTCTTGTTGTTCATGAAGATTTTCTTCTTTGACTCACTGTAAGAAATACAAGCATTATGTTTCAATATCCTAAGTACACTCCTAAAAGCATCACTCTATACTTATAGCAGCATGCTCAATTGGCCTGCTAGCATGCTGTTTAGGAGATTTGCATTTGTATTTGGAAGTGACCTTACTTAATTCTTTATTTCCTTCTGCGTGTATTTATGTGGATATTTGTCAGGCTTTGTGGTCAGGATAACTTTAATTCTACAAAATGAATGGAGCTTATTTCCTTCCTTTCCTTTATAATGGGACCACTTCCAGAGCATGGAAATTGTCTGTTCTCTACGAATCAGAAATAGCTTGCTTGTAAAGCTGTCTAGGTATTGTAACAATCATGGGAGGGAATGGCTTTTTTTAAAACAGCCTAATTTCCCCATGTTTTATACGTATTTGTGATTCCAGTTTGCTAATTTTCCTAGTAAATTATCTGTTTTTGAGATTTTCAAATTTGTTAGTGCTTTTCTATGTTATTGAAACATATCTTAATATGCACATAGAACAAATCAAACATCCATGGTAATTTTGATTGTATCATCAGAGACCAACGACCATCACCACAGTCACCACATCACTTTGCAAACCTCCACAAGAAATTCAGCATCAGTTAGCAATCATGGTTCATTTTCACTCAAATGCCACCACCCCACATACATCATGCCATGGTCATAGGCAGCTACTATTTTACTTATTGTTTCAAAAACTTACCTATTTTGGATACTTCATATGAATGAAATCATAGGCTTTGCTGACTTTTTGACTGACTGTAATGTATATGTCAATACCTCAATCACTCTTTTTACATTTTTTAAAAATTAATAACCCATTTTCCAAACAGTATTAACATTTAAAATCTAAGTGTATAGTACGCAGAGTTTCCTTAGGCACCTTTCCTCTAATTCCTGAACAGCTTTTGCAACATCCCACCTTGTTGTGATGTATAAATTGATAAATTAATATTGATATGTGATTATCAATTAAAGTTCATTGTTTAAGCTAGGGTTTACTATTTATGTTGTACAGGGGTGTGTATTTGACAGATGCTTCATGGCAGGCATCTTCCATTGCAACGTCAAAACATAGTTTAGATTATCAATTTTTAACCTGTGGTTTAACCCCTCTGGAGTGTCAACTGACCTTTTCACAGGGGTCACATATAAGATATCCTGCATATCAGATATTTACATTATAGTTCATAACAGTAGAAAAGTTACAGTTATTAATTAGCAACAAAATGATTTTATCATTGGAGGTCACCACAACATGAACAACTGTTGTGGTTACAGCATTAGGAAGATTGAGAAACACTGGTTTAGATGAATAGGTGAAGCACAGATGATTTTTAAAGCAGTCTTTCCTTCTTTCCCCCGAGTTCCCAGAAACTGTTGATTTATTTATTGTTTCTTTTAATTTCTCCTTCCCAGAAAGTTATATAATTATACAGTATATGGTATTGATAGACAAGATTTTTTTCTCTAAATAATATGTATACACATTTTTATTATTTTCTGTAATTAGATATGACATTTTATAGACTGAAAATATTCCTTTGTGTCTTAGTTTTCTTTCAATTGCTGTGATAAACACCATGCCCAACTTGTGGAGGTTTATTGCTTACAGTCATCTTAAAGGGAAGTTAGGGAAGAAACTTAGGGCAGAACTTGGATGCAGAAACTGAAGCACACAGCATGGAAGAACCCTGTTTATTTATTAGCTTGCTCACCTATGGCTTGCTCATTGTAGCATCTAGGGTCAGCCCAGGGGGTGGTGCCACCTTCAGTGGGCTAGGCACTCCCTCATCAATCACTAGTTAAGAGGTAGCTAACAGGAGCTTGATAAAGCTGTCTCCTGAGAGGCTCTGCCAGTGTCCAACAAATACAGAAGTGGATGCTCACAGCCTACCATTGGACTGAGCACAGGGTCCCCAATGAAGGAGCTAGAGAAAGTACCCAAGGAGCTGAAGGGGTTTGCAGTCCCATAGGAGGAACAACAATATGAACTAATTGGTACCCCCAGAGCTCCCTGGGACTAAACCATCAACCAAAGAAATCACATGGTGGGACTCATGGCTCTAGCTGCATATGTAGCAGAGGATGGCCTAGTCAGTCATCAATGGGAAGAAAGGCCTTTGGTCCTGTGAAGGCTCAATGCCCCAGTGTTCAGGAATGCCAAGGCCAGGAAGCAGGAGTGGGTGGGTTGGTGAGCAGGAGGAGGGGGTAAGGGATAGGGAATTTTCAGAGGGGAAACTAGGAAAAGGGATAACATTTGAAATGTAAATAAAGAAAATATCTAATAATAAAAAAAAAGAAAATGCCCCCACAGACTTGCCTATAGGCCAGTCTTATGGAGTAATCTTTACAATTGAGGTTCTCTCTTCCAAGGTGACACCAAAATTAAGCAACAGCAACAACAACAAACAAACTAACTTAAAGATACCCTGTGTGATGCCGCCGTATTTTCTGTGCCAGGATCTCCTTTGATGTGATGTATACTTAGATACTCCCCCATTTTCAATGAGATTTTCACCTTCTTACTGTTCAGATTTGTATGTTTTAGATGATGCTTTCATTAAATAATATTCTGAAATCTTTCTCCTAGGCTGATGCTTCTTGAATTTTCCTAAAGTCACAGAACATAAATATTTCAATATGTATATACTACATTGTAATTTATAAATTAATTACTTGGAATTTACTTTTCACTGTAATAAATGATGCTATTACAAACATTTGAGTAACTCAATGTTTTATGTCTCAGAACCTCTCCAGTTTTCCTAAGTGTGAACCATTTTATAGTCACAGAAGAAGAATAGGACTGCATTTCTTCCTGAGCTTTATCAACACTTCTTATTAACATTTTAGATTACAGCATTTATGTAGATACAAAGTGCTCTCTTCTCCTGTCTTTATTTGAATTTCCCAAATGACTAACAAAATTGAACATATTTTCAGGTACTTATATGCCATTTGTATTCTTCTTTGCCCTTTCTGATATTCTTTTCCATGGGAATTTCATCTATTCCTCTAATACTTTTATGTAGATTGTTTCCAATATTTACTTCAAATGTTGACCTTTCTACCAGGGTTTCATCTGCTTACTAGATGTTGACATCTAGATTGAATCTCAGAGTCTGTACATTGCAACAGAAACTAATCTCTTCTCTCAAGCTCTGTATTCTTTTTCTTCATTTCCTGTGTCTTTTATACCATTATTTTTATAATCACCCTTAAATTAAAGTTAACATTGTACCTATATGTGAGAGAGTTGGAGTGGGGAAAAGTCCATTTATTATCATTATTTCTGTATTACGTTATGTCTGTTTCCTCTTTTTATTGTTGCACTTCTTGATCTCTATCTTTTTCTTTCTTTGATCTCTTAATCTATTGGTTCTCCTATTTTTCATTTTGAGTTATTTTTAACTGTATCTTAACTAGCCTGCCTTTAGTGGTCAATATGTACTTCTTTTCTTATTTACATTTCTGTAAGCCCAAGACTTGAACAATTATTTACACTTTTAAGTCTAAAATATATATTGTTAGTTATGACATATTCTGAAATGTTAAAAAAATTAGTAGGACAGATGTTAAGAAAATTGGTAGGACAGATGTTCTACCTGCTGTACAGACTTCTTCTGTACAGATTTCCTGAATGTTCTGTGTGGACATCTCCATCTTAAGTGACTACAATCTTGATCCTGATTTTATCCTTCTACCTGAAGGTAACATTCACTTGGACTTTTCAAAACAGAAATTTCACCATTGTTCCTTTGCTTCCTTTTCTAAAGCCAAACATTCATCAAGCTTATCTCTCCTTTATCATCGTAATATTTTTTTGTCCAAGATATGACCTTTCAATCTTATTTTCCTATGTCTAATTTCTTAGTTTGTCCACTCAGTCTCCTTTAAGCAGTCAGCTAGCATAAAATGATTTTTTTTCAGACTGAAATTTAGTTAAGTATCTTCCACAAAAAGGAAAAAATACCAAGTATAATAATAACCACAAATCAAAACAGAAAAAAATATGTGGAATGTCAGTAGATTCATCTGAGTCTTTTTGTTCCATGCCATAACATCCAACTCTTGCTCATGTGCTAATCTTTCTTACTAGTCTGTGAATCTTTCAGTTCAAAAAAAAATGGGGCTCATAGTTTTACAATTTTTCTATGCTCAGGAAATGTTTATGGAGTTAATAGCTTTTTAAAAATATTTTTGATTGGGTATTTTCCTCATTTACATTTCCAATGCTATCCCAAAAGTCCCACATACCCTCCCCCCCACTCCCCTACCCACCCACTCCCACTTATTGGCCCTGGCGTTCCCCTGTACTGGGGCATATAAAGTTTGCAAGACCAATGGGCCTCTCTTTCCAGTGATGGCTGACTAGGCAATCTTTTGATACATATGCAGCTAGAGTCAAGAGCTCCGGGGTACTGGTTAGTTCATAATGTTGTTCCACCTATAGTTTTGTAGATCCCTTTAGCTCCTTGTGTATTTTCTGAGCTCCTCCAATCGGGGCCCTATGATCCATCCAATAGCTGACTGTGAAATTCCACTTATGTGTTTGCTAGGCCCTGGCTTAGTCTCACTAGAGACAGCTATATCAGGGTCCTATCAGCACAATCTTGCTAGTGTATGCAATGGTGTCAGCGTTTGGAGGCTGATTATGGGATGGATCCCTGGATATGGCAGTCTCTACATGGTCCATCCTTTCATCACAGCTCCAAACTTTGTCTCTGTAACTCCTTCCCTGGGTGTTTTGTTCCCAATTCTAAGAAGGGGCAACATGTCCACACTTTGATCTTTGTTCTTCTTGAGTTTCATGTGTTTTTCAAATTGTAACTTATATCTTGGGTATTCTAAGTTTCTGGGCTAATATCTACTTATCAGTGAGTACATATCATTTGAGTTATTTTGTGATTGGGTTACCTCACTCAGGATAATGCCCTCCAAGTCCATTCATTTGGCTAGGAATTTCATAAATTCATTCTTTTTAATAGCTGAGTAGTACTCCATTGTGTAAATGTACCACAGTTTTTGTATCCATTCCTCTGTTGAGGGGCATCTGGGTTCTTTCCAGCTTCTGGCTATTATAAATAAGGCTGCTATGAACATAGTGGAGCATGTTTCTTTCTTACTAGTTGGAACATCTTCTGGATATATGCCCAGGAGAGGTATTGCAGGATCTTAAGGTAGTACCGTGTCCAATTTACTGAGAAACCTCAAGACTGATTTCCAGAGTGATTGTATAAGCTTGCAATTCCACCAACAGTGGAGGAGTGTTCCTCTTTCTCCACATCCTTGCCAGCATCTGCTGTCACCTGAATTTTTCATCTTAGCCATTCTGACTGGTGTGAGATGGAATCTCAGTGTTGTTTCAAATTGCATTTCCCTGATGATTAAGGATGCTGAACAATTTTTTCAGGTGTTTCTCAGCTATTCGGTATTCCTCAGGTGAGAATTCTTTGTTTAGCTCTAAGCCCCATTTTTTAATGGGATTATTTGATTCTCTGGAGTCCACCTTCTTGAGTTCTTCATATATATTGGATATTAGTCCTCTATCTGATTTAGGATAGGTAAAGATCCTTTCCCAATCTGTTGGTGGCCTTTTTATCTTATTGACGGTGTCTTTTGCCTTACAGAAGCTTTGCAGTTTCATGAGGTTCCATTAGTCAATTCTCGATCTTACAGCACAAGACATTGCTGTTCTATTCAGGAATTTTTCCCCTGTGCCCATATCTTCGAAGCTTTTCCCTACTTTCTCCTCTATAAGTTTCAGTGTCTCTGGTTTTATGTGGAGTTTCTTGATCCACTTAGATTTGACCTTAGTACAAGGAGATAGGAATGGATAGATTCGCATTCTTCTATATGATAACCACCAGTTGTGCCAGCACCATTTGTTGAAAATGCTGTCTTTATTCCATTGGATGAGTTTAGCTCCCTTGTGAAAGATCAGGTGACCATAGGTGTGTGGGTTCATTTCTTGGTCTTCAATTCTATTCCTTTGGTCTACTTGTCTGTCACTATACCAGTACCATGCAGTTTTTATCACAATTGCTCTGTATTAAAGCTTTAGGTCAGGTATGGTGATTTCACCAGAGGTTCTTTTATCCTTGAGAAGAGTTTTTGCTATCTTAGGTTTTTTGTTATTCCAGATGAATTTGCAGATTGCTCTTTCTAATTTGTTGAAGAACTGACTTGGAATTTTGATGGGGATTGCATTGAATCTGTAGATTGCTTTTGGCAAGATAGCCATTTTTACAATGTTGATCCTGCCAATCCATGAGAATTGGAGATTTTTCCATCTTCTGAGATCTTCTTTAATTTTTTTCTTCAGAGACTTGAAGTTCTTATCCTACAGATCTTTCACTTCCTTAGTTAGAGTCACGCCAAGGTATTTTATATTATTTGTGACTATTGAGCAGGGTGTTGTTTCCCTAATTTCTTTCTCAGCCTGTTTATTCTTTCTGTAGAGAAAGGCCATTGACTTGTTTGAGTTAATTTTATATCCAGCTACTTCACCGAAGCTGTTTATCAGGTTTAGGAGTTCTTTGGTGGAATTTTTAGGGTCATTAATATATACTATGATATCATCTGCAAAAAGTGATATTTTTACTTCATCTTTTCCAATTTGTATCCCCTTGATCTCCTTTTGTTGTCAAATTGCTCTGGCTAGGACATCAAGTACAATGTTGAATAGGTAGGGAGAAACTGGGCAACCTTGTCTAGTCCCTGATTTTAGTGGGATTGCTTCCAGCTTCTCACCATTTACTTTGATGTTGGCTACTGGTTTGCTGTAGATTGCTTTTATCATGTTTAGGTATGGGCCTTGAATTCCTGATCTTTCCAAGACTTTTATCATGAATGGGTGTTGGATCTTGTCAAATGCTTTTTCTGCATCTAACGAGATGATCATGTGGTTATTGTCTTTGAGTTTGTTTATATAATGGATTACATTGATGGATTTCCGTATATTAAACCATCCCTGCATCCCTGGAATAAAACCTACTTGGTCAGGATGGGTGATTGTTTTAATGTGTTCTTGGATACAGTTAGTGAGAATTTTATTGAGTATTTTTGCATCGATATTCATAAGGGAAATTGGTCTGAAGTTCTCTATCTTTCTTGGGTCTTTTTGTGGTTTA
Source organism: Mus musculus (assembly GCF_000001635.26). Lineage (NCBI taxonomy): Eukaryota > Metazoa > Chordata > Mammalia > Rodentia > Muridae > Mus > Mus musculus. The sequence goes on from NC_000086.7 coordinate 70,596,308, forward strand.
GGTATCAGAGTAATTGTGACTTCATAGGATGAATTGGGTAGAGTACATTCTGTTTCTATTTTGTGGAATAGTTTGAGACGAACTGGGAATAGATCTTCTTTGAAGTTCTGATAGAACTCTGCACTAAACCCATCTGGTCCTGGGCTTTTTTTGGTTGGGAGAATATTAATGACTGTTTCTATTTTTTTATTGGATATAGGACTGTTTAGATCATTAACCTGATCTTGATTTAACTTTGGTACCTGGTATCTTTCTGGAAACTTGTCCATTTCATCCAGGTTCTCCAGCTTTGTTGAGTATAGCCTTTTGTAGAAGGATCTGATGGTGTTTTGGATTTCCTCAGGATCTGTTGTTATGTCTCCATTTTCATTTCTGATTTTGTTAATTAGGATGCTTTCCATGTGCCCTCTAGTGAGTCTGGCTAAGGGTTTATCTATCTTGTTGATTTTCTCAAAGAACCAGCTCCTTGTTAGTTTGGTTCTTTAAATAGTTCTTCTTGTTTCCACTTGGTTGATTTTGCCCCTGAGTTTTATTATTTCCTGCCATCTACTCTTGGGTGAATTTGCTTCCTTTTGTTCTAGAGCTTTTAGATGTGTTGTCAAGCTGCTAATGTGTGCTCTCTCTAGTTTCTCTTTGGAGGCACTCAGAGCTATGAGTTTTCCTCTTAGAAATGCTTTCATTTTGTCCCATAAGTTTGGGTATGTTGTAGCATCATTTTCATTAAACTCTAAAAAGTCTTTAATTTCTTTCTTTATTCCTTCCTTGACCAAGGTATCATTGAGAAGAGTGTTGTTCAGTTTCCATGTGAATGTTGGCTTTCCATTATTTTTGTTGTTATTGAAGATCAGCCTTAGTCCATGGTGGTCTGATAGGATACATGGGACGATTTCAATATTTTTGTATCTGTTGAGGCCTGTTTTGTGACCTATTATGTGGTCAATTTTGGAGAAGGTACCATGAGGTGCTGAGAAGAAGGTGTATACTTTTGTTTTAGGATAAAATGTTCTGTAGATATCTGTTAAGTCCATTTGTTTCATAACTTCTGTTAGTTTCACTGTGTCCCTGTTTAGTTTCTGTTTTCATGATCTGTCCATTGGTGAAAGTGGTGTGTTGAAGTCTCCCACTATTAGTTTGAGGTGCAATGTGTGCTTTGAGCTTTACTAAAGTTTCTTTAATGAATGTGGCTGCCCTTGCATTTGGAGCATAGATATTCAGAATTGAGAGTTCCTCTTGGAAGACTTTACCTTTGATGAGTATGCAGTGCCCCTCCTTGTCTTTTTTGATGACTTTGGGTTGGAAGTCGATTTTATTAAATATTAGAATGACTACTCCAGCTTTTTTCTTTAGATCATTTGCTTGGAAAATAGTTTTCCAGCCTTTCATTCTGAGGTAGTGTCTATCTTTTTCCCTGAGATGGGTTTCCTGTAAGCAGCAAAATGTTGGGTCCTGTTTGTGTAGCCAGTCTGTTTGTCTATGTCTTTTTATTGCGGAGTTGCATCCAGTGAAATTAAGAGATATTAAGGAAAAGTAACTGTTGCTTCTAATTATTTTTTTGTTAAAGTTGGCATTCTATTCTTGTGGCTGTCTTCTTTTAGTTTTGTTGAGGGATTACCTTCTTGCTTTTTCTAGGGCGTGGTTTCCATCCTTGTATTGTTTTTTTTTTCTGTTATTATCCTTTTAAGGGTGGGATTTGTGGAAAGATAATGTGTGAATTTCGTTTGGTCATGGAATACTTTTGTTTCTTCATCCTAGGTAATTGAAAGTTTTGCTCGGTATAGTAGCCTGGGTTGGCATTTTTGTTCTCTTAGTGTCTGTATAACATATGTCCAGGCTCTACTGGCTTTCATAGTGTCCTGTGAAAAATCTGGTGTAATTCTGATAGGCCTGCCTCTATATGTTACTTGACCTTTTTCCCTTACTGCTTTTAATATTCTATCTTTATTTAGTGCATTTGTTGTTCTGATTATTATGTTTCGGGGGAATTTCTTTTCTGTTCTAGTCTATTTGGAGTTCTGTAGGCTTCTTGTGTGTTCATGAGCATCTCTTGCTTTAGGGTTGGGAAGTTTTATTCTATAATTTTGTTGAAGATATTTGCTGGTCCTTTGAGTTGAAAATCTTCATTCTCATCTACTCCTATTATCTGTAGGTTTGGTCTTCCCATTGTGTCCTGGATTTCCTGGATGTTTTGAGTTAGGATCTTTTTGCATTTTCCATTTTCTTTGATTGTTGTGCTGATGTTCTCTATGGAATCTTCTGCACCTGAGATTCTCTCTTCCATCTCTTGTATTCTCTTGCTGATGCTGGCATCTATGGTTCCAGATTTCTTTCCTAGGGTTTCTATCTCTAGCATTGCCTCACTTTGGGTTTTCTTTATTGTGTCTACTTCCCTTTTTAGGTCTTGGATGGTTATATTCAATTCCATCACCTGTTTGGTCATGTTTTCCTGCAATTCTTTATGGGATTTTTGTGCTTCCTCTTTAAGGTGTTCTACCTGTTTAGCAGTGTTCTCTTGTATTTCTTTAAGTGAGTTATTAAAGTCCTTCTTAATGTCCTCTACCATCATCATGAGATATGCTTTCAAATCCCGGTCTAGCTTTTCGGGTGTGTTGGGGTGCCCTGGACTGGGCAAGGTGGGAGTGCTGGGTTTTGATGATGGTGAGTGGTCTTGGTTTCTATTAGTAATATTCTTACGTTTACCTTTCACCATCTTGTAATCTCTGGAGTTAATTGATTTAGTTGTCTATGGTTAGAGCTTGTTCCTCCAGTGATTCTGTTAGCCTCTATCAGCAGACCTGGGAGACTAGCTCTCTCCTCTGAGTTTCAGTGGTCAGAGCACTCTTTTTAGGCAAGCTCTCCTCTTACAGGGAAGGTGCACAAATAATCTGGTGTTCAGACCTCCCTCCTGGCCAAAGATGAAGGCTCAAAACAGGATATGTCCCAGAAGGTGTGTTGCTTCTGCCTGTCCCAGAAGCTGTTAGCTTCTGTAGTCCACAGTCTCACTTGTGCAGAATACTCTCGGCGGAGTCCCGGAACCAATATGTCTGCCACCGATGCTCAGCTATTATAGGATCTCTTAACAATGAAATTCCTTCATATCAGTGTCTCTACTATATATCAAAGTATCTGGTAAATTATAGCTTTATTTGGTTTTTAGTAATTTAAAAGTTCACCCTTTATTTCTTCAATGACACAATATTTCTTCATAAGTATATTTTGAAGTTTTTTTTCAAAATTGTTGCTTTCTAGGTTCATCAAATTACATTGAAGATGTTATTTAAAGGTGTTTTGGTATTTGTTAGTATTTGCCTTTGTGCCTTAAATATTATGTTTTAGAATAAATTCCATGCTAATGAAAACAATGTGATTTTCATTAATTTTGGATAAGATAGTCTATAGATTATGTTAAGTGTATTTGATATATAACTTAACTCTGATTTTTCATTGTTCAATTTTCTTCTGGATGGTCTGGTAGTGAAGGTGAAATATAAAAGTCACCACCTATTATTACTTTAGGGTCTTTCTCTCTTTATATCCTGTAATGTATATTTTATAAAGTTTATTTTTTTCATTCTTTGGTGCATATATATTTATGAACATTTTAACTCTTTTTTTGTAAAAAGTCGTGTTTGTTTGTTTATTAGTTAATTTGTTTGTTTGAAATAGTATCTCACTATGAAGCCTTGACTAGCCTGAAACTACCTATGTAGACCAAGCTGGCTTCAGACTCATGGAGATCTAGCTACCTCTGCTTCCTAGGGCTCAGATTAAAGGTGTGCACTACAGGGCTGGCTCATTTTAACTTCTTGGCAGATTATCATTTTCATCAGTATGTAGTGACCATCTTTTTTCTAAGCCAGGCGGTGTCTTTTTCCAATATGTAAGTCTTTTATTGTCCACAGATAGCCAAAATCATAATATTCCAGGATCTTATTTCTGGAGCTGGGTACCTTAAGTCTTATTTGTCAGCCTGCTGCACTATTCCCATTTCAGACACATAGATTCCATCCCCAAACTTTCTGATATCCTTGTTTTTAATTGTTGTAGTTTGCTGAATCAGTTAATGAATTTGAAACACATTCAGTATCATTTCCTTCAATAATTAATTCATCCTTTTGAACTCAAGAGATAGAACAAGCAATGCCTATCCTCAACTGATATATTTTTCACTCAGGAATGAATTTCAACCAAATACCCATACTCCTAATTCAGGACATTGATGGGGAAGTGAGCATACACAGACCTCATCTTGTAATGGAAGCCCAGCATCACACCCTTGATCATGTTCTGAACATGACTGCAGATGGTTCTGACACTGGCCGGTTCCTTTCTGTTACCCCAACAACCTCTTTTTCTTCCCAAGGAGACTCAGCTCTACATTGATGTGATTGAAGTCCCTCTGCAAAGTTCCCCTGGGTCCCTTCACAATGACTGTGCACCCTTTCAGAGTGATGTTGACATTTTTGGAATGTTAACAGTCTGATTGCTGACAATGGTCTTCATTCTCACAGTAGGTGGGGCAAAGAGAGCAGTCTGTGTCTTTTAATTAAAGAATTAAGACCATTATGCTTAGGGTTAGTATTGAAAGGAATATATTACATTCATTATTTTATTATTTTCTTTTTTGTTGCTGAATTATGTCCTTTTTCTTTTTTCTTTGTTCACTATAGAATTACTAGCCATTTTTTTAAATTCTCATTTGTATAGACTCTTTTAGTGATATTTATAATTTCCTGTGCCCCCACAATCACTTTTTTCCTTTTTCTTCTATGCATGTGATTAACATTTTCTGTAGTTCAATAGCCCTGTAGTTCACCAGTTATTATGATTTGAATATGAAATATTCCTAACAGATTCATGAACTTTAGCTTGTTTTCCACCAGTTGAGTAGTGGTAAAATGATGGATCTATAAAATAATGGCATTATTTGAAGGATTTGAAGTTGAATTGAGAAAGTAGGCTAAACCAGGGTGTTTCCTGGAATGATTTATATTGCCTCATGACCTTTCTCCTTTCTCTATCTTATCCATCATGAAATGAGCAGGTCTGTTTTTACATACCCTTCTTTTATGATCTACCTCAACCCTTCTCAGAAACAATGTAACTGGACATCCATCTGTGAACCAGAATAGCTTTTTTATTTATTTTTTATGTTCTTTTCTCTTGGTTTTTTGCTACCACAACACAGTTGTCATGAGTCAGTCTGTATTTTCTCTTCATTCATAAGAAATAATCTTCCTGGGTGAGATATTTTTCAAAACTTGAAATACATCACTTTATGTCTTTCTGGACATTAGAATTTCTGCTGAGAGTATTCTATTACTTCAATAGGTTTGACTTTATAAGTGACTTGGCACTTTTGTTTTGCAATGTTTAATGTTCTTTTTTTTTTCCTGATACACTATGATATGGAAGAGAGTTCTTTTCTGGTCATAGCTAAGTACTTTCTTCATTTTAATAGTTTTTTCATTGAATGGGTTTTCTATGATTTTAACCTGGATTCTGACTGTTTGTCTAAGTGGATTAGTCTTATGTTTGGTCACTGGAAACATGTACCATAAGTGTTCATAACTTATTTTCAGTTCCTTACTGTCTGAGTATAATAATTCTTGAACCATTTATTCAAACACGGATACACTATTTTCTGCTTGATCTAGCCTGTGCTTTCACTTGACTTTTTGAGCAGTTAATCTCCCAAATTTGTGTTTGTTTTATTTCAAGCCTCCTTTCCCCTTTGGTGTTGTCCTTATTTCTTTCACTCACATTATGTAAATAGTACTTCTATTCTGTCACCTTTCCTCGTGAGTCCACTCCTGCAAATTTTAAAGTAGAAATATTTTGAATACCTGATAAAATATTGCCAAATAGAGGTTTGATTGATGTGGTAATAAATAGGTAACACTCATTTGAAATTAGTACATTATTTATATGTAAATGAATGTTAGAGAGTTTAGAAAGTTTGTTGTCTGAACTGGGTTAAGCATCCCTTAAGAATTTACATCTATATTTTTAATTTACTCTGAAACTTGTTATTGCCATTTTACCCCTAATTGATACAAGAGAGATAAAATATGACAGCCAATAACTGAAGTATCACAAATTTAAAATGGTATAGTGAAGTTATATCATATAAGTGATGATGCTTCTCTTAAGTAACATATACTATCTAAAAATAACAAAAACAAACAAACAAACAAACAAACAAAGAGTGCTAGGCAGGGGAAATTGCACTGCTAGTTGTTGATTTGGAGACTCTAAGAAACTCTGAAAATCACATAGGATTGCTATTGCCTTTACTTATCTCTTTTTTTTGAATGACATAATTTTTTATTAGGTATTTATTTCATTTACATTTCCAATGCTATCCCCAAAATCCCCCACACGCTCCCCCACCCACTCCCCCACCCACCCACTCCCACTTCTTGGCCCTGGTGTTACCCTGTACTGGGGCATATAAAGTTTGCACGACCAATGGGCCTCTCTTTTCACTGATGGCCGACTAGGCCATCTTTTGATACATATGCAGCTAGAAACACGAGCTCCGGGGTACTGGTTAGTTTATATTGTTGTTCCACCTATAGGGTTGCAGATCCCTTTAGCTCCTTGGATACTTTCTCTAGCTCCTCCACTGGGAGCCCTGTGATCCATCCAATAGCTGACTGTGAGCATCCACTTCTGTGTTTGCTAGGCCCCGGCATAGTCTTACAAGAGACAGCTATATCAGGGTCCTTTCAGCAAAATCTTGCTAGTGTATGCAATGGTGTCAGCGTTTGGAAGCTGTGAACATGAAGACCTTATTGCTTAAGACATCACACACTTATGACACAAGATTTGAGGGAATTGAGCTGGAACTGACTTGGAAGCATCTTCTTTGAGCATTAGCTCTATTAATATCAGAAATTCTGATGTAAGCTGCCAAGTCAGAAAAGCAATCAATCAATCTAGCCTGCTCAATATTAAAGCTGGTGAAACAGAACAATGACCAGCCGGTAAGACATCTCCAGTGGTACAATAGTGATGCTTTTTCTTGAGGGGTAACTAACAGCTGTCTCATTGGACTGAAGGCCTATTTAATAGGAAGGAGTGTATGCTTGGCACTATAAACCTAGACAAATATGGCTGGTGATTTCATGGACCTTAGATGAAAACGTACTAGTGCTATTTATCCAAAGTCAATATAGTTTTAAATTATATTCTAAATATTTATACTCATAGATAAGTGATTATAAGTATTACCCCAACCTATTACTGCCATTTATCCGAAGTTAATATAGTTTTAAATTATATTCTAAATACTTATACTCACAGATAAGTGAGTATAAGTATTACCCCTCATCAAAGAAGCTTCGTTTTTTTAGCAGACACTGTTACAGAGACCCAAAACTGGTCAAAATGCACAGAATTAATGAATATGGGTTATCTACATTGTCACATCAACAATAAAACTCCTACAACTAAAGCTTAGGGAAGAAAGCACAGAAAGATTAGAGTAGCCATATCAACCAATCAGACACCCCAGAAATCCCAGGGACTAAGTCATCAATAAAGGAGTACACATGGCTCCAGTGGTATATGTAGCAGAGGATGGCCTTGTCAGGCATCAATGGGAGAAGAGGTCCTTGGTCCTATGAAGTCTTGATAGATGCCCCAGGGTAGGGGAATCCAGGCGGGGAGGTAGGAATGGGTGGGTGGGTGAGTGGAGGAACACCCTCATAGAAGCAGGGGGAGGGAGGATGTGATAGGGGGTTTCTGGGAGGGAGGGAAACCAGGAAAGGGGATAACATATGAAATGTAAATAAAGAAAATATCTAATAATAATAATAATAATAATAATAACAACAACAACAACAACAAAGATTAGAGTAGCCATTCAGGATGACTACTATTAGGCAGTGTTTTCTAAACATGACAAAGATGATATACCCATGCAGTATACTAGATGCTATACTCAACATTATGGTTGCCTAAACAAGACTTACATGCTGGCCACACTGGTTGACATACAACATGACTGGGGGGAGAGGGTATCTCAGAAAGACCCCTCTTCTAGATGAAGAGCTGCACACTACTGAGAGGAAAACCCAGTTTTCTCTAAATCCGTGCCCCTTGGTAGGTTATTCAATCTCAAATGGTCAGTCCTAAACATCTGCACATATTAGTAACACCAAATAGACTCAGAAAGCTATATATAATAATTGAAAAAGAGGTCATGAAATTGAAAGAGCATGTTAGGGCATGAGAGGAGTTTGAGTGGGGTTGGATGGGGTGGAAATCATATTAATACAATACTTATATAAGTAAATAAGAAATTCTCAAAATCAAAAATTAAATGAAAAACAAAAATGATCCATACCATTTTCTTATATTTTCCTGTAGTTATTTCATTGACAATCAAATGCTGCAACAGTCATTTGCTAAATGAAACTATTTTTTCACTAACTTACTCTAAATGAAATATGTCCACTCATGCCCTTAACCTCAGCACTTGGGAGGCAGAGGCAAGCAGATTTCTGAGTTCGAGGCCAGCCTGGTCTCCAGAGTGAGTTCCAGGACAGTCAGAGCTACACAGAGAAACCCTGTCTCAGAAAACAAAAACAATAATTGTAGGCATATGTGTATTTTCCCGGTATGTATGATGTGCAGCATGTAAGTGCAATGCCTATAGAGGTGAGACGAGCTTATGGAATTGCCCTAGAACTGGAGCTTTCTATAAGCCATCAGAGGGCTATTGAGAATTGGATCCTAGTTCTCTGGAAGGGTAGTCAGAGCTCTTAAACATGGAGTGATATCTCTAGTTCCCTTTAGTCAATTTTGACTATGCTTCTTCACTAAACTGTACTACAGCTATGACAGGACATGGTTGGTATTTTGTAAAAATGAACCTATCTTTTCTTCTATCCCCTTCTTCACTCAACATATCTGCTCCTCATCCATAGACTAAAAGAAAAGGAAGAATCTTGCTGTGGAGACCTAGAATTTTCTGGCTGAGAATAATAGACCAGCACAGGGAGAAAATAAGTTGGAATTTTCAAGGATAGACTATATGAAAGGAATAATTTTTGAAGAGAAGAGAATTAGCAAGATTGTTTGAGTAAAACCAAAGAGACAAATTTAGGAATGTTGTACTGACCAAAATCACAGACAGCTAGAAAAGAGGTAGTGATACAAGGAACAATGGGCCATAGCTCAAGCCTAAGCCAGCTAACCCCTGTTTGCAACATGGTGTCCAATCTTTAATGCTTATAGTGTTTGTTCATTTACCACCTCACAAATCTGACTTTATATAAGCTAAATTCCTTACAACTGATTGCTTGGACACTTTCTAGTATCCTAACTTTGGGGATGTGTGTGTATGTGTGTGTGTGTGTGTGTGTGTGTGTGTGTGTGTGAGAGAGAGAGAGAGAGAGAGAGAGAGAGAGAGAGAGAGAGAGGCAGAGAGAGACAGAGAGAGACAGAGAGAGACAGAAAGAGACAGAGAGAAAGACACAGAGAGAGACTGACTGTGCTGGAAACAGTCTTTCCTGTGCTAGACAAGCAGAAATACTGAATTTTACTTAATGTTCTGGTTCTGTTTGTCTATGAAATCTCAGGGCCTCAGTAACCCTGCCATATAAAATAAGGATTGGGGAGACACAGATATGTAGCATATAAATCAACTGTGAATTCTAACACAGAAAAAATAGTCTGTGGCCTTGGGAATGTGATTTGTTTAACCTGAGAAAAGTAAATACATCCCAGACTAAGCAATATACTTGTGTTAAACTTCTGAGAGTCTAAACCAATGGTAGCTGGGCGTACTAGTACACACCTGTTATCCTAGATTCTATTTGGCAGCTAGAAAGAGGATTGCAAATTTAAAGGCAGCTTGGATAACTTAGTGAAACTCTGTCTCAAAATAAAATTTCTAAAACGGGCTAAGAATGCAGCGTAGGGCTAAAGTCCTTGCATGGTATTCAAGAGGATCCTGTGAATGTAAACCATCACAGTGCAAAACAAAATGAAAACCAACCACAGTAAAATCCTTTGCTTTACTGTTTTTGTTGAATACAAAAGGTGTTGAAGACCACTGTCTAGCATTTACAGAAGGAAGTAAGCTGAATTGAGAGGAGCCGGTATGCTTGTCAGCTGCTGCAGGTGCAACAGCTGACATACTGGTATTAGTCCAGAAGTCCTCTGTGTTCCAGGGACTCTGATGGAGCTGATAGACTCCTAGTGATACACACCACCAACAAGCCAGAGCCTTTTTGTCCTTTGCCAAAATCCTACATGGCTCATTTGTTGAGGACTGTAGTAAGATTGAGTACCTCTTCTGAATGGTTCATCCTGTGGGTTCTGCCAGGATTGGACAAAAGATGTTAGAGGTGCCAGTGGACTTTAAAAGATTCATTTAAAAAATAGGCCCTCATTTTTTTTTTAAAAAAAAAAACAACCTTAATAATAACCTACTGCAGACAGACCTCACATTTCTGAATAGTTAAACAAATGAGGGAATAAGGATGTAGTTGCTGAGTGCTGGTGGGTTCATTTGCATGTTGTCCCATACCCAAATTGTAATACTGCAACATCACAATTTTCAGCCAAATTACAAGCTCAGTAAATTAACAGAATTTGTTAATTTCCTTTTTAATTGCACTACAAACACTAGCTTTTTTGACACACACATTTCTTTAAAGCAGAAAGACTTCAGTATAGCTAAATCTATGTCTTTAACAAGTAAAGCTTGTTTTCGTTTTCCTTTCCTTGCCAACTAAGATTTACACATTAATTATTCAACGGATACATCGTAAACATCCTGGTTAAAATACACAGGGCTGGGCAGGAATTGTTTAATGCATAGCACACTTTCATTTGCCTATAAAGAATAAATACTGAGAACTGTAAATGGATAAACTCAATCTTCCCATGCAGGGAGGGCAAATGAACTCATGGTGAACATATCAAAGGGAGGGGACTAATTGTTATTGAGATTCAGGTAAGTAATTTCTTAGACATTTTTAGCTGTCATGCTGTGGAATAATTGTTAACCCACCAAGAAGGAATTGCAAAGCAGAACCTACCTATCCCTTCCCAAAAGGCTAAATAGATTTTTTTTTGTCCTACAGTTTGCAGCAACTCTCTATTTAATCATTAAAAGAAACGTTTTAAGAATTGCTTCTCCAATAATAGTATTTGCCTGAAACCCTGCAGGATGACGACCTTGCCCAAAATGAGACTTCAATGTGCTGGTGTGATTTGAGACAGTTCATACTAATGGAGTGCACAGCTCTGTAGCATTTTTATTTAAAGTTTCATTTAATCTAATATTACATCTGGCTAATGTAACCATCTCTATCCAGTCTCATTAATGACTATATCACGTTTTAAAACACCATTTCATACTTACCAAGTGCTTTGCTTGGGTATAATCTTATGATTCTGTCTTATTATACTACTTTTATTGATATCATTTAAATATGACTAGCCATAACAGCAAATATTAGCAGCATATCACTGAAACCAAGGTTGTGAGTACCACAGCATTATGAAGAAATTCTTCATGCTTTTAGTGATTCATTTTTTTCAACCTTCCTATTATTGACACTTTAATACAGTTTCTCACGTTGTAGTGACCCCCAACTATGAAATTATTTTCATTACTGCTTCATAACTGTAATTTTGGTACTCTTATGTATTTTAATGTAAATATCTGATATACAGGATATTTATATGTGACCTCTCAAGTGGTCACGACCCGTAGAACAACTGATTTAATATTTTCTTGTCTAGGAATGTCCTTCATATTGGGATTCCAAGGGGTTCCCCTTTCTTTCTTCTAGTATTCTGGATAACTATACCCATTTGTTTGCTCCACAGTATTTATCACAATTTAAAACCACACCTATACCTTATTCTTGTCTCCACATTTAGACTATAAGCTGTGTCAAGGAAGAAACTATGTTTAATTTTTATTCACTATTTTTCCATTTTTAATTTGAATTACAAATTGTCAAATTTTATCTGCATGTATTTATGTAATACACAGTGATGATATGATTTAAAAATACTAATTGAATAGAGGAAATAAACTAGTTAACACATCTACCACTTAAAAAGTTCACTTATGTATTCTTTAATCTAGCAAAGTAAAAAGGGACTCTAATCTAGCAAAGTAAAAAGGGACTCTAAACATTTTGCCAAGGGAAACACTAAATACTATTATGAATAATGGAGGCAAGGTGGTAGAGTTGTTGAAAGATTGGATCTGTCCCTATATGCTAAAGATTTCCAAATTAATATCATGGCTGCATTTTACCTTGCCTGGTCCTATGAGATTTATGTAGGTATACTGAAATACTTGATTGACAGTTATACCCTAAAAAATCCACAGTCATCTGAGTCAGTATTCCAATTTATAACTTAACCTTGCCTCTCAAACATCTTTGCTTCTAAGTGTAACAGCTTAGATAGTAACACCAGTGTACATGACATCATTCAAAGAAGAGAAGTAGCATTATGTCCTTACTGTCTGACTGCTGTAAAGATACACCACAACCAAGGCAACCTATAGAAGAAAGCATTTAATTGGAGCTTGGTTACAATTTCAGAAGGTGAGTCCATGACCATTATGGTAGAAAGTGTGGCAATAGGTAGGCATGCAGTCATAGTGCCAGCTGGAGCAGTAGCTGAGAGCTTATGTCCCATCTTCAAGCAACATGCTATGAGAGAGAGCTAAACAGGAGTGTCATGGGCCTTTTAAACTCCTCTAAGAAGGCCACACATTCTAATCCTTCCTAAATAGTTCTAGCAACTATATGAGTCTAAGGGGGATATTCTCATTCAAGCTACCACAGTGTGTGTGAGTTTCTCTGTCTCTGTCTCCCTCTGTCTCTGTATTTGTTTCTGCCTCTCTGTCTCTCTCTGTCTCTCTCTCTGTCTCTCTCTCTCTGTCTCTCTCTCTGTCTCTCTCTCTGTCTCTCTCTCTCTCTCTCTCTCTCTCTCTCACACACACACACACACACACACACAACCTCCAAACAAAAACAAAGCCTGATCATATGCTCCTGCCAATGTATCCTTCTAAATGACTCTTGGATCTGTCCTTTCCTTTCTGCCTCCATTGAGAGGACCTGCATTCAGACACTCATAGTCACTTTTCTATCTAGACTACTTTGAGTGTTTCATCTCTGCTTCCTTGTTCTGATTCTGTAAAGACCAAATCCTTCTCATAAATATGGAAATACCATTCTTCCCTTAGTCCAAAAATCAATAAGGGCTGGCACGGTGCAGAAATAGCTGGCACCTTATTAAGAGAGATTCAAAGATTGCAGACATATGATTTCTCCAAGATTGATTTCTTTTTTGTTTTCCTACTGCAGATTCAACAGAATATTCTTAATATGTTTGAGCTTCTGAGCAAAAGCACAGAATTATGCCGGCGGGGACAATGGAAAGGTTGCATTTCATTTTCCTTTACTGTCTGAGGTTGACAGAAGGGAAGGAACTTATTTAACATCAGATTGAGTTACTGTAGACCCACGTCTCAGATCCTGTTCTCTGTATTACCGGAACTATTGTGAAGCTTCATTTAGATATAGCATTTAAACATTTTTGCAGCACTATAACCGATTACCAAGACAGCTGTGGCATGATTTCTTTCCTTTCACTTGATCTTTCTGTTTTGCTTTGTATTTCTTGTGCCTGCGTGCTAATCAATGAGGTTAGGAAGAACATCTGATCTTAAGAAAGCAATATTTGATTCAGTGCTGATTTTCAAACGAAGCTTTTGGGAGCAGCAGAGGGGTTTCTTGGAAGTGCTTAGGGAACCATTTGTGTGTATCAGTCATTGTAAAGTTCCAAGTGAGTAAGACCCTGACTGCCAGCCCCTGTTTCAACAAGATAGCTATGTTTTTGTGGTGTATGTGGGCCCACAATGCTGATGGATTTAAAATAATATTCTGTTGTAAATTTTTTGAGAACTACTGTGCTTCAGGAATGAATTTACTAATGAGTTTGCTCTTGAATTAACTATTTCCATTTTGTGTTTATAGTTCTTTATATACTTTTCTTCATAATGATAATGATAAAAATGATAAAAAGGAAGATCCAGGTTTGTCATTTAAATATGGTAATTAGACCACAGCTTGTCTATAACTAGCTAGTGCTATAATAGATAGTGTCTAAGGCTCAAACTTCATAGATTTTTTTTTTTTGCTTACGTATTAGGGTAGGTAGGTCAAGTCCACCTAAAGGATCCTAGCCTTCTTTTATGGACACGGAGTATAAGACAGATTTGCAGAAGATACATTATCACTAGGGATATAGATCTCCTGTTTAGTTGATTTGAATTCTAAGCCTAAAACATGAACGTTATTTGAGAGATTATTAGAACCTCAAACTCTCAGGCCATATTCTAGGGCTGCTGAACCAGGGTCTAGATTTGAATAAGATGGCAGGCATTCACATACTCATTAAAGTATGAAAACCACAACTTGAATCTGTATATTGAAGCTCTGTCATTATTAGCTAGAAGGGCAACGGCTGCCCTGGAAACTTTTTAGGTTTAAGAAGGCCGAATAAGGGAAAATCACTCAGGTCTGAATGCAAGTTTGGGTGACATAGGCAGGCCCTTTTCAGTCCTGAGTATTTAGGAGTTGCCTAGAAGAAGGAAGTATGTGTTGCGCGCGCTCTACTGGCCAGGAAGAACGCGCTGCTACAGGATCCTTCTGCACACGTTTATTCAGTCCTGTTTCTTCTTGTTTATATCTCTCTTGTTTATATCTCCCCTGTTTATATCTCCCCTGTTTATATCTCCCCCGAACCCTGGGCCTCTCACTCTTTTATACTCTCAGTTCCCATCCATGCACAGCAGGCCACGCCACCTCACCAGGCACGCAGCTTCAGCTAATCAGGGCAGCAGGGGCAAATCTCCACCAAATTGGATTCACCTGTATCCTGGTACACCTGCGCAGCACTCAAGATGTTTGTGTCTTATATGAGGAAGTCAGGTGCAAGTCATATGACTTAGCTGCAGTCCCTGGCGCCTTTGGGACTGCCGCCACACCCGCTCCTAACATCTCCCCCTTTTTTCTTTTCTGGCAGAGAGAATGTCTGTAGATAGCCCCCCACAGCCATGCCCCTTACCCGTCCTTGGGTGACAAACAGCATTGGTTTGATCCCTGTCTTAGGTTGGTGACATGCCCAGGGAGTCTTATCACTGACTACCTCTCTATCATGCCAAGCCACTCCTGGGGAGATTGTGTTTTGCTTGTGGCAGGTGCATCAAAAGGCCAGGATGTTGATTAATCTATGGCCAGATCTTAATTGCTGCAAGCAAGCCTCATGGGTGAAGGTAGAGGTCTGATCCCCAGTGTGCAAGCATAGGGGCCCTACACAAAACCATCCCTTAGGCTCATCACCCAGAGAGGTCTTGGCCAGCTCCCGTGTCGTTTTTCCTGGGGGAAGGGAACTAGGACACTGAACCTTCATGCAATCAGACATGCCTTCCACAGGATGCCAACAGCAAGCTATCCTCTGTGCAGTGCTTAGCCTCGCACCCCACGGCATAACGCAGCATAATTTCTTTTAGAGCGGCAAACCGAATCTGAGGAGATTGTCCCGCCTCCACTGCAGCAAAAGCCTATGCTACCATGGCAAAAGTGCGGGCCGCACACTCTGCACCTAACACATGTGCCAAACACAAAACACACACACACTATAACAAGCATACATCCCAGGGCTCTCATCCCCACTCATCTTCCCTGAAGCAAGGGATAGATAGCCAGAGGGGCTATATCTTTAAGGGGAATTCAGGGATCAAAAAGGCATGGAAAAATTTGAACGTCATGTCGAGCTGGTATCGGCTTCTGGAATACCGAAAGGATCTTTCATCTCGGCTCCATCCTTTGTGCTTGTGGGATCATCCACCACATCCACAGGGGCAACTGGATCAGGAGCCTCATTCTTGCAGCGTCTCACCAATCTCTCCGGCACCCAAAGAGGTTCCGTCTGGTCCTGTGGGAACACACAAACAGACCCTCTCGCCCACGTCAACACCTGATCTACTCGATCCCCAGGGGGGATGGACACAAAACCTCGTGGTGATGAGACCATAAACTCAGTCACCTGTGTCCATCTGGGGAGTCAATACGCCAAATCTCTGGACAGAAGGTCCACCTATAGGTGGCTGCTGAGGAGGCATAGGGAGGAGGCATAGAAGCTAATTCGCCTTCCTCCTCCACCTCGGCTCTTTTATTTTGTCCTTTCTGTCCACCTGATAACACTGTGTCTCCTTTCTTTTTCCTTTTTCTTTTTAAGCCCTTCTCCTTTTCCGACATACTTTCTTGTTGCTCTGTAAGGATTTTCTGACCTGTCTTGACTGCCTCTACACACAGTTTCAAACAGTAACAGAGTCCATATATCAGAACAAACAAGACCAAAACTATCAGACCTACCCACAAAGGGTCAATGGAAGAAAAAAGCATAACTACTCAGCGAGGATCTATTGATCACTACACTGAGGTTATCATACTTCCTTAATCTATCCTGAAACCGTGAACCTTAACTTGTCCCAAAGCCATGAACCTTTAGTTACCTTGTACCTGCTTCCTGGCAACTTTATGCTTGCCTCTATTTTATCCGAGGTCCTTCCCAAACTCCTGGGTTATTTTGTGCCTACTTCCTGGCAACTTTATGCTCACCTCTATTTTATCCGAGGTCCTTCCCAAACTCCTGGGGTCGCAAGTTTCACTCACCGTGAACTTACCCTGCCAGCAACCACTGACTGCTGAAAGTTCTGAACTCGGTGGGGGAGTCGGTTCCCCGTACGGGCCACCAATTGTCGCGCCCGCTCTCGACCAGCAAGAACGACGCGACCACCAGTCCTTCTAACAGCAGTTTATTCAGTCCTCATCTCTCTTCTTTCTCTTCATCAGTACCGTTCCCCAGCTGAAGAGTTCTGAATCCACGCCGGATCCTTCTCAACAGTCTGTTTTACAGGAACCTTTATTAACCACTCCTTCCCCGTGATGCAGTTCTGAATCCTCCCTGTAGCAGGGGGTCTTCGCTCATGCCTGAAGATGTTTCTTTTCCCGGGTTTCGGCACCACTTGTTGCGCGCGCTCTACTGGCCAGGAAGAACGCGCTGCTACAGGATCCTTCTGCACACGTTTATTCAGTCCTGTTTCTTCTTGTTTATATCTCTCTTGTTTATATCTCCCCTGTTTATATCTCCCCTGTTTATATCTCCCCCGAACCCTGGGCCTCTCACTCTTTTATACTCTCAGTTCCCATCCATGCACAGCAGGCCACGCCACCTCACCAGGCACGCAGCTTCAGCTAATCAGGGCAGCAGGGGCAAATCTCCACCAAATTGGATTCACCTGTATCCTGGTACACCTGCGCAGCACTCAAGATGTTTGTGTCTTATATGAGGAAGTCAGGTGCAAGTCATATGACTTAGCTGCAGTCCCTGGCGCCTTTGGGACTGCCGCCACACCCGCTCCTAACAAGTATGAATTTTGGGTCAGCAATTTGCATTGACCCTAGAGACTCCTTGCTTTGTGTGGAGCCATGTGGTTGGATCAGGGCCATAGAAAACCTTATTAATTGTGAGGCCACAGGAAGGAACTTGGATGTCTTAGTCTATGAGTAACACTATTGAGAGGTGCCCTAAATATTCAAGGCAATGGGGGATTGGATGAAAGTTATTCTAGCTCTTTTCAGGAGTAAGATGGAAATTGTGATGATGGGACCATTAACATTTTAGAAAGAAACCAGAGAGAAACTTGTGTTTACTTATCTGTAGAAGATATACTATAAACTCTTTCAAGGCTTAATAATGGTTCAATTGAAACAGCTGCTAGCCTCTATCAGAAAACAGGTGGGCGTGGATGGGAAAATTCTGTGAACAACAGACTACAAAATCAGGATTCAATTTTTCTTGATGAACTAAAATTATTATCCAATGTGTTTTGAGTAAGGCATGGTGAACATTGGAGGGACCAAGTTTGTAATTCTGTGTCTATTGCCATCACCTGGCTGATACTATGGTTGCCCAAAAGCAAACCTGAAAATAAACCCAATAGATTTCTATCCTAGAGTTTACATCCCAGCTTCTTCATCTGTAAACAGGAAACAGGCCTGAAAGTTCTTTCCCTGCCTACCTCACTACCCGACTTGATACCTCTCTAATGAAATAGTGAATGAAACGGCTTTTTTTAAAAAGGTGTATTTTATTCATGCATTTCTGTGGTGTGTGTGTGTGTGTGTGTGTGTGTATGTGTGTGTGTGTGTGTGTGTGTGTGTTGGTATATGCATATGAGAGTGGCCAGAAGAAGACGTTGGATCTTCTGGAGGAAGAGTTACAGGGAGCTATGAACTGCCCAATATGGGTCCTGAGAACCTAACTCAGAACATCTGGAAGAGCAACAAAGCACTCAACTGCTGAGCCATCTCTCCAGTCCCTCAAAAAAGATTTTATAAGTGAAAATTGAAACACACATGAGGAAAGAGCCACCGCACTGTTTATTGTTGCCTCCTGAGTGTGTGCTCACCTGTGCTTTTGTTTTAGTTGGAGACTGTCCTCAGCTTTTCAGCTTTCATGATGCACCAATGTACACTGCTTTGTGGAAAGCCAGCTCTGCCACTACCTGCTCCCTACACCCCTGAAACCTTCTAGCCCCTTTCGTGCAGACACACTGCTGTGATCTCATTTTTCAGTTCCACAAGCAAGGGGGGAGATGTGGAATTTTATATTAGGAAACATTTCTGAAGAGGCAAATAATTGCCTTTGGAAAGAGACTTCTTTTCTCTTCCAAAAATTCATATCTGTTGGTTAAAATTGATGTGACTTTATTTTTTTGGCTAGAACTCTGCAGTATTCCACTGAGCCATAATTATTCCTTTGGTGATGCAGGAGTTTACTGTGAGATGGGAACTAAATCTAAGAGAGCAAATCCATCTGGTACATATGTTGAAGCTCTCTCTAAGGTCACTGACACTGAAATGTTAATGCTAGATTTTTATCTTCTGGTATCATCTAGATATTGATATAATGTGAGCTCAGGCCCTGGGTCACTGAGCAAAAGGCTGAATTCCATTCCCTTACATGGCATTGGATACCCCACACAGTGGATTCATGGCTTCATTGTCAGAGCAAGATGGTAAGATAGACCTTGCTTTCTAATCCTGTCATTTAATTTTTAGATCCTGAATGATCAGAAAAAAAATCAGCAGCTAGAAGACCCAGGGCCTCCTAATACCTGTAGTATCTGGAACTATGTTGGCAGGATAACAGAATCTTCCTATCGTCCACGTAGGTTACTAACACCAGATTAGTCTGAAATCCTTAGTGGTAAATGATCTTGAAAAACATTTTCCTAGGAGACTCACTTTGAAACCTTCCTTTTTACATTACGGTGAAGCTAAGGATCCCACTGAATGCTATCCTGTTTCGTTGGAGCTATGGAACTTACCCTAATCTGTGGTACACCTTCCCTGAAATACTGAACTCATTCTTTCTACCTGGCTGTAGGTCCCCGGTCACGAACACCTACTGATCAGGTGACAGGTTAGCAGGACTGTTATCATCAAAGCACTAGATGTCCATCATTTTATGGGGTCCAGGTAGGGAGTTGCACTTCATGACATCTATAGGATAAAACCTTTTCTACTCTCTTGTGCTGGTCAGATAGTGCTATTCACAGTGACTTCCCAGGTTCAGAGGCATCCTGCATCTTAAGACATAAAAAAAAAAAAACTACCTATAAAATGGAGTCTCTTAGAGGAAGGCACAGTCTGTGAAATAACTGTTTTGCATGCTATGGCATAACGTAGGTCAGGGCACAGCTTGATCTCAACAATATCTTACTTTTCACTTGAGACTGAGTCCAAGTTCCTGCCTATGCTTGCCTGGAAGAATCAACCAAAGAGAACACAAGGGGATTTGCTGGTCTCCAATGAAATAAAATACTCGGAGCTACCAAACAGCTGACTCTTCAGATTTATTAACAAAATCTGGCTGATTTTAGCTTTTTGACATTTTTCCCTTTTGCTTTGTAGTCTAGTGTGAAAGAGATTCTCCAGGGCAAATTGTCAATGGGAGGAATTTAGATCAGCCATTTTTCATCTGTACATAGCTGAGGATAAGTCAATAAAAGGATTACTACCATTTTCTAAAAATAAGCTATTGAGGAGGGCCATTGGTTATTTTCCAAATATATTCCACCTCTATCAAAGGATATTGTTCTCACAAAAGAGGAATTTCAATTGTTATGTATTTTAATATAATTTCCCTCTCTTGTTTTCTTAGCATTCAATGTGCAAGGTCTCTCTTTAGAGTCACATTGCAACATCTCATTCTTTTCTCATGCCTTTGCCCTTGCCTCTCTGGAAAACCACTTGAATTTTCACTGCTTCTGTGAGCTGTTAGTTAGAAGGCTTCAAGGCCTTTGACAAACACAAATATACAAATCACTGTTGGCTGTTGTTAGCTGCTTCTCCCACACTGTAGTTCCCCTCTATCCCACTGCTTCCCATATAGAATTGCAGACATCATGGTTTTTCTTTCTTGATTCTAGGCTTTGGGTATAAACAAGGTACCTAAAGCTACATGCTATTGGATGCTTTAGTTTTTAAAGTAGAGAGGTTTTGTTATTGCTGTTGTTTAAGGCTATGTAAGAACCTGCTTTGTACATAGATTATATGTAGCATACTTTGTTTTATATTGTTAATGATGTCTATATTCATAAGCTCCCCATATTCAGTGCCTGGGGGTCTAAGAGTACTATAGCATGAATGCTGTGTATGTGTTGGCCTTTTCAATTGGCTAATAGACCATCTTTCCATGTAGTTTCCCACTTTTTTGTTGATGGCTGGAGGTTCCTTTAGTTTACTTTTTATCTGCTTCAGTTTACCAATGAGTATCATGGACACATTTGTTACGAAGAGTTGGCTACATTCTGCCACATTCTGATTTCTCCTGAGAGAAACAGAATCCCCTCCAGTCCCCTCTTTAACTTAGAACATGTGGAGGGCCAAGAATCACATATTGTAATTTTGTTTCATATTTGGAAATTTTCCTCAAGGCTTATTGCTACACTAAGGAAATGCTTTGAAAAATGGAGTTTTCCTCTTAAAAAAAAAAGAGATCTAAGATCACCATTGTTTGGTTAAGTTTTGTTGTGCCTTGCCTTTCATATTTTATCTCATATAATAATGAACAAGACTTGCATTGGCAATTTCAAATAATTTTGATATTTGTCTGTTACATTAAAAATCACACCATTTACCACCTATCTTTCTTTTCTCCAAACCCTCCATGGGACTTATCTTTTTTTTTTAATTGTTACATTTTGGAAACACCATGTAGAAAATTATGTTTTCTATTTACTTTTCTTCCTGTTGCTGAGATAAATGCCATGACCAAAAGCAAGGTGTGTAGAGGGGGGAGAGTTGATTTCATGTTATACTTCCAGGTACAAATTCACTCTTGAAGGACATCAGTGTAGCAACTCAAGCAGGAGCAGAGGCAGAAACTATGGAAGAAAACTACTTTCTGACCTGCTCTCTGATTCATGTCTAGTAAGCTCTCTCTCTCTCTCTCTCTCTCTCTCTCTCTCTCTCTCTCTCTTCTCTCCTCTTAAAAATAAATTTACTTATTATATTTACATCCCATTCACACCTCTCCCTCATCCTTCCTTACCTCCCAGTCTCACCCTTACAAATCTTTCCCCCTACTACCTCCTTTCTCCTCAGAGAAGGAAAGGGCCCCTTTATTATCACCCCACCCTGGGGCATTCAGTCCCAGAAAGAATAAACACACCCTCTTCACTGAGGCCCAATCAGCCAGTCCAGCTATGGGAAGGAGATCCAATGGCAGGCAGCAGCATCAGAGACAGCCCCTATTCCAATAGTTAGGGAACCCACATAAAGACCAAGCTGCACGTCTGCTATAAATATGTATGTTTGTGTGTGTGTGTGTGGGGGGGGAGGTCAGCCCACACATGTTCTCTGGTTGGTGATTAAGTCTCTATGAGTCCTCATGGATTAGCTGACTCTGTAGATCGTCTTGTGGTATTCTTGACCCTTCCGGCTTGCTCACTTCTATCCTCTGCTCTTCCTCAAGACTCCCTGAATCCCACCTGATGGCTGTAGGACTCTAGTTATTCTAGATTCCTGTCTGTAAGCATAGCAGAGTATCATTAATAGTGTTAGGGGTTGTCTCTCTCCCATGGGATGTGTCTCAAGTTGAGCCAGTTATTGGTTGGCCATTTCCCTCAAGTTCTACTCCATTTTTATCCTGCATATCTTATAGGCAGGACAAATTTTGGGTTGAATGTTATATGGGTGGGTTGATGTTCCCCTCCCTCCACTAGAAGCCCTACCTGGCTACAGGAGGTGGCCATTTCAGTCTCCATATCTCCTGCTGGTAGGATTCTCAGCTAAGATCACCTCCAAAGCCTTTCAGAACCTCCCCCATTCCAGATCTCCAGCTCCTCTCAGTGATGCCCCTCATCAATTGTCATTCTCGCTCTCAGCCCTCTCCTATACACCCTCTTCCCACACCTGATCACCATCTCTGCCCCCTTCCTTACCTCCTTTTCTACCCAATTCCCTCTCTCCATCCACCTCTGATGATTATTTTGTTTCCTCTTCTGAGGGAGATTCACTAATCCTCCCTTGAGCCCTCATTATTACTTGGCTTCTTTGGGTCTGTGGATTGTAGCATGGTTGTTCTCCACTTTATGCTTAATGTCCACTTATTAGTGAGTGCATACCATGCATGTTCTTTTGGGTCTTGGATACCTCACTCAGGATATTTTTTGGTTTTACCCATTTGTCTGTAAGCTGGGTCCTGAGGTAGAACTATTCCCAGTTTTCTGAACAATCCCCAAATTGATTTCCAAAGTGGTTGTACAAGTTTGCACTTCCACCAGCAATGGAGGAGTGTTCCCCTTGCTCCACATTCTACCCAGTATGTGGTGTCAGTTAAGTTTTTAATCTTAGTCATTCTGATGGGGTTAAGGTGGAATCTCAGAGGCTTCACTAATAGCCTCTCATAGGCTCTCTTCATGGTGCCAAACCTCAAATCCTTTGCATGACCCCTTCAGTCCTGGGCCATCAACTACAACTGAGTCTGCACCTTCACCAATGGCCTTCCATGGCCTCTCACAGTGCCAAGCCTCAGCTGATCTTCATAACCCCTTCATGCTTTCAAAACCAGTATCACCTTAGTGACTCTTTCCCATTACCACGTACACCTGCAGTGGGAGGTACAACCTTGGCTATCTCTGGAATACAGCTTCTATGTGCTTGCAGAAAACAGTTCCCAGAAGATTTCACCTCAGTGACGCTGGTCTCTTCTTAATCCCTGCTAATTTCTTAGCTCCAGCTAACCAGCATTGACTGTCCAAGTAGTCCCTTCTATTATTCACTCTAAAGCCAGAGGGAGCCACATGGCTGAAACTGCAGAGTTCTGCTGCTTGCAGGAGCTGGAACACGGCCCACTTGTTTTATTACACTACCACCAGGTTTCTGTTCTCCAACTCCTTCACTACCTAAGATTGGCTGTTCTGGATCTTGCTCTGTAGATTGACCTTGAACACAGAGATCAGCATGCCTGTCTCCGCAGATTAAAAGTGTGTACCACCATGGGATCTAATTAAGCTGGGTAGAATCTTGCCCCAAGGTCCCACTCCCTTAATCTGCTATCTCCTAGAACACAAGATTTTGCTCCATTTCACTTCCTGGTACCCCTTTAATACTCAAACCATATATTTTATATTTTTCCTTTCTAAGCTTGCTATGCTTGTTCAAACTTCTCTTCATAAGACTTAACCAGAGAACAAAATCTCTGCTGGGCTTTTTTTTTTTTTTTGAAACTTCCTTTGTCTATGCAATTAATCTGAATCTCTTCACCTTAGCTTCAGGCAGACTTTTCAGATGAGGGCAAAAAGTAGCCACATTCTTCACCAAAATAACACAAAATAGTCTTTATGCCACATTCTGAAATTCTTCTCCTTTGAAATCTCTTGGGCCAGGTCAACACAGTTCAAATTACTCCCAGCAACAAAGTCTTCCATATTCCTACTAGGATGACCCATTAAGCCCCATTTATAGCATTCCACTGCTTTCCAAATCCAAAGTCCCAAAATCCACATTCTTTCAAATAAAAGCATGGTCAGCCCTATCACAGCAATACCCCAGTCCCTGGTACCAACTTCTGTCTTAGGGTTTTACTGCTGTGAACAGACACCATGACCAAGGCAAGTCTCATAAAAAACAACATTTAATTGGGGCTGGCTTACAGGGTCAGAAGTTCAGTCCATTATCAGCAAGGTGGGGGCATGGCAGTATCCAGGCAGGCATGGCGCAGGAGGAGCTGAGAGTTCTATGTCTTCATCCAAAGGCTGCTAGTGGAAGACTGACTTCCAGGCAACTAGGGTGAGGAACTTATACCCAAACCCACAGTGACACACCCGTTCCAACCAGGTCACACCTATTCCAACAAGGCCACACCTTCAGATGGTGCCACTCCCTGGTCCAAGAATATACAAACCATCACATATAGTGTAAGCAAGAGTTAGAGATCCAGTATGGCTTCATGGCAGAGATCTTGATCAGTCTGGGATATATGTGATCTGTCTCTATGTTATGGAATAAAAAGAAGGCCTGGTTTTGAATATAGAATTGAGGGGAACAATGAAGAACAGTGTCAAATTGATTTTTATTATTGTCTTGAAATATGTGATATTGCAAAATGTACAAAGATCCAGGTATGAACACCTCATTTCCAATTCAGATATAAAGGATCAATTTTGTTTATTAATGAGATTCCACTTAATGACTAGCCATAATAAAATGATGACTAGGCTTATATGAGCAGACAATGTTCAAACCAGTTAGAAATATGTTTGGCACGATAAGAGCTATTGATTATACTATACTGTAAAGGCCGTAGTCTCTACACCAAATATTCCATACAGGTATGGTGCAAAGATTATAACACAAGCATCATTGGATTGATATGCTAATCCACACGGAGGTATTAATTCATTCCTTCAACCACATGTGGAGAAACTCCCTAAGGAAGAAAAGGTTCTGTGAGAGGATACCAATGAACAAATATCCTACTGTGAGATATCTACTCTTCAGTGCATTCACAGGCCTTCGAAAAATGTTTAGTAGTATATAATGTGATTTTTTAAAAATGTCATACTGAATTTCTCCTAACCAATTGGTTTTAAGTATCAACTAATTATTTTTTATACATTCACCCATCTGCACACTGTTTCTATGAATGCTGATTTTGAGATTATGATTCTAGAAATAAAAGTCCCACATAATGCCTGGAGTAAGTGCTTAATTTAGAGAAACCTTTCACAAGTGTTGGAAGATAATTTTATTCCTCTAATAAAAGAGAAAAAATGTACATGGTTTTCTCTCCATTGTGAATCTTAAGCATTGGCAAAAAATATCAACTCTGTTGCTATCTTGTTTGCTACACTCTATCTTCTCTGGAGTATGAAAATATAGAGTAGTTTAAATCATTTTGTCACTTTAATAGTACAAATAATACTTTACAAGCAAAAGCAATCAGTCCAACATTTCTCTCATCCAGTCCTCTTCTTGTTAAATAATTACTTTTTTTTAAACATACAAAAACTCAGGTTGGAGTGAAAACATTTGTGAGATACCCAGAATGCTACTTGTATACTGGGACCTAAACTCCTGTCTTCTTCCACTGAGCAATCTCACCAGCCTTGATCATACAAAGTTGATTGATCCTTCATATTAGGTAGATTTGTAAAATATTTTTGAATGGCAATGACTTTCATTATTTTTTCTGTTACTAATCTAATGTTTAGTATGATATTAATATGATATAAAGGAGACAGATACTGTATTTCATCAGGAAGGTGGCCGATGTTATTCTAATTAGTAAATTAACTTTTAAAATATTTTATTTTTATTTTATATGTATGTATAAATGCCTACATGTGTGCTGCATGCATGCCTAGTCTCTATCGAAGACAAGATGATTTTCTTGAACTAGAGTTACAGTCAGTTTTGAGCTATCACATGGGTGTTGACAAACAAATTTGGGTCCTCTGCAAGAGCAGCAAGTGCTTTTACTCGCTGACCCATTATTCTAGCCTCTACTTTAAAATATCTATCTATGTATCTATGTATCTATGTTCTATGTATGTATCTATGTATCTATGTATCTATGTTTCTATGTATCTATCTACTATCTATCTATCTATCTATCTACCCATCCATCCATCCATCCATCCTTCTATCTTAGGCAGGGTCCTTCCATGTCACCTTGGCTGTCCTAGGTCTTGCTGTATTGACCAGATTTGTCTTGGGACTCACAAAATTGATTTCTCTCTGCTTTCCAAGTGCCATGTGAGTTCTTTATAGCTCTAGTTGATTATGTGAATCTGGGAGGGTGGGGCCAAAAAATGAAGAGGACTAAAGCGTCATGCATTAGCTGAGCATCAGACAATTTATACTCTGAGAGTTAAGAAGAGTTATATGAGCAAAGTATACAATCACAAGGACAAGTCGCACGTGGCAAAAACATGTTTTCCCATAGAGGCATATAAAAAATAGCCAGTTGTAATGAATAATTTGAAGCATACTCACTCCTATCCACTACACCTACATGTAGTGGCATGAAACTATAATCCAAGAACCCCTTGTGATGGAGAAACAAAGATTATAAGACTCTTGTTTTTTTGTAGTTTTCCCAAAAAGTCTCAATAAACTTCCACAGATTAGTTCATGGACCATGTTCTGACAGTAAGCAAATAATTTTTTCAAATTAATAGCCAATATTTATGTTATTATAGATTTAGAAAAAGTTTACACTGCCAAGCCAAGGAATACACTGCTTGCATTTTCCTTTTTTCAATATCTTACTTTTCCCAAGATGAGTATTTGCATAAATTTATTTGCCTAGCTTTTGTATTTGTTCTTTATTTTGTCTACAAAATTCATCCTAGATGTATCGAAGAATCTTTAGCATTATTTTCTAAGTACTCTTCTATGTCAGATTATCTATATCAGCTTTTTTTTTCTTTTTGGAGTCTTCCAGTCTCCAGTTTGCTCTCTTGGCCTAATGCATAAATATCATCCAGAGACTGCACTTTGCCCCCTTCTCACTTTAGAACCTGAGGTTTGTTTGTTTGTTTGTTTGTTACACATGTATTACTCCTTTTTTTATTTACTTGTTTCATGAAGCATATGTTCTAATAGTTTGCTAAGTAAAACTCTGCGAGTATAGTGATCAGACTTTTAATAAGTTGTACCATGTACCATGAGCTCAAAGGCTTATATGACAGTGTTTCTTTCTGACCATAACCTATGTCATCTCTTTTGCATTCTAGGGCCGATGTAAATAAATAGCCCTTGTATCCAAAAAGAAACTTTTGTGTTGGCAAAGGAGTACTGATAGAAGCAGTGATGGTTCTTGGTACTTCTGTTCAGAGGTGGCCCATATTACTGCTTCTGTTTACACTTCAGTGGCAAAATGAAGACCATGACCAAACCTGTTGTCAATGAGAATGAAATAATTCTCATATTGGCAAAGAAATATTATTTATCATAGAAAATATCCAACTAGCATATATAATTTTAGGTTTTTTTCCCTGAAAGCATTGCTCTATTGATTCCTAGTTTTCACCAGGCATGGGAGCTCATGCCTATAATCACAACACCCAGACAGAAGAATTATTAGGAATTTCAGGCCAATTTGCTGTGTAGAGTGTTCCAATCCAGGCTCAACTATCCAGGGAGAATCTGTAAAACAGCCCTACACAGTGTGATGCCAATATGACTTCTGCTTTTCTATGTAACAGTTTACTTTACTCTAAACCATTTTAGGGATCATTTAGGCCCTGTTATTGACACATTTATGATGGAATTACTTGGTGCAGATTGTTATGGATATTTAAACTGATCATTTCTTGGGAACTTTAGATGTGGAAATTAATGTAATTATTTTCAGAGACACTGTCCTATAGTTAGATAATTTCTGCTTCAAGTCTTTTTTTTTCTGAAAAATTGATTATTTGTAGGTTAGACACAGTGAATTACCCATATTTGATTCTTATATTTTTGTCTATTAGTTTTCATGTTTTACTTTGGGGGATATTTTCTTGTTTCAACCTTTTTTTTTCTTCCTCTTTTTTGCAAACTGATTATCACATTATCAGTGCCTATTAATTTCTCTGTTTTCTGCCTTTTCCATAGTACTTTGTTCTTGTATATGGCTATAAATTTTTCTCTTATCTCTTTGAAAGTATTAATTATAGTTTTATTTTGAATTTTCTTTTGTTATATATGTTTTCTCTGGCTTCCACTTCCCTGTTTGCTTGCTTTGGCTTCTGTCATCTTGAAGACTTCCTCAAAATGTCTCATAATCCCCCAGAAGGATTTTTCATAGTTAAGAAAGGAATTTAAAAAGTGAATTACAAGTAAGGGATATGAAAGCAGAGTTTGTCACTTTACGGAATTTACTGTGGAGTGACTAGTTATAAGGAACGTTTTGTTGGGGGAAATCCAAAGGCTAGTAAATTGATAACTTTCTTCTGTTTACTGTCACTTTTTCAAAAATAAATAGAATCTGCTATGCCACTTGAATATATCTTGTGCGCGCTCGACTGGCCAGGAAGAACGACGCTGCAACAGGATCCTTCTGCACACGTTTATTGGGAGAGCTTGATTGTAGAGGCGAAAAGACTTCGAGCCCAGAACTGGTGCTGCTTTTATAGGCCTAGGAGGGGCGTGTCTCACACCCGGATTGGTTATGCGCTAAGCCTCATTTGCATGTTCCTCATCTGATTGGCTACTCTCTCTCAGTACCTTACAGAACCTCATTATCATACCTCATTTGCATGTCTCACATCTGATTGGTTATACTCTCAGTACCTTACAGAACCTCATTATCATACCTCATTTGTATGTCTCACATCTGATTGGTTATACTCTCAGTACCTTACAGAACCTCATTATCATACCTCATTTGCATGTCTCACATCTGATTGGTTATACTCTCAGTACCTTACAGAACCTCATTATCATGCCTGGGCCAGGCAGTGTCTTTGCAAAAAACTTTACTGCATATGTACACATTGGTTGTTTGTCCAATCTTATGCGTGGTGGCCAGCAGTAGTCAGTGCCACTCAGCAACGGCACATGTGGCTTCCCACAAATATATCTGGGTAGACGGCTTGGGATCTGCCATTCCATATGTAGAATTTCACTAAATCTCTCGATTTCCTGTCACTTTCTTTGTCTTCCTTCTGCCAAAGCTGATGCTCCTGGAGTGCTCTAGTATATTTTGATTAGAATTGTCAGAGAATATATCTCTTGTGTCCTAAGGACAATGGTGGCAAATGAAATAATTTACCAGACAGTTTATGGAATATTAATGATCAAATTACAAGCAAACCAATCAACATTACTTCTATTTTTTCCCAGTATAGTAATTTATGACATTTTTCTAAAGACTAGCATGTTTAAGATCAATTTTGAGAAAGGTGAAAAATTAGTTGCTGCTTATAGCTTTAAAAAACCATTCTCAATAGATTGTGATGTCTACAGTTTGCTGATTTAGAACAGGAATTGTGTTTCAGGTGAAAAACTTGGCTTGTGGAGGTATATTTGTTTCTACAGGGGAGAATCCAGGGCAAACAAGTATTGGGGCACAAACTGATGTTGGGAAAGTGTGGTATTTGTACAAACAGCTAGCACATTTCCCTGGTCAGCCAATTAAGCAGCAACTATTCTGAGGTATCAAGTAGACTGCAGTGTTCATCTGCTGAAAGTAGGAAGCAATGTATCAGGAGCACATCTGAGATGGATTCCCAGTGGAGCTTGAAAAGCATTCTTTTATGGTGAAAGTACCTCACAAGTATCTTTTTTAAAAATAAAAGACTATTTACACTTCAATATAAAATATGAGCTAAGCAATCAGCACATATCTGGGGTAACACCAGAAAATAGAAAAGAGAAAAGGGACCATTGCTGGGGTGAAGGGTACAAGTGAATTGCTCATAAATATCTTGTTACATACATCACCACACATAGCAACTCCATGCAACCTTGAGTCTCATCATTGCTGTTTTTGAGCTCTTTCATTTTACACAAGCATATTTCTCTTCCCTTTGTATAAAATTCATCTTTGATTCCCTGTCTGGTCTTGGCAGAAATTTCAATGAACAGAATCCCATAACTCCTGGACAGTGTATGAGCTTATTTTGTGGCCTTGTTGGCAAATTAAATTTGTTTTCTACCAGCACTGTACATATATCATCTGAGATGTTTACCCAGTCTGCTGTCTCTGTGGTAGCTCATATTTATCAACAAAATCATTCCTGATTAGCTAGATTGTCAGTGCACTTTTCTCAATACCACCTGCTTCCATTGCCATCTCTCTGTACCTGTCATTCACACAAATCTCCAACTCCACTGCTCTGAGTTTAGATTTACTTAGGACATGAACTGGTCAAATATGGGAGATCTCAGAATTGCCACTTAGTAATTACTGTAGCAAAATATTAGGCAACTTATAAGAGGAGGGATTTATTTGGGTTATGGCTGAGAAGGTTTAGTTGGTGGTGGTGGGGAAAGCAAGGTATAGAAGGATAGCTTTGCTATTGAACCTGGGGGACACAGCCAGTTTCCCAAGCAAGGTTGAGCTACCTATCCTCAATAAGCCAATTAAAAGAGCAAAATCAATAGTGGAAAACAGAAAAAGGAAATGTATTCAATGCAGCCACATTATAAAGAAAGACAAAGAGGTTAAATGGATCCCCAAGTTCATATTTACGGTTTTGAAGTGAGATTTCAGTTTAAAGGCACACTTAGGCAGTCCACACCAAAGCAGTATTACTCCCATCGATTCATCATTGTTTAGGTTTCAATTTCATTCTCTACGGTGGTGTAACAAATTAGAAACTTTGTGATCTCTTTAAGGGTTATGCCTTTTTCTTCTTCCAGCATGAGATTCCTGGGGTAATTCCTATTTCTTTGTGTTCCATTTTCAATAGTCTGATAGTCAGATTGAGAGACATAACTTTTTTCTTTAGACTATTTTAATTTCTGCCAGGATACTTACAGCTTCATGGTAGTGGGTAGCTCCATAATGGTACAAGCTTTTAAGTAGCATCTTGTCCATATCCCAGGGGTTGAGAAATCACAAATCTCAAGATCATATAGACTTGCCATAACCCAGAAGTTCTATTCCAGTGACCCTAGTCTGTCACCTAGGCTCCATATCCAAAACTTGTACACTCTCCCAAAATAGTACTACCTGGGAAACAATCAAATGAGCTTTTGAGGGACAATTTATATTCAAAATATAACATAAATAGTCCCATCAAGAAGTGGTAATGTGAGCCAGGCGTGGTGGCGCACGCCTTTAATCCCAGCACTAGGGAGGCAGAGGCAGGCAGGTTTCTGAGTTCGAGGCCAGCCTGGTCTACAAAGTGAGTTCCAGGACAACTAGGGCTACAGAGAGAAACTCTGTCTCGAACAACCAAAAAAAAAATGGTAATGTAG
This sequence comes from Mus musculus, assembly GCF_000001635.26. Taxonomy (NCBI): domain Eukaryota; kingdom Metazoa; phylum Chordata; class Mammalia; order Rodentia; family Muridae; genus Mus; species Mus musculus. The sequence continues at coordinate 70,627,852 of NC_000086.7, forward strand.
AGCATAATCTTTGTTATAAGACTGTATAGATCAGACTGTATCCATCACATTTACCGTTATGCTATTTAGTAATTTATATGTCCTTAGTTAACATTCTTATGCTGTGGTTTCCTTATTTGCAGTATGAGGTCAAGAATAGTTTCTCTGTGTGGTGGAAGAACAAATTTCAACAAAATGATATGCATGTAGTGCTTAGAGTAGAACCTATCAAGCAGCAAGTACTATGTGTAGTATCTATCTGCTGTTAGAGAATGACAATAATTCATTCTCATATTGCTTTATTGGCAATGGAATGATCCTTATGAAATCTTTATACATAGTCAACACCTAATGTGACACAATTATTTGAAAATTGTATATTTGTACTTACTTTTGAATAAACATTCTTCATCTGTAATTTCTCATAGAATAATGTGAGCATCACTTTTTATTATTTATTTTATTGAACATAGATTATTCTTTTATACAAGACATCTTAACTACAGTTTTCCCTCCTTTTATCACTTCCAGTTTCCCTTCCCTCTCTTCTATCACCAGATCTATTCCCAGTCTGTTTCCTCTTAGAAAAAAGAGCAGGTCTCCAAGAGATGACAGTCAAACAGGACAAAACAAGATACAAATATGACAAGGCAAAAGCCCCATATCAAGCCTGGACAAGGCAACCCAATAGGAGGAAAAGAGTGCCAAGAGCAGGTACAAAAGTCAGCTTCTCTGATGACGACTAGACAAGAAGACACTGATCGATGAATATAGCAGAATGTCATTAGGAACCACTTCATTGATTTTTATTTTGCCAGTCCTGTGTGGTTCTACCCAACGTCTTGGGTTTCCCCTTTAACATTTCCATAATTCAATGGGAATTAAGCATATACATTTCCAAGGATGTTTGTCAATACACCCAAATAAAGAACTCTAAAATGGCAGTAAAACCTTAATTTCAGAACTGAAGACAACAATCAGAATTACTGCTGTATGTAAGTTTGGAGGCAAAGACAGAGAAGTGATGGAGTAGCTTTGGAGATGAAATAGGTGTATTTGACATGTAGAGCCTAAAACACTAATCCCCTCCCCCATGCTATTCATTTCAGGTAAGAGGAGACAATTTAAGTGAAGGGGAGAGGTACTCATTTAGGATAGATAACACATTTAACAGCACAACCAGGGCTAGAATCTAGCTCTTTGAAATCCATATTCTCTGCTTCACTATCTGTATCTGCATTTAGCATCTATAAAATTATGCAGAACTACATTAGTGGCAAGACTATTTGGGGGTGTGTGGATGATTAACTGCTTTCTAATTGTATTTAAGGCTAGAACCTGGAGAGACAGTACAGTGATTAAGAATACTTGCTCTTGCTGAGGACCTGGTTTTAGTTCCCCACCACCCACATGGTAACTTACAACCTTCTGCAAATCAAACCCCCAAGGATTCTGTATCCTCTTCTGACCTATTTGGGTACCAGGCACACATATGTCGCTCATAATACACTCAGGCAAACCACTCATACACATACAAATGAAAAATAAAATACATATTCAAAAAAGGCAAATGGATTGAGAGGTCACATGCCCTAAGGAGAAATATATTACTGATTTTAAAATGGACACTTAGACAAATTGCTTTCTAAGTATTTATGTTTATGCCCATGGCATATTACTACTCTTAGCCTTGGTCAGAGAAACTTCTATTTGTAGTGGGTGACAGTTAATGCAGAGACTCGTACATAACTGGTCAAAGTGTTGAAAATAGGTGACTATTGAATGCTTAGCTCTACATGGTACACATCTTCCCATATAAGGCTCATGGAACATTGTGGACAAGTGGGGAGATTGTAGGAGCCAGAGAATGGGAAGGAGTGCTATGAAATACTTAATATGACATTGGGATATAACATGACTATTACAATCATGAACATATATCAGCTATGGCAACCTGCACAAGACCCACAGATCAGAACAAAAAGATATAAAAGTAGAATGGGAAACTAGTTGTGAAGATGTGGTTTCAACAGGAGTAGGAGATGAATAACATAATGTAATAGGGTCAAATATGATAATATAATATTGATAAGCAGGAATAGATTACAAACACTAAGTTTGGTCTTTTAACATTTGTGCCATTTGCAGGCCAACACTGAACAACTGAAATTGTGGACCTGATGAAATTTAAGTAAATGTGCTTTTACACTATCTTCTGCAATGATCACCATTTATCATTTTAGTGCTGGTTAGCTCATGTCTTTGAATTCACATCTAAAGTGGTTAATTTTTCTTGATTTCTTCATTGCTTCCAAAGGCATCCTATTTGTCCATATTTTGGATGGGCTGCCCCAAATTGCCATGGACGTTGTGCTTGACTAATTAAGAGACAGAAATGAAGGAGGTCTGCCAGTGTGTGGTCCTTTGTTTGAATTTCCTTGAATGCAAACACAGGAGCAGAGTTTTTATAGAGCAGCTGATCTCCCCATTTTTGATTTTGCTGAGGCAGGTAGTTGACCTCTTTGAGGAAGTCTGGATTTTCTCTGTCTTGGGAAATTACTGATAACATCAGACCCAGAAGGAGGTGAATAAATGGAAAAAGAAAAATTCATATGAGCAATGCCAACATTCAGATTTTCAACTCCACCCAATTCTTCCCCAGCTCTCCTTTCTGCTGCTACTCGCTTCCCAGGAAGCAGAAAACAATAGGCTACTGATTGAACTAAGTCTAAACTTCAGGCAATTAAAGGTAGAGGAAGTAAAGCATAGTTACAGTTAGAATCGAAGCCCTTATGTTTTCATTAGGAGGCAAACTGTGCACTTCATGTTTTAAAGGCAGCCCTGGTTCTAAAGCCAAACTTGGAAGCCAGTTCATTTTGGTAATCTTTCTACTGTTCAAATTTTCTAGCTTGTCTTTGGGGAGTTAATCTCTTTCAAAAATGTGCAAAGGTCTTACAGAAGGAAAAACATTCTAATTCTACCTGGACTGGGCTCATACAATGAGAGCTGGAAAACCCAGAGATCATGGGACTAAGGGAGAGCCATTGAACAGCTGGACTTTGTGGTAGGAAATAAAACATAGAAAATTGTTTCTTTCTGATTCCTTCCAGAGGAATATAAGTGGAGTACACTTGTCTGTGTACTCCAGTGAGATTTCCAGAACAGGTACTGTTTTTCACATGTAATTTTTATTGTCTGATAATTTCATGCAGGCACATAATGTGTTTTAATCAAATCACTGCCTGCCCAGCAGTCTCTCTCTCTCTCTCTCTCTCTCTCTCTCTCTCCTTTACTATCCCACTCACCATTCAGCACCTTCCAGTTTCCCTTCCAATCTCATATGCTCTTTCGTTTAATCCACTGAGTCCTCTTAGTGCTACCTGTATGCACATATGACTGTAGGACAATCTGGAATGGTTAGCCTCTCAAGGGCTGCACAGTAACTACTACTTGTGCTTTGTCTTCAACATTCTCTACTAGCCCTTCCTCTGTCTTTCTCTCTAAAACTCATTCCTTTAGTTAGCAAACTTGTACTAATACTCCAGTAATTTCTGGGCACATTACCAGCAGCACCACTGTTACGAACTACAGCAAGTTCTACTTGTTTTGTAAAACCCACTCCCCCAAATTAGTAGCTTCATGCATCAACCATTTATCAGTTCAGCTAAATCTCACCTGGGTGATTCTCTTGATCACTCTGACCACTCAGAAGTACTTAGAGGACAGAGGGGTTAGTCTAGAGGGCTTGTCATACTGTCCCTCACATCTCTGGTGCCTTGGCAGAGTTGAGTACAAGACTGACCTGTTCTGGTCTTATAAACCAGAACAACTACATGTGGTCTCACTAGCACAGCAACCCCAGGCTTTTTGAACTTCTTGTTTAATATGTTTTATTTTTAATTGACAAGCAATAGTTGTACATATTTATGGGATACAGTGTGACAATCTAATACATATTTACAATGTGTAATTGTCAGATCAGAGGAATTAGCATACAAATCATTTCACATATCATTTGTTTGTGTGAGGCATATTCAAAACACTGTTAACTGTTCTTATGTGAAATGTAAAGTGATGTCATATGCTGACTAATCAGTAATTACTTAAAGGACTTCAGTCAAAGCTAGCAGTTGGTGTTGCTGTTCCATATGCTGAAAATACTCTCATCTTCTTTTTACTAACTCCTACTAATGCTTAGAATTCAGTTCAAGGAGTCTTTCTCACCACAAACTCTTGACCGTGTTCACCTCCGTTTGGTTTAGATTCCTTCCCTGAGATGCCCTTACTCTTCTTTTGTTCCCCACTACCTTCCTCATTTCTACATATATTTCATTGCAAACCTTGATTTACCTATTCTGATAATTTCTTCATACATTATTGTAATCTTGATTTATGTGATTTTCAATTTATTTCCTCCCCCCCCATGAGATTCTTTGCTAAAATGACAGACATACCTGTAGTTTTCTGCTACAAGGACTGAGAAAATTCAAACTAATACAGTTACTCCCATCATCATAGCAAAAGCAGATATTGAATCATTGTAAATGCAGAGAGTATTAAAAAGAAAAGCTTAACTCTGAGCCACACAGGTAATGATTGGGACTGTTTCATCCTTGTTGCCATTTTGAGGTTGCACATAAAATAGTGTCTTGACAAATGTTTAAATATGAGTTAATAATGACAGTGTATTTGTTGAAAATATACATTGTTTTTCCAAGGAATGTAATTTCTCTTATTTTTATGATCTCTCTTTCTCTCTGACCCTACCAGGCTTAAACATGATACATTCTACTTGAAATAGTCGAATGAGGCTGGAAAGATGACTTATGAGTTAAGAATATTGGTTTCTTCTCAAGAGGATACTGGTTTTGTTCCCAGTAATCACATGGTGGTTTGCAACCAAGTTTAATTCCACTTCTAGGGAATATGATGCCTTCTGGTCTCCACGGGCAACAGGCACCTATGTATTGCAAATATACACACAGACAAAACATCCATAAGCATGTTGTAAAAAGATAAAAAAGAAATAGTGAAGAGACAAATCATAATTGCACACATTCAGCCCATGCCCTTTGCTTGCAGACAAATTATACTAGGTTCTGCTAATCTCTAGATCAGTTTACCATCTGCAGAGATGAAATGTTGCCTCCTCATACTTGTTAATCTTTTATTTCAGCTTTCACAACCCTGGTGATAGATGCACTGCAATTTCCTGCTGTCATATTTAATCCTTTGGAATAATTTCTGGCTGCACTTGATTTTGATGGTTGTACAGACACATCTTGCCTGCCATTGTTTTCTGATGAATCTGGGTGGGAGCATATCTTATTAGTATAGCCTCCTTATAATATTGGATTTCTCAGAATATGATTTCTACATTTTAAGTTTTTATGGCAACAATATTAAAATAGTCTTTGGAATCATAAATTATTGACTTTTAAAGGACCCTACTTGCTGGCTTTATAATGCTGAGTCTAATTTTCTAATCTGTGAAAATGGGGATAATAATCATGACCTGGTTGGGTCATTCAAAGCAGAACACCTACCAAGAATTGATGAAAAATAGTAGTTCACTCTAGTGTCTTGTTGCAGTGTGCTGACTTTTGAATCACAGAGGAAATCATTTTATAGCAAGTGTTCTATTCGCACATATGTGCCTGAGGCACACTCTCCGCGCCCCCTCACCCCGCTACAGTTCCCTACCTTCATTTTCTCATCCTTCTCTTCGGTCCAGTCTATTTCCATAGATAATTGTGGGTTTTTTTTTTTGTGGTTTTGTTTTGCTTTGTTTTGTTTTGTTTTTTGGTTTCTTGAGAGCAAAAGTTATTCTCTTCTCCATAGTCTATGGTTTATACTTCCCCAAATGGGAATTCTTTGCTTACAAGCCTGGCTTTGACAACACTCTTGGCAGAGCGGCTGATTCTGGTCGCATGGCCACCCAGTTGCCTCAGCTGGAGAATTCAGATTCAGTGGCCTCTGTTACAGTAGGTTCACTTTAGTTTTAATCCTATTTTTCAAATTTGTTTGTTTATTTTGTTATGTTTTCTCCTGGTAACCCTATTTTGGTTTTGGGATAAAAGGAAAATATAAGGAAGTAAGACAGTATTTTAGAGGCAATTGATATTTTTTCTAGAAGTTGTATTTATGCTAGCCTAGGCACAAATCTTAATTAGGGCTTCTAGTGCTGTGATGAAGCACTATGGCCAAAAGCAACTTGGGGAGGAAAGGGTTGATTTGACTTCCACTTCTGCATCACAGTTACTGCAGAAAGGTAGTCAGGACAAGAATTCAAACCTGGAGACAAGAACAGATACAGAGGCAATGTACGGTTTACTTTCTTATTCAGCTTGCTTTATTAGAGCACCCAGGACAACCAACACAGTGGTGACACCACCCACAATGGGCTGGTTCCTCCCTTGTCAATTTCTAATTAAGAAAATGCCTTATAGGCTTACCTACAGCTAGATGCTATGGAGGCATTTCTTTCTTTAAAAAAAATTTATTAGGTATTTTCCTCATTTACATTTCCAATGCTATCCCAAATGTCCCCCATACCGTCCAAGGCAATTTCTTTTTTCTTTTCTTTTTTTTTTTTTAACTTTTAACTCATTAGTTTTATTTCTGTATATATCTTCTTTTTTTAAATTTTTTATTAGGTATTTAGCTCATTTACATTTCCAATGCTATACCAAAAGTCCCCCATACCCACCCACCCCCACTCCCCTACCCACCCACTCCCCCTTTTTGGCCCTGGCGTTCCCCTGTACTGGGGCATATAAATTTTGCGTGTCCAATGGGCCTCTCTTTCCAGTGATGGCCGACTAGGCCATCTTTTGATACATATGCAGCTAGAGTCAAGAGCTCCGGGGTACTGGTTAGTTCATAATGTTGTTCCACCTATAGGGTTGCAGATCCCTTTAGCTCCTTGGCTACTTTCTCTAGCTCCTCCATTGGGAGCCCTATGATCCGTCCATTAGCTGACTGTGAGCATCCACTTCTGTGTTTGCTAGGCCCCGGCATAGTCTCACAAGAGACAGCTACATCTGGGTCCTTTCGATAAAATCTTGCTAGTATATGCAATGGTGTCAGCGTTTGGATGCTGATTATGGGGTGGATCCCTGGATATGGCAGTCTCTAGATGGTCCATCCTTTCATCTCAGCTCCAAACTTTGTCTCTGTAACTCCTTCCAAGGGTGTTTTGTTCCCACTTCTAAGGAGGGGCATAGTGTCCACACTTCAGTCTTCATTCTTCTTGAGTTTCATGTGTTTAGGAAATTGTATCTTATATCTTGGGTATCCTAGGTTTGGGGCTAATATCCACTTATCAGTGAGTACATATTGTGTGAGTTCCTTTGTGAATGTGTTACCTCACTCAGGATGATGCCCTCCAGGTCCATCCATTTGCCTAGGAATTTCATAAATTCATTCTTTTTATTTATTTATTTATTTATTTATTTTTTCATTTTTTATTAGGTATTTAGCTCATTTACATTTCCAATGCTATATCAAAAGTCCCCCATATCCACCCACCCCCACTCCCCTGCCCACCCACTCCCCCTTTTTGGCCCTGGTGTTCCCCTGTACTGGGGCATATAAAGTTTGCAAGTCCAATGGGCCTCTCTTTCCAGTGATGGCCGACTAGGCCATCTTTTGATATATATGCAGCTAGAGTCAAGAGCTCCGGGGTACTGGTTAGTTCATAATGTTGTTCCACCTATAGGGTTGCAGATCCCTTTAGCTCCTTGGCTACTTTCTCTAGCTCCTCCATTGGGAGCCCTATGATCCGTCCATTAGCTGACTGTGAGCATCCACTTCTGTGTTTGCTAGGCCCCGGCATAGTCTCACAAGAGACAGCTACATCTGGGTCCTTTCAATAAAATCTTGCTAGTGTATGCAATGGTGTCAGCGTTTGGAAGCTGATTATGGGGTGGATCCCTGGATATGGCAGTCTCTACATGGTCCATCCTTTCATCTCAGCTCCAAAGTTTGTCTCTGTAACTCCTTCCATGGGTGTTTTGTTCCCAAATCTAAGGAGGGGCATAGTGTCCACACTTCAGTCTTCATTCTTCTTGAGTTTCATGTGTTTAGGAAATTGTATCTTATATCTTGGGTATCCTAGGTTTGGGGCTAATATCCACTTATCAGTGAGTACATATTGTGTGAGTTTCTTTGTGAATGTGTTACCTCACTCAGGATGATGCCCTCCAGGTCCATCGATTTGGCTAGGAATTTCATAAATTCATTCTTTTTAATAGCTGAGTAGTACTCCATTGTGTAGATGTACCACATTTTCTGTATCCATTCCTCTGTTGAGGGGCATCTGGGTTCTTTCCAGCTTCTGTCTATTATAAATAAGGCTGCTATGAACATAGTGGAGCATGTGTCCTTCTTACCAGTTGGGGCATCTTCTGGATATATGCCCAGGAGAGGTATTGCTGGATCCTCCGGTAGTACTATGTCCAATTTTCTGAGGAACCGCCAGACTGATTTCCAGAGTGGTTGTACAAGCCTGCAATCCCACCAACAATGGAGGAGTGTTCCTCTTTCTCCACATCCACGCCAGCATCTGCTGTCACCTGAATTTTTTATCTTAGCCATTCTGACTGGTGTGAGGTGGAATCTCAGGGTTGTTTTGATTTGCATTTCCTTGATGATTAAGGATGTTGAACATTTTCCAAGGCAATTTCTTAATTGAAGTTTTTTTTTTTTTCCTCTCAGATGACTATAGATTTTGTTGAAGTGGCATAAAACAGGCCAGCACAAGTGCAGTGAATCCTCCTGATTCTCTCTCTGACTACCATTCTTCTCCCTTGTTCTTGATTAAATATCAGTGGTCATTAGAATTCATGATTTGGCTCTAGTAGTAGAGATTCTATTTCAATGTGCAGCCTCAGGTACTCTGTACTTTAATATGCACCACACAAATGATTATTGCTGTGGGCTCCAGGAGAGGCTAGATTTCTCTTGCTTAAATTGTAGTACGATATTGACTTGGTAGTTACTGTAAAAAAAATGTCATTGTCAGTTAAATGGTTCTTAAATCACAATCATAGAGCTGTAGGGTGCCATAGTGGGATGGTCTACTGGTATAATTCAAAGGGTTGTTACTTTTGGATCTTTTGATGGAACCATTCTTTTCTCTAGGAGCTGCTTTTCCTGTGTAATGTAAGATATGAAATATTCTTGGTTCTTATCAACTAGCTAAGCACCCCTCAGTTCTAATGACCAACAAAACCCTATAAATTTCCTAATGTCCCCAAGGAGCAACACTACAGCTGTTCAGGGCCATTTAAAACTCCTAACTTTGAAGTGAGTGAAATGGGCTGTTGAGATCCCCACTCTCTCAGTGGGCTCCCCTTGAATTTATAGACTCTGAAATCAGATTTTTATCCATCCTAGGTTTCTGTAACTGAGTCTAGGAACCTAGATATAGGTCTATCTATCTACCTATGTGAGTGGACATCTTTATTAAAAAGGGAAAGAGACCATCAAGTACACTAAAACTATATAACAGACAACTCCCAGATAGTCATTGAACTAAATTGAACCATATAATTCCTCCTCTGTGGCTTCTTGAAGATAAATAGTTTTCAGATGCTCTCCCGAGGAGCAAATCCTCTTTCAAGAGTGACTGGATTGTTAACTTGTATTATACTTTGAGAAACAAAAATATTAGTGTATTAACATATCCCCGGTATTTCAAGAATATACTTCTGGGCTATGCACCTGACTTGGATGTATTTGCTTTTTGGCTTATTCTCAGCTTTTAGGATGCTACCAGGTACACAGTTAGGCAACAAATATTTAAGGTTAAAGAAGTGCTGACATTATGAATAACAGCTTGTTTTCTTTCCTCAGACAAGAATAAACAAAGCAACTGTTTTCAAAATTTATATCTCCTTAGAGAATTAACAAGAAAATATGAGTTTTAAAAGAATTGCTAAAGGGCCATTCTAATAGTTCCATAGAAGAACACATCTCCAGCATGTACAAGGCCCTGAGATTGATGATCCCTTGTGTCATGAGAGCAAGGAATATCAAGTATCCCCCACAGAACATTTTCTTTTAGTGCTTAAAGGCTTTTGTTGATAAGGAAATAGTAGATAAATGTGTCATCTTGTGCCTACAGAGACCAATGATGGTGGGTGGACTGAAGGCCTCAGGGAGAGGCTAGTGCCCGCTGAACTGTCATGGCCTCGGTTCTCTGTCCAGCTGTGCTAATAGTGACATGGGAAAACAAAAACTACTGATAGATTGTGATGAGAATCACAGATACCAGGGAACTGGGCATTAGCTTACTGATTCTGGGCCTCTCGCGTTGCGATGAGAAACCAAATAAAAGAAGATGAAATATAATAAAGAAAAGAATGCTGACCTTTAAACCTCAATGAGGCATACAAAGATGTATTTATTTAATAACATCAAGTGTGCAAAATTCTTCAGTGTTTGAATTGATGAGAAGGCTAACAGTGTTCAACAGATTGATATTGCTTTTCCAAAGGACTAATGTGGCCTCAAATCACTTTATTGAAGTCTAGAGAACAAGAAACAACATTTAAATACCTTCAATACAAGGAAGGCACCTACATGAGCCAGATTCTATTCAGAAAATGAGCTAGATGTTGAAGGCTTTGTAACTCAGTCATATGGGGAGTAAGGAAAATAACTGGACATAATTCACATGGGTAAGAGAGGAGTCTCTGTTCTGTTAAGATAACTTACAAAGATTTTTAGAACTAACAGATATGGCAAAGAAGAACCTGGCCCTGTATATCCTTTGAGAATAGAAGAAAGACAAATGGATGGAAATCAGATGAATGGCTCAATAGCAGGGAATACTTCCTATACTCTATACCATCAAGCATTGTGGTGGGCTAGTTCATTAGTGAACTACTCATGACTGGGATAGTTCAAGTGACTGATTGACACAGTAGGAAAGTCATAGAGGAGATTTAACTACATAAAGTTGACCCTCATTACTCTTAAGGTATTCATGCCTGCATACAACTTTGTGAGTTTTACACTTTTGAAATGACAAATAAATCATATTTCATGTTAGCATTTATGTATGCTTTATATATTCATGAATAGTTTATATGTCACTATGATGAGGTTAGGTCATTATTTAGGGGATAAGTGATTATTGTTATTATTTTCTAAAAGCTTTTTTATTTGTGGGGACAGACTTACTATTCAGCCTTGACCGGTCTGAAACACACTATTCTGTTTAACTCTGAAATGTATTTAGAAATTTATAGAATTAGATGAGAACGTGCTTATGATTCTTCACAGCACTTTTGCCACATTCACTAAAACTGTACATCTCTTGAGTTTTAAACTGAATGAGTTTCAAGAGGATAGCTCCTCATTACTGTAAAGACTTTGTACACTGAGCATCTTACAAACATGGAAACAGCATGGAAATGTTGAAAAGCCATTCATGAATAAGAGTGGAAATATTGGTCAATAATGCTTGCTATTATGTGATAAAACACTGATCTCATATGATCTTATTATTGTATACTCAATCTAAATAGAAACTCAAAATGACTGCATGCATCCTGATAATGTTTATAATGGCATGTTCAGATCCTGAATGAGAAGCTGTTACTAGAATTCCAGGCTATCAGAGAGATGGTACATCTTCTACAGGTAATTAGTGGTTAAAAATAGAGTATTATATATCAGCAACTAACTTCAAATTTTCTATACATCCAAAGATGACCTTGAACTGCTCACCCTCATGCTTCCAACTCCGGAGTTCTGGGATTGTAGGCCTGTGTGACATCAATCCTAGTTTATGTGGTGGTGAATATTGATCCCCCAGGATTTTATGTCTAATGAGTTACTTTTTGCTGTGAGAAAAACCATGACCAAATGAAACTTAGAGGAGGAAAGAGTTTCTTTCAGCTTTTACTTCCAAGTCACAGTCCATCATTGAGGGAAGTTAGGGCAGGAAACTGAAGGCAAGAACTATGTAGGAATGCTGCTTGCTGGCTTTCTTTCTGGCTCATGCTTAGCTAGCTCATCTACTTAAGGATGGTGCCACCCACAGTGGGCTGGATCCTCCCACATAAATCATCAATCAAAGCAGATTTTGGAGAAACCATGAATCATTTATAGAATGTGCTTCTCTTAGTTCCTCCTATAACAACAACAACAACAACTTCTTCTTCTTCTTCTTCTTCTTCTTCTTCTTCTTCTTCTTCTTCTTCTTCTTCTTCTTCTTCTCTCCTCCTCCTCCTCCTCCTCCTCCCCTCCTCCTTTCCTTTTTTTTTCATTTTTTCTTTTGATAGGATCTCAGATCAGGCTGATTTTCAGGCTTGCAATGCAGCCAAAGCTGGCTTTGAACAGTTGTCTCTCCTGTTTCCGCTTTTCCAGTGTTGCATTTGTAAGTATGTGCCCCCATACTCCACACTGAGGTTGTCCTTAAGGAATTATCACCTACCAGTTTGTGTGTATATGAATGGAACAAGCTCTTTGGCTATGTGAACGATTTTTGAAAGTACATTTAAACTCTTCTGATATAGTTCTTGTTTTCCATAAAATGTGCACCGACAAAACATTGTAAATTTCAAGAGAGAAAATAATCATCGGGAGAAAGAATCATAGAAAATCCACTAAATACCCTTTAAAAATAGGCCTAGCTTTTCTTCCTATCCTGTAAGACAGCATGCCATTACAAATCCATGTCATCTTTTATACTGTATTGATTTCATTGTCATGACTTTGGAAATAGTGTCATATACATTTATGATAGCTTATAAATGTTGAGAGTAACATTTAGAGGCCCACTCACTATTCAGAGACAAATAGAAGACTGTGGAGCAGGTACGTTAGTGTAGGTATAGTGTGTATAGACTAAGAAATCTGCTTAAATGTCTTTTGAAAGTTAAGTAAAGTATTTTCTTAAATAATAGGCGTTTGAACTTGAAATCGAAAAGAGAAAAACTCTGTTGCTCAAAGTGATGACTCCACTGGAAGGCCTTATTTTTTTCAACTCACTAGGCCTGAAAAGATGAGTTTTTAATAAGAATTGATAGACCAGATCCAGAATACAAGGCAGCAGTATTTTCTTGGTGAGAGGATCAGAGCTTTAGCACATGAGCACATGTAGGTCTTAATTGTAGTTCTGGAATCATGCATATCATTGTGTCAATACCTCAGGACTCATAGTTCTAATTGTATTGGTACCAGATGGGGAATCAATATGTTATCTAATCCAGACTAATTAAGGGACTTTGCTCCTAAGAGTGGGTAGAAGAGATGTGACCATTTTGTTCCTATTTTCTTCATCCTGAATTAAAAACAAGCAAAACTTGGCTGGAATCAGCATTAGCTTTTCTGGCAGCTGCTGAACTCTAACTTAACCAGATGACATAGCTATAGCAACAGGGAAATGCTGGAATTTTAAGATTAACATGCTACTGAAACTTGCTAAATATAACATAGTTTATGGTGAGATATATCTCATAGGTATTTCCTTTATTTTTCAAATGACTAAGTCAGGTTTTGGAAGGAAAATAAATTTATTATATATTGTGGCAGATGAAATCTTCCCATCCCTTGATTCATATCTATAAAGCATGCTAGGAAACCAAATGAGATAATTTGGCCTGCTTGTCTAAGGCATGGATGGAAACTGGGCTGTCAGAAAACCATCTTCAGATCTGTGTGGGTGTGTTAGAATATTCAGCTTTGGAATTTAGTGGAAAGAACACTGGCCTGGGAGTCAGGAAACCCAATTTCCAACCTCTATCATTAAGCTGTTATGAGATCATCAGTAAATATCTGGACTTCATTGTTGTTGTTGTTGTTGTTGTTGTTGTTGTTGTTGGTGGTGGTGGTGGTGGTGGTGGTGGTGTGTGTGTGTGTGTGTGTGTGTGTGCTATTTCAGTTCTCATTCTAGGAATCTGAAATGCCTGTGACTTCTTAATGGCATACAATGGAATGAGAAAGAAAAATTAATATTCCAGGATCTCTGATCTTAGAAGAAATAGAATAAACTTCTGGGATAGCAATAGTTTCCTCTCCACTTGAGATATATAATAGAATCTACTATTGGCTTTGTGGTTCTTAGATTATCCATTCCTCATGGGCAGTAGTTCTTTTTTTTATTAGATATTTTCTTTATTTACATTTCAAATGCTATCCCGAAAGTCCCCTATACCCTCCCCACACCCTGCTCCCCTACCCACCCACTCCTACTTCTTGGCCTTGGCGTTCCCCAGACTGGGGCATATAAAATTTGCAAGACCTAGGGGCCTCTCTTCCCAATGATGGCCGACTAGGCCATCTTCTGCTACATATGCATCTAGAGACACGAGCTCTGGGGGTACTGGTTAGTTCATATTGTTGTTCCACCTATAGGGTTGCAGTTCCCTTCAGCTCCTTGGGTACTTTCTCTAGCTCCTCCATTGGGGGCCCTGTGTTCCATCCTATAGATGACTGTGAGCATCCACTTCTGTTTTTGCCAGGCACTGGCATAGCCTCACACAAGACAGCTATATCAGGGTCCTTTCAGCAAAATCTTGCTGGCATATGCAATAGTGTCTGGGTTTGGTGGCTGATTATGGGATGGATCCCTGGGTGGGGTAGTCTCTGGATAGTCCATCCTTTCATCTTAACTCCAAACCTTGTCTCTGTAACTCCTTCCATGGGTATTTTGTTCTCTATTCTAAGGAGGAATGAAGTATCCACACATTGGCCTTCCTTCTTCTTGGTTTTCTTGTGTTTTGCAAATTGTATCTTGGGTATTCTAGGTTTATGGGCTAATATCCACTTATCAGTGAGTGCATATCAAGTGACTTCTTTTGTGATTGGGTTACCTCACTCAGGATGATATCCTCCAGATACATCCATTTGCCTAAGAATTTCATAAATTCATTCAATAGCTGAGTAGTACTCCATTGTGTAAATGTACCACATTGTCTGTATCCATTCCTCTGTTGAGGGACATCTGGGTTCTTTCCAGCTTCTGACTATTATAAATAAGGCTGCTATGAACATAGTGGAGCATGTGTCCTTGTTACCAGTTGGAACATCTGGGTATGATCCATTCTTATCTCCTTGTACAAAGCTGAAGCCTAAGTGGATTAAGGAACCCCACATAAAACCAGAGGCATTGAAATTTATAGGGTAAAAAGTTGGGGAAAGCCTCAAAGATATGGGCACAGGGGAAAAATTTCTAAGCAGAACAGTAATGGCTTGTGCTGTAAGATCGAGAATTGACAAATGGGACCTCATAAAATTGCAAAGCTTCTGCAAGGCAAAAGACACTGTCAATAAGACAAAAAGGCCACCAACAGATTGGGAAAGGATTTTTACCAATCCTAAATCTGATAGGGGACTAATATCCAATATATACAAAAAGCTCAAGAATCTGGACTCCAGAAATTCAAATAACCCCATTAAAAATGGAGTACAGAGCTAAACAAAGAATTTTCAATTGAGGAATACCGAAGGGCTGAGAAGCACCCAAAAAATGTTCAACATCCTTAATCATCAGGGCAGTAGTTCTATTCAGACCCCAAAATTAGACCTGGATCTCTATTATACCCCTTCCAGCAAGGCTCTGAGCCATATTCTGACTTCAAACAAAAGAGATTTAATGGCAGGTATGCTGCTATTGAGAGGTCAAGACAGGAATCTCATGACTCTGAGGTCAACCTTGTCTACAACACACACACACACACACACACACACACACACACACACACACACACATATGCGGAGAAAGAGAGAGAGAAACAGAAAGAGGGAGACAGACAGACAGACAGACAGACAGAGAGAAAAATGAGAAATAGAAATTCCATCCTGGAGGTGTCACTGATGAGTTATAGCTACATGTTCTCAAGCTGTTTCCCTCAGCCCTAATAAATATATATTTTGCCACTTTTCTGTGACCAATCCCTTGTTGTCTCCTCCACATCTAGAAACTCATGGTCTCTTGGTGATCCTTTTTCTTTTAGCAAACCAGGATCTTCTAAGAACCTGGGTGCTTGCCTTGGCTCCATGCTTGGAGTGCATGTCTATTGAACATTGGGATTCTGTTGCTATTTTCAGTTTGGGAGCTTGGGTCTGACCATTTCCAGGATTCTCTGAAGTTGCCCATCTGCCCATCTGCTGAGACATCTGTGTGCAGCACATATGACTGGGACGGTAGGATGCCTCATAGCCTCCAGGCCAATTTAGCTCTCAACTTCTTACTGCTAGTCCTCACCACAGCTGCATCCTGTACCTACCGTTGCTTGTTACTAAAACTTCTTAAGGTGTGTTTGCTTTGCACTATGCAGACACTGTCTTGTCACTCATATCTTGGACTTTCTGATAGAGATTTTTAGCCTCAATTTCTTACATCTCACTAGAGACTTTCACATCAAATCCATTATATGCCTGTTTGGTATGTGAGTTTTTAATCTTTTCATTTTGCTCTATTCCAATCCCAGGCATGCTCCAATTATAGCTTACCTATTCTCAGTTCTCTAGGCCCATCCCTTACAATGAAAACAAAAATGGCTAAGCTCTATAAGTTAAGCCTTATAAAAATTCTGTAATTATTTATTTTGTAAGCTAAGTTCAAGTTAGGGTGAAGGAAAATGGGCATATCTCTACTGGTGAAGTAGAAAGATGCTGTTGGGAATTTTTAAGTCAACAACAAATAGTTATATGAAGAATTCCATCTGACATTGTAACTTTTTAGAAGGAAAAATAATATGAATACAAGGTATCATTGTTAGTAGCAGCAGCAGGAGGAGTAATAGTAGCAGACGCAGCAGCAGCAGTAATAATCGTAATTACAGCCGCAGCAGCAGCCAGCCCTGTAGTATTGTACCACATGTCAAGACTGATGAAATAATTCAGATTCCAAGATCCACATCAAAGGAATGTGCAGTAGCTAGCAAGCTAATGTTCCCTGTTCTGAGAAAATATTCTTTCTGAGACTTAGTATCTCTTCATACATCTTTGTATACAAGCTCACTTATGGTATCTACAAATGCTAGTTGGTGGGTAGTAAATGTGAAAATATTATTAGAAATAATAGTACATGATACAAGTTGTTTAAATTTCCTTCCCAGATGAGTGGAATTCACTAACATGGAACCTTTTCCCCACTGTTGGCTACCAGCTAAGATTGGAATTGGTGTCTAACCCGAAGGAAAGGCAGGTCAGAATAAGGCAAATAGCATCTAGAGAAGATTGGGAGACAGTCCATAAAGCCAAGTGCCCTGGGGAGCCAGAGGAGGTAATGCATAAGGAAGTTGGAAAGAGAAGAATTTCCTGAATGGAGAGGAAATTCCTGAGCTAGAGTACAGGGCTTCTGGTTTCTATCTGTTTGGTACATGTTGTTGCCAGTCTAGCAGCTTAGACTAAAGATATTTGGGGAGTTCTTAAAGGGTAGAATAACAGATCAAACAAAAGATGCCATTGCTATAAGATCTGGAAGAATTTAGGGACCAGGTGTCTTAGTCAGGGTTTCTATTCCTGCATAAACATCATGACCAAGAAGCAAGTTGGGGAGGAAAGGGTTTATTTGGCTTACATTTCCATACTGCTGTTCATCACCAAGGAAGTCAGGACTGGAACTCAAGCAGGTCAGGAAGCAGGAGCTGATGCAGAGGCCATGGAGGGATGTTCCTTACTGGCTTGCTTCCCCTGGCTTGCTCAGCCTGCTCTCTTATAGAACCCAAGATTGTCAACCCAGAGATGGTCCCATCCACAAGGGACCTCTCCCCCTTGATCACTAATTGAGAAAATGCCTTACAGTTGGATCTCATGGAGGCATTTCCCCAACTGAAGCTCCTTTCTCTGTGATAACTCCAGCCTGTGTCAAGTTGACACAAAACTAGCCAGTACACCAGGCAAAAGGTAAAAACCCATAGTTAGTTAGTTCAAGGAAAACCCTGCTTAGTGGCCTATATGACTAGCAATGGGAGGCCATATTTGAAATAATTACAAAATAAGTAATTTTATGTGTCAAACTCTTTAAGATGTAGTACCCAATTTTCTAGTCAACCACAAGTCTGTATTTTGCCATAAAGTTATTTTAAGAAAATATCGTTTTTATTTTCAATATTAACATCTAAATCAAGTTGGACACAATGGCACAGGTCTTTTGTTTCAACACTTCAGAAGCTATGATAGGTGGATTATAAATTTGAAGTCAGAATGGGCTGTTTAGTGATACCACATTTCAAACCAATAACAACAAAATTGTTTAAATGAGCCAAATTTGAATGAAGTAAAACATTTTTCATATCACCGAGGCCTCACTCAAGATTAGTCAACATGTCTAGCTATGAAGATCTCTTGTAAGTAGGCATAATTGAATTCATGAAGATGGTGGCAGTTTGACTCAGAGGATAGTCCTATAAAGTGTGTGTGTGTGTGTGTGTGTTTGTGTGTGTGTGTGTGTGTGTGACTAGAAAGCCTCTTGCTCTGTCACGGTAGTGATGAGATGAAGAAGCTTTGACTGTCCTCTTACTTAGATTTGATAGTGCTGATGTCATGTACTGCACTCATTTCATCTACTACTTCAATTTCCAGGAGAGTCAATCTGAAATAGATATTTGCACCCAACCAATGGACAGAAGCAGCTGACCCATGTTGTTGAATTAGGGAAGGCTGAAAGAAGCTGAGGAGAAGGGCGATCCTGTAGGAGGACCAGCAAGTCTCAATTAACCTGGACCTCTGAGATCTCTCAAACACTGGACCACCAAACAGGCATCATACACTAGCTGATATGAGGCCCCCAACACACATACAGCAGAGAACTTCCAGGTCTGTGTTCATTCAGAGATGATGCACCTAACCCTCAAGAGACTGAAGGCCCCAGGGTGTTTAGAGGTCAGGTGGGGTGGGGGGTGGGGGCATCCTTGTGGAGACAGGTGGGTAGGGAGGAGGTATAGGATGTGGAACAGTCAGGGGGTGGATCGGGGCTGAGGGGAATAAAATATGGAGTGTAAAAAAATAAATTATTTGATAAAAAAGAAAGAAAAGGGCACTTCTTCAATCATTTAGCAAGTTGGTGGTACAACTAGGTACAACATTCAGAAGTCTTGACAATAACCGTGAAAGAGAAGAAAGGAGAATAGAAGAACTCAGGTTGCTAGGTAAGAGCAGTCTGAATTCCCATTGTGTTGTTTTCTGTGGGCTATTTGGTGAGTAATTGTCCAAAAGTAAAGGATTCCTCAGTACTAAATCATAAAATTGATCAGTAGAGAGGAGGGTTTTGTTGAAAAGTAAATTATCTCTCTGATGGACTTTTCCAGGGGTAAGAAATCCATTGCAATCATTCTCTACAGCCATCTCTACACTCTGGGTTTGTTGTTGTTAAAAGTGTGTGTATGTGTTGTGATATGTATGTGTGTATGTTCTTGTGTGCACTTACGTCTGTGAATGAAGATGAATACATGCCATGGTGGATCTGTGGCACTCATAGAATAATAACCTTGGGTGTGGATCTTCCTTCCTACCTTAAGATGCAGTCTCTGTTGTTTTAGCTACACCAGGGTAGCTGACCTGCAAACTCCTAGGGCTTCATTCATCTCTGCCTTCCATCTCACTTTAGGAACACTAGGACTCCAGATGCACCCATCTTTACATAGTATCTTGGAATATCAGCTCAGGTCCTCATGCTTGCACAGCAAGTGCTTTACCCACTGAGTCATCTCCATAGCCTGAGAATTTTTAAACCTAAGTTTTTACGTCAAAGTCACCAAAGTGTTTCTGTTTGTTAAAATAAAGGCTCATTGTGCTTGCTACAGGGATAAATTTCCCTGTTTTGCTTTCAGATTTGGACAGAAATTTTATTTTCCAAGAGTAAATTAGATTAATCATTTAAAATCCACACATATTTGTGCAACTGAACTCTGATAGCTTCACTAGAGCTTCCATGAAGTTGTGATTATTTTCCAAGGATATAATTTTTATAATGTTTGAAATTCATAATTACCATGGAATGTATCTGGATGAATCTGTAACAGTGACTAACTTTCTTTGCATTCAGTATAATTATATAATGTCTGTGTTTTCCAGGTAGGATTTGTTAGTGTAAGTTTCCTATAAACATCACTGAAAGTGTTAGTATCTCATATAGAATTAGGTTCAATCTAAATAACATACTAGAGTTTCTGTGTTTAATTTCTTTTACTGTTGATGAAAAGCATTTCATAATAAATTGTCCTATTTAAAACAGTAATATTCTGAAAATGGCATATATTATTCCCAGTGTGGGGGGCTTTCAGTTTATAACTTTTCATGAAGTCTTTGGGCTCACTAGAAGGCATCCTCTTAGCAAAGCAGCTCAGGACCAGAAAACAAAGGTAACATCTGCTCCACTTGGAGCACTGCATGGTTCTAACCAGCTCTTTAAAGCCTCCTGCTTCCACCTTTTTATACATCTGCAGACAGTAGATACAATAGTAGCTTATGTGGTAAAAAGCTCTGCTATGGGGAAGACACCTGCCAGCTTTTTCCTTGGTCACTTGTTTGCGCTTATTTTTCCTAACAAAGATTGAATAGTGTTAAAAGTTGCTTCTGTGCTCTTACTCTTCTCTTTCCTGATTGGGTGAATGATTGGTTGAGAACTATTCGTTCAATTAGCTACTTACTGAGCAGGCTACTGAATTTGGGGAATCAGTCTCTCCTGCTGTTAACCTAACTTTGTGATTACGAAACAAAATACAGGTTGATGGTACAAATGCAAACCATGTCAAAAATATAGCCTAACAAGAAGATTCCTTCCCACTTCTAGCCACTAATCTCATGCCTTAATTACAATATTAGAAAACATTCTTTTATATCATTCTAGAACATTTTTGTGTGTAGACATATATATATATACATGTATGTATATATATATATATATATTTGCTAACACACAAAAATTTTATATATAAATGCAGTGATACATACACATATCTCTTTACATGTGTACTCTTTTGGAAAATAGATTGGAGAGTGCTATACATAATATCATCTGCCTTTTTCCATGAATATCCTGGTATGATTCCTGTGTCAGCATATATAATGCTGGCTTTTCTATAGACATTGCTGAGAATGAACCATTTTGGATGCATACATTCAGTATTCATGCACTGTGCAATTTGTTTGAATTCTTTTATATCTTAGCAGCACTCTCTACTTACATACTCTTACACTTGAAATATTCTAGTAACTTGAGACATCAAGTCTCTGTTTGGGAGCCTCAAGTCCTGGTCTCTGTGGTTGTCCTGACTTAATGCCATAGAGATTCAGAATAAAGATGTGGGCCACGGAGATGGGCCAGTGGGTAAAGGTGTCAAGTTGGATGACCCAAATTTAATCCCCAGGACTCACAGGTGGAAGGAAAGAATAAACTCCCACAAGCTGTCCTCTGACCTCCACTCTCATTCTATGATATTTATATGCACACACACACATATGAGTGAATTAATTAAACAAGTTTAATAATGAAAAGGAAAATGAATTAGGATATGACTAAGGCTCACTCACAGAATTGGTGGGCATTTCCTTTTTTGATTATGTATGTATGTATGTATGTATGTATGTATGTATGTATGTATATGTATGTATGTATTTCTCTCTCTCTATATATATATATGTATATGTATATATATGTATATGCATATGTATATATATATATATATATATATATATATATATATATATATATAGAGAGAGAGAGAGAGAGAGAGTGTACATGTGGAGTACAAGTCAGTTCTTTCCTTGTACCATTTGAGTTCCAGGGATTGAATTCAATAATAATCCATAGCAAGTATCTTTACCACCTGAGCCATCATGATTGCCTATAATGGGCATTTCTATGTTCTTCAGCATCCAAACAAAAGGTCATTAGCGATCTCAGGTAAATGTCCTCTATTTCTTTACTGTGTGGTAGAAATTGAGTTCCAAGAGTGTTTTGTTTTAGTGTTTTTTATTGTTTTATTTTATTTCCACCACTGTAGAATAAATCTGAAATCAGGAAAAGGAAAGACCGATAGCAGTTGTCCTGAACTGAGTATTTCCAATAAAAAAATGCTCAGATGGGGTGTTTATTCCTGTTCCAACCTAATTCAGTTCAATGAATATTTGTTGAATGCCTGCTGTGAAAAAGATAAAGAATGAATAAGGCATGGCTCTTACTCTCCAGGAGTTTGCAATCTAATGGAAAATCAACTTGTACACTGTTAATTCTCATACAAAGAAGACAATAATAAAGCCTACATAGAAATTTAAACAAGGTGCTATGGGAGTATTTGAAGAGTAAAAATTGATTCTAATTAGGGAATCTAGAAAGTTGCTGTTTGAAAAAAGGAGATTCTGTGTTTGCTCTTAAAGGACTGTGGCGATTATTATAGGGAGACATTGAGATAAAAGGTGCTATAGGATCAGGAGCCACATCATTCCAGGTGTACAGTTCCAGGTCTGGAGATTGGCAAAGTGGTGTGGAGGACAGGATGAAATACAGTTGAAACACTAATCTATTTTAATGAAGACTCTAGAGCCCTGGGCTAAGACTTCAGACTTGGGTCAGTAGAATAAGAGAAATAGCCTGCCCCAGAATAATACAGCAGTCTTTCCTTTTACTGTGTCATTGCCTCCTTACTAGCTATGTCCTTGTATGGATAGTTTTTTTTTCTAGTAGCATTTGTTTCTTATTGAATATTTTCTATGTAAACAATATTTAACATTAAAACCATACACCAGATTAGGCTGATTTAAACATCTCTAATATATCAACAATGTGTTCATCCCCCCCACACCACCAACAGCATATTTAACTACATATGCTTTGTATAACATTGACTAAGATTTCACTCCATGTTGATATAACCCAAGAGAGGTTGTTCATGATGAAGATGGCATCTGGAATTTATCCTATCTGTCATCTGTTTTACTTGCTCTGAGCTTCCATGAAACCAGCCCTAACTAGTCCATTAGATTTCTCTTTACTGGCCCTACTTATTGTCTTTCTTAGGTATTCTTACTAGAATGTCAGATTAAATTCTATTACATGCTTCTGTTTTTAAGGCAAAGTAACTTTAATCTCTCCACATTTGCCATTCAGTTTGACATCCTATTACAAGCAGAAATTAGCTTTGTTTGGCATGATTTGTGCTTGAAGAAACTGTATTGACTACTGTTTATCACTAGGGTTTCCCCTAGATACTCATAAATGACGGCCTTAATAATTGTCCTCACAGCTTACCAGATATTGAAATTAAATTTATGAGTTTAATTCCCTGAGTTCTCTGGGGATTTTAAAAAAGGAATAATGGAACAAGGCAGTTTTATGACTCATAGCAACTATTCCATAATAATCAATGGGATAAAGAAAAATATTTTAAAGGGAAATGAATTTCAGTTTTAGCCTTTGAATGATTATTACAAAAATTAGAAAACAAACTTTTGAAATACTAAAGGACATCCTGTGTCCTTTAAAACTATTTATTTATTGCATTCACACACAACAGATGCCCAGAAAAATGTTAATCCACTAGTTTATAGTCTTTACTTTGTGCCAGCAACTGGAAATTTGTTCTTTTTATATTTAAATTTGGTGCACACTTGAAAAATAGCCTAATAATGATAGTTTTAAAAAGGTTATTTCATAAGTACTGTCAGTGGGACATATGCTAAAGTACTGTTTCAAGTTGCTCAGACAACCTGTTTGCTAAATTGTGGTTAACTCTTTAAAGTTACTTAGAACGCACTGACCTAAGGTTTGCATTGTAAGAAGGCTATCAGTGGGCCACGTCTTTAAATTTTAAAGATGAGGAACAGACTGATGCACATTCTATGCTTTAAATAGGATGTACGCATAAAGCATTGTATAGTGACATTTGAGTTCCATACTTTCCATACAACTCTCTGCCTTTACTGAAACTTAGACTATCTAGGACTAAGAATATCTAAGACTATCAGTTTCTTTTATTTTATTTTATTAGGTATTTTCTTCATTTACATTTCAAGTTCCCCGTACCCCCCCCCACTCCCCTACCCACCCAGTCCCACTTCTTGGCACTGGCATTCCCCTGTACTGAGGCATATAAAGTTTGCACAACCAATGGGCCTCTCTTTCCACTGATGGCCGATACATATGTATTTTGATACATATGAAGCTAAAGACACAAGCTCTGGGAGTACTGGTTAGTTCATATTGTTGTTCCACCTATAGGGTTGCAGATCCCTTTAGCTCCTTGGTTACTTTCACTAGCTCCTCCACTGGGGGCCCTGTGATCCATCCAATAGCTGACTGTGAGCATCCACTTCTGTGCTTGCTAGGCCTTGGCATAGTCTCACAAGACACAGCTATATCTGGGTCCTTTCAGCAAAATCTTGCTAGTATATGCAATGGTGTCAGCGTTTGGAGGCTGATTATGGGATGGATCCCTGGATATGGCAGTCTCTAGATGGTCCATCCTTTTGTCTCAGCTCCAAACTTTGTCTCTGTAACTCCTTTCATGGGTGTTTTGTTCCCAATTCTAAGACGGGGCAAAGTGTCTACCCTATGGTCTTAGCTCTTCTTGAGTTTCATGTGTTTCACAATATCTTGGATATTCTAAGAATCTGGGCTAATATCCACTTATCAGTGAGTACATATCATGTGAGTTCTTTTGTGATTTGGTTACCTCACTCAGGATGATGCTCTCCAGGTCCATCCATTTGCCTAGGAATTTCATAAATCCATTCTTTTTAATAGCTGAGTAGTACTCCAATGTATAAATGTACCACATTTTCTGTATCCATTCCTCTGTTGAGGGGCATCTGGGTTCTTTCCAGCTTCTGGCTATTATAAATAAGGCTGCTATGAACATAGTGGAGCATGTGTCCTTCTTACCGGTTGGGACATCTTCTGGATATATGCCCAGGAGAGGTATTGAGGGATTCTCTGGTAGTACTATGTCCAATTTTCTGAGGAACCGCCAGACTGATTTCCAGAGTGGTTGTACAAGCTTGCAATCCCACCAACAGTGGAGGAGTGTTCCTCTTTCTCCACATCCTCGCCAGCATCTGCTGTCACCTGAGTTTTTGATCTTAGTCATTCTGACTGGTGTGAGGTAGAATCTCAGGGTTGTTATGATTTGCATTTCCCTGATGATTAAGGATGCTGAACATTTTTTTAGGTGCTTCTCAGCCATTCTGTATTCCTCAGGTGAGAATTCTTTGTTTAGCTGTGAGCCCCATTTTTAAAGGGGTTATTTGATTTTCGGGAGTCCAACTTCATGAGTTCTTTATATATATATTGGATATTAGTCCCCTATCTGATTTAGGATAGGTAAAGATCCTTTCCCAATCTGTTGGTGGCCTTTTTGTCTTTTTTTTTTTTTTACAGGTTCAGCTCTTTATTGGCCAACTTAACAAAAGCAGTTTAGTCAAAAAGACCAAAGAACTTGCCATCTTCAGACTTCTCGGACTCTTCATTCCTTGCCTCCACTTTCTTCTCCTCAGCTGGGGTGGCAGCAGTAGACGGAGCAGCACCACCAGCAGGCACAGCTCCAGCTGCTGGAGTAGGCCCACCAGCCCCTACATTGCAGATGAGGATCCCAATGTTGACATTGGCCAGAGCCTTGGCAAACAAGCCAGGCCAGAAAGGTTCAATGCTGACACCAGCTGCTTTAGTGAGGGCATTGATCTTATCCTCCATGACCGTCACCTCATCATCGTGCAGGATGAGGGCAGAGTAGATGCAGGAGAGTTCAGAGATGGAAGCCATGCTGTAGACTGCCAGCACGGTGCTAGTCACTGGATGAAGTGAGGGCCTCACCCCAACGCTGCCTTAGCTTCCTCAGAAGGACGGAGCACCTTGGCTGCAGATGAAGAAAAGAACCCTTTTTGTCTTATTGACAGTGTCTTTTGCCTTGAAGAAGCTTTGCAATTTTATGAGGTCCCATTTGTCAATTCTCGATCTTACAGCACAAGCCATTGATGTCCTATTCAGGAATTTGTCCCCTGTGCCCATATCTTCGAGGCTTTTCCCCACTTTCTCCTCTATAAGTTTCAGTGTTTCTGGTTTTATGTGGAGTTCCTTGATCCACTTAGATTTGACCTTAGTACAAGGAGATAGGAATGGATCAATTCGCATTCTTCTACATGTTAACCACCAGTTGTGCCAGCACCATTTGTTGAAAATGCTGTCTTTTTTTCCACTGGATGGTTTTAGTTTCCTTGTCAAAGATCAAGTGACCATAGGTGTGTGGGTTCATTTCTGGGTCTTCAATTCTATTCCATTGGTCTACTTTCCTTTCACTATACCAGTACCATGCAGTTTTTATCACAATTGCTCTGTAGTAAAGCTTTAGGTCAGGCATGGAGATTCCACCAGAGGTTCTTTTATCCTTGAGAAGAGATTTTGCTATCCTAGGTTTTTTGTTATTCCAGATGAATTTTCAGATTGCTCTTTCTAATTCGTTGAAGAATTGAGTTGGAAATTTGATGGGGATTGCATTGAATCTGTAGATTGCTTTTGGCAAGATAGCCATTTTTACTATATTGATCCTGCCAATCCATGAGCATGGGAGATCTTTCCAACTTCTGAAATCTTCTTTATTTTCTTTCTTCAGAGACTTGAAGTTCTTATCAAACAGATCTTTCACTTCCTTACTTAGAGTCACGCCAAGGTATTTTATACTATTTGTGACTATTGAGAAGGGTGTTGTTTCCCTAATTTCTTTCTCAGCCTGTTTATCCTTTGTGTATAGAAAGGCCATTGACTTGAGTTAATTTTATATCCAGCTTCTTCACTGAAGCTGTTTATCAGGTTTAGGAGTTTACTAGTAGAACTTTTAGGGTCACTTACATATACTATCATATCATCTGCAAAAAGAGATATTTTGACTTCTTCCTTTCTAATTTATATCCCCTTGATCTCCTTTTGTTGTCGAATTGCTCTGGCTAGGACTTCAAGTAAAATGTTGAATAGATAGGGAGAAATTGGGCAGCCTTGTCTAGTCCCTGATTTTAGTGAGAATGCTTCCAGCTTCTCACCATTTACTTTGATGTTGGCTACTGGTTTGCTGTAGATTGCTTTTTATCATGTTTAGGTATGGGCCTTGAATTCCTGATCTTTCCAAGACTTTTATCAGGAATGGGTGTTGGATTTTGTCAAATGCTTTCTCTGCATCTAAGGAGATGATCATGTGGTTTTTGTGTTTGAGTTTGTTTCTATAATGGATTGGGTTGATGGATTTCCTTATATTAAACCATCCCTGCATCCCTGGGATGAAACCTACTTGGTCAGGATGGATAATTGTTTTGATGTGTTCTTGGATTCAGTTAGCAAGAATTTTATTGAGGATTTTTGCATTGATATTCATAAGGGAAACTGGTTTGAAGTTCTCTATGTTTGTTGGGTCTTTCTGTGGTTTAGGTATCAGTGTAATTGTGGCTTCATAGAATGAATTGGGTGGAGTACCTTCTGCTTCTATTTTGTGGAATAGTTTGTGCAGAACTGGAATTAGATCTTCTTTAAAGGTCTGATAGAACTCTGCACTAAACCCATCTGGTCCTGGGCTTTTTTGGTTGGGAGACTATTAATAACTTCTTCTATTTCTTTAGGGGATATAGGACTGTTGAGATCATTAACCTGATCTTGTTTTAACTTTGGTACCTGGTATCTGTCTAGAAACTTGTCCATTTCATCCAGGTTTTCCAGTTTTGTTGAGTATAGCCTTTTGTAGAAGGATCTGATGGTGTTTTGGATTTCTTCAGGATCTGTTGTTATGTCTCCCTTTTCATTGCTGATTTTGTTAATTAGGATGCTGTCCCTGTGCTCTCTAGTGTGTCTGGCTAATTGTTTATCTATCTTGTTGATTTTCTCAAAGAACCAGCTCCTCATTTGGTTGATTCTTTGAATAGTTCTTCTTGTTTCCACTTGGTTGATTTCTTCCCTGAGATTGATTATTTCCTGCTGTCTATTCCTATTGGGTTAATTTTCTCCCTTTTGTTCTAGAGCTTTTAGGTGTGTTTTCAAGCTGCTAGTGTGTGCTCTCTCTAGTTTCTTTTTGGAGGCACTCAGAGCTATGAGTTTCCCTCTTAGAAATGCTTTCATTGTGTTCCATAAGTTTGGGTATTTTGTGGCTTTCATTTTCATTAAACTCTAAAAAGTCTTTAATTTCTTTCTTTATTCCCCCCTTGACCAAGGTACCATTGAAAAGAGTGTTGTTCAGTTTCCATGTGAATGTTGGCTTTCTATTATTTATGTTGTTATTGAAGATCAGCCTTAGTCCATGGTGATCTGATAGGATGCATAGGACAATTTCAATATTTTTGTATCTGCTGATGCCTGTTTTGTGATCAATTATATGGTCAATTTTGGAGAAGGTCCCGTGAGGTGCTGAGAAGAAGGTATATCCTTTTGTTTTAGGATAAAATGTTCTGTAGATATCTGTTAAATCCATTTGTTTCATAACTTCTTTTAGTTTCACTGTGTCCCTGTTTAGTTTCTGTTTCCACAATCTGTCCATTGATGAAAGTGGTGTGTTGATGTCTCCCATTATTTGTGTGTGAGCTGCAATGTGTGCTTTGAGCTTTACTGAAGTTTCTTTAATGAATGTGGCTGCCCTTTTCATTTGGGGCATAGATATTTAGAATTGAGAGTTCCTCTTGGAGGATTTTAACTTTGATGAGTATGAAGTGTCCCTCCTTGTCTTTTTTGATAACTTTGGGTTGGAAGTTGATTTTATTCGATATTAGAATGGCTACTCCAGTTTGTTTCTTCAGACCATTTGCTTGGAAAATTGTTTTCCAGCCTTTCACTCTGAGGTAGTGTCTGTCTTTTTCCCTGAGATGGGTTTCCTGTATGCAGCAAAATGTTGGGTTCTCTTTGTGTAGCCAGTCTGTTAGTCTATGTCTTTTTATTGGGGAATTGAATCCATTGATATTAAGAGATGTTAAGGAAAAGTAATTGTTGCTTCCTATTATTTTTTTGTTAGAGTTGGCATTCTGTTCTTGTGGCTGTCTTCTTTTAGGTTTGTTGAAGGATTACTTTCTTGCTTTTTCTAGGGCTTGGTTTCTGTCCTTGTCTTGTTTTTTTTTTTCTGTTATTATCCTTTGAAGGGCTGGATTCATGGAAAGATAATGTGTGAATTTGGTTTTGTCATGGATTACTTTGGTTTCTCCATCTATGATAATTGAGAGTTTGGGTGGGTATAGTAGCCTGGGCTGGCATTTGTATTCTCTTAGTGTTTGTATAACACCTGTCCAGAATCTTCTGGCTTTCATAGTCTCTGGTGAAAAGTCTGGTGTAATTCTGATAGGCTTGCCTTTATATGTTACTTGACCTTTTTCCCTTACTGCTTTTAATATTCTATCTTCGTTTAGTGCATTTATTGTTCTGATTATTATGTTTCGGGAGGAATTTCTTTTCTGGTCCAGTCTATTTGGAGTTCTGTAGGCTTCTTGTATGTTCATGGGCATCTCTTTCTTTAGGTTTGGGAAGTTTTCTTCTATAATTTTGTTGAAAATATTTGCTGGCCTTGTAATTTGAAAATCTTCATTCTCATCTACTCCTTTTATCCATAGCTTTGGTCTTCTCATTGTGTCCTGGATTTCCTGGATGTTTTGAGTTAGGATTTTTTTGCATTTTGCATTTTCTTTGATTGTTGTGCCAATGTTCTCTATGGAATCTTCTGTACCTGAGATTCTCTCTTCCATCTCTTGTATTCTGTTGCTGATGCTGGCATCTATGTTTCAAGATTTCTTTCCTAGGGTTTCTATCTCCAGTTTTTTCTCACTTTGGGTTTTCTTTATTGTGTCTACTTCCCTTTTTAGGTCTAGTATGGTTTTGTTCATTTCTATCACCTGTTTGGATGTGCTTTCCTGGTTTTCTTTAAGGACTTCTACCTGTTTGGTTGTGTTTTCCTGTTTTTCTTTAAAGACTTGTAACTCTTTAGTAGTGTTCTCCTGTATTTCTTTAAGTGAGTTATTAAAGTCCTTCTTGATGTCCTCTACCATCATTAGTAGATATGCTTTTAAATCCGGGTCTAGGTTTTCAGGTGTGTTGGGGTGCCCAGGACTGGGTGAGGTGGGAGTGCTGTGTTCTGATGATGGTGAGTGGTCTTGGTTTCTGTTAGTGAGATTCTTATGATTGCCTTTTGCCATCTGGTAATCTCTTTAGTTAGTTGTTATAGTTGTCTCTGGTTAGAGCTTGTTCCTCCCGTGATTCTGTTAGCCTCTATCAGCAGACCTGGGAGACTAGCTCTCTCCTGAGTTTCAGTGGTCTGAGCACCCTCTGCAGGCAAGTTCTCCTCTTGCAGGTAAGGTGCACAGATATCTGGCGTTCGGACCTGCCTCCTGGAAGAAGATGAAGGCCTGCAACAGGACCTGTCCCAGAAGCTGTTAGCTTATTAGTCCACACTCTCACCTTCGCAGACTAGTCTCAGAGGGATCCGGGAACCAAAATGGCTTCCCCAAGTACTCAGGCAAAGCCCTCCTTGGTGGGGAGGACACCTGTCCTCTGGTAGGGAAGGTGCCCGGATATCTGGAGCCCAAAACTGGGTCTACCTCAGAAGCTGTCCTCTAGGGACCTTGGGGGTGTCCGCTGACTCTGTGCCCATGGTGGCCCAGTGCTGGTGCCGACCGGAAGGGACTTGTGACCCTGGTCAGGCTGGGTTTCCTGCTTCCCTAATGCTGGTCTTACATGATTGGAATGGAAGAGAAGATGTGCTCCACTCACAGGTGGTCCTAAGATCGCATGGAGAGTCCTCTCGAGACTTTAGGGGTGTCCTCCGACTCCGAGCCGAAGGTCAGACTATCAGTTTTGATGGGTCATAGTAATAATGGTACTTTCTCTGAACTAATTTGGATGCAGTGAATAGCATGTTAGTGCTACAGTCTATATTCTTGATGTTTATTGCATGTCATTGATGTCATATTTCACATGACTTGGTCTAAAAGCAAATGATTGTTTATGAGTAGTTTTGTTGAACTATCTTCAGTAGATATAATGGACATTAGGGTTTTATTGCTGTGATAAAACACTATTTTCAAAGAAACTTGGGAGGAAAGAACTTATTTGACTTTACAACTCTTGGGTTCCAATCTGTTACTGAGGGAAGTGAGATCAGGAATGTGGAAGTAGGTAATGAAGCAGAGGCCATGAGGAATGCTGTTTATTGGCTTACCCATCATGTTTTGTTCAGCCTACATTCTTATGACATTGAAGATCATACACTCAGGGCTGGCACAGTCTTATGTGGGATGGGTTCATCCGAATCAATCATTAATTAAGAAAATACCCCACTGGGTGATAGTGGCACACACCTTTAATCCCAGCACCTGGGAGGCAGAGACAGGTAGATCTCTGTGAGTTTGAGGCCAGCCTAATCTACAGAATGAGTTCCAGGACAGACAGGGCTACACAGAGAAACCCTGTCTTGAACCTGCCCCCCAAAAGTGCCCCACAATCTAGTGGTGGAAATTTTCTCTATTGAAGGTCTGGGTTTCCAAGTGAGTTTAGCCTGTG
Organism: Mus musculus; assembly: GCF_000001635.26. Lineage (NCBI taxonomy): Eukaryota > Metazoa > Chordata > Mammalia > Rodentia > Muridae > Mus > Mus musculus. Next base: position 70,659,299 of record NC_000086.7, read on the forward strand.
TGAGTTGAAAAAAGCAGTCAACACAGGCAGTTTGGAAGCTATTCTGTGGTGCCTTTTGTTAGGTTGTACGACATCACAACAGTGCCTATGTATTATTCTTTGTTTATTAACTTACTTGTATGATTTTTTTACATTTATACATTTTTTATTACATATTTTCCTCAATTACATTTCCAATGCTATCCCAAAAGTCCCCCATACCCTCCCCCCCACTCCCCTACCCACCCATTCCCACTTTTTGGCCCTGGCGTTCCCCTGTACTGGGGCATATAAAGTTTGCACAACCAATGGGCCTCTCTTTTCAGTGATGGCCGACTAGGCCATCTTTTGACACATATGCAGCTAGAGTCAAGAGCTCCGGGGTACTGGTTAGTTCATAATGTTGTTGCACCTACAGGGTTGCAGATCTCTTTAGCTCCTTGGAAACTTTCTCTAGCTCCTCCATTGGGGGCCCTGTGATCCATCCAATAGCTGACTGTGAGCATCCACTCATGTGTTTGTTAGGCCCCGGCCTAGTCTCACAAGAGACAGCTATATCAGGGTCCTTTTAGCAAATTCTTGCTAGTGTATGCAATGGTGTCATCGTTTGGAGGCTAATTATGGGATGGATCTCTGGATACGGCAGTCTCTAGATGTTCCATCCTTTTGTCTCAGCTCCAAACTTTGTCACTGTAACTCCTTCCATGGGTGATTGTTCCCAATTCTAAGAAGGGGCAACATGTCCAAACTTTGATCTTCGTTCTTCTTGAGGTTCATGTGTTTTACAAATTGTCTCTTATATCTCGGGTATACTAAGTTTCGGGGCTAATATCCACTTATCAGTGAGTACATATCATTTGAGTTCTTTTGTGATTGTGTTACCTCACGCAGGATGATACCCTCCTGGTCCAACCATTTGCCTAGAAATTTCATAAATTCATTCCTTTTAATAGCTGAGTAGTACTCCATTGTGTAAATGTACCACATTTTTGTATCCATTCCTCTGTTGAGGGGCATCTGGGTTCTTTCCAGCTTCTGGCTATTATAAATAAGGCTGCTATGAACATAGTGGAGCATGTGTCCTTCTATCCTGGCCTGATCAGGGCCACAAGTCTCTTCTGGCCCACTCCAGCACTGGGGTGCCTTGCCCGCGGAGTCTCCAGACACCCGCAAGGACCCACACAAGATCACCCATGGGATCCTAAGACCTCTGGTGAGTGGAACACAGCACCTGCTCCAATCCAATTGCGCAGGACCTGAGACTGCATTAACTAGTGATTTTTTTAATACAAAGTCTGTCATCCAGGTTGTAATAGTGCCAATTGTCAATCTTTTTTTTTTTTTTGGTTTTTCTTTTTTTTCCATTTTTTATTAGGTATTTAGCTCATTTACATTTCCAATGCTATACGAAAAGTCCCCCATTCCCACCCACCCCCAATCCCCTGCCCACCCACTCCCCTTTTTGGCCCTGGCATTCCCCTGTACTGGGGCATATAAAGTTTGCAAGTCCAATGGGCCTCTCTTTCCAGTGATGGCCGACTAGGCCATCTTTTGATATATATGCAGCTAGAGTCAAGAGCTCCGGGGTACTGGTTAGTTCATAATGTTGTTCCACCTATAGGGTTGCAGATCCCTTTAGCTCCTTGGCTACTTTCTCTAGCTCCTCCATTGGGAGCCCTGTGATCCATCCATTAGCTGACTGTGAGCATCCACTTCTGTGTTTGCTAGGCCCCGGCATAGTCTCACAAGAGACAGCTACATCTGGGTCCTTTCAATAAAATCTTGCTAGTGTATGCAATGGTGTCAACGTTTGGATGCAGATTATGGGGTGGATCCCTGGATATGGCAGTCTCTACATGGTCCATCCTTTCATCTCAGCTCCAAACGTTGTCTCTGTAACTCCTTCCATGGGTGTTTTGTTCCCAATTCTAAGGAGGGGCATAGTGTCCACACTTCAGTCTTCATTCTTCTTGAGTTTCATGTGTTTAGCAAATTGTATCTTATATCTTGGGTATCCTAGGTTTGGGGCTAATATCCACTTATCAGTGAGTACATATTGTGTGAGTTCCTTGGTGAATGTGTTACCTCACTCAGGATGATGCCCTCCAGGTCCATCCATTTGGCTAGGAATTTCATAAATTCATTCTTTTTAATAGCTGAGTAGTACTCCATTGTGTAGATGTACCACATTTTCTGTATCCATTCCTCTGTTGAGGGGCATCTGGGTTCTTTCCAACTTCTGGCTATTATAAATAAGGCTGCTATGAACATAGTGGAGAATGTGTCCTTCTTACCAGTTGGGGCATCTTCTGGATATATGCCCAGGAGAGGTATTGCTGGATCCTCCGGTAGTACTATGTCCAATTTTCTGAGGAACTGCCAGACTGATTTCCAGAGAGGTTGTACAAGCCTGCAATCCCACCAACAATGGAGGAGTGTTCCTCTTTCTCCACATCCTCGCCAGCATCTGCTGTCACCTGAATTTTTGATCTTAGCCATTCTGACTGGTGTGAGGTGGAATCTCAGGGTTGTTTTGATTTGCATTTCCCTGATGATTAAGGATGTTGAACATTTTTTTCAGGTGTTTCTCTGCCATTCGGTATTCCTCAGGTGAGAATTCTTTGTTCAGTTCTGAGCCCCATTTTTTAATGGGGTTATTTGATTTTCTGAAGTTCACCTTCTTGAGTTCTTTATATATGTTGGATATTAGTCCCCTATCTGATTTAGGATAGGTAAAGATCCTTTCCCAATCTGTTGGTGGTCTTTTTGTCTTATTGACGGTGTCTTTTGCCTTGCAGAAACTTTGGAGTTTCATTAGGTCCCATTTGTCAATTCTCGATCTTACAGTACAAGCCATTGCTGTTCTGTTCAAGAATATTTCCCCTGTGCCCATATCGTCAAGGCTTTTCCCCACTTTCTCCTCTATACGTTTCAGTGTCTCTGGTTTTATGTGGAGTTCCTTGATACACTTAGATTTGACCTTAGTACAAGGAGATAAGTATGGATCGATTCACATTCTGCTACACGATAACAACCAGTTGTGCCAGCACCAATTGTTGAAAATGCTGTCTTTCTTCCACTGGATGGTTTTAGCTCCCCTGTCGAAGATCAAGTGACCATAGGTGTGTGGGTTCATTTCTGGGTCTTCAATTCTATTCCATTGGTCTACTTGTCTGTCTCTATACCAGTACCATGCAGTATTTTATCACAATTGCTCTGTAGTAAAGCTTTATGTCATGCATGGTAATTCCACCAGAGGTTCTTTTATCCTTGAGAAGACTTTTTGCTATCCTAGGTTTTTTGTTATTCCAGATGAATTTGCAAATTGCTCCTTCTAATTTGTTGAAGAATTGAGTTGGAATTTTGATGGGGATTACATTGAATCTGTAGATTGCTTTTGGCAAGATAGACATTTTTACTATATTGATCCTGCCAATCCATGAGCATGGGAGATCTTTCCATCTTCTGAGATCTTCTTTAATTTCTTTCTTCAGAGATTTGAAGTTTTTATCATACAGATCTTTCACTTCCTTAGTTAGAGTCACGCCAAGATATTTTATATTATTTGTGACTATTGAGAAGGGTGTTGTTTCCCTAATTTCTTTCTCAGCCTGTTTATTCTTTGTATAGAGAAAGGCCATTGACGTGTTTGAGTTAATTTTATATCCAGCTACTTCACCGAAGCTGTTTATCAGGTTTAGGAGTTCTCTGGTAGAATTTTTAGGGTCACTTATATATACTATCATATCATCTGTAAAAAGTGATATTTTGACTTCCTCTTTTCCAATTTGTATCCCCTTGATCTCCTTTTGTTGTCGAATTGCTCTGGCTAATACTTCAAGTACTATGTTGAAAAGGTAGGGAGAAAGTGGGCAGCCTTGTCTAGTCCCTGATTTTAGTGGGATTGCTTCCAGCTTCTCTCCATTTACTTTGATGTTGGCTACTGGTTTGCTGTAGGTTGCTTTTATCATGTTTAGGTATGGGCCTTGAATTCCTGATCTTTCCAAAACTTTTATCATGAATGGGTGTTGGATCTTGTCAAATGCTTTTTCTGAATCTAACGAGATGATCATGTGGTTTTTGTCTTTGAGTTTGTTTATATAATGGATTACATTGATGGATTTTCGTATATTAAACCATCCCTGCATCCCTGGAATAAAACCTACTTGGTCAGGATGGATGATTGCTTTAATATGTTCTTGGATTCGGTTAGCGAGAATTTTATTGAGGATTTTTGCATCGATATTCATAAGAGAAATTGGTCTAAAGTTCTCTATCTTTGTTGGGTCTTTCTGTGGTTTAGGTATCAGAGTAATAGTGGCTTCATAAAATGAGTTGGGTTGAGTACCTTCTACTTCTATTTTGTGAAATAGTTTGTGCAGAACTGGAATTAGATCTTCTTTGAAGGTCTGATAGAACTCTGCACTAAACACGTCTGGTCCTGGGCTTTTTTTGGCTGGGAGACTATTAATAACTACTTCTATTTCTTTAGGTGATATGGGACTGTTTAGATGGTCAACTTGATCCTAATTCAACTTTGGTACCTGGTATCTGTCCAGAAATTTGTCCATTTCGCCCAGGTTTTCCAGTTTTGTTGAGTATAGCCTTTTATAGAAGGATCTGATGGTGTTTTGGATTTCTTCAGGATCTGTTGTTATGTCTCCCTTTTCATTTCTGATTTTGTTAATTAGGATTTTGTCCCTGTGCCCTTTAGTGAGTCTAGCTAAGGGTTTATCTATCTTGTTGATTTTCTCAAAGAACCAACTCCTCATTTGGTTAATTCTTTGAATAGTTCTTCTTGTTTCCACTTGGTTGATTTCACCCCTGAGTTTGATTATTTCCTGCCGTCTACTCCTCTTGGGTGAATTTGCTTCCTTTTTTTCTAGAGTTTTTAGATGTGTTGTCAAGCTGCTAGTATGTGCTCTCTCCCGTTTCTTCTTGGAGGCACTCAGAGCTATGAGTTTCCCTCTTAGAAATGCTTTCATTGTGTCCCCTAGGTTTGGGTACGTTGTGGCTTCATTTTCATTAAACTCTAAAAAGTCTTTAATTTCTTTCTCTATTCCTTCCTTGACCAAGGTATCATTGAGAAGAGTGTTGTTCAGTTTCCACGTGAATGTTGGCTTTCCATTATTTATGTTGTTATTGAAGATCAGTCTTAGGCCATGGTGGTCTGATAGGATACAAGGGACAATTTTAATATTTTTGTATCTGTTGACGCCTGTTTTGTGACCAATTATATGGTCAATTTTGGAGAAGGTCCCGTGAGGTGCTGAGAAGAAGGTATATCCTTTTGTTTTAGGATAAAATGTTCTGTAGATATCTGTCAGGTCCATTTGTTTCATAACTTCTGTTAGTTTCACTGTGTCCCTGTTTAGTTTCTGTTTCCAAGATCTGTCCATTGATGAAAGTGGTGTGTTGAAGTCTCCCACTATTATTGTGTGAGGTGCAATGTGTGCTTTGAGCTTTACTAAGGTGTCTTTAATGAATGTGGCTGCCCTTTCATTTGGAGCGTAGATATTCAAAATTGTGAGTTCCTCTTGGAGGATTTTACCTTTGATGAGTATGAAGTGTCCCTCCTTGTCTTTTTTGATAACTTTGGGTTGGAAGTCGATTTTATCCGATATTATAATGGCTACTCCAGCTTGTTTCTTCAGACCATTTGCTTGGAAAATTGTTTTCCAGCCTTTCACTCTGAGGTAGTGTCTGTCTTTTTCCCTGAGATGGGTTTCCTGTAAGCAGCAGAATGTTGGGTCCTGTTTGTGTAGCCAGTCTTTTAGTCTATATCTTTTTATTGGGGAGTTGAGACCATTGATATTAAGAGATATTAAGGAAAAGTAATTGTTGCTTCCTGTTATTTTTGTTGTTAAAGTTGGCATTCTGTTCTTGTGGCTGTCTTCTTTTAGTTTTGTTGAGGGATTATCTTCTTGTTTTTTCTAGGGCATGGTTCCCGTCCTTGTATTGGTTTTTTTCTGTTATTATCCTTTGAAGGGCTGGATTCGTGGAGAGACAATGGGTGAATTTAGTTTTGTCATGGAATACTTTGGTTTCTCCATCTATGGTAATTGAGAGTTTGGCTGGGTATAGTAGCCTGGGCTGGAATTTGTGTTCTCTTAGTGTCTGTATAACATCTGTCCAGGCTCTTCTGGCTTTCATAGTCTCTGCTGAAAAATCTGGTGTAATTCTGATAGGCTTGCCTTTATATGTTACTTGACCTTTTTCCCTTACTGCTTTTATTATTCTATCTTTATTAAGTGCATTTGATGTTCTGATTATTATGTGTCGGGAGGAATTTCTTTTCTGGTCCAGTCTATTTGGAGTTCTGTAGGCTTCTTATATGTTCATGGGCATCTCTTTGTTTAGATTTGGGAAGTTTTCTTCAATAATTTTGTTGAAGATGTTTGCTGGTCCTTTGAGTTGAAAATCTTCATTCTCATTCACTCCTATTATCCATAGGTTTGGTCTTCTCATTGTGTCCTGGATTTCCTGGATGTTTTGAGTTAGGATTTTTTTGCATTTTCCATTTTCTTTGATTGTTGTGCCGATGTTCTCTATGGAATCTTCTGCACCTGAGATTCTCTCTTCCATCTCTTGTATTCTGTTGTTGATGCTGGCATCTATGGTTCCAGATTTCTTTCCTAGGGTTTCTATCTCCAGTGTTGCCTCACTTTGGGTTTTCTTTATTGTGTGTACTTCCCTTTTTAGGTCTAGTATGGTTTTGTTCATTTCTATCACCTGTTTGGATGTGTTTTCCTGTTTTTCTATAAGGACTTCTACCTGTTTGGTTGTGTTTTCCTGTTTTTCTTTAAGGACTTGTAACTCTTTAGCAGTGTTCTCCTGTATTTCCTTAAGTGAGTTATTAAATTCCTTCTTTATGTCCTCTACCATCATCATGAGAAATGCTTTTAAATCCAGGTCTACGTTTTCAGGTGTGTTAGGATGTCCTGGACTGGCCGAAGTGGGAGTGCTGGGTTCTGATGATGGTGAGTGGTCTTGGTTCCTGTTAGTAGGATTCTTACATTTACCTTTTCCATCTGGCAATCTCTGGAGTTAGTTGTTATAGTTTTCTTTGTTTAGAGATTGTTCCTCTGTTGCTTTTGTTACCCTCTATCAGCAGACGTGGGAGGCTAGCTCTCTCCTCTGAGTTTCAGTGGTCAGAGCAGTCTCTGCAGGTAAGCTCTCCTCTTTCAGGGAAGGTGCACAGTTATCTGGTGTTTGGACCTCCTCCTGGCTGAAGATGAAGGCCCAAAACAGGATCTTTCCCAGAAGCTGTGTTGCTTTGGCCAGGAAGGTGGCCGGTTGTCTGGAACCGAAGGTGGCGCCGCCTCAGAAGCTCTGTGGCTCTCGCCAGGAAGGTGGCCGGTTGTCTGGAGGCGAAGATGGTGCCGCCTCAGAAGCTCTCTGGCTCTCGCCTTTCCCAGAAACGGCTGGCCTCTGTATTCCACACCGTCACCCGTGCAGCCTGCCCTCCGCGGAGTCCTGGAGCCAAGGAGACTCCCGCTGCCAGGGCCTGAGGCACAAACCTCTAGGTCTGGCGGATCCCTGTGCACTCACCAGGAAGGTGGCCGGTTTTCTGGAGCCGAAGATGGCGCAGCCCGCCAATTGTCAATCTTATAGAATGTGAAATCACCTGGAAGTCAAGCCTCCAAACATACCTGGGAGGGATTCTTCCAATTGTGTTTTAGCCTCAGGCAAGCCTGGGAGGGATTATCTTGATTAGGTCAATTGAGGAAGACACACCCACTTAAGGTAATAGCATTCCCTGAGCTCTGATCATTGGCTGTATAAAGAGGAGAAAGTGAGTGGAACATAAGTGCTTAAGTATTTGAGACTTCTGGTTTGGTTTGGTTTGGTTTAACTGTGGCTGCCCCCTTAAGCGCTCCTTCTGCTGTAACGTCTGTGCCAGGATGGACTGTAACCTCAAACTGAGCCAAAATAAACCAGTTCTCCCTTATTGCTTTTGCCAGAGTATTTTGTCATACCATTAGGAAAAGTAGTCAAGTCACAGTCAGTCTATGCAGCAATCAAACAACTGGAAAGCACCCCACTCTGTAATCCCATTCTGGCATGCTATTTAAGATGAAAGAACATTCATTAGTTACCTAACAACTTGGTAGGAATGAACTTCAGATCTGACATATCATAGCTTCACTTTTCACTAGTGTGTTCCTATATTCCTGTGGTGAACGCAGGGATTAGTGGGAGGAAAGTTGTGGGTTTCAAAAGTACTGGATGACATTTGAAGAAACCATTCTATTTGCAGTGAGGTAGAATCTCTGCATCTGAGGCTGTCACATGTTCTTTTCTCTGTGTGAACACAGTGAATGTCTTCTCTGTCACATTTTTTCTGATATTTGCTCTGCAAATCAGCTGCACGAGCCCCTGCTACTCTTTTGAATAAGCTTCCAGGCATTACCTGCATGCTGTGCTTCTGTGGGGGGGATGGCAGTAATCTGTGCTAAGATAAACGGGAGCTTCTGTGGATAAGGGGTAAACGCAATGAAGTGAATGTGGCTGCAAGATTTAAGGCTTCCACAGGTAAGTTTTGGAGGGGGAATCTGGCATTTAATCAAATCCAGGGACATTATGTAAATTTAATCACCCTGCAACACACTAGTAATTTTAGTATTTCCTTTTCATTTGACAGTGCTTAGCTACAAGTTGAGCTCGGAATTCTACAGGTAAAGCACTGCTGATTGGAGGGGCATTAAGGAAAATGTACTGTGAAAATGAGATAAAACCTTATTCTTGCTTTTGGATGTCATTCTTGCACATGCACAGGTGTCCAAAGGAAGGTTTTAGAGTAAGTAATTTGTGCCTGTCAGTGTCCCATCATTCTCAAATCCCCGGGGAACTGTGAAGTGCTTGCATAGAATAGGCTGTTAAATGCACTGATGTCAAATGGAAGTCTTTACAATGAATAAAATATGTCACAAACACTTCTTAACATATGGATTTTCACACTTATGCTCCACATTTTGTGTTCATCAGTCACTAGAATGCTATGTGAAGTTGAATTATTTATGCCGTAAGAGTTTACTTAAAACCAGAGGTGGTATTTTCCTTCACTGACAACAGTTTCGACAGGTACTTAATAGTTGCAATAAAATTGATGATCCTAAATAAATAGTGCAAATTTTTTATTATCATATTGTTGTTAATATTATGAGGCTAATCAAGAAAAGAATTACTTGGTGAAGATTTCCTGAAAGTCACATAGTCATTTTGACCTCTGAAGTCACAACACAAATGAAGATAAGAGAGCCAAGTGCTTCCTCTGTGACCTACAGAGTGACATAAGGAGGGGACAGAGGGCTGCATGACCCCACAGTGAAATGAATTTGCTAAGGCAGAAGAAAAGCAGGCTTGAGAATTTTTTGCTTCTTGACTTATTTGTTTTACTTCCCTTGCTTTTCTTATCTTTTATTTTGAAAGAAACTCCGGAGCTATCTCTTCTCTCTCAGACAAAGGGTTCGGGATCTTTTCAATCTACACTTGGACCATGGAGGTCCAAGCAGGATCATAGAAGTTCCTCATTAAACAGGGCATCTTTTCTTTACTGTAACTCTCTCCTTTAGAAACCTGTAGCAGTAACTCAGAATATGGATTCTTCAGGGGTGGATGAAAATGAAAAATAATGTGCTTATGATAGCTTCCCATGAAGCAGAGTATCTGCTCTCCATATAATAACAACAACTCAGTTTTTCGATCCTAAAATATATTTAATAATCACGATGTACTTCCACCCTCAGGTTCAAGAACGATGACAACAAAACTGTCATTGACATAACAGAATATACTAAAACACATGATTTTAAGAAAAGTAACATTTCTTCCACTTTAATTTCTCTACTGATTTACCCATACATATCCATCTATTCATTCATTTATCAAATGAGAACTCCTGAAATATGCCTGTCATCTATTGGAAATCTAAAGATGAAAAGGCTCTTTTCCTTCTTTTGAAATAGCTTGTAAAAACTTGGGGCAATTAACACCAGAACAGAAAGCATGGAGGTAGCCACTCACTGAAACTTGCACTCAAAAGCTGAGCAGAGATAGGCATCCCGAGCTTCCAGTAGTGAACAAATAAGTGAATGAATAATAAGTAAAACACCACCTTAACCATTTGGGGACGTATAACAGACCACATTACAAGTGGTAATTTAGAAACAGAAACTTGTTACTCAGCAGTTCTCAAGGCTGAGATGTTCAAGAAAATGTGGCTTCATTCCTAGGCAGGGCCTCCTCCTTGTTCTGTCCTCATATGTGCTTCCTTTGTAAATCTTCTTTTATAAGATCATCAACACATTTTATGCAGAGTCTGCCCATGATATACTTACTTCCAAATGCCCCTACCTCTTGAAAGTATTGTGGCTGGGTTTGTAATGGTTTGAATCTAAACTTTTCCCTGAAGACTCTAATGTTAAATGCTTGGCTACCAGCTGGAAGAATGTTGAGAGTCAACTGGATCATTGTGGGTTCTAATTTCATCAGTAGATGAACCCCTTACTGAGTTCAGAACTGAGTAGACTATTGGGAAGTGGGTGCTATTAAGAAGCCAAGGACCATTGGGGCATACCTTTGACTATTGTATATCATTACTGTACCTTTCCTCCCACATCTCCCTCTGCTTCCTTACTACCATGAGTTGAGCAATTCCAATTTATGCTGTCCTCTCTGCCTTACCACAGGCCCAGAAATACAAACCCAAGTGACCCTTCACCCAAATCCCTGAAACTGGAAGGCCAAATAAACAAACGTTCTTTTCCTTGAGATGCTTTCTCAGATGTTTTCACAGCAATAGAAAACTAATATAGAAAGGGTTCACATTTTCAACCTTATAAACTTTAGTGGGGAGGCAAAAACATTCAAACTGTAGAAAACATGATTTTTTTTTAAAGTGACAGAAACATGCAAAGGGAAGATGAAGCAGAAGGAATTTTGGAAGGAAAGAGATGGTTATATTGTCATCCTGCATTGAAAATCCGTGATCGGGGAAGAAACCATTGAGATATGGTGCATATGTCAAGAATTAAGCATTAAGTTCTTATGCAGTGGCATAAATGAGGTAAAGAGGGTGCCTAGACTGAATCATACAACTTCTAATGCTGTATTGTTCCATGCTGGCACAAGTTCTGATTCGATTTGACTGTCATTTGTAAATGCAAACACAGTTTATCATCTTCTTCTACCCGATATATTCAGGTCACTGTGGGTAAATGACTGTTTCAGTACATTTAGAAATCTAAACCATAAATATCATAATATCATAAATAAATATCATAAATATCAGGCTGTACCAGAAAGTCTCTGTGTTGCAATTTCCCAATCATGCAGTGCTTTTTCATCATGGGTTTTATTTTCCTCCACCCTGGCACATCAAGTCTCTGTCACATTAGGCATGGCTACTCCCACTGAGGCCAGAAAGGGCAGCCATGAAGACTGAGCTGCCTGTCTGCTACATATGGGGGGAGGGGTGCCGGGGGGGAAGACTCAGTCTTGCTCGTATGTTCTTTGGTTGGTTGGTCAGATTTGGAGAGCTCCCAAGGGTCCCAGGTTTGTTGACTTTGTTGGAATTCCTGTGGAGTTCCCATCTACTTCTCGGCCTTTGATCCTTCCCCCAACTCTTTCATAAGACTCTCTGACCTCCATCTTGTGTTTGGCTGTGGCTATCTGCTATTGTTCCTGACTGCTATTGAGTATACCCACTCAGAGGACAGTTATGCTAGGCTCTGATGGGCAATACATTTCTGGACCTGCAGTTCTGTATGGTTCAGGAGCTTCAGGTCCGATAAAGGTGGGTGGAGAGGTGACAGGAGAATAAAGGTCTCCCTAAGCTAGGAGGCTAGGAGGCTGCTCAGAGCAGCTAGGCTTGGCCCAGAGAGCTCAGAGAGCAGGAAAGCTTACCTGTATGGTTCAGGAGTCTGATGGAGATGGGAGGGGAGACTATGGAGAATCCCTGCAATTCTTTTAGATGGAACTGAATAATAGACCATCGTGTAAATGTGTCACATTCTCATTGTTTATTCATCAATTAAGGGACATCTAGGGTGTTTCCAGTTTCTGGCTATGTACCTACAGACACCTGAATTTTTTTTTTTTTAACAAGGAAGCCAAAAATACCCATCTAGAAAAATCAGGTGTCTGAAGGTACATAGAATTGAGTCTGTGTCTTCAATTCTATTCCATTGATCCACTCCTCTGTTTGTATACTAATACAATGCTCTTTTTTATTACTATAGTGCTGTAATACTACTTGAAATCTAAGATGGTGATATATCTAGCAGTTCTTTTATTATTCAGGACTATCTTTTGGCTATTTCTGATTTTTGCATTTCCATATGAAGTTTATGATTATTTTTTCAATTTCTGTGAAAAAATGTGTTGGGATTTTGATGGGTATTGCACTAAATCTGTGGATTGCTTTTGTAGGATGGCCACTTTCCCTATGTTAACCATATCAATTCTCGAGTATGGGAGAGTTTTCCCTCTTCTGATATGTTCAATTTCTTTCTTAAAAGACTTGAAGTTTTTATTTTACAAATTAAAACAAATTATTTTACCTGCTTGGGTTAGAGTTATCTCAAGAAATTTTTTGAGGCTATTGTGAATGAAAGATGCTGTTTCCCTGATTTCTTTCTCACTCTGTCATTTGTGTGTAATAAGGTTACTGGTTTTTGTGTGGTGATCTTGTATACAGCTACTTTACTGAAAGTGCTTATCAGCTGTGGAAATATTTTGGTGGTGTTTTTAGGGTCATTTATGTATGCAGTCATATCATCTACTAGGAAAGATATATTGACTTCTTTGCTTCCTATTTGTATCGCGTTAATCTCATTCAGTTGTCTTCTTGCTCTAGCTAATACTTAAAGCACTGCATTGAATAGTTATAGAAAGAGTGGACATGCTTCTTGTTCCTAATTTTAGTGGAGTTGCTTTGTGTTTCTCCCTGTTTAAAATAATGTTTGCTTTGGTTTGCTTGAAACTGTCTTTATTATGTTGAGATATGTCACTCTTATTCTTTCCAGGAGTTTTACAATGAAGTTATGGTAGGATTTTGAAAGACCCTTTCTGCATCTAATGAGACAATCATGAATTTTTATCTTTTAGTTTCCTTTTGAGCTAGATTACAGTTATTTATTTACATTTTATGTGTGTATGGTCTAGTACCATTTATTGCATGAATATTCAATGTTTTCTCTTTTACTAGTGTGGAAACTAAGGCTTAAGGATATGATGCAACTTGTCAAAAATTACCTATCTCATAAGTGGTAATGTAAGAACAAAGATAATTTTTGAAGAAGAGAAAATAATAAGGAAGTTATTTCAACATCTGCTTTGTGCCAGTTTCATATACCTTTTCTATTTTACAGTTTGATAACAAGCATATGATATAAACATTTCCATTTTATAGGAAAGAAAAGAAAAGTCAGTATTAGTCAAGAATTTTATATCAAACAGATTCTGTATGCAAACAGGAGCACTTAAGAGGGCTTAGCAAAAATGTTATTTTAAAAGTTGTGGGAAGGGTTCAGGGATAGTGAAACACCTTATAGCTACACTAGTTAAGATATTTTACCTGTCCATATCTAAAGGCAAGGGAATAATGAGATATCAATCTACAAAGAGGCTGTCTAAAAAGAAAGTCTTTCACAATAACTGGTCATTGCTGTAGGGATAGACCCAACTACGCAGGGATGATTCTACAAGTAGGAAGCAAGCAGAAAAATTTCAAGATCATTGGTTAATTGCCAGAAATCCATTTGGCCAAATTCAATGAATAGCTAAGAGCCAATGAAATATGGTTATAAATATAATCCATATTAGTCTGGGCTAATCTCCTAGGACTGAAAGTAGGATGGAGAGTGGATCTTGGGTTTAAAGATATTAAGTCATTTATCTTGGTCACATGACAAACTGATAAAAGGAAATTTTACTTTTAAAATTCCAGAACTCCAGTTCTTTATAAAAATAAATGTATTTATATATTTGTGGGTGGTGATGGTGGTTTGTGTGTGTGTATTGTATACACATTTTTCTTTTTATTTATTCTTGCCCTTTGATATAGTTACTTTGATATAATAAAATCATATTTGGGTTCTTAGATGGGTTTGAAAGAGAATACTGATAAGTCAAACCAATGAGAGTTAGGAGAGATAATTTAAGATCTGAACTATGAGAGCAGGCCAAAAGTGAATCATTGTTTTTCAAACTGCCAACATAGACTGATATAGCCTGTTGTCCAGAAGGATAGTTGTTGGCGGAGGCTAAAATGTTCTTAGAAGTATCAGGGTTAAATAAAAAGGAAAGGAGCACCTTGAAGAACGTGTGTTACATGAGCTCTAGAAGTGAGAGCTTTTATGCATTCTGGAACTGAAGATTAGCTAAATACTATTGAATGCAGGGCCCATGTAGCTGTCCGGAACTTAATTTGGTAAGAGCCTGGTCTCATGACAGTAAAACAGATGAGCACAGAAGAAAGCAAAATGAGAAGTGGCTATCATGGCTTAGATGGTACCTGCAGTTGTTTGGATGAATATAATCTATGTCATATATTCAGTCACATTGAGCAAGCTGGGCAGAGACAGGATTGTAGTTTCCCATAGAGAGGAGAATGAGAGGTTTTCTTCAAAACACAAGACTTATAGTTTAATAGACTTAATCAATAGAAACCAGTCTAAATACTTCCTCTCAGCTACTGTTGGGTCAGTGTCTTCATTGATAGTTGTCAGTAGAAGCTCTGGAAGACTGGGAGTTGATTTGAATTTAATCAGTCCTACAAAAACCATGCTTTTTTTGTTTTGTTTTGTTTGCTTTGTTTTTTGTTTTGTTTTTGTTGTTGTTTTGTTTGTTTGTTTGTATTTTGAGATGGGTTTCTCTGTGTAGCCCTGGCTGTCCTGCAACTATGTAGACCACCTGGCCTTGAACTCATAGAGATCTGCCTGCTTCTCCCTTCCAGTTGAAGAAACTGAAGGAATGCACCACCTCATACAGCATAAATGTGGTTTTTAATGTTTCTTAGCTCTAACTTCATTTGTACCTTCTGCAGTGTTCTTTTGTTTTCTTAAGCACTGATCTCAATCTTTTTCTTTTCTTATGAAGGACTCTTAATATTTCTAGCAGGACTAGTCTGTTTTTATTTTCCTTAAGTTTTTTTTCTAAGAAACTATTTCACTTTCACCTGAAGCATAATTTTACTAATGAATTATTTTACCTTCAACGTTAATTACATCCATGCCATTCTCTCCCTATTTGAATCAATTCTAACAAGAAGCTTGGTGTATACATTATCTTTGTTGCTTTATAAGCAACCCACAACTTTATCTTTTTTTTCAGCTACTGATTATTTTTCTTTCTTTTTTCTTTTTTTTTCAATTTTTATTAGATATTTTCTTCATTTACATTTCAAATGCTATCCCGAAAGTCCCCTATGCCCTCCCCCAGCCCTGCTCCCCTACCCACCCACTCCCACTTCTTGGCCTGTACTGGGGCATATAAAGTTTGCAAGACCAAGGGGCCTCTCTTCCCAATGATGGCTGATTAGGCCATCTTCTCCTACATATGCAGCTAGAGACACGAGCTCTGGGGGTACTGGTG
Source organism: Mus musculus (assembly GCF_000001635.26). Lineage (NCBI taxonomy): Eukaryota > Metazoa > Chordata > Mammalia > Rodentia > Muridae > Mus > Mus musculus. The sequence goes on from NC_000086.7 coordinate 70,674,875, forward strand.
TGGGGAGTGGGTGTGGCGGTAGTCCCAAGATGGCATCTGGGACTGCAGCCAAGTCTTATGCACCTGACTTCCTCATACACCTGAAAATAAGCCACGTCCATCGTGAGAGCTGCGCAGGCACACCATGAAGCAAGATCAGGACATTTGATGAGGCCAATGAGCTGAGATTACTCCGCCTTGGCTGATGGGGCGTGGTTGAGGGATTATATAAGGGATTGTGATTGGGGACTAGAAAGAGATTCCTGCTTGCGTGTTGAAAGGTTCCTGAATAAACTGCTTTGAGAAGAACGCTGTGTCGTCGCTTTTTTTTTTTTTTTTTTTTTTTTTTGCTGGTTGGAGACAGAAGCTACAAGTGATAGCCTGTACAGGGAATCTTTTCTTTGTTCAGAACTCATCGCAGTCAGGGCAGCTAGCTGGTAAGGTTCCTGGTTTTGGGATGAGTTAAATTCTCAGATTGAGACTATAAGGTTCCCGGTTTTGGGACAAGTTGCACCAAGCACCATGAGGACTTGAGGTTTGCAGAGGAACAGGGGGTTTTACCAAAAGGGGTTTTGCCAGTCTGGAAGTTAGTGAGAAATTGCATAGAAGATAGAGAAAGATGTGGCGCAGAACTCCAGAGAGGTAATGAGGCGCTGAATCAGGTGAGAGAGGAGTGCTCTCAATTGGTTTGGGCAAAAGGGTCTGTTTGTGTTTCCTCAGGATCATCAACAGCCGCTGTGGGTCCCAGAGCGGTTGACCAGAGCAGTCCAAAATGAGCGGAGTAGGGACGGTGTGGATGTTCCTGGTGTTGAGGATACTTTCTGTGGTGATGACTGAAGATCCACGTTGGGGAATCTTATCTGCCAAACCCATGCTGTCGATGCATTCGGCACAAGTGTTCCCTTGATTTTTCACATCTAATGCTTCACTGCAGTTACCCTTTTTACCATAGGATGGGGAAATAGCGCCTGTGCAGGAACCAATGCAGCTTCAGTTGAGGGGATTGCTGTGCTTTCAATTGATTCAAAATATTTCTCAGAAATGTGTGGTTGTTGTGTGGTGTGAATGGTAGTTGCACAGATCTTTCTCCTCTGAGTATGCTAGTGGGAGGGGCATGGGGTAATGCAAGTTTTTATTGGAATAGGTCTAGTGTGTTTGAAACCTCTGTATCTCAACTTGCTGGAGGGCGCAATGCTTCCTTTAAGGCTACGCCTGTTTGTTTGTGGCCTCCTTTTGTGTTTATTGTTTATAATGGTAGTTATGAGAATAATGTTGTTAATTGTAGTAGTGCTATTTGTTATTATAGTATGTGCTGGAATGCATCTGAATATCATTTAGCTGTTGTGACTAGGATGCCTCGCTTTGTACCTTGGCCTGTTCAAGCTCCTTCTGCTATGACTTTGTTTAGACCTAAGAGGGATTTTTTGGCATTACTATAGCCATTGTCACTGCTATAGCAATTTCTGCCACCACAGCCACAGCTTTGGCCATATCCCTTACCTCTGTGGTACAAACTGCCGCGGCTGTGAGTAATTTATCCGCGGGTGTTGCAGATATCTCAGTACCTTAAGGACTGGTCAGCTGGATCTACAGCTGTCTCCCACTTGAAAGAGTGGGCCAGAATTGGTGGACTTGTCCTGTGTCTGATATTAATCAGCATCCTGGCCTTTTGGTGCATTTGCCGTATACAGTTTCATCAGTGCAGAACCAAAGCCTTGATGATACAGGCTTTTGCAGTGGTGGAGACAGGACAGTCTCCTCAAGTGTGGCTTGGCATGCTAGAGAAGTAGTCAATGATGGGTAAGACTCCCTGGGCGTGTCACCAACCTAAGTCACTGATATAGCTGTCTCTAGTGAGACTATGCCGGGGCCTAGCAAACACTTAAGTGGATGCTCACAGTCAGCTATTGGATGGATCACAAGACCCCCAATGGAGGAGCTAGAGAAAATACCCAAGGAGCTAAAGGGATCTGCAACCCTATAGGTGCAACAACATTATGAACTAACCAGTACCCCGGAGCTCTTGACTCTAGCTGCATATGTATCAAAAGATGGCCTAATCGGCCATCACTGGAAAGAGAGGCCCATTGGACTTGCAAACTTTATATGCCCCAGTACAGGGGAATGCCAGAGCCAAAAAGTGGAAGTGGGTGGGTAGGGGGGTGGGAGGGAGGGTATGGGGGACTTTTGGGATGGCATTGGAAATGTAAATGAGGAAAATACCTAATTAAAAAAATAAAATAAAATAAAGAGAGGGGGAAAAAAAGACAGTGATCAAATCAAAGCTGTTTGTCTCTCAATGACGGGTGAGGGGCATTGCCGCAGGGGGAAACCTAAGACAGATATTCTCTCTGCCAAAAAAGAAAAAAGGGGGAAATGTTGGGAGCAGGTGTGGTGGTAGTCTGAAGATGGCAACCGGGACTGCAGCCAAGTCTTATAACTTGCACCTGACTTCCTCATACACCCAAAAATAAGCCGTGTCCATCGTGAGAGCGGCGCAGGCACACCATGGTGCAAGATCAGGCCATTTGACAAAGGCCAATGAACTGAGATTACGCGGACTGGGGTGATGGGGCATGGTTGAGAGGTTATATAAGGGATTGCAATTGGGGGCTAGAAAGAGATTCCTGCTTGCATGTTGAGAGGTTCCTGAATAAACTGCTTTGAGAAGAACACTGTGTCGTCGCTCTTTTCTGCTGGTCGGAGACAGAAGTGACATACTGGTTAGTTCATATTGTTGTTCCACCTATAGGATTGCAGACCCCTTCAGCTCCTTGGGTACTTTCTCTAGCTCCTCCATTGGGGGCCCTGTGTTCCATCCAATAGATGACTGTGGAGGATATCATCCTGAGTGAGGTAACCCAATTACAAAAGGAGTCACTTGATATGCACTCACTGATAAGTGGATATTAGCCCAGAAACTTAGAATACCCAAGATAAAATTTGCAAAACACAAAATCAAGAAGAAGGAAGACCAATGTGTGGATACTTCATTCCTCCTTACAATAGAGAACAAAATACCCATGGAAGGAGCTACAGAGACAAAGTTTGGAGCTAAGATGAAAGGATGGACCATCCTGAGACTACCCCACCCAAGGATCCATCCCATAATCAGCCACCAAATGCAGACACTAATGCATATGCCAGCAAGATTTTGCTGAAAGGACCCTGATATAGCTGTCTCATGTGAGGCTATGCCAGTGCCTGGCAAATACAGAAGTGGATGCTAACAGTCATCTATTGGATGGAACATAACAACTTTATCTTTTTTTGAGAAGTTTTGCACTCTCCAGTTTCCTACAAGAAAACAGGAGGCTACAGTGGGAAGAGAGCCCTTCTTTAGCATGTATAATTGTCTGGAAAAGCCTTTAGCTTATCAGCCAGTCTCTTATTATGGTTAAGGGTCCAGAAATATCACATTACAGGGATTTTTCACTCTTTATGAGATCTTCAAGAAGAGCTACCTTATGCCTTAACTGGGAAAAACCTGTTAATGTCCTAAAAGAAAAACCCAAAAATTATGGAGGTGCCCTTATATTTGAAGTTTTCATATTCTTAATGTCAGAGTAATCTGTGGACAGACTGGAGCCCCTTCTTGCAATAACCACTTGGAATACTTATACCAGTTTGAGTCCAGTGACCTTTTTACCAGGGATACAATTTACAACTCTCTCTCCCTAGGTGTTCTTGGTTCTTCAGGTTGGAAATGCTGGTTTTCTTCACAAATTCAGTGTTCTGAATGTAAGAAAAATGATTGATTTTTCAGTTCATTCAGATTTTTCTTAAAAAAAATTAGAGTAATCATTTCCAAGCTCTTTTGGGCAGAGGGAATTGAAGTGTCAAGATTATAGAACAATTTACATGGAAAAGCATATGTTCTAGAATAGGGAAAATACTTTTAAAAAAATAGTGATGTTGCACGAATCACTGTAGCTCTCTGTATATCACTAACCACATAGCTTCAGCAATTAAGACCATGTGATGTTGGCAAAGAGAATATATACACAGATGAGTGAGACAGAATAGAGAACACACAAATATACCCACTAAATGTGCGCAGCAGAGTTTTCTCTCTGTTCAACTTTTTTCATAGTATTGGAGAGAGAACTTAGGGACTCAAACACATGAGATCTTTCCATGTCAGAATTACTAGAATAACAACAAATTTATAAGCTATGGGAGTTTTGCTGGCAGCTATTTGCCAGGTGGTCTCACTTCCCTTAATAGGCAGGTGGAAGCAGACACAGGTTATTTATTATAATCTTAATTACTAATATTAACTGTTAAGTCAAACATTACACATCAAAAGTCTCTATCATCTATCAATCACCTGGTCATGCATCATGCATCTCAGAGGAAGAAAAACTTAGGGCTTTGCAAAAATATGAGTTGAATATTGTTTTATGTTTTTGTTTTTTGTTTTTGTTTGTTTGTTTGTTTGTTTGTTTGTTTTGAGAGGCCTGGTTTCTCTGTATAGCCCTGCTGTCCTGGAACTCACTCTGTAGACCAGGCTGGCCTTGAACTCAGAAATCTGCCTGCCTCTGCCTTCCAAGTCCTGGGATTAAAGGTGTGTGCCACCACTGCCCGGATGAGTTGAATATTCTTATTAGAGATAGTTGTAAAACAAAACACATGAACAGTCCAGAGGTACTAAAGTAAAGGAATTGTTGAACAAATTAAGGTCCATTCACAATGTGGGCAGCTACTCAGCAATTAAAAGAATGAATTACTAATATGTGAAACTTGGATGGTGAATGGCATGATGATGGGCAGGGAAAGAAGACAATTTCATAAGGTAACATATTGCTTAATTTCATTTATATAATCTTGGAAATGATAAACTTAAAATATGTATAATAAATTGATGGTTTCCAGGAATGAGAGATATTGGGAGTAGAGGTTATGACTACAGAGGAAGAGAATAAAAAAGATCTTTGAATGATGCAATAGTTCTACTTCTGGATTACAGTAGAATGCAACTCAGTTGATCTTTACTTTGTATGCAAGTCTGAGGTTCAACCGCCAGGACTGCAAGAGCCAAGCATGGTGGTGCACTCTGTACTTCCAGCATTCACAGGCCAGAAGCAGGAGGGTCAGGAGTTAAAAGACATCCTCAGCTATATATATAGTGCAAGGCCAGCCTAAGCTACATAAGATCCTGACTCAAAACAAAGAATAAGTGAATGAATAAAATATAAAACAAAGATATATGCACAAGTGATCAAATAGCAGACAGCTGTATATACAGTTTTGTACCATTGTTAGTTTCCTTTTTTTGATATTGTACTATAGTTATAGAAGATACATTCATGGAAGGAAACAAAATTAAGAATGCACAGGGGCTCTCTGCATTACATTGTCAATTTCATATGAACCTATAACATTTTAAACACAATAGCTTTTAGAAAAAATAATTTAAAAAATAAAAATTAATTAAAAAATGAAATAACAATGAAATAGACTAAGTTACAGCAAATTTCAATGTCATTCATAGCATAAAAGTGAAAAGTAAAAAATTGGGATATAATAAAAGAGAATATAAGAAAAAAAATGAAATGAACAGGGGCTGAAGATATAGCTCATTCTGTAGAGTACTTGCATGCAGATAGCCTTGGGTTTGATGTTCAGTACTACATAAAACTGTTGGCACATACCCATGGTCTAGCACTAGGGATGTGGAGGCATGAGGCTTTCAGGTTCAGGGTCACCCACAATTACCTGGTGAGTCTGAAGTACAATAATACAGTGGCGCTTGCTTGGCATGCTTGGGGCCAAACTGTAGGAAAATAAAAGGGATAACATTACCAGTCTCTGGTCACATCTTGAACCTATGTTATATTCTAATGAGGAAGGCAGTTGACCTCTATTTTTGTTCTCCAAAGTGTATATAATTAATCCAACAGAAAAACCCATAGTAGGAGACACTCTACATAGTAAATATTAATCTTTAAAATTATCAAAGTCATGAAAAATGAGGGAAACTGGTAAATTGACTTTGATCAGAAGCAACAAAGGAGATATGATGATGTAATGCAACATAGGACTTTGACGTCAATCATGGAACAGAAAAAAGTAGAAAAATTGCTGAGGAGTATTATACAAATTAGCTGGACTCAGGGGTAGATAGATCACTTGGCTACCGTGTGAAGTCATGACTTTGGTCCTGAACACCACAAAACTAAATTAATAAACAGACAAATTACTGAATGAATAAATAAGAATGCATCCATATTCTTTAATGTATTAAGATCATGACATTCATAAACTGGTGGGGGACCAGGAGAGGCGATTATTAGAGAAGGTCTGCTGTCCCGAATTATCTTTTGAAACAAAATGGACATTAGTAGAAAACTGGGAAAAGACAAATATAGTTTCTACTTTAGTTAGTATTGTTGTGCAGTTTTAGTTCCTGGTTCTAATAGCCTCGCAATAGTTATAAATAAGGTGACCTGAAGAATGTGAGATGAAGTAGGTGTCTTAGCTATTTATGTGACTTTTTGTAATTTTAAACGTATTTCAAGGTAAAATAAATTACTAAGAGATCATTTCTAAACAAACAAACACCAACATTATTTCAAAATACACTTTAAAAAAAAACTATCCCTCTTTTTGAAAGACGTTTCATAGGTTAAGAAGAACACTGGCTGATCTTGCAGAGGACCTGGATTAAATCCCATCACTACCCTGGCTTACAACAGTCTGGATCTCCAGTTCCAGGGGATCCAATACCCATTTTAATCCTGCACAGGCATCAGGCATGCAAATAGTGCACAGACATACATGCAGGCAAAATGCTCAGAGCCATATAATAATTAAAAATATCTACCTGCTCCCATTGTGCTGTCCATATGAAAACAAGGCTTAGAACCACCACAGTAAGAAGTACTTTTCTGAATGAATAGTTCATGGGCACAATCCTATCTGTTTCATCCAGGTGCTATGATACAGTAAGACTTCCTACCTTAGAGATTCATTCTTTTTTGCCATGAATCATTACATATTCTGTTTTTTTTTCAAGTAACACTTCAATAAAAATCATGAGTCATTTGAGCTGGTGTTATCAGGGCTTTTTCTGGAACACCACAAAACACTGATCTGTAAAGGAGAGAGCTGAAATTTCTGTAGCATTGCCAGCATAACTATTTATTGGTAGGGTAGCCTAGCTGTTGGTTTGAGGCTGAAGGCTTATGTTCAGCCTATTACACAGTTATCAGTGGATAGATATCAAGGATAGTCTCATATGATGGGCTGGTCTTAGAGAACTGCCTCAAACAGAGATAGTATACATCTTAGATAACTTGTTGCTATAACAGCTTTCTAGAGCACACTTGTCTCATCAGAGTCTGAGCCTTATTCAGTTGGCTACTCCCTCTTCCTGAAGTCCTCTGTTTATTAAAGGGGCCCTGCACTTTATTTTCTGCGATTAATCATTATGGGTTGGTGAACTGCCCCTTTCCCCCTCCACCCCAGCTTTTCATGTGCAATTTACAAGAGAGGGCTATGTCTTTGGGCCTGCTGGGAGTCCTTCAAGAGAACTGATCGGTGAGAAAATTAAGAACAGCTGGGGGTAGACACAATGACATCATTTGCCTCTGGCATAAACGGCAGCTTAGAAACCCCAATCAAGGAGAGAAAAATAATGGGAATTAGAGAAAGTGTCTAAGACTTGGGAAGTATGCAAATGCTGATACTGGAGATTAGGTTGGGGGCACATGTGCTCACTGAGATATTGGATCTCTTAGGGCCTATTAATCTATTATTTAGCACTTGGAGTGTATAGACTTAATAAGTAAAAGTACACTGGAACAGGTTGGTGAAAGTTGTGAAAATGCCCTGAGGCAGCAGAGTTAGAGGCATGATTGACATGCAATTGTTTAGAGCCTAAGCTTTATTGCAGAGGGAGTTACAGATAGGACCTTTTACATATAGAGTTTCCTTTTGCCCATTTCTTCATGGAACTGCATACTCTATATTTAATATATGTTTGTTTATTGGGGAATTATTTGCTCTAAAACAGATTCCTCTGTCAAATACGGAACTTGTTCCAAGTGGTAAATCCTCTCAAAGTTTGATGACAAATTTCTATACATTGAAGGGATGCTAGAGTTGATGTAGTTCTACCTCAATTTTACAAATAAAGAAATCGAATTCTAAAGAGTTAGGGGATGACTCCAGCTATTATGTGAGTATTGCTGCTGGAGCATAGAGCTGCCAATTCCTAGTGCAATTCAGCCCCCTCAGCACCTGCTTCCCTTAGCTAAGTCATACCCAAAGAGAATTTAAATTTCTATCCCTTTATTATCACTACTGATTGTCAGTGGCTATTACAGGGGGAAAGCCCATGATCTGTGATGAATCAAATGGCCTCTGGTGAATCTATTCAGAATCCCACACATATTAATCATGATTTGGAAATGTTACAACCATAGCAAAAACAAATACCAGTATGCACTTTTTGTTTAGCATTTATCCCATTCAATCATTTCTCCTATGTTTTCTATACTTAAGTAACACAATGTTGTTCTGTTTTGCAGTTTTAAAATGTATTTTCAGAATTAGGAGCAATAACCCCACAACTATAATGATGTTTATGCTTCAATGTAAATTGCCATGGTGCTACTGTAATGTGGAAACCCTTTAACAAAAATGAAAGTTTGTATCATTGATGGGAAAATAAACATTAGGAAGGGTGACTGTAAATATTAAACTCAATAGAACAAGAGTAAACTCATTCAAATTAGGATGAGGCAGATGGTAGGAGATTATAATCAATGTGGTCTGGTCAGTCTAAAAACTGCTGTGGTGCCTCTAGAATTTACTGACAAAGGGTACTCTTAAAACTATCTTGTGATTATTATGACTTTCTGACTGGGATACCAGAAGCTCAACAGACTTGACCACATAAGACATAATTGATGAGCTAGTGAAAATAGTAAAAGAAAACAAAGTAGAATAGCATTGAGTAGCTAGTGGGTATTAGTAATGTGGAGCAGGTGCAATCAGTTATAAAAACGACCACCGAGGAATGTCGGCTCTGAAAGCTGAGTTAAAATAAAGAACATGGGGCTGAAAAGTTGGCTCATTAAATAAACTACTTATTGCACACTATGAGAACCTGAATTATATCCCCTTAATCCACATAACAGTGCAGACTGCAGTGGCATACATGAAGTCAAAGCACGAAAGAAGTGCCAGGACGTCCCTGGGGCTTGATGGCCAGCAAATCTGCTTGAAGTTCCATGTTCAGTGGGAGACCCTGTCTCAAAAATTAAATGTGGAGAGTAACACAGGAAGCTCAACTTTAGCTTCTGGCTCCCACACACCAGCAAAAGAAACTGATGAGGAAGATAAAGAAAAGAATGATATAGTTGAAGAATGAATTAAGATGGAATAACAGGTTGAAAAGATTTCCAATGTAGCATTAGGAAGGGATTAAATGCTTGGAAAATGTAGAGAGAAACCTAGAGAGACTGAAGATAGAAGAAGTGTCAAATTCATTTGCTATAGAGAAGAGCTAGAGTATCTGGGGGTGGGGACTAAATATTTGAAGAAATAGAGGTAAATGCTCTGCAGACTTAGGGAAGTACACATATCTTCATTGAAAAAGATTCAGAAGTTGTCAAACAAGACATATAAAAAAATCCCATAGGTACATATTTAATAGTAAAAATTTCTACTGTAAGTCAGAAGACTTTTCATCATGAAATGGCAGACATGCTTACCATGGAGCTAAAATCTATGGGAATCGCCTTATAAAAGGAAAGAGTGGAAGATGATTTTCAAAGTGTTCAGGGAGATCTTGTAGACTAGTGTTTTATACTAGCTACATATAGAATAGATATAAATGGATTTACTTCCCTAGAAAGTTCTCACAAGCATTTCTTTACCTTTTCAGATCCTTCAACAGGGTGGAACAAATGGCTCATTTCTGCTCTTATTTGCAGTCTTATCTTTCAGCTAAGCCTCTGAAGACACCGTTTTATCTGTGCTCATTTTGCCAGTAACACCTGGTTCAGAGATCTCTACCTTGTAGACATTCATTAAATGTCTCTGCCAGATAGAAAGGGAAAGATAAATGGAATAAATTAAAATTGTGAATAAAGAAGGTGAGATTGACTGGAGGATCCCGCAATACCTCTCCTGGGCATATATCCAGAAGATGCCCTAACCAGTAAGAAGGACACATGCTCCACTATGTTCATAGCGGCCTTATTTATAATAGCCAGAAGCTGGAAAGAACCCAGATGTCCCTCAACAGATGAATGGATACAGAAAATGTGGTACATTTAAACAATGGAGTACTACTCAGCTATTAAAAACAATGAATTTATGGAATTCCTAGGCAAATGGATGGACCTGGAGGGCATCATCCTGAGTGAGGTAACCCAATCACAAAGGAACTCTCACAATATGTTCTCACTGATAAGTGGATATTAGCCCAAAACTTCGGATACCCAAGATATAAGATACAATTTGCTAAATGCATGAAACTCAAGAACAATGAAGACCAAAGTGTGGACACTTTGCCCCTTCTTAGAATTGGAAACAATCACCCATGGAAGGAGTTACAGAGACAAAGTTTGGAGCTGAGACAAAAGGATGGACCATCTAGAGACTGCCATATCCAGGGATCCATCCCATAATCAGCTTCCAAACGCTGACACCATTGCATATACTAGCAAGATTTTGCTGAAAGGACCCTGATATAGCTGTCTCTTGTGAGACTAGGCAGGGGCCTAGCAAACACATAAGTAGATGCTCACAGTCAGCTATTGGATGGAACACAGGGCCCCCAATGGAGGAGCTAGAGAAAATATCCAAGGAGCTAAAGAGATCTGCAACCCTATAGGTGCAACAAAATTATGAACTAACGAGTACCCTGGAGCTCTTGACTCTAGCTGCATATGTATCAAAAGATGGCCTAGTCGGCCATCACTGGGAAGAGAGGCCCAATGGACACGTAAACTTTATATGCTCCAGTACAGGGGAATGCCAGGGCCAAAAAATGGGAATTGGTGGGTAGGGAAGTGGGGGGAGGGTATGGGGGACTTTTGGGATAGCATTCTAAATGTAATTGAGGAAAATATGTAATAATAAAAAATATTTTAAAAAAAGAAAAAAAAAGAAGGTGAGATTGTTTCCATTCAAGAAAACAATAAGTAGCCCTCATTGCCATAAGCAGGGAACATGCCAGTGTGTGACAATATTTTTCACTGCAGCAGACTACATCTCCCTTTTTAAGTCTGTGAGTGACTCAAATGATAATTGAACATTGTTTATCTCACTACCAAACTAGTAAAGACAACCAGTGTATTTTGATTCATTTTAGCCATGTGCTTGGTTCTTCACAACCCACAAACTCCTGCTGAGTCATACTCAATGGAATATATATATATATATATATATATATATATATATATGCAAAGCCCGTAAACATACTTACTCAAGAAAGTAACGTTAAGGGAAAACAGCCCTAAGGTTTTTTGTTTTGTTTTGTTTTATTCAGAATTTGTCAATACATTTCCACACAGCTGGAGGAAATATTTTCCTCCCCTTTTAGCAAGATAGTTCCATTTGCTTACATTTTACTACATAGCAAGTACACACTGGTGTAAAATAAATAATTTTATCAGTCCATTTTCCACTTCTATAACAAAATATACAAAGATGGAAGACTTATAAAGAAAAGCCTTTGTCTGCCAATTTTGTGAGGTAGAAGGCCTAAATATCCTATCATCAACTCTGGTGAGGACTTCCTTGCCTGCATTACATCTTGGCAGATACCCTTATGGTTGGGGTATAATAAAAGGAAGTCATAGATCGTGAAGTAGCCAACCTTGCTGTCCCTCTTAAAACAGCTAATTCAAGGTTCTGCTGGAAATATCCATCTTGATTCCTTCCAGTGGCTTACCTCATTCCAAATAAGTTTGTCTCTAAATGTTCCTTTACCTCATCCAAATAACTATTGAGGGCAAAGCTTTCAACAAACAAATCTTTGGGGTGTGGGCATAAACATTAAGCAGCCAAACACTAAGAACTCAGTCTAGACTCAGACACTGTTGCTTTTCAGGAAAAAGTGGTTGTATAGGTAGAATCCTAAATTTATTCTCCCATGGAATTTTAAGTTGATGTCTAGAAACAATCAGGCAAAGGAACTTTAGGGTTAAGAGGAGCACAACAATTATGGCTTTATACTTTCTTATGGGCAAATAGCATCTTTTCTATCAATATAAAAACATTTCTCATTTGTGTATGTTCATGAAATTTGCCCATCAACTATTTTTCAAACTTCACATGGCTATGTTGTTGCTGTTGTTGTTGAAAATCTCAATAGAAAATGGTTGGGGCAGAATCTCAAAACACAGGTAAAAAAATACATGTCCCAAGACACCATTGTCATTGGCGTCAAATGCCAGCAGAATTACCTCCTGTCATTGTCTGATCTATGTTTTCATACATTAATTCAGTTCTTTGTCATGTGTCTTTAAAAATACTTTCATACATGTGTGCAATATATTTTGATAAAATCTACCCAGTCCTTCCCCTCACAATACCTTCTGGCTTCCTACACTACATACCTTCCCAATGTCATGGCTCTTTTTCTTGTCAGGTACTAAGTCTAATTGAGGCTGCTGCTGTATCACAGTGTAGGACCATCCACTGGAACGTGGACAACCTAATTAGGGTTGTATCTCTGAAGAAAACCTACTACTATCACTACCCTCGGGCAGCCACCAACTGTCCATAATTTTTCAGGCCGGGGTCGTGACTTGACAAGCCCCTCCTACATTCACATTAGAATTTTGACTGTCTTGATCTTATGCACAACTTGAGCATGTGGCCATGGCAGTGGCAAAGTTCATGTGTGTAATAGTCCTGCATGTCCAGAAACACTGTTTTGCAGCAGTCCTCTGAAAACTCCTGCTCTTTCAACCTATATGCCCTCTCCTCTATTCTTCAATGATCATTGAGCCTTAGAGATTGGAGGTAGGATGTAGATAGCTCATAGATGACCAAGCACTCCCAGTTTTTAAAAGTAAGTTGAAGTTGTTAGTAGAAGTAAGGCATGTAATGACATTGCTCAGAGACTGAGAACTCTTACTAAAAGTTCTAAGGAATCCTGTACCACTTGGAAACGATATGATTTACTTTGGGCAAGAGTCGTGGAGTACCTCCTCAGGGCAAGTGCAACCCTAGGAATTGCCTAAGTACAAGAACTGGTGGAAAAGAGATTTCTGATACAAGAGAGTGGAAATTTAAAACAGAGAGAATGTCCCAGCAGAACAAAAAGAAGGCTTGAGAAACTGAATTTGGGGATTGGATTCAAATAATAAACTTTCTACAAGCAGAAGCATTTTTGGAGGTGGGAACAGTCTAGGTGAAAAACAACAAGGTAAAAAAGAAAATCACAGGATCCATTCAAAGCCACTATCAGTCCCTGTGTATTTGAGTCATCAGTCTGTGCCATGCAGTGTTAAGTATTTTACAGTGATTCATTTATTTGCTAAAGAGCTTCATTAATTATAGGCAGCATCGTTGCACTTTAGGAGACTCAGGCTCACAGCGATCAAGTAACCTGGTCTCCTGCTAAGGGATGGTAGAAAATGAATTCGAACCAGGTCTTCTAAACTCTAAAGCCAGTGTTCTTAAATACTAAGTTCTATGCCCCAGAAGTAAATATATGACTCAGAGACTAGAGAACTTCAGAAACTAAGCGAAGGGTCCTAAACTTAAAGTGGCAAAATTGTGAACTAAAAAGAATCGATTTTCTTGTAACAGTTACTAAATGGTTAGAACTCAGCAGTGAGACCAAAGAAGAAATCCTAGATGTATCTTTTGTTGCCATTCGTGTGCACTGAGCACGCAACAGTGCAGTTACATTTGCTCAGCACTTTGGTTATTTATGAGTCCCCATGCTAGCTGCCACACACTGAATAAAGTAATGTCTCTGACCAAAAGCTGAAGGAAACACTAATCTATAGGTATAACCTATTAGTAGTAGGTTTCTCCTTAGGGCCTATGACTGCCTTAGTCACATTTTACCAGGATTGCCAACATTTCATCATTGGGAAAGAGACTCAATGCCTCAACTCTCCCTTGGAACTATTAATAGTTAATTGTTGCTGGCAGAGTGGGTGTCATTATCTTCAGTGATGGAACCAGTGGTGAGTTGCACATGTGCCATTGGGAGAGAAAGGGAGATGAAAAGGGGTAAAGTGGGGAGATGAAAAGTGGCCAAAATTCATCACATGTGTGTATGAAACAAAGAATTAAAAACAAAGTATTCAGGGCTGGAGAGATACCTCAGCCAGTAAAGGCATTAAGCAGAACACAAGGACCTAAATTTAGATCCTCAGTACCTACATTAAAAACTGCATATTGTACCTATAATCTCAGCCCTGAGTGGAGACAGGATACCTGGTGCTTGCTGATAGCTAATCTGGTCTGAAACTCACTATGTAGATCATGCTGTCTTTGAATTCAGAGGTCAACCTTCTCTTTGTCCCCTAATCTGGGATTATATTTTATACTAGAATAGTTTCTGAGTCTTTCATTGTATCTCATAACTTAGACTTTAATGGAAGTAGCCTCATTAACTATTTTTTAAGAACATTTTTGCTTTGGTTTTAAATGATTTTTATACATTTTTGAGGTTATAGTTTTCTGGGAAGAATATCAAAGAAATATGTGTGCCTTTCTTGGTGCACACTATCTGGGAATACATGACACTATAGGCTTTTATTATTAGTGCTTTTAACATTAGTCACTCAGTTAAAGAAATAAATGTCAGATCAGTCCACTATGAAGTTCCTCTTTATCCTTGTAATTAATAATATTCTTGTGGATAGACACTTTGAAACTGCACAAATGTCCTATTTGTCATTATTCTTTTTTATGCATTCATTTGTCATTCACACTGTACTTTTAATTTCAATATAACAGCACAGGGGTTATTCTTGGCTTCTTATTTTAAAATATTTATTACATTTATTTATTCTCTCTCTCTCTCTCTCTCTCTCTCTCTGTGTGTGTGTTTGTGTGTGTGTGTGTGTGTGTGTGTGTGTGTGTGTACCCATACGTGGAGGGCAAAGGCTAAATTTCGCAAATTTCTTTCCTTCTTTTTAAGATGTGAGTCTTGGTTATTGAAGTCAGGTGTGGGCACACTTAGTGGCAAATGTGTTTACCCATTGAGTGAGCCATCTTGCCTCTTTCTTTATTTTTAATATCTCTGTCCAAACAGTGAGATTGAAGCTAATATACATTCCTCTCATGTCCACTTTTTTTCATGCTATTTATGCCTAGCTCCTAAGGAGAGTAAGAACATTAATTTTTGCTTTGTAGTATGTTTTTATTTTGTACAAATCAGCAGATGCATGTCCACTTTCTTTTATTTTCTTTTTTCATTTCGTGTGTGTGTGTGTGTGTGTGTGTGTGTGATGTGCATGTTTGTCTGCATGTTTTATATATGTGTATAAGTTTGTGGAGACCCAAAGTTGGCATCAATAGTAATGCCCAGCTGCTCTTTCATCTTATCTATTAAAGCAGCATCTGTCAATCAAACACATTAATATGGGTAGTCTTACTTGCCAGGTTGCTCTGTCTTTCCAAGGTCAGAATTACTGATGGGCCACCAAGACCACTGTGAGTTCATATAGGTTTTGGAGTCTTGACTCTGGTCCTCGAGCTTACATGAAAAACACCAAGCTATCTCCCAAGGTCCTACCTCCACTTTTTTATTGGACATTTTCTTTATTTACACTTCAAATGTTATCCTCTTTCTGGACCCCCTAACCCCCCTATCCCATTCTACCTCCCCCTGCTTCTGTGAGGGTTTCTCCACCCACTCACCCACTCCCAGCTCCCCGCCCTCAGTTGCCCTACACTGGGGCATCTATTGAGCCTTCATAGGACCAAGGATCTCTCCTCCCATTGATGCATGACAAGGCCATCCTCTGCTACATATGCAGCTGTAGCAATGTGTACTCCTTTGTTGATGGCGTAGTCCCTGGGAGTTCTAGGGTGTCTTGTTGATTGATACTGTTGTATACCGGTTGTAGTGGTGCACACAGGTAGGATTTACTGAAAGAGGCAGAGGCAGGAGGATCACGAGTTTAAGGTCAGCCTGGGCTACCTCCACTTCTTTTGGATCCCCCCCCCACTCTTTTAAATTCTATAGAAATAATAGTGCATTATAAAAATTATTTCAGGGATCCTCAAGTAGAGGCATTTGCTGCCAAGTCTGGCAACCCAAGTTCAACCCCAAGAGTCCACATGTTAGGAGAGATGCAGCACCTGAAAATTGTCCTCTGACCTCCACACACACTGTGCAAGTGCATGTTCAAGCCCCCACAAGCACAAACATCAATGTTTTTTAAAAAGATTTAAAATCGTGTAGTTTGCTTCATTCATGTATGTGTAAATAACTCTTGGTTCATAGATAAATTTACAATTTTAAAGCAGCCATTAGAACCCCATTGAGCATGTGTATCACAGATTATTTAATCTTTAATTTATGGGCATTTCAGTTGTTTTGAATGTTTTGAAACATTGTGGTAATTAAGACAAAGACATTTTATTTTCCATATATACTTGAGCCTGTTACTTAGTGACTTTTACATTTTTAAAATTACTCCTCTATCATTGTCTGACATGCCTTTACTACCCTGAACTAGGAATCTCCACAAGAAATGCACTATATAAGAACTGAAAAGCCTGTGTATGTGAAAGGGATATTCAATGTCACTTTAGAGAAATTGATGATGGAGTCTTAGCCTCATGTGGTTTTTATTAAACTCAAACTTCCTATCCAAGCAACTGCACAGTGGTTGCTAGGCCAGAAGTAAATGGCACCTTGGAGACTTTAGACGACTGAGGACATTCACTGTCTGTATACTTGGCTTTCATTCCTCTAGCCTGCCCAATTACTAGTGTTGGTTGGTTTTATTTTACATTTACAATACTGTCTTTGATATATTGTGGCCAGAAGATTCTGAAAATGTACTGTCTAGATAGTAAATACCCCTCTGTTATGAGAGGGATCCAATTGCATATTTATTGCTTTTGGGAAAACTCAAGGCACAGTAACTGCAAATACATATATTAATCACTTCGGTATCAAAATGTACATCCCCACAACACCATGTTTATTAATTGTTTTCAATAAAACATGACATTTATTAATCATTTTTTCTGTTGTTTGGCACCTTAGGGCCTTGTGGATTAAGGACAGGGCTGCTCCTCCCAAAGTTAGCTGATCCCTACAGATAAAAATTTGCTTGATAGGCAAACCAAATAATAATCCTCATCTCTGGTTCCATCTCATTTTATCACGCCTTTTCGACCTAGAATACTGACAACTTGCAACTAAAGACTACACCCAAAGATCACTGTGTTTACAAATTCTAAGGCTGCTCAGCTGGTCTTCAACAGCCTACTCATTTCTTCCCTCAAAACTTTCAATGAAGACTAGTATCCAGGCTTCCTTCCTGCTCCTTTTGCTTCCCGACTGACTGTGGTGAGTGTTTATATGTAACCTTTGTATGTAATGGTCAGGTGTGTGCCCACTTCTTGTGGGAGCTGTAAATAGCTTCAAGATCTCTTATTCTGACTATACCTGAACAACAACAGTAAAAAATTAAAATATCATGGCAGTGCTGTCAGTCAAATGCAGAGTATGGAGAATTATGCAGGGAAAACTGACTTTTCCACTAATTCACTTTTAAAAAAAAGTCTCTACTTGTTGCTGTGTGTAGAGGCACAAGTCTTTAATCCTAGCACTAGGGAGAAAGAGGTAGACAGATCTCTAAGTTCAAAGTTGGTGTGATACACATAGTGAGTTTCAGACCAGCCAGGATTACACAGTGAGAACCTGTCCCAAAATACACAAAACAAAACAAAACCTTGACTTGTTATTGTTGTAACTTTGCATCCTTCAATTTAAAAGTAAAATGAATTGGTATTTGCATGATATTAATACTTCATCCCATGGAGAAATAGTGTATTCTTGTCTTCTGCCTATTTTCATGGAGTACGTTTAAAAGAAAAGTAGATGTACATGGATTTTGAACATAGAAGCAAACTATAAATCCTCAAAAAATTCTAGGGAAAATTCTAAGTCTGGGATTTGATGAAGGATTCTTATTATCTATAGTATGATCTGTGAAAGTAAACATGTACAGAAATGTATCAAACTAAACTTTCAAAATTTAAAACTCTTCATTATTAAAGACTCTGTTATGAGAGCAAAAGACAAACTCCGTCATATATTGATGATGGGAATATAAAATGATACAGCCTATTTCCTTTTGTTTCCTTTTTCCCAGGGCTGAGTTTAAAATGCAAACTCTCAGTTGCTCTACCATTTAGTTACACACTCAAGTTCTCCCTTTTCTTGTAAAGCTGAACATGCAATCACTTTTAAGACCTAGAAATATCACTTTTGAATATTTATCTCACATAAAGGAAAAATCATACTCATAAAAATATGTATATAGATATTCATGATAGTTTTGTTTATTATCTGAATTGGAAACAACCTAAGTGTCTTTCAGTAGGTGACTAGATAAACTCCAGTACATCTATAACACAGACTACTCAACAGTAAAAGGAATGAAAATTCTGACCTGCCTCTAGAAGTGTTGCAGATATGGCTACTGTGTCACAAGTGCATCAGTAGGTGGCAGAGAGGAAAGAGGCTGTGCATACGCTCAGTGTTCGGACTTATGAATATCTGAAAGATTAGTAGCCTAACATTCCTTGAAAAAGAATGTGAGCCTGAGATGACCACAAGTTCAGCGCCAGGGGACCAGGACAGGGAGTTAGCCTGAGATGACCACCAGTCCAGTGATTGCAGGCCCTGACAGCAACAGCTCACAGGACCTGGGAGCAAGCTGGAGACTAGAAGAAGTCCACCTGGGACTGAGGGCTCCAGCCAGGAGTGAACCTGAGACAGATGACCCCACTTGGACAGGCAGAGTGTGGAGTGACCGTGAGATGACCCCAGACTGGCTCCATGGGGCCTGGACAGGGAGCTAGCCTGATATGACCACCAGGAGAAGACCATGCCCAAAATGACATTTGCCTGATGCCATAATGCACATGTGGGTCATAGCAATCCTGAGACCACTCCTGGGATCTCTCCTGAGAAGATCCCAGACACTCAGAGACCCCAGGTACCACTAAGAGGAGCAAGTAAGTGGAGGAGGAATGGAAGAGAAAGAGAAACTGAAGGATGTGGGTATAGTGAAGAGAAGCAGAACTAGAGACTTGAGGGTAGTGAGGAACAGCCTGATGTGATTAGCTGGAGATGCCACCTGTGACCATGGTAGGGTCCTGGCTTGTGCTGCCATCTAGGTCCATGTCTGGGTCTGTGGCCCTGCAGCATCAGAGGTCTGCTACCCCCAAAGACCAGGTAGACATCCTGGTCTAGTCTGTTGCCTGGGAACAAATTGACACCTGAGTGAGGGCTCTGCAGAATTGGTCCTACCCCTCACCTGGGCATTGTGGAAGAGCTGGCCCTGGGAGGATGAGAGCAGGAAAGCTGACCTCACCCTTCACTAGCTGCAGTACTTGGGAGAGTGGGCTCTGCACATTGCTTGAGGTGTAGGTGAGCAGCCCACTGAGGATATGAGCATGGGAAGACCTACTACATGTCTCCAGTGCAGTGGAATGGACAAGGAAGAGCTACCCTCCTTCTACCTCCCTCCTCACTACTTGTGGTAGGCAGGAGACATGACCCTGGGGTCATGAGAGCAGGAGAGCTGACTCTGCCACTCACTAGTTGCAGCACTCAGGAGAGTGGCCTTGCACCTTACCTGGGCAGCACAGTAGAGCTGACCCTGGTGGCAGGGACATGGATGAGCCAGCCCCAAGTGCAGGAGCCTGGGGGAGATGGCCTCACTCCTTGTCTCCTGTGAAATGACAGGGTGATGGAGAGATGACCACCCTCATCTTGCTCCTTGCCACCTATAGCAGGCAGGAGAGCTGGTTCCTGGGGTCATCAGAGTGGGAGAGATGTCTATTCCTTTGCTGCAGAACTCAGGGGAGCAGAGAAGCACCTGCTCAGGGGAGCAGGAGAATAGGCCCTGCACCCCACCTAGCAGCTCAACAGAGCTGATCCTGATGGCAGGATCCCATTGAGCCAGCTCTGAGGGTGTGAGTGTGGGAGAACTGACCCTGCCTCTAGTCTGCTGTGTGGTGTCTTGAAGGAGGGAAAGATGCTCCCCTCCCTTCCCTCATCTCTCACCATCTACAGCAAGTAGGAGAGCTGGTCCCAAGGTCATGAGAGTGGGAGAACTGGCCATGTCCTTCACCAGTTGCAACACTAGGGAGAGTGGGCCCTGCAGCTCTCCTGGGCAACAGGGTAGAGCTGGCCCTGGTAGCTGAGGTTGCTTGCTGATGAACCAACCCCAAGGGACTTGCGAGCTGTAGAGCTGATAGAATGACCATCTCAGATACCTCTCAAGCCCAGATCCAAGATTTTGAATTGGCTCACCCTAACATCTACCTTATCGATGACCTGTCGGAGTGCATGAAGGGACTGATACTACAGGATTTCCATGACCCAGGGGAACAACAGGATATCCAAGAGGTTCCAGTATTGATAGAGTAGCAGAAGCCAGAGGCCTCATACCAGACCAAGGAGTCATTGCAATGAACATTTAAAAACAAAGAAGTGTGAACAAAGGGTACACACTGCGACACACTACAGCTTCCTCAATGAGAATTTTTTCCTTTGTTGGGGAGATTGCAAAGGTGAAGGGTGAGTATGTCAGGAGTGGGAGATGAGTAGGATTGGAGTGCATGATGTGAAATTCACAAAGAACCAATAAAAAGTTTTTTAAAAAAGAAACTTCTGCATGCATGTGATGGATTTGACACTGGAAAAAAATCAATGTCAAAGGGTCAATACCATGTGGTTATAATTACATAAACTTCTTGAAATGACAAATACATAATTGTAGAATATCTGATTAGTGGTTTTCAGAGGTGCAAAGGTGAGAAGTGGGCGTGATCGTGACTTTGTGATGGTGATTTGTATGGACCTCTGACACCCACAAATTCATATGACTACTGGAAAACATGAGTCAGCCTATAGTCTGCTGCTGTAATGCTATAGTATGTCAGCACTATGGGAAAAAGTGGAGAAATACAGTAGAGTATGAGCTTTCTTTTGCAAAATCATGTGCATTCATATTTCAAAAATAAAAGTTTTTAAAAGCAATGATGATTTTCATAGGAATGTTAATTTGAGATCTTTATGATCTTAATTCTTTTCGTTGTTATTGTTTCTTCATTGAAAAATTGCTAAGTTGTTTATTTAGATATCGCTTTCACCAGCCAAAAGAAGACAAGCATGCTTCAAGTTTAAAGCAAATGAAATTATTTTAAATAATTTAACTTCCAATTCTGCATGTAATATAAAGGTTTCTGGCATTTTAGGGTTTTTTTAGTAATATTTTATTAAGAACTTTTATTGTGGTCATAATCTAATTAAAGGCAGTATTATGAGAATATTATAATATCTTATATGAAATTCTTGCAATATTAGAAGTCAATTTAATCTCTCTCTTTCTCTCTCTCTTTCTCTCGCTTTTCTATTGTTGTCCTTTGTATTACTATATATAAAAGTGCAAAATACCATATGCTTTGCTTAAAAGGAGTCACTAGTTTTTAACTGTTTACATATGAATGTGTATGTATAACTTATTACTGCTTCGTTTAAAGTGAATATCTGAAGTTCTATTTGGATTCATTTCCCTTCAGCCTGATAAAGAACATCCATTGTCAAGAGGTCAAACAGAATCTAGGCAGCAGTGGTACAGCTAGACAATTTCATAGTATCCCTTGTGCATTACTAGGTTAATTTGTTACAATTCCATAGACTCATGCAGAAAGGATAGAACAACCCCAAATGGATTCAGAGTATTACTTAGACACCAGCAAGATAAGCATGGCTTTAAAAGGTTTGCCAACTCCTTAGTAGTCTCACATGATTACAATGAACAAGAGAGCCCAGGTGACAGATGGTATAAAAGGAATTAATCATTCTAGCTAGCTCGTATAAAAGACGTACAATCCAAGTATTTTATTTTCAAGCTGTAAGCCTAAAATGGGGCAGATTTGGGAGCTATTATAACTTACATCCCATCCATATATCCCTTGTTACTTGCTGTTTCTCCTGGTCGTGTGCTCATGGTCCATTCCCCCTCCCACATGGTGCGGTCCTCCTCTTCCAGAGTCCCTTCTTCTCCCTCTTTCGCTCTACTTCCAACCTCCAGCCAACTAATGGAAAACCCACCTACCTCTCTCTCCTGCCTAATCAGAGTTTAGAATTTTATCCACCAATTAACTAGGAATCAAGGTTACATAGCATCATTTTGCATATATGAGGCTCTCCTCATCCCTGAGGATCTTTCAGTGGGAGCAACCAGATCTTGGGGACCAGTATTTAGCATTTGAATACAGGTAGCATCTGACCATGTTGAATGAACAATGAGTTGTCACACCTATGAAAAAGCAACTCCAAATTATGGATCAAGGATTTAATGCATCTTTACCCTTAGAATAATGTGGAAGGCTCTTTGTTCAATTAACCCTATAACCATATATGAGAAATCATCTTAGAATCATGCCTCATAAGACTCTTTACATTCTCTTTTCCCAAGATAAATTGCATGGTGTTTTCTCAAGACCCATACCAAATTATAATCAAACCTCACTAAAGGTATAATCCCTATACCCACTTGTAGCCTACTGTCAAATAATGTTCTTCGTTTTGTTGCAATTCAAAAAACATTGTTCTTCATTCTCAAAGAATGTATTTATTGAGTACAAAGTTCTGAGTTGACTTTTGTTTTCCCATTACTTTAAAGATTTTTTTGTCCTGATGACTTCGGATATCAGCCACTTGTGCTAGGAAAGTTCCCAATCTTTATGTATCTTTACATAATGGATTGCTTTTCTTTGACCCTTTTCTATGACTTGTGTTTGCAAATTATGTGATCATTTGTAACTGTAATCAGCATATACTAATTGTACAAGACAAAGTGATTCGTTGTGACATTTTCATACATGAACATGCTGTACTTTGATAACATCCTTCCATTATTGTGCCCCTCCCACCTTCTACTTCCATGTCTATTTTTCAAAATCTGACTTCAGATACAAAAGAAAGCAAAAAAAATGTTCATGTTTCTGGGTCTGTATTATTTTCCCTAACATGGTTATCTTCTATTCCATCCATTTTCCTGTAATAATCATGATTTTGTTGATCTTTAGGTCAAAACAATACTGTTTGTATAAAAATCATATTTTCTTCATTTATTCATCTCCTGGTGGGTACTTAGGCTGATTCTGATATGTTGTTATAATAAACAATGCTGTGACAAGTGTGAATGTGTGTATACAGTAGTGGTAGAACTGTTTTTGGTTTAGTGAGGAACTTCCATACTTATTTCTGTAGTGACCACACTAGTTTACATTGCTACTGTCTTACTCAGTGTTCGATTGGTATGAAGAGGTACCATGGCCATGACAACTCTTACAAAAGAAAGCATTTAATCGGGGGCTTGGTTATAGTTTCAGAGGCTTAGTCTATTATCAGCATGTGAGGAAGCATGGTGGCATGCAGGCAGACATGGTGCTAGAGACATAGATCAAAGTTTTATATCTAGATAACTAGATAATGAATGCAACTGAAAGAGAGACATGCTGGTTCTGGTTTGAGCATTTGAAAGCCCAAATCCCAGTCCCAGTGACACACTTCCTCCAACAAGCTCATACCCACACCAACAAAGCCACATCTTCTCATTATCTCTGTCAACTAATACCACTCCCTAATGACCAAGCAATCAAATATATGAGCCTATAGGGTCCCTCTCCATCCTTAGCTGCATTTGTTGTTGTTCTGTTATGGTAACCATTATGATTGATAAGAGATGGAATCTAAGTATAGTTTAGTCTTTCATTTCCCTGATGTCTAAGGATGCTTATTTATATATTTATTGGCTATTTATATTCATTTTGGGTACTATCTATTCCATCCATTTGACTGTTTATTAGTTAGATTCTTTATTCTTTTGATGTGAGTTTCAGAGTTTTCATTCTTACATTGTTTCAGTTCTCCTTCTCCATTAACACAGTCCAGGAATCCATCTAGGAAATGGTCTTGTCTCCCTGCAGTAGGTTGATTTTCGCTTTAATAAAGAAAAACTTTTGAAGTTCTTTATATCTTCTATATATTAATCTCATACCAGGTATTTAGTTAGGAAAGATGCCTGTCTAGAGTTTGGCACGTGTATATTCACTCGCTCTAGTAATTGTTTTTTGTTTGTTTTGTTTGTTTGTTTGTTTGGTTTTGCTGTGCCAAAGGGATTTTGTTGTTGTTGTTTTGTTTATAATCTTACATGATCCTATATATTAATTCTGGTGATCATTCCCTATGCAACTGGAGTCATTTTCAGAAAGTACATACCTATGCTTGTATCAGAAGTGTTTTCCTATAATAGTTTTGGGGTGTAAGGTCTTAGATTGTCTTAGCTCTTTTTCCATTGCTGTGATAAAATACTCTTACAAAAGCAAGTCAAGGAAGAAAGAATTTATTCTGGCTTACTGTTACAAAGTATAGTCCATCATGGTGGAGAAGCCAATGCAGCTGAAACGTAAAGCAGATGCTCATATCACATCCACATCCAGCAAAGATGAATGAATGCTATTTCTCAGTTCTACTTCTCCATTTATACAGTCCAGAAATTCCATCCCTGGAATGGTAGGGCCTACAGTAAGTAGCTTTTTCTACTTTCACTGGGTAACCAAGATAATTCCCTACAGCTTTGGCCTTGTAATTCTAGATTCTATCAAGTTGACAGTGAACACTAATCATCAAATATATTTGAACTGACTTTTACACAAGGTGAAAATACGGAGCTAATATCTCTCACTTGTCAATATTTCTGTCTAGCCTGGGATTTGTCCTTTACTTCATGTCAGTGTTTTACCTGCTCTTGGTGATGTAGTACTTAGCCACTTTGACTTTTCCTTTGTATACAGGATACAGGATACAGGGTATATACCTCATCTTTTACGATGCCTCTCTTTAGACATGAACACCTCTTTAGAAGCTTCTTTTTGCTTTCAACTATCATTAAATTACTGTCTTTTAAAATATTTTCTTAGTTTTAATTGTGTGGATTTATGTGGGTTTGTGTGTGAGCATGCACATGTGACTACCAGTGCTAGTGGAGGTCAGAAGTATCAAATGCCTTGGAGCTAAAGGTACAGAACATTGTGAACTGTCTGATTTGAGTGCAGGGAATAGAACTTGTGTCTTCTTCATTACCATCCTTTCTAATTGTAGCCTTCCAGCTTCCAGAGTCTTCGGGAGAGTATAACACAATGGGGAACCTTAGAATATTCAGCTTTCCACGTCTCTACTCTTCATCATATAGGCCAGCCATGGATCCCACCCAGTGTTACCCTGGGTTGGCCCTAGACCACTATGTATATGTGATAAAGGGGTAGAAATGATAGGGGGAATGATGTATTAGAGATAAATTATTTTACCACCTTACATCCATGACCCGTTTACGTTTTGCTGCCAAGTCAGTTTTGGGCTCTTTTTTTAAATATATATATATTTTTTTAATTAGGTATTTTCCTTGTTTACATTTTCAATGCTATCCCAAAGGTTCCCCATACCCACCCCCAGTCCCCTACCCGCCCACTCCCCCTTTTTGGCCCTGGCGTTCCCCTGTATTGGGGCATATAAAGTTTGCAAGTCCAATGGGCCTCTCTTTGCAATGATGGCCGACTAGGCCATCTTTTGATACATATGCAGCTAGAGACAAGAGCTCCGGGGTACTGGTTAGTTCATATTGTTGTTCCACCTATAGGGTTGCAGTTCCCTTTAGCTCCTTGGGTAATTTCTCTAGCTCCTCCATTGGGGGCCGTGTGACCCATCCAATAGCTGACTGTGATCATCCACTTCTGTGTTTGCTAGGCCCCGGCATAGTCTCACAAGAGAGAGCTATATCTGGGTCCTTTCGGCAAAATCTTGCTAGTGTATGCAATGGTGTCAGCATTTGGAAGCTGATTATGGGATGGATCCCTGCATATGGCAATCACTAGATGGTCCATCCTTCCGTCACAGCTCCAAATTTTGTCTCTGTAACTCCTTCCATGGGTGTTTTGTTCCCATTTCTAAGAAAGGGTAAAGTGTCCACACTTTGGTCTTCGTTCTTCTTGAATTTCATGCATTTGGCAAGTTGTATCTTATATCTTGGGTATCCTAAGTTTCTGGGCTAATATCCACTTATCAGCGAGTACATATTGTGCGAGTTCCTTTGTGATTGGGTTACCTCACTCACGATGATACCCTCCAGGTCCATCCATTTGCCTAGGAATTTCATAAATTCATTTTTTAATAGCTGAGTAGTATTCTCATCAGGGAAATGCAAATCAAAACAACCCTGAGATTCCACTTCACTCCAGTCAGAATGGCTAAGATCAAAAACTCAGGTGACAGCAGATGCTGACGAGGATGTGGAGAAATGGGCTCTTTTAAGTATTATTTTCTGTATATAGCTTCTTTGACATGTTAAGGATTAGATTTTGGAAAGAGGAACAGTTGTTATTGCTGGGCTGGGCGTGGCCCTGGTGGGGATGGAGTGACATGGTTCCTGACCCTGAGACAGAGAAAGAGAACTGCTTGGAGAAAGTACACACACACAAACGAGCAATGAATGGGCAGAGAGTTCTCTTAGAATAGCAAGCAAGCAGAATATATATAGAGAAATCTCCAGAGAAAAAGCAGAACATCAAGAGAAGCTGGCTGGAAAAGCTGTGTCAAGCAGAATACAGGTCTGCAGCTTGGATCCATGATTTGACTTCGAATACTTCTTTTTACCCCTCCCAGATACCCCTTCTTTTAGAACCCATGTCCATGCTGTGGCTGGTCCTTGGCATGTTACTTTTTTGTTATAATAAGAAATTATATAATTGAGTTTCCTGAATCACACAGGCATACAAATGACATGTTGGGAAGAAGGAGAAGAAAGGGAACAATCCAAATGATTAAAATTTATAGACATTTGTGAAAGAGTTGAACAAAAGAATTATAAATATTTAACACCCTGATTCTATAGGTTCATCATTTACCCATTTATTAAAACTTAAGAAGGAAAGATTCCTAAGCCCCAGAATAACACTGTTGAAAATGTCACATAATGAAGAATGATTGATCACTGACTTTAGTTTCTTCTTTCTGATTAATAACAGAGACAATATCACCATGGGGATATAGATGTTAAATACACATTTGTATATGTAAGATCTAACAATATAGGAGCTAGTTTTGAGTTTCATAAAACATTTTATCAATAAGCTATAATGAAATTAATAAATTTATGTTATGTCATTATTGATCATAAGGCCAAGAATGTAATATGTACTATCCAACTAAAAATATCTGATTTTTGTTTGCTTATGGGCTTTGCTTTTAGTCTGCTGAGGGTAAGTCATAATTTATAGCTTCTGAGGAGATTAAGATGATATAAAGTTTGATAGTCATCCTAAATTACTCTAGTTTTCAATTTTGCTTGAGCCATTAAAACTCAATTATACACAAACCAAATTCCTGTTTATTAGAAGGTTCAGAAGTATTATAAATGAGTGCTTACACGGTTACAGAAGCCCATTGCATTCTATTCCATGCAGTCTTTTGCAAAAAGGCATTGCATCATTTTAATAACAAGCACATTTTCCACGATTATACTTATTCATGTTGAGAATGCAGAAAATCATTTACACTCCAGTGATGTAGACTGTTTAAGCAAATGAGAGTATGAGCCATTAGCCAGCTTCTCTTTTTTTTATCATCTCTGCCATTAGCAGTTGATTGACACCTCCATGCCTGCTGAAACATTCTTCATATCCTCTAAGACCAACTAGAATTGTGTCAAGTCCAGTTTCTTCTCTACCAGTCAGAACAAATTGCTTCTTTGCTTCTTTTGCTCACTTCATATAATGTGTATCTCAGAACACATACTACAGTGAACTATGTTACTGAATGCAATCAGACTAACACTAATTATAACATGCAAAATGAAAATAATGTTTTCAAAAAGAACTTTTTTTAAGACTAAGGATACAGTTCCATGGGTAAATTACAAATATGAAAATTTGGTGACCTGAGTTTGGATGCCCAGAACCCATGTACAAAGCCATGTGTGGCTAGATGTGCATATTAACATATTGCTGATGGAGGCAGAGACAGGAAGATAGCTGGGGCATGCTGGCTCCTGTCCAGTGAAAGACTCATCTTAAAGGAATAAGTCAGAGTGATAGAGGAAGAAATCTAATGTTGAACTCTAGCAATACACACAGAGATACACACAGATCAGATACACACACACACACACACCCCACAAATACAATAGAAATAAAAACAATAAAATATTAATTTTTAAAATGTTTTAAAAAGAATGTTCTTCTTTACTTCCAAGACCCAAACAAGCATGCTAATAACAATTGTGTAAGACTTGCTGTGGCTATTCATATTAGGAGCAAGAAAACCAAAGAACATGGTGTTGAGAATAATATATGCCCTGTTTTAAGTTACTTCATATTGTATAAAACTTATTTTCAAGCTGTGCCTCGCTCTGAAAGACTCCATTCTACAAGAAGCTTTTGACTTCATTTCTGAATACAAACATAGAGGCACTATATGACTCTGTACCTTGTTGGGCACAATAAACACCACCATCTGTCTGGCACTACCCACAAGGCACAGCCTGATACATATCTCACTTCTCAAAGAAGAAAGGGTACCACTCTATAAATTTATCAAAGTAGTTTGGGAACACATGAGCACAAGGGCTGTAACGGTTAATCTTCATTGTGAACTTGATTGGATTTAGAATCACCATGGAAACAAATCTCTGGACATGCCTGAGGATGATTATGTAAAATTGGTTAGCTGAGATGGGAAGTCCCACCTTAACTGTGGATAGCACTATTCCACGGACTGGAAACCTGTACTGGGTACAAAGGAGTAAGTAATCTAAGCACAAGCATTACTCTCTGTTTCTTGACCAGCAATATGACCAGCCATCTGCTTCTGATGCTACATTTTCCCTGAAATGAAGAACTGTACCCCTGGAATTATAACCCCCAATAATCCTTTTCTTCTTCAAGTTTTCTTTTTATGTGGGGTTCAGGTGTTTTGTCACAGCAGTGAGATGCGTAATTTTAGTTTAGATGTACTAAAAATGATATCAGGTATCTCAGACTTTGGAACATGTTGAACATATAATAGACTAAGGAAAAATGTGACACCCTCATCTGGATCCCCATGAAGAAGAGTACAGCTAGTGTTGTGATGGTGGAGACCCCATCAACCTGGTGTGCACATAAGGAGACTGACAGGCAGAGAATACCCAACTGTCTCATGGCCTTCAGCTCAGCTCAGTTTCTACTGCTAATGAATTCTACTCAAATTGCCTTTTGTTCAACACCCATTTGTCTATCTTAAGCCCATCACGTCTTTAATCTCTATGGCCATCATTTGGAACCTCTCTTCTGATACACGAATGAACTCTGAGACTTGGCTCTATTCTAATTTCATAACTTTTTAAAAAATTATTAGATATTTTCTTCATTTACATTTCAAATGCTATCCCCAAAGCCCCTATACCCTCCCCCCACCTGCTCTCCTACCCACTCACTCACACTTCTTGGCCCTGGTGTTCCTCTGTACTGGGGCATATAAAGTTTGCTAAACCAAGGGGCCTCTCTTCCCAATGATGGCTGACTAGGCTATCTTCTACTACATATGCAGCTAGAGACATGAGCTCTGAGGGTACTGATTAGTTCATATTGTTGTTCTGCCTATAGGGTTGGAGACCCCTTCAGCTCCTTGGGTACTTTCTCTAGCTCCTCCTTTGGGGGGCCCTGTGTTCCATCATATAGATGACTGTGAACATCCACTTCTGTATTTGCCAGGCACTGGCATAGCCTCCTAAGAGACAGCTATATCAGGGCCCTTTCAGCAAAATCTTGCTGGCGTATGCAATAATGTCTGCATTTGGTGGCTGATTATGGAATGGATCCTCGGGTGGGGTAGTCTCTGGATGATCCATCCTTTCATCTTAACTCCAAACCTTGTCTCTGTAACTCTTTCCATGATATTTTGTTCCCTATTCTAAGGAGGAATGAAGTATCCACACGTTGGCCTTCCTTCTTGGTTTTCTTGTGTTTTGCAAATTGTATCTTGGGTATTCTAGGTTTCTGGGCTAATATCCACTTACCAGTGAGTGCAAATCATGTGTGTTCTTTTCTGATTGGGTTACCTCACTCAGGATGATATCCTCCAGATACATCCATTTGCCTAAGAATTTCATAAATTCATTGTCTTTAATAGCTGAGTAGTACTCCATTGTGTAAATCCATTCCTCTCTAACACTATCTCCAACTGGTTTCCAAAATACTCTTATGTGACCACTTCTATGACTCTTTTTATATCTTTCTCAGGTTTCTACTTGTTTCCAATGGACCTCTTTGAAAAATCTCTGAAATTTGTAAATCTCAGTCTCTTTAACCCATTGCAGCCATTCTGCAATATTCATATAGCTTGCTAGATACAGAGTGTAGAATGTGTGCTGTTACAAGAGAATTAAAAATTGGAGTAAAAGAACCTGCATTTGCTTCAGTCAGCTATTGGGGTAAATTAGAACTATCTGGCAAATCAGAGTCAAAGAAATCATGACAACTTAGGAATTTATTGCTATGCAATAATTTCTGGCATTGTGAGAAGACACAAACATATTTGCTTATGCTCCTGACACTGTTCACATATAACATTTCCTCAACCTGTACAGACCTATTTTAACTGACTTGTGCTTGGGGGAGTAGGGTATGACACTTCTGACATGGAAATGTATGACATGGATATGGAGACAGGCCTCTTCCATCAATCATATGTGCCTGCAGCAGCCATTACCCAGCAGCACAATGGGAGATAAGAAATGTGTTTCAGTGATATTTTTAGGGAAAAAAACCTGTCACTGGAATTTTCATTTCTTTTTTTTTTCTTTTTATTACTTTTATTTTGTTCACAGTCCAGCTATTGCCCACCTCCTGGTCTGCACTCCCACAGTTCCTCATCCCATACCTTTTTCTCATCCCCTCCCAGCCCCTGTCTCCACGAGGGAGGATGTCTCTACCCCGACCCCACCAGACCTCCCCACTCCTTGGGGCCTCCAATCTCTTGAGGGTTAAATGCATCTTCTCTGACTGAACCCAGACTCAGCAGTCCTCTGTTGTATGTGTGCTGGGGACTTCATATCAGCTGGTGTATGCTGCCTGGTTGGTGGCTCAGTGTCTGAGAGATCTCGGGGTTCCGGAATAATTTAGACTGTTGGTCCTCCTGGAGGATTGCCCTCCTCCCCAGTTTCTTTCAGCCTTTCCCTAATTCAACAACAGAGGTCCCTGACTTCAGTCCAATGGTTGAGTGTAAGTATCTGTATCTTTCTCAGTCATTGGCTGGTAGGGCCTCTCAGAGGACAGCCATGCTAGGTTCCTGTCTGTAAGCATACCATAGCATCAGTGTCAGGTCCTTTGAACTGGATCACAATTTGGGCTGGTCACTCGACTGCCTTTCCCTCAGTCTCTTATCCATTTTTGTCCCTGCAGTTTGTTTAGACAGGAACAGTTCTGGGTCAGAGCTTTTGACTGTGGGATGGCAACCCCAACACCACACTTGATGCCATCTTTCTACTGGAGGTGGGCTCTATGAGTTCCCTCTCCCCACTGTTGGGCATTTCTTCTAAGGTCCTTTGAGTCTTGAGAGTCTTTCACCTCCCAGGTCTCTAATTCTTTCTAGAGGGTCTGCCCACCTTCCACTTCTTACCTCTGGAGGTGGCATATTTCCATTCATTCAGCTGGCCCTCAGGGCTTCTCTTCAGCGCCCCCCCCCCATATACCTGATCTGTTCTCCTTTTCCCCTCCCACTCTCCTCTCCTCTCCCACCCAGATCCCTCCTTCCCTTTGCCCTGTGATTGCTTTCTTCTCCCTCCCAAGTGGGATTGAGGCATCCTCACTTGCCCCTTCAGCTTGTTAACCTTCGTGAGTTCTGTGGTTTATATCCTAGGTATTCTGTACTTTTTTGTCTAATATCCACTTATTAGTGAGTACATAACATGCATGTCCTTTTAGCTCTGAGTTACCTCACTCAGGATGATATTTTCTAGTTCTATTCATTTGCCTGTAAAACTCAGGATGTCCTCATTTTTTAATAGCTGAGTAGTATTCCATTGTGTAAATGAACAACATTTTCTGTATCCATTCTGCTGTTAAGGGATATCTGGATTGTTTTCAGTTTCTGGCTATTATAAATAAAGCTGGTATGAACATAGTGGAGCATGTGCCCCTGTGGTATGGTGGGGCATCTTTTGGGTATATGCCTAAGACTGGTAAAGCTGGGTCTTCAGGTAGATCTATTCCCAGTTTTCTGAGGACCCTCCAGATTGATTCCAGAGTGGTTGTACCAGTTTGCAATTCCACCAGCAATGAAGGGGTGTTCTTCTTTCTCCATTGGAATTTTTTATTAGATATTTTCTTCATTTGCATTTCAAATGCTATCTCCAACACTCCCTACACCTTCCCCCTACCCTGCTCCCCAACCCACCCACTCCCGCTTTCTGGCCCTGGCATTCCCCTGTACTGGGACATATAATCTTTGCAAGACCAAGGGCCTCTCCTTCCATTGATGGCTAACTAGGCCATTCTCTGCTACATATGCAACTAGAGACACAGGTCTGGGGGATACTGGTTAGTTCATATTGTTGTTCCTCCTATAGGGTTGCAGACCCCTTTAGCTCCTTGGGTACTTTCTCTAGTTCCTTTATTAGGGGCCCTGTGTTCCATCCAATAGATGACTGTGAGCATCCACTTCTGTATTTGCCAGGCATTGGCATAGACTCACAAGAGAGAATTATGTCAGGGTCCTGTAAGCAAAATCTTTCTGGCATATGCAATAGAGTCTGGGTTTGGTGTTTGTATATCCCCGGGTAGGGCAGACTCTGGATGGTCTTTCCTTCCATCTTAGCTCCGAACTTTGTCTCTGTAACTCCTTCCATGGGTATTTTGTTCCCCATTCTAAGAAGGAACGAAGTATCCACACTTTGGACTTCCTTCTTCTTGAGTTTCGTGTGTTTTGCAAATTGTACCTTGGATATTCTAAGTTTCTGGGCTGATATCTGTTTATCAGTGAGTGCATACCATGTGTGCTCTTTTAAAAAGGCCACCAACCAATTGGGAAAGGATCTTTACCAATCCTAAATCAGATAGGTGACTAATATCCAATATATATCTCAAGAAGATGAACTCCAGAAAATCAAATAACCCCATTAAAAAATGGGGTACAGAGCTAAACAAAGAATTCTCAACTGAGGAATACCAAAGGGCTGAGAAGCACCTGAAAAAATGTTCAACATCCTTAATCATCAGGGAAATGCAAATCTAAACAACCCTGAGATTCCACCTCACACCAGTCAGAATGGCTAAGATAAAAAATTCAGGTGACAGCAGATGCTGTTGAGGATGTGGAGAAAGAGGGGCACTCCTCCATTTTTGGTGGGATTGCAAGCTTGTACAACCACTCTGGAAATCAGTCTGGCGGTTTCTCAGAAAATTGGACATAGTTGTACCAGAAGATCCAGCAATTCCTCTCCTTGGCATATATCCAGAAGATGTTCTAACTTGTAATAGGGACACATGCTCCACTATGTTCATAGCAGTGTTATTTATAATAGCCAGAAGCTGGAAAGAACCCAGATGTCCCTCAACAGAGGAATGGATACAGAAAATGTGGTACATTTACACAATGGAGTACTACTCAACTATTAAAAACAATGAATTCATGAAATTCTTAGGCAAATGGATGCATTTGGAGTATATCATCCTGAGTGAGGTAACCCAATCACAAAAGAACACACTAGGTATCCATTGAAATTTTAAGTGTTGATTTTCTTCCATAGTAAGCATCTTGCTTTGTTCTGTAAGACTGACATTTCAATTAGAAGTATTACCAATTCATTAGTAATTTACCTTTGCCCCCTCCTATGATGTTCTTTGTTTTTGGTCAACAAGATGTTAATTTAGTTTTTACATCTTTAGATTGTCAGTAAACAAGCTAATGTGTCTGCCCCTACCAGTTTTGAAACTTGAATTCTAAGGATAATA
Source organism: Mus musculus (assembly GCF_000001635.26). Lineage (NCBI taxonomy): Eukaryota > Metazoa > Chordata > Mammalia > Rodentia > Muridae > Mus > Mus musculus. The sequence goes on from NC_000086.7 coordinate 70,709,093, forward strand.
TTTCTTTTCACTTTCAAATTAAGTTGACTTAAAAAAGATTAAAGAATAAAAAGAAAAAAGTCAAATACAATGATTTACTTTTGTAATATTTTTATTTTGTTATATTTTATTTTCATGTAAATTTATAGTGATGATCATAATAAAATGGCAACTAATGAAAATAAAAAGGAAAGAACTATAGAACAAACAGAAATTCTGACCTTCTCTTTTGCAAAGCACCTCTTGCAAGCAAGGAACTTGTGGAATTTGGCTCCATTTCCCACAGCCATTGGATAAGAATTGCATGTAAACAATAATATCCTGTGCGACTTTGGGCTCATTTAACTATCCTTATGGCTTTAGAATGAATTGCCTGGATTCTTACTCAGGGTTCATGCTTGACATTCCAGAAGTAATACAGAGTTGACATTAAAAATTTTACCCTACACCACCCAGGTTGGGGTTGTTAGCATAATTTGTTTGCCATTGGGCTTGGTACTGGCACAGTCTTTCAAATAGCATGTCCTTGAAGATGTCTGGTACTCTGGGGACTTCCCTGTCCTGCTGGATGCCTTTGCAGTTAGCAAAGCACTTGGGTGCTTTCCTAGAAAAAAGTAATAGCAGTCAAAAACTCATAGCTTCTGAGGTCTTAGGCCCTCGGGGTGAACTTTCTACTGTTGTTTAGCTAAATTGTCACAATGCCAAGCTATCTCATAAATATTTATGTTTATACTCTTAGACAAATGCTACTCCTTGCCTTAATCAGGGAAGTCTCCTTTGCAATGAAAGGGGCTTAATACAAAGATGCATGGCTACTGGAGGTACAGAGAATAAATAAAAGTTGAATGCTTCTAAGCAAGACATTTGTGCTACCCTTTCTAAGTCTCAGAGATCATTGCTGAAGAGCAGTGGAAAGAATGTAGGAGCCAAATGACAGGAATAAGGGCTGTGAAATGCTGACTTCTGGGCATGGCCCAACCAATACAGTCATGCTCTCCCAGCAACTATGGCTGCCTCCAATGTACCTACAGAAGATTGGACCCATCCACCACCAGTTGTGGATTGGAGAGGAGCCCACAGGGTTATATTCCTCATGTTGAAGTATTGCCTATTGATGGATTCTGGGGTAGATCATATTTAATGAACTAGGAATAGAGAAACTTTTTGAAAGAAAGATACTATAATCCCAACACTTGAAAGATCAAGGCTTTAAGGCCAATTTGAGCCTACACAGCAAGTTCAAATTCAGCCCAAGAACAAAAGAAGAAAAGAGAGGCATAGAAAAGAAGGCTGCCACATACTTAGTTCTTTGGCACTGAACATTTGGCATTAGGTAGTCTGGACTATACATCCCAGCTAACAACTTGGTATTAAACAACATTTTCAGTGTCTGTGTTGATTTAAATTGGTTTGTCCTCTATAGACTTGTGTGTTTGAATGCTTGGCCCATAAGGAGTGGCACTATTAAGAGGTGTGGCTTTGTTGGAGTAGGTGTGGCCTTGTTGGAGGAAATGGATCACTGTAGGGATAAGTTTTCATGTCTCCTATGCTCAAGCTCCACCCAGGATGGAATTTTAGTCTCTTGGCTACCTGCAAAAGATACTCCTTGCTCTGGTGGACTAACATGTAGAACTTTCAGCTCCTTCTCCAGCACAATGCTGGCACATTTCCCACCTTGATGATATGGACTAAACCTCTGAATCGTAAGCCAGCCTTTGTTAATTGTTTCTTTTATAAGAGTTTCCCTGGTCATGGTATCTCTTCACAGAAATGGAAACCCTAACTAAGACAGTGTCTCTGGTCTGTTTTAAATCTTGAAATAATGGAATTATACTGGGTAATCTGCAAATTCTTATATTCATCCAGGTACCTTAAAATATTGAACAAAACCTGCCATTCTAAGCTCCACAGCTCTTTGACTTAGGCAGCACTTAAGCACCACTCTCAGGTCTTTGACTTTCCTAAATGTTTTGCTAGAGGTTGTGCCTAGCATGTAGGGAAGCAGCTGCTTGCTTCACTTAGCACCTGGGCATTTTCTGTGTGGTAGTAATTTTCTAGATGTGAGATATGCAAATATTACTGTAATATCTATCACTACTATAACTAGTAGCTATTATTTGAGCCAAATTCCTATACATGCACTTTATATACAGTATCTCATATTATTTTCAGAAGTTTAATAATTTGACCAGAATCATGTAGCTCTCCAGGGTAGAAGCCACGATTTTTGTTAATGCTCTGCTCTAAGTCTCTTAGTCTGTAGCTCAGTCTGGCCTGGAACTCACACTGATCCTTCCTCTTCTGCCTCTTGAGTGCCAGCTGGTCTTAAACTCATGACATTCTTCCTGCTTCAGACTCCTGAGTGTCAGGATTAAAGGCATAATCCACTGTCCATGGCATGCTTATTTCTTTCTATTTATTTATTTTATTTATTTCTGACAAAATGTGTTACTATTATTATTGTTTTTTGACCACACAGTCTGAATCCTGTGGATTAGAAATTGTATACATAGGGAGAACCTTGCTTGCCTGGGCTGAAGGAAAGATTCTCTTTGCAGATATATCCTAGACAGCAGAGTCAGATCAGTGAAAAGACCTAAGCACAGCCCAAACTAACAAACCAGAGGAAGTGTGATTATCTTGTCCGTACTCAGGGACCAGGCAGAGAGCAGCAAGGCTACATGCAGGGAAAGTATGGAGAAGAGCGTGCCCTGTGGGTTTCAGGAAGGGCACATACTTTAGTTGCCTATGTAAGTCCCTCCTTGCTCCCTCTTCCTTTCCCTTTGTGTATTCATTTGTGTTCATGTCCATTATATAATGTTACTTGTCTGAGTGATTTCAGGGTTGACTTCTTGATTGCTAATTGGTGTGTTCTTCCCTGGGGAAAACTAATTTTCCTGCTCCCAGCTTTTCCAGTTGCTCACAGCTCTTTGGATAGGGTTGAAGCCTTGTGGGCTTTTGTCTATCCAGTTTGGCATATTCATTTCCACCTTAGCTTTTGAAGCACACTCTTTCTCAGTGTACCTGGGGCTTGTGCTGATTGACTATAGGAACTGACCAGCAAGCCCCAATGACCTTTCTGTTTGCCTACCCCCAGCATTTGTGTTCCATTTGGTTTGGTTTTAACATGGATGCTAGGGATTTGAACTCCTGTCTTTATGCTGATGCTGCATATACTTTATCACTGAGCCATCTCTCAAGCCTCCACCTTGTCTTTAGAGAGACTGAGTCACTCACTGGGAACCAGTGCTTGTAGATTAGGGTATGCTGGCTACAAAAGGAGCTTCCGGGAGCAATTTTCTTCTACCTCCCCAGCATTAAGATTACAAGCAGAGCTCACCATGCTCCACCTTTTACACAATTTCTCAAAATTGAACCCAGGTCCTTGTGGTTGGCCACTAGGAACTTTACCTCTAGACTAGGTATTCTTTGAGACTAGTTTTATAATGGTGCTTATGCATGTTGAGTGGGCTAACACCTCGAAACTCTGGTGGAAGACAGCACATTGTTACCGCCTTGTCTGTGGAAAACCAGCGTTGAGTTGAAGGAAGGCACACCTAGGTCAGACATGCCCAGAGTCAGCAGGTCTGAAGAGCAGCACTCTTTTGGGGTTCTACAGAGCAAGCAAATTCCCTTTCTTAGACATTGTTCTTTCTTAGGAATGACTTAGTTTCTGAGGTGCAAGGATCCTGCTTTGGTTACATCAGAAGCTGCACTGGCAACAGTACCAGAATCTGATGTTCAGACTGCTTGCCTACCCTGGGAGAGATTAACTGGTGAGAGGAGACAGGTTTATTAAAACCCAATCTTAAAGAAGACAGAGGAGATTCTATTCTCAAATCTAAGTCCTGGGGCTTTAGAGTACAGAGAACTTTTATGGTGAGAAAGGCGGGCAATTCGGAGAGACAATGGGTAGGAAGTCCATGAACTGGGCAGGGCCTTCCTCACCCAGAGGTGTGTCTTCTTTCCTCTTCTCTGGCAGGAACATTACAATGGAATTTACAATTCTGCATCTAGTTAGCCAGAATTTGAGAGGGCTTCTATTCAGAACAAAGCATCATGGAAGGTCAGGCTGCAGAAGGCAGAATGCAGATGGAGCAATTATGAGCTTCAAAAGAACTCCCATTGTGATTCCTTTTTGTTTCTACATGCTTCACCTTAGGGGATTTGAACTGATTCACCTGGCTGATCTTCTATGCCGAATTGCTGTGTGACAGTGCAGGTTCCCGAAGACTATGGTGATAAAAGGAGCCACATGCCTGTGCCTGAAAGAAACACCAAGAGCAAAGTCCAGGTAGGAGCCAAGGTTAGACAATATCTGATGTCTCCACCTAGTGGAAGGATAGCCATCATGCATATGATCTGTTAAGGTTTGTCGGGTCACCCAGTTTGACAATTCCTTTTGTCTATGAAGGAACTTTGTTTTCCAAAGCCATCCCCGGGTGGTTCTGTGCTTTGTCCCTTTATGGTGAGGAGTGTGGAGGAATGCCTGTTTCATCCTCGGTCTGTTTCCATGTAGGAGGAACAGTAGTATAAGGAAAAGGCCATTCCTAGGCCAATTTAGAAAGAGTGGCTCTTGGTCTAAGTTTACCAGAGTCCACGGTTAAGCTGGGAGTTAGCTAGAATTCTATAGCAGAAGCTGTTTTTGTGTGAGATCGTGACAGGCTACCATTAAAACGTTTTGACTATTTTGTCTGGTGTAGAAGATTAACTCTTTTACAGTACTTTAATTGTACTGTGACGAGTTATCATTATATTTATCATGTGCTTAACAAAGTATAAAAACAACTAGAAAACTGTGTTTAGGAACATGTCAAAAGTTCCAAGTTAGTTTTATTAGATTTTTGTTTCTTTTATTTTAGTAATGAAGAATTGCATTTTAATAAACTGCAGTTACCTTTGTTTTGCTGGTAACAGCAACATCTTTAGAGTTCATTAGGCACATGCCACAGCACCACATAGACTTGGAATACAGAATTACTGTTTATTAAACAATAAAGAACGCTCACACAGAAATTATCGCATCTTTAAATTTTTAGTATGCAAAATAATAGCTTTAGAGTGTCAAAATGTTTTGTTTGTATGTACATGTTTGCACTTTTACATGCACATGTACGTGTGAGGATGCATGTGGAAGTTAGAGGTCAACCTCGGGTATTGTTCCTCATGAGCCATGTTTTTGAAATAGAGTCTTCACTGGGACCTTCAGCTCATAGATTAAGTTAAGATGGCTGAGCATTGAGCCACAGGATTCCTCCTGGCTTTGCCTATCCAGACCTAGAATTACAAGCATATTCTATCAATGGGTACTGGGAATCGAATTCAGTTACTTGTGCTTATCTGTCAAGCACTTTACCCACTGAGCCACATCTCCAGTCTTTATCTTGGTATTTGTACATATATAATTGTACTTTGTCATATTTATCACTATAACTACTACATCTTTTTTCTCCTCTCCTCTCCTCTTCTTCTGGCTGACTTCTACCCTCCAAATTGTTCCCTTTCTGTTTTCATATCACATATACATATTTAAAATTAGACTTCATGCTTGAGTGAGAATGCAATATTTGAGATGATCACATAGAAATCTACTAAGTAAGTGTTTAGAAATAGGGCAGCTGGGAGAACATCTTTATAAAAGCCAATATCATGTATATCTTACATCAAAATTATTTTATTTTTTAAATTTATTTGGTTGGTTTTTAAAGATCTATTTATTTCTTTTCATTTTATGTGTATATTTGTGCACCACATGCATTCAGGTACCCATGGAGACCAGAGAGGGTGTAGATACCTTAGAATTAGATGTGGTTGTGAGATGCCCAATGTAGGTGCTAGGAATCAAACATAGGCCCTGTGCAAGAGGAACAGATGTTCTTGTTAGAGTAGAAAAATCTCCTCCTAGCTAAGAGAATTGAATTGTAGACTTGAGTGGAGACCATTCCAGCTGGGCTGTGTCACTTGCCTAAGAGGCAACCTCTAGCAAGGTGGAACCTGATCTGGTATTCAATGAGAGAAAAGGACTGAAGCCCTGAGGGCCAGCAGAAAGAATGGAAACAGGCAACCTCAGGAGGTAGGAGGATGTGTGTGTGTGTGGGGGGGTGTTACTCCAGAATGTACCAGAGACCTGGGAGGTGAGAGACTCTCAGGAATCAAAGGGAGGGACCTTAGATGGAATGCCCAACAATAGAGAGAACAAACTTATAGTGTCGCGCCCGCTCTCAACCAGCAAGAACGACACGACCACCAGTCCTTCTAACAGCAGTTTATTCAGTCCTGATTCTTCTTGTTTATATCTCCCCCGAACCCTGGGCCTCTCACTCCTTTTATACTCTCATCCACGCACAGCAGGCCACGCTGCCTCACCAGGCACGCAGCTTCAGCTAATCAGGGCAGCAGGGGCATATCTCCATCAAACTGGATTCACCGGTATCCTGGTGCACCTGTGCAGCTCTCAAGATGTTTGTGGCTCATATGAGGAAGTCAGGTGCAAGTGATACGACTTAGCTACAGTCCCTGGCGCCTTTGGGACTGCCGCCACACCCGCTCCTAACATTATAGAGCCCACCTCCAGCAGGGGAGAGGACAGGGCATCAAGTGAAGGATGGGGTTGCCATCCCACAGTCACACCTCTAACCCATAATTGTTCCTGTCTGAAAGAATTACAGGAGTGGAAATGGAGAGGAGCCTGAAGATAAAAGATCCAGCAACAGGCCCAAAGTGGGATCCAGTTCAAGGGGAGGTCCCGAGGCCTGACACTATTAATGAGGCTATGGAACACTCACAAAAAGGGACCTAGCATCACTGCTTTCCAGAAAACGCAACAAGCAGCTGGAAGAGTCAGATGCAGCTGGGCAGTGGTGGCACATGCCTTTAATTCCAGCACTTGAGAGGCAGAGGCAGGTGGATTTCTGAGTTCGAGGCCAGCCTGGTCTACAGAGTGAATTCCAGGACATCCAGGGCAAAACAGAGAAACCCTGACTTGTAAAAAAAAAAAAAAAAAAAAAAAAAGAATCAGGAAAAAACCAATACAAGGACAGAAACCATGCCCTAGAAAAAGCAAGAAAGTAATCCTTCAACAAACCAAAAGAAACAGCCACAAGAACAGAATGCCAACTCTAAAAACAAAAATAATAGGAAGCAAAAATTACTTTTCCTTAGCATCTCTTAATATCAATGGACTCAATTCCCCAATAAAAAGACATAGACTAACAGACTGGCTATACAAACAGGACCCAACATTTTGCTCCTTACAGGAAACCCATATCAGGGAAAAAGACAGACACTACCACAGAGTGAAAGGCTGGAAAACTATTTTCCAAGAATATGGTCTGAAGAAACAAGCTGGAGTAGCCATTCTAATATAGAATAAAATCGACTTCCAACCCAAAGTTATCAAAAAAGACAAGGAGGGACACTTCATACTCATCAAAGGTAAAATCCTCCAAGAGGAACTCTCAATTCTGAATATCTATGCTCCAAATGCAAGGGCAGCCACATTCATTAAAGAAACTTTAAAAAAACTCAAAGCACACATTGCACCTCAAACAATAATAGTGGGAGACTTCAACACACCACTTTCATCAATAGACAGATCTTGGAAACAGAAACTAAACAGGGACACAGTGAAACTAACAGAAGTTATGAAACAAATGGATCTGACAGATATCTACAGAACATTTTATCCTAAAACAAAAGGATATAACTTCTTCTCAGCACCTCATGGTACCTTCTCCAAAATTGACCACATAATTGGTCACATAACAAGCCTCAACATTTACAAAAAAATATTTAAATTGTCCCCTGCATCCTATCAGATCACAATGGACTAAGGCTGATCTTCAATAACAAAATAAATAATAGAAAGCTAACATTCACATGGAAACTGAACAACACACTTCTCAATGAAACCTTGGTAAAGGAAGGAATAAAGAAAGAAATTAAAGACTTTTTAGAGTTTAATGAAAATGAAGCCACAACATACCCAAACTTATGGGACACAATGAAAGCATTTCTAAGAGGGAAACTCATAGCTCTGAGTGCCTCCAAAAAGAAACTAGAGAGAACACACACTAGCAGCTTGACAACACACCTAAAAGCTCTACAAAAAAAGGAAGCAAATTCACCCAAGAGGAGTAGATGGTAGGAAATAATCAAACTAAGGGGCAAAGTCAACCAAGTGGAAACAAGAAGAAGTATTCAAAGAAACAACCAAAAGAGGAGCTGGTTCTTTGAGAAAATCAACAAGATAGATAAACACTTAGCCAGAATCACTAGAGGGCACAGGGACAGCATCCTAATTAACAAAATCAGAAATGAAAATGGAGACATAACAACAGATCCTGAAGTAATCCAAAACGCCATCAGATCCTTCTACAAAAGGCTATACTCATCAAAACTGGAAAACCTGGACGAAATGGACAAATTTCTAGTCAGAAACGAGGTACCAAAGTTAAATCATGATCAAGTTAGCGATCTAAACAGTACCATATCCCCTAAAGAAATAGAAGCAGTCATTAATAGTCTCCCAATCAAAAAAAGCCCAGGACCAGATGGGTTTAGTACAGAGTTCTATCAGACCTACAAAGAAGATCTAATTCTAGTTCTGCACAAACTATTCCACAAAATAGAAGCAGAAGGTACTCTACCGAATTCATTCTATGAAGCCACAATTACTCTGATACCTAAACCACAGAAAGATCCAACAATGATAGAGAACTTCAGACCAATTTCCCTTATGAATATCGATGCAAAAATACTCAATAAATTTCTCGCTAACCGAATCCAAGAACACATTAAAACAATCATCCATCCTGACCAAGTAGGCTTCATTCCAGGGTTGCAGGGATGGTTTAATATACAGAAATCCATCAATGTAATCCATTATATAAACAAACTCAAAGACAAAAACCACATGATCATCTCCTTAGACTTGGACAAAGCATTTGACAAAATCCAACACCCATTCATGATAAAAGTCTTGGAAAGATCAGGAATTCAAGGCCCATACCTAAACATGATAAAAGCAATCTACAGCAAACCAGTAGCCAACATCAAAGTAAATGGAGAGAAGCTGGAAGCAATCCCACTAAAATCAGGGACTAGAAAAGGCTGCCCACTTTCCCCCTACCTATTCAACATTGTACTTAAAGTCCTAGCCAGAGCAATTCTAAAACAAAAGGAGATCAAGGGGATACAAATTGAAAAAGAGGAAGTCAAAATATCACTTTTTGCAGATGATATGATACTATATATAAGTGACCCTAAAAATTCCACCAGAGAAATCCTAAACCTGATAAACAGTTTCGGTGAAATAGCTGGATATAAAATTAACTCAAATAAGTCAATGGCCTTTCTCTACACAAAGAATAAACAGGCTGAGAAAGAAATTAGGGAAACAACACCCTTTTCAATAGTCACAAATAATATAAAATATCTTGGCGTGACTCTAACTAAGGAAGTGAAAGATCTGTATGATAAGAACTTTAAGTCTCTGAAGAAAGAAATTAAAGAAGATCTCAGAAGATGGAAAGATCTCATATGCTCATGGATTGGCAGGGTCAACATTGTAAAAATGTCTATCTTGCCAAAAGCAATCTATAGATTCAATGCAATCCCCATCAAAATTCCAACTCCATTCTTCAATGAATTAGAAAGAGCAATCTGCAAATTCATCTGGAATAACAAAAAACCTAGAATAGCAAAAACTCTTCTCAAGGATAAAAGAACCTCTGGTGGAATCACCAAGCCTGACCTAAAGCTTTACTACAGAGCAATTGTGATAAAAACTGCATGGTACTGGTATAGTGAAAGGAAAGTAGACCAATGGATTAGAATTGAAGACCCAGAAATGAACCCACACACCTATGGTCACTTGATCTTTGACAAGGGAACTAAAACCCTCCAGTGGAAAAAAGACAGCATTTTCAACAAATGGTGCTGGCACAACTGGTGGTTAACATGTAGAAGAATGTGAATTGATCCATTCCTATCTCCTTGTACTAAGGTCAAATCTAAGTGGATCAAGGAGCTCCACATAAAACCAGAGACACTAAAACTTATAGAGGAGAAAGTGGGAAAACCCTCGAAGATATGGGCACAGGGGAAAAATTCCTGAATAGAACAGCAATGGCTTGTGCTGTAAGATCGAGAATTGACAAAGGGACCTCATAAAACTGCAAAGCTTCTGTAAGGCAAAAGACACTGCCAATAAGACCAAAAGGCCACAAACAGATAGGGAAAGGATCTTTACCTATCCTAAATCAGATAGGGGACTAATATCCAATATATATAAAGAACTCAAAAGGTGGACTCCAGAAAAATCAAATAACCCCATTAAAAAATGGGGCTCAGAGCTAAACAAAGAACTCTCACCTAAGGAATACTGAATGGCTGAGAAGCACCTGAAAAAATATTCAGCACCCTTAGTCATCAGGGAAATGCAAATCAAAACAACCCTGAGATTCCATCTCACACCAGTCAAAATGACTAAGATCAAATATTCACATGACAGATGATGCTGGCGAGGATGTGGAGAAAGAGGAACACTCCTCCATTCTTGGTGGGATTGCAAGCTTGTACAACCACTCTGGAAATCAGTCTGGTAGTTCCTCAGAAAATTGGACATAGTACTACCGGAGGATTCCACAATACCTCTTCTAGGCATAGATCCAGAAGATGTTCCAAGTGGTAAGACAGACACATACTCCACTATGTTCATAGCAGCCTTATTTATAATAGCCAGAAGCTGGAAAGAACCCAGATGTCCCTCAGCAGAGGAATGGATACAGACAATGTGGTACATTTACACAATTGAGTACTACTCCGCTATTATAAAGAATGAATTTATCAAATTCCTAGGCAATTGGATGGACCTGGAGGGCATCATCCTGAGTGAGGTAACACAATCACAAAAGAACTCAAATGAGAATTGACAAATGGGACCTAATGAAACTCCAAAGTTTCTGCAAGGCAAAAGACACCGTCAATAAGACAAAAAGACCACCAACAGATTGGGAAAGGATCTTTACCTATCCTAAATCAGAAAGGGGACTAATATCCAACATATATAAAGAACTCAAGAAGGTGGACTTCAGAAAATCAAATAACCCCATTAAAAAATGGGGCTCAGAACTGAACAAAGAATTCTCACCTGAGGAATACCGAATGGCAGAGAAGCACCTGAAAAAATGTTCAACATCCTTAATCATCAGGGAAATGCAAATCAAAACAACCCTGAGATTCCACCTCACACCAGTCAGAATGGCTAAAATCAAAAATTCAGGTGACAGCAGATGCTGGCGTGGATGTGGAGAAAGAGGAACACTCCTCCATTGTTGGTGGGAGTGCAGGCTTGTACAACCACTCTGGAAATCATTCTGGCGGTTCCTCAGAAAATTGGACATAGTACTACCGGAGGATCCAGCAATACCTCTCCTGGGCATATATCCAGAAGATGCCCCAACTGGTAAGAAGGACACATGCTCCACTATGTTCATAGCAGCCTTATTTATAATAGCCAGAAGCTCGAAAGAACCTAGATGCCCCTCAACAGAGGAATGGATACAGAAAATGTGGTACATCTACACAATGGAGTACTACTCAGCTATTAAAAAGAATGAATTTATGAAATTCCTAGGCAAATGTATGGACCTGGAGGGCATCATCCTGAGTGAGGTAACACATTCACAAAGGAACTCACACAATATGTACTCACTGATAAGTGGATATTAGCCCAAAACCTAGGATACCCAAGATATAAGATACAATTTGCGAAACACATGAAACTCAAGAAAAATGAAGACTGAAGTGTGGACACTATGCCCCTCCTTAGAAGTGGGAACAAAACACCCTTGGAAGGAGTTACAGAGACAAAGTTTGGAGCTGAGATGAAAGGATGGACCATGTAGAGACTGCCATATCCAGGGATCCACCCCATAATCAGCTTCCAAACGCTGACACCATTGCATACACTAGCAAGATTTTATCGAAAGGACCCAGATGTAGCTGTCTCTTGTGAGACTAGGCCGGGGCCTAGCAAACACAGAAGTGGATGCTCACAGTCAGCTAATGGATGGATCACAGGGCTCCCAATGGAGGAGCTAGAGAAAGTACCCAAGGAGCTAAAGGGATCTGCAACCCTATAGGTGGAACAACATTATGAACTAACCAGTACCCCGGAGCTCTTGACTCTAGCTGCATATGTATCAAAAGATGGTCTAGTCGGCCATCACTGGAAAGAGAGGCCCATTGGACACGCAAACTTTTTTTTTCCATTTTTTATTAGGTATTTAGCTCATTTACATTTCCAATGCTATACCAAAAGTCCCCCATATCCACCCACCCCCACTCCCCTGCCCACCCACTCCCCCTTTTTGGCCCTGGTGTTCCCCTGTACTGGGGCATATAAAGTTTGCAAGTCCAATGGGCCTCTCTTTCCAGTGATGGCCGACTAGGCCATCTTTTGATATATATGCAGCTAGAGTCAAGATCTCCGGGGTACTGGTTAGTTCATAATGTTGTTCCACCTATAGGGTTGCAGATCCCTTTAGCTCCTTGGCTACTTTCTCTAGCTCCTCCATTGGGAGCCCTATGATCCATCCATTAGCTGACTGTGAGCATCCACTTCTGTGGACACGCAAACTTTATATGCCCCAGTACAGGGGAACGCCAGGGCCAAAAAGGGGGAGTGGGTGGTTAGGGGAGTGGGGGTGAGTGGGTATGGGGGACTTTTGGTATAGCATTGGAAATGTAAATGAGCTAAATACCTAATAAAAAATTTTAAAAAAAGAACTCAAATGATATGTTCTCACTGATAAGTGGATATTAGCCCAAAACTTAGAATACCCAAGATATAAGATACAATTTGCGAAACACATGAAACTCAAGAAGAACAAAGACAAAAGTATGGACACTTTGCCCCTTCTTAGAATTGGGAACAAAACACCCATGGAAGGAGTTACAGAGACAAAGTTTGGAGCTGAGACAAAAGAATGGATCATCTAGAGACTGCCATATCCAGGGATCCATCCCATAATCAGCCTCCAAACGCTGACACCATTGCATACACTAGTAAGATTTTGCTGAAAGGACCCAGTTATAGCTCTCTCTTGTGAGACTAGGCCGGGGCCTAGCAAACACAGAAGTGGATGCTCACAGTCAGCTATTGGATGGAGCACAGGGCCCCCAATGGAGGTGCTAGAGAAAGTACCCAAGGAGCTAAAGGGTATTGCAACCCTATATGTGGAACAAAAATATGAACTAATCAGTACCCCGGAGCTCTTGACTCTAGCTGCATTTGTATCAAAAGATGGCCTAGTCGGCCATCACTGGGAAGAGAGGCCCATTGGACTTGCAAACTTTATATGCCCCAGTACAGGGGAGCGCCAGGGCCAAAAAGTGGGAGTGGGTGGGTAGGAGAGTCAGGGGGGAGGGTATGGGGGACTTTTGGTATAGCATTGGAAATGTAAATGAGGAAAATACCTAATAAAAATTATTTAAAAATAAAGAATCAGATGCAGATGTTCGCACACAACCAATGGACAGAGTCCGCTGATCCCTGTGGTTGAATTACGAAAAGGCTAGAAAATCTAATTGTTTTAAGCATAAAGATTAGGTTCTTAGATATAAAAATATTTTCAACAAAAAAAGAAAAATCTGAAAAAAATAGATTTTGGTTTGATGACTCTATAAGAAAATTTAATTATAAAAACTTTATTAAAGATTTTTAAGATTATAGTTAATTTAATTACCTTTCAATTCTCTCTCATGATGGCTCAGGGCTTAAGTGTGCTTCTTGTTCTTCCAGAGGACCTGAGTTCCGCTCCCACCATGAACATCTGGTCGGACACAATTGCCTGTAACTCAAACTCAGTTTAATATCCTCCATCCTACACCTGTATACATGGTGTGCTTACACACCAACATGCACATTCGGAAATGAAAATAAATCTTAAAAAATTATCTTTTGTACAATTTCCCATAAAGATATTTCTCAGTTTTCCTTTTATACATTTTAACTTCTTTCAGTGGCTTACAAAATGTGTAGCTTGCTTAATGATCTTCAGCTGTAGCAAAGCCTGTCCTTCGACTGTTTACATAATGATGCCACTCCAGAAAAAAGAAACCACGTCTTTGAAAAATAATCATTTCTTTTCATCTATATTATGCTTGAGGTAAGAAAAGGAAAGTCCAAAGAAAATTAGATTTGTTCAAGAATGTATTTAAGAATTCTGGTAATATGCTTTAAACAACATTTAATTATAAATTCTGTAGGATTCAGTTTACAGACACACTTACTATGTAATTTATAGATTTGCAGGTGTCTAAATATTTGTTGACTAATTTTCATATGTTCATATCACACTCTAGATAAACTATGTGTGTCATTTCTAGATGCATGCACTGTGTATTCATAGGAACAAAACATATGTAGGAAGGGGGTGTTACCAATCTTTCTACGCTTTCCTACAAAACATCTTTTAATTACACCCAAGAACTAGATAGGAAACCAAAGTGCCTCTCCTATTGCAGGGAAGTGGGCAAGTTCTTTTAGCCTTTATCAACTCCTATCAGCATCTGGTTGCCTACATAAATATAGTTTTTAACTGGCTAGGTTATGCTACTAACTGTACTTGAAATAGTTTTTTTCATTCATGGTTGTTTATAGCAACACGGAAAGATATGTTTCTAAAACTGACTGCTAATGAAAGTAGATAGTGATTATCTCCACAGTTCAAATATCAAATGCATTGCCCTCATGAAAATTAGAGACTCTAGTATATATTTTATTAATGGACAAATATGACTTTTAAAAAAACTTTTATTGATTCTTTGTGAGTTTCACATCATGCACCCCAGTCCCACTCATGTCCTTGTCACCTCATATCTCTCCTCTGCCCTTGTAACCTCCCTCCAAAAAGGAAATTTTAAAAAATCAAAAAATAAACAAACTAAAGCAAATCATAAAAATCACCGTATTGTGAAAGCTGTAGCATGTCACAGTATGCCCACAGTACACCCTCTGTCCACACAGCTTCACTTGCAGTGTTCATTGCAGTGAATCATTGATCTGGTTCAAAGGCCTCTGGCTTTTCTCAAACCATCAACATTGGATCCTTAATTGGACTCTACTTGGATATCCTGTTGTTGCTCTGTGTCATGGAGATCCTGCAAGTTTGCATCAGCAGGACTGATGCTTTCACACATTCCAACAGTTCACAGATGATGTAGATGTTGTGGTGGGCCAACTCAAATCCCTGGATCCTGGCATAGGTGGTAGCTGAGCTGGTCAGCCCACAGGTCATGCATCCTCACCAGCAAGGTAAGCTCTTCAGCATTGCTCCAGCTAGGCCACTTAATACTGCCTTTGGCAGGAGGCAGGGTCACCTCTGTCACTCTCATGCCCTTGGGCCTGTACCCCAGCCACCGGGGCCATCTCCATTGTGCTGTCCAGATGAGGTGCAGGGCAGCTCTTCTGTGTGATTAGGTCAGTGAGGGGCAGGTCCAGCTTACCCACTCTCATGGCTGGGTTGGAAGGCTCTCCAGACTGCCACAGGTGGCAACAGAAGACAGGAGGAGAGGCAAGTATAAGTTTTAATCCTCTTCAAAATATATTGCTTAAACCAAATTACCTTTAAATCTATGTTATATGAAAATGTACTTTGAGTAAAGTGTTTATGTTCAGGTACTTACTTATCCTTTCAAAAGAACCGTTCTCAAACTTACACGAAGATTGGATTTCTCTTATCAGCACATCGTTTTTTATATATTAATAATTTATGAAACATAATGAGCATAGCCAAATTTATTATTTTTTCATGTATTTTAAATAGTAAAGAAGATTTGAACTCTTGTCAAATGTTTTAGTTTTTATCTTCTAAATGAGTTGGGCATATTACTTTTATTATATTCAGCATACACACTTATCATATTTAATATTTATTCACTTCACATTTCAGTTATTTTTAGATTATCCATGAAATTTAAGAAGCTATACAAATAGAATCAATATTTCAAGTCATGTATTGACAAAGGAAAATCTTGCACTTGAGACATTGAAAACGAAATGTCTTGGTAAGAAGGAAAAAAATGGATAGAGCTATCTATCTATCTATCTATCTATCTATCTATCTATCTATCTATCTATATATGTTCTAAAAGAAAGAAAACAGACTTTTATAAACTGGCAAATGGTAAATCTCAATGGAATCGATACAGCCTCTGTGTTGCATCTGTATTGTTTGATGTGACCATGTGTATGCATGCCTGTTTGTATGCTATCTAAATAGTACCCTACTGACTTCAAAAACAATGAGTCTTGAAGGCAGGACTAGGCAGAATTTAATTAAATCCATTCCCTAGAATTTCTAGAAATAATTGAGTAGGCTAATCACAGCACACACACACACACACACACACACACACACACACACAAATATATATAAATATGACAGAAACAAGATGGAAATTTGGATCTCAAAGATGGTAGTTTATATTAATATTTCTTTTTTTCTCAGCAGAAGGAGATGCTCTAACTTTCTGAAATCATACATAGTTTTAAAATTGTCCACTGGAATGTCTGAAAGATATATATTTTGACTTTTTAACAAAATTTACATCTTTTCCCCCTTTCTCCAAGCATTTGCTACTTAGAAGGGAATGATGCCATTTTCTCTTTTCTGCATCATCAATCCATCCTCCTTCATTAGAGTCTTCATTATACAAGAACATGAATGCCTGCCCAAAAGGCATTTCAACTCATTCACCTGAGTTCCAGCCAATCTGTTCCAATTCTAAAGATCCATTAAACAGCTAAGTTAAAAAAAAAATTAGTCAACATGTGGGTTGCATGATGACACAACACACAATCAATTGCCTTTTATTTTTAGTCATAGGGCTACAGTTGAAAGCTGTCTGTCACCTAATGCATGGCTCAGAGGACTTGTCATGGAATCTGAACTAGACAACCAAACAAATTAGGACTCTCCAAATACATTTCCTAAAAATTGTCTCATGATTCTGAATATTTTCTTAGCCTTGACACTACTACAGTATAACATATCCAAAAACAACCATTTAAGATCACTCTCCCAAGAGATAGTCATGGTTTACCTCTCACCAGTCTATGCTGTAAATGACTCAAGAGAAATTCAAACAGCAGACATACTTACCACACCCCAGTGGGGCATACACCCAGGGCTGCAGACCTTCTTCCAAATCCTGTCTACCAACAGAGCATTTTTAGGTAGCCATTGATATAGTGGGAAATAAAGGATGACTCCAAGATATACAATGCATCTGCTAGGATGTGTTTGGAGTCCTGATACCTAGGCTTTGCTGGCCACAGCAGCTGAGTTCCTTTTTAGGAGTGATCACCTCTCCCATAGGTGGGAATTGAGAATCATAGTACTCAAAGCTGGGTCTCTTTCCTCCCATTCACCTTGTCTAAATGGTTCTTGCTCACTGTTCTACTGAAAACCTGGGAGACAGAAGTTGTTTCAAGCTGGCTCTGAAGGAGACAAAGAAAACTCTTGTATCTCAAGTCACTTACGGGGTATTTTAGTGTACAAAGGGATTTTTATGGAGAGAAAGGTACAGTGACACGGGAATGCAGAGAGGGCCTCTACAAGTATGGCTTTTTCCCTTTTCTCTTGAGGGAGCTTCACAATGAGATTTGCTTGCCTATATGTAGTTAACCAAGTCCTTGAATTGTGTCCCTTCAGTGAGAGAGATTAAAAGGTGGTAGAAACCAGTTGAACCTCCAGACTGATTTCCAGAGTGGTTGTACCAGCTTGCAATCCCACCAACAATGGAGGAGTATTCCTCTTTCTCCACATCCTCGCCAGTATCTGCTGTCACCTGAATTTTTGATCTTAGCCATTCTGACTAGTGTGAGGTGGAATCTCAAGGTTGTTTTGATTTGCATTTCCCTGATGACTAAGGATGTTGAACTTTTTTTCAGCTGCTCCTCAGCCCTTCAGTATTCCTCAGTTGAGAATTCTTTGTTTAGCTCTGAAACCCATTTTTTAATGGGGTTATTTGAATTTCTGGAGTCCAGCTTCTTGAGCTCTTTGTATATATTGGATATTAGTCCCCTATCAGATTTAGGATTGGTAAAAATCATTTTCCAATCTGTTGGTGGCCTTTTTGTCTTATTGACAGTGTCTTTTGCCTTACAGAAGCTTTGCAATTTTATGAGGTCCCATTTGTCAATTCTTGATCTTACAGCACAAGCCATTGCTGTTCTGTTTAGAAAATTTTCCCCTGTGCCCATATCTTCGAGGCTTTTCCCCACTTTCTCCTCTATTAATTTCAGTGCCTCTGGTCTTATGTAGAGGTCTTTGATCCACTTAGACAAGGAGATAAGAATAGATCAATTCGAATTATAAGAATGGATCAATTCGCATTCTTCTACATGATAACCGCCAGTTGTGCCAGCACCATTTGTTGAAAATGCTGTCTTTTTTGCGCTGGATGGTTTTGGCTCCCTTGTCAAAGATCAAGTGACCATAGGTGTGTGGATTCATTTCTGGAGGTTCCTCAGAATATTGGACATAATACTATTGGAAGATCCAACAATACCTCTCCTGGGCATATACCCAGAAGATGTTCCAAACTGGTAATAAGAACACATGCTCCACTATGTTCATATCAGCCTTATTTATAATAGCCAGAAGCTGGAAAGAACCCAGATGTCCCTCAACAGAAGAATGGATACCAAAAATGTGGTACATTTACACAATGGAGCTATTAAAAAACAATGGATTTATGAAATTCTTGGACAAATGGATGTATCTGGAGGATATCATCCTGAGTGAGGTAACCCAATCACAAAAGAAGTCATTAGATATGCACTTACTGATAAGTGGATATTAGCCCAGAAACATAGAACACCCAAGATACAATTTGCAAAACACAAATAAATCATGAAGAGGGAAGTCCAATGGGTGGATACTTCATTCCTCCTTAGGATAGGGAATAAAATACCCATGAAAGGAGTTACAGAGACAAAGTTTGAAGCTGAGACGAAAGGATGGACTATCTAGAGACTACCCCACCCGGGAATCCATCCCATAATCAGCCACCAAACCCAGACACTATTGTATATGCCATCAAGATTTTGCTGAAGGGACCCTGTTAGAGCTGTCTCGTATGAGGCTATGCCAGTACCTGGCAAATACAGAAGTGGATGCTCACAGTCATCTATAAGATGGAACACAGGGCCCCCAATGGAGAAGCTAGAGAAAGCACCCAAGTAGCTGAAGGGGCCTGCAACCCTATAGGTGGAACAACAATATGAACTAACCAGTACCCCCAGAGCTCATATCTCTAGCTGCATATGTAGCAGAAGATGGCCTAGTAGGCCATCATTGGGAAGAGAGGCCCATTGGTTTGCAAACTTTATTTGCCCCAGTACAGGGGAACACCAGGGCCAAGAAGCAGGAGTGGGAGCAGGGCAGGGACAGGGTATAGGGAACTTTCAGGATAGCATTTGAAATGTATATATAGAAAATATCTAATAAAAAAAGGAAAGAAACCAAACAGATGGAGGAAAAAAAAACTATTGCAAATAAACTTCTGTTATAACAAGTACCCTATGCCTGTCTGTATTCCCGGACTCTGCAAACTCTTTCTGTCATAGCTGTATCGTCAGAATGTGATCTTTCTGGCATTTGGAAGATTTTCCAGCCATAGAGATTTTTGTTCCTCTGCTTCACTTTCTAAGCTTACAGTTTATCAAACTACTGGTGTTTAATCACAGTTCAGTTCAGTCTTGGAACTGCCTAGCCCAAGAGAGAATGGTCTACTTACTCATGCCTTGGTTGTTGGAGGTTTACCTTTGGTTCTAACATGATACTTGCACTCCTCCAATGATGGAACTTGAGTGGTGGCATGACTGGCAGAAATAAGCTAAGCAGAGGTGAAAGGGGACTGAGCACTTACTCACTGAGTATAACTAATGGATATGGCTCATGGTCAGGAAGTGACTCTGTATAGTATTTGTTTTTCTTATTGTTATGACAGAATTCCTTAACTAACAACTTAAGAAGGAAAGCTATATTTTGGCTCATGGTTTTGGAGTTATTGCAGTGCAATGGGAGTAGGAAAGACAAGGTAAAAAGAGCATCTCTGTCCAGTCCAGAGGCTGCACCTCTTCACATGATGTAGTCAAGGAGGAAACAAAGGCCTGCCATAGTTACCTATTTTCAACAACCCATCCCCATCTCATAAACATTCCCCAATCTCCCATTAGCACCACAAGCTGAAAAATGTTAAAATCATAACCCTGGGGGCGATTTCAAGTTTAAACCATGAGAATGTCCTCCACTATTCCTTTGGCAGTGTTGTCCCTTGCAAAAGTGGAAAGGGAAGTTAATTTTTTTATCAGGCAATATGATCTCTGTATATTAATAGAAACTGTGGTGTCTGAACAGAAAATAGTTGACATACTAGAAATTGTTGGAAGAGCAAAGAACATCTGGAAGATACATGTAAAATGAGAGAAATAATATATTCTCATCAAAATTTCCATGGCTAAGAAATACAAGGCACTGTTAGTATGTTCCTTGTTATATATGAGATATAACTGGGTCTTACTCCTTTCTGAGTCCCAGATCATCTCTTTGGAATGGGAATCTATCATAGAGTGTAGATTCTACTTTTGTGCTCACGAGTCTACAGTTCAGTCTTCAGCCAGCAGGAGACACTGTGGGAAGATGAGGATGCCTCTCATACATGTGGCAAAAAGAGGGCCAAACACTGCTCTTGGCTGTCAAGGTAGCTATTTCCTGACTGAGACTCAGCAGAGTAGATTGGACTGAAGCTCTGCCTGGGAGTTAGATTGCTTTAGTTCAGTGACATTGAAGGTGTCATCTAATGTCTCTAGGAAACATAAAGAAAACTGCAAATTTAGAATAGTTTCTTCATCAGAGGATGGTGAGGGTTCCCTGGGTGTATGTGTCTCACTTAGCATTTGACCCATGAGTAGCATTGGAGGAAATTTGGCTGCTGCTAGCTTTGGTCTCCTTTCTTCCTCCTTTCATTTTTCCTTATTTATCCTTTCTCCTTTTTTTTCTTTATTCAGGTAACATTTGAACTCCCAAGTCTCCCAGACTCATACTTAGAACATTCATTCTGTGTAGCTTTGAGCAAATTTCCTCTCTAAAAATTCATGTGCAAAATGTGAAATGAATAGATTTCCTTCAAATGCTTCCTCGCAAGCCTCATTTCCTATTAGCACTCTCCTCTCATTTGTATAGGTCTTTTATTTCTAGTTCATATCACAATCGATTGTAATTCCATCTGCTTTACAGGCTATGTTCTGAGCTCCCTGCAGATAGGACTACTTGGTTATGTTTTTATTTGAAGTGCCTCTTATGGTGTCTGGCCCAGAATTTACATTTAATAAGTCCTTGTTGAAATGTTAGTACTATGCTGTAATTATTTTTCTAGGTCTTTCTTCCTCATTAAGCTGCGAGCTTCTGGAAGGCAGATATTTTTTTATCTTAATATCTGCCACACATAGCAGGTGTTTGGCTTGGAGTGAGACTCAGCAAAGTTAGTTAGATGTATAGCTGATAGAGTAGGGGAGTGAAGGAAGAAATGAATGAAGAAATGGTGGGGAATGATGATCAAGGAAGTTTCTTTTCCCTTTTTATAGTATTCAACAATATTTTATTAATTCTTTGAAATTTTAATGCAATTTATTTTGAACATACATTCCCGATTCCTCATAAGTCCACCTTACCTTCTTACCTACCCACCTGACTTTCTCTTTCTTTCTTTCTTTCTTTCTTTCTTTCTTTCTTTCTTTCTTTCTTTCTTTCTTTCTTTCTTCCTTCCTTCCTTCCTTCCTTCCTTCCTTCCTTCCTTCCTTCCTCCCTCCCTCCCTCCCTCCCTCCCTCTCTCTCTCTCTCTCTCTCTCTCTTTCCTTCTTTCTTTCTTTCTTTCTTTCTTTCTTTCTTTCTTTCTTTCTTTCTTTCTTCTTCATTCTTCTCTCATCCTGACTGCAGTTTCCCTTCCTTTCCCCTAGTCACTCCGACCTCTCCTCTCCCCAAGATTCACCCCCACTCTGATTCCCTTCAGGAAAGAGTAGGCCTTTCAGGGACATCAACCAAATATAGCATAACAAGCTACAATAAGACCGGGCACATAGCATCACAGTAAGGCTGAACAAGGCTGGAAAAGGCAACCCAGTAGTAGGAATAGAGGCTCACTGTTAAGAATCCCACAAAAGCCAGGCAGTGGTGGTGCATGCCTTTAATCCCAGCACTTGGGAGGGAGAGGCAGGTGGATTTCTGAGTTCGAGGCCAGCCTGGTCTACAGAGTGAGTTCGAGGACAGGCAGGGCTACACTGAGAAACCCTGTCTCAAAAAAAGAAACAAAAAACGAACAAAAAAGAAACCAATAACAACAACAAAAAAACCCAAACAAACAAAAAGAATCCCACAAGAACGCTAGGCTACTTGGCTATAACATATATGCAGAGGGTCTAGGTCAGACTCCCTACAAACTTCCTGATTTCCTCGAGCCAATTTGAGTTTGTCAGTTGATTCTGTGCGCCTTGTTCTTTGTTGTGTTGATGACCCCTCTGGTTCTGGTTCCTCTGATCCATCTTCCCCCCTCCTCTGCAGGATTCCTTGAGCCTCTCTCTAATGTCTGAGTTGTGGAACTCTGCATCTGTTCCCATCAGTTGCTGGATGAAGTCTCTCAGGTTTCTTTGATGATGATTCTGCTAGGCTCTGGTCCCAGAACAGTCTGCATGCATGACAAACTGTAGGTTGAAGGTTTTGTGGCTGTATTGATATCCCAATCCCTCCAGGCCTTGGCCTGGTTACAGAAGATTGCTGGTTCAGGCTTCCTATCCCCCGTTACTAGGAGTCTTTGCTAGGGGTATTTTTCATAGATTCCATAGAGTTAAGGAAGTTTCTTATATGCTCAGTATTAGTGAGGTCGTTGTCAGCTTGAGATCAATTGGGATACAGAGTAGGAATGTGTGGCTAAGGATTGGTCCACTGACAGAGGCCTTTCCCTTTTCCCCTTTGTTCGAGGATGTTACATGGCTGCCTACCTTTCTGTACTAGCCTTCCCTTTAGCCTTCTTGAGATCAAAATATTTCAGATTTCCTCATGATTTTGTGACTTCTTCCTTTCCTTGTTCTTCTTCTTTTTTTTCCCTTGTCTACTCTTTTCTTCTTCTCAACACCACTTTTTCCCTCTTCCATCCAAGCAACCTATTGTCTGGACCTAGAATTTGGCTCTACCTTCTCCTTTCCTAGTGAAAATTTGAATCAAGGATTCTCTCTGTAGAGAGGCTGTATAAATGACTTCCACATCTCCATCTTGCTCTAACATCTCACCTGAACTTTAAGTCTGAAGCTCCAGCCTCTTGCTGTGCATTTAAACCTGAATTTCATTTCTAAAAATTCTCATCTTTTCTTGATCCCAAATGACTTTTGCCCATATTTTGTTTTCATTAATAGCAATATCTTCCTTTTTAAAAAGTTTTCTGATGCAGCAACTGTACCTACTGTGTTTTGAAACAAGGCTTCATGAATCCTCCACTAGTCTCAAAGTTTCTATAGTTAAGAATGAACTTGAGCTTTTGATCTTCTTGCCTCTACCTCCCGAGTGCAAGGATTAGAGGTATGTACTACATGCCTGGTTTATGAGCTACTGAGGAGGAATGCTAGGCCTCTGCACATGCTAAGTAAGTATTCTACCACCTGACCTCCATCACTAGCCTCTCTGCCTGTTTGGCTTGGTTCCCAATTTAGCAATGTTCACAGGTGGGACTTGGGGAGGTGATTGTATCATAAGGACTATTTTAGTATCAACAACGGATTCAAGATTTGATGGGATTCCTGGGTGAAAACTTTAGGAGGTTGGGCCTAACTAGTGTAAGTGAGTCACTGGGGACGCTCCCTGGAATGGCATATCTTATTCCTGGACCATTCCCCCATGTTCTTTTTTTTTTCTTCCTGGCCATCCTGAGAGCAACTTTGCTTCTCCCTGTCCTCTTGTCATGACATACTCTCTCAGTGAATACCTACAATGATGGGTGGAGCCAAGTGACCATGCCTTTAAACCTCTTCAACTATAAGCCAAAATAAACCTTTTGTGTTTTAAGTTGATTTGGGGGCGGGGAACATTTGTCAGAACAGTGAAAAGCTGAATGAAAGAATGTATATGTCTGTCTGTCTGATTATCTACTAGCAAATATCACAAAATGAATAATTTATAAGTATTATTTAATATCCAACATATATTCAAATTTTCTTTATCATATTTATTTTTGTTGGCTTACTTGAAATAAGACCCAAATGTTGGTTATATCTTGTATCTCAACTCCTTTTGAATTGTCAGAAAAATCAAACCTTTTGTTCTAAGGAATGTCTCATATTCTCAATTTACCTGATTGTTTTCTTGTTGAGTTTTTTCTCTATTCTCTATTTCTCCTAGTCTTTTTAGCTATATGTACAGTCTTTGATGAGAATGATTCAAGGTAAATTTGTGGTGAGTGGGTGAAAATCCTTCCTGACATCACTTTGTAAGTCAACTCTGCTTGCCTCTTGTTTAGTGGTACTAGGATTGCTCAGTGGGCTCAAATGGTGTCATCTGAAGTGGTCCATTATAGAGGTTCCCTTTTGTCTCTTTGCCCAGTGCTTTTAGCAGCCATTGTGATTATAGCTTCAGGCCATTATTTCAACAAGGGTTACAAAAGGGCACTTTTTCTAATTCTGATATTTCTCTTACATGTATTAGTTCAATTTTTATATAAAGAAGAACTTTATTCACCAACCATTTAGTTACATTGAATGACACTGTAAACCAAAAAGGCAGGATAATTATTTGATACCTTACCTTTAAAATTACCAATTTTCAGAATGAGTTGGTATCCTAGCAACATTCACTAATGGCCAACCAAGCCATTTAAGTATTGCTATGAACTCACGGGTTTTTATATATTTTATGTGTTTTGATTCACTGTAGGTGCTACTCATTTTTTTTTTTTTTTGGTAAATTATATC
Organism: Mus musculus; assembly: GCF_000001635.26. Classification (NCBI taxonomy): domain Eukaryota; kingdom Metazoa; phylum Chordata; class Mammalia; order Rodentia; family Muridae; genus Mus; species Mus musculus. Next base: position 70,734,102 of record NC_000086.7, read on the forward strand.
ATCATAGGCTAGTGGGAATCAGTCCTTGTGAGTTCTTCCTACTTTTTGTCTTTAAAGCTTTTTTTGATTTGTGGTTTGACAACTGTTCTCTAAAGAGCTTGATTTCTCCTTGATTAGAATGGTAATACTCCAGGGCTAGGTTGCTTAGTTGGAACCAGCTGATCATATTGCTTCTCTATAGGGAATGACTTAGAAAACCTTGTTTTCCAAAAGAGAAAATAGTAATCTTACCCTGATATTTTAAAGTCAAATTTAAGTGTATATGTGATTTTTATTTATTATCACAAAGCATAAACCTGGATATTTGTCTATAGAGAATGACTTATCAGTAGGGTAGGAGGAGCCCAAAGGCCCCATATCTTAGGAGAACTCTGCTTCTTTCACCTTTCCCATGTGAAACAAATTAAGATGGTGGTACTGTTGGAAGATAGGGAATCATGCAAACCTCATGTTGTCTTGGCCAGCATCCTTGGGTATAGTGATTGCCCCATCATACAATACAGAACACTGAATAATATACTGCTTCCTCTGTGTTTCTGTTGCTTGCTTTTATCAACCTTAGTTTCTTAAATCTTCCTCTGATGGTACATTCAATACTTGTGTGGTTTAATTATAATTTTTCTACCCAATTATAAAATATTTTTATTAAATATTTGAGAATTTCTTTTTTATTTTATTTTATTTATTTTATTTTTTCTATTACGTATTTCCCTCAATTACATTTCCAATGCTATCCCAAAAGTCCCCCATACCCTCCCCCCCCACTTCCCTACCCACCCATTCCCATTTTTTTGGCCCTGGCGTTACCCTGTACTGGGGCATATAAAGTTTGCATGTCCAATGGGCCTCTCATTCCAGTGATGGATGACTAGGCCATCTTTTGATACATATGCAGCTAGAGTCAAGAGCTCCAGGGTACTGGTTAGTTCATAATGATGTTGCACCTATAGGGTTGCAGATCTCTTTAGCTCCTTGGGTAATTTCTCTAGATCCTCCATTGGAAGCCCTGTGACCCATCCACTAGCTGACTGTGAGCATCCACTTCTGTGTTTGCTAGGCCCCGGCATAGTCTCACAAGGGACAGCTATATCTGGGTTCTTTCAGCAAATTTTTGCTAGTGTATGCAATGGTGTCAGCATTTGGAAGCTGATTATGGGATGGATCCCTGGATATGACAGTCTCTAGATGGTCCATCCTTTCGTCTCAGCTCCAAACTTTGTCTCTGTAACTCTTTCCATGGGTGTTTTGTTCCCACTTCTAAGGAGGGGTATAGTGTCCACACTTCAGTCTTCATTCTTCTTGAGTTTCATGTGTTTAGCAAATTGTATCTTATATCTTGGGTATCCTACGTTTTGGGCTAATATCCACTTATCAGTAAGTACATATTGTGTGAATTCCTTTGTGATTGTGTTACCTCACTCAGGATGATGCCTTCCAGGTCCATCCATTTGGTTAGGAATTTCATAAATTCATTCTTTTTAATAGCTGAGTAGTACTCCATTGTGTAGATGTACCACATTTTCTGTATCCATTCCTTTGTTGAGGGGCATCTGGGTTCTTTCCAGCTTCTGGCTATTATAAATAACGCTGCTATGAACATATTAGAGCATGTGTCCTTCTTACCAGTTGGGACATCTTCTGGATATATGCCCAAGAGAGGTACTGCGGGATCCTCCGGTAGTACTATGTCCAGTTTTCTGAGGAACCACCAGACTGATTTCCAGAGTGGTTGTACAAGCTTGCAATCCCACCAACAATGGAGGAGTATTCCTCTTTCTCCACATCCTTGCCAGAATCTGCTGTCACCTGAATTTTTGATCTTAGCCATTCTGACTGGTGTGAGGTGGAATCTCAGGGTTGTTTTGATTTGCATTTCCCTGATGATTAAAGATGCTGAACATTTTCTCAGGTGCTTCTCAACCATTCGATATTCCTCAGTTGAGAATTCTACATGCTCCACTATGTTCATAGCAGCCTTATTTATAATAGCAATAGAGCAATCTGCAAATTCATCTGGAATAAGAAAAAACCTAGGATAGCAAAAACTCTTCTCAAAGATAAAAGAACCTCTGGTGGAATCACCATGCCTGACCTAAAGCTTTACTACAGAGAAATTGTGATAAAAACTGCATGGTACTGGTATAGTGACAGACACGTAGACCAATGGAATAGAATTGAAGACCCAGAAATGAACCCACACACCTATGGTCACTTGATCTTTGACAAGGGAGCAAAAACCATCCAGTGGAAGAAAGACAGCATTTTCAACAAATGGTGCTGGCACAACTGGTTGTTATCATGTAGAAGAATGCGAATAGATCCATTCCTATCTCCTTGTACTAAGGTCAAATCTAAGTGGATCAAGGAACTTCACATAAAACCAGAGACACTGAAACTTATAGAGGAGAAAGTGGGGAAAAGCCTTGAAGATATGGGCACAGGGGAAAAAATTCCTGAATAGAACAGCAATGGCTTGTGCTGTAAGATCGAGAATTTCTTAAAATGTATTTAGATCTTAATCACCTCCAATTTCAACCTTTGAAAAATCTTATATCCCTCTCCCCACAACTTCATAACTCCTCCTTTTGTAACCCAATCTAACTTATATTGTCCATATACCCTTGGGATAGGGCCATCCACTGGAGAGTGGTCAGTGTACTAGGGAGTATACCATTGAAGAAAACTGACTTTCCTTCCTCCAGAAGCTATCAACTCTCCGTGACTACTTAGTATTAGGTGGGGACTTTTGAGCTTTCCCTTCTCTGTGCTAGAATACTGACTGGTTTGATAGTGTGCAGGCATCCACAGCTGCTGTGAATTCGTGAGTGCAACACTCTGCTCCTGTCTAGAAGACACCGTTTCTTTCTAGTCTTCCCTGACTTCTAGAGCTCATAGTCTTTCTGCCCCATCTTTCTGGGAGGGTCCCTGGACCCAGGCTGGCAACCCACTTTACTTCTAAAGCTTACACATGTAAAATAAGATGGACTTTTAAAAAAATATGTTTATTATTACGTATTTTCCTCAATTACATTTAGAATGCTATCCCAAAAGTCCCCCATACCCCCCCACACTTCCCTACCCACCCATTCCCATTTTTTGGCCCTGGCATTCCCCTGTACTGGGGCATATAAAGTTTGCGTGTCCAATGGGTCTCTCTTTCCAGTGATGGCCGACTAGGCCATCTTTTGATACATATGCAGCTAGAGTCAAGAGCTCCGGGGTACTGGTTAGTTCATAATGTTGTTGCACCTATAGGGTTGCAGATCTCTTTAGCTCCTTGGATACTTTCTCTAGCTCCTCCATTGGGAGGCCTGTGATCCATCCAATAGCTGACTGTGAGCATCCACTTCTGTGTTTGCTAGGCCCAGACATAGTCTCACAAGAGACAGCTATATCTGGGTCCTTTCAGCAAAATCTTGCTAGTGTATGCAATGGTGTCATCGTTTGGAGGCTAATTATGGGATATGGCAGTCTCTAGATGGTCCATCCTTTTGTCTCAGCTCCAAACTTTGTCTCTGTAACTCCTTCCATGGGTGATTGTTTCCAATTCTAAGATGGGGCAAAGTGTTCACAAGATGGACTTTTATATTAAAAAGAAATAGATATTGCTAGATATATTGATGGAACATAATGGCTCTTGAGCATTGACATTGATTCTGAATTTTTTTGATAGGCACTTGTAAGAATTATAATGGTAAACATAGCTTGAGAATCAGAAACAAAATGGGGATATGTTCTTCTTTTTAAATGAACTGAAACTCCAGTCAGAACTTATCATAGGACGTCTGAATAAGTACATTAGGTACAAAGTGGCACATGCCTTTAATTTTAATTGATACAAATGATACAGAAATACCAACAAATTAACACTGTGTGTGTGAACTGAACTACAGTTTTGCTTTTTTGCATTGATGTATATTTCAGCAATTAAATTCAACTTATATATTCCATGAATTGCCATAACCACTTTGGAAAGTGCTTTGATGGTATCTACCAAAACTAAGTAAATATCTTACCTGTGACCCAGAATTCTAGTGTGTATGGTCAGCCTAAGACATACACAATAGTTCCTTTAGAATAGTAATTTATGCTACTTAGATTTTGGAAGTAACTCAGATGTCTATCAACAGTGAATAGATTGTAGTATATTTATACTATGGAGGACTACTTTACTATAGCTAACTCATACTCATGAACGAAGACTGACTGATAGAGCCTCACACTCACAGCCTTTCCCTTACCTTGTCTCTAGGGCACAGCAGAAAGACCTAATAGAATACTAGGAACAACCCATTACATCATCTCAGGGACTGCGTTCTCTCTATGCTCTCTCCTATCCTTTAGTTTCTAGTTCAGCTCCTGCTTTTATTTTTCTCCTCTTTATATGGTAAATGTATGTATTGGAACTTATGTAACTCACATATGCATATGGCTTGGCTTTACTGTGTATTCATGATATAAATTCTAAGAAGTGGAAATTTAGTCTACATGTTTTATGTACATCATGAATTATATAGATATAACTTTTAAAGATGAAAAGTTTCAATCACATATAAAATTAGAAATAAATATGTAATGAGACCCATAGCCATCACTCAGTCACAACAATGATCATGCGTAGCCACTGTTGTTTCATCTATACTTACATCTGTTCATTTCCTTTGTGTAATATAAACCAAATTGCAGATGTCACATTTTGTCTGTAAATTGTTTAGTATGTATTTCTTTTTTCATCAATTAATTTATTTATTCACTTTACATCCTGATTGCAGCCCCCCTCACCTCCACCCAGTCCCCCTTCACATAGCCCCTCCCCCACCTCCCCTGTACCTTCTTCTCTTTGAAGGGGGCAGCTTCTCTGGGTGTACCCTGGCACATCACATTACATCAAGACTAAGTGCATCCTCTCACACTGAGGCCAGATATGGCAGGCAGCTCAGTTAGGGGAAAGGGATTCCCAGGCAGGCAACAGATTTAGGGACAGCTCCTGCTCCAGTTGTTGGGAGACCTGCATGAAGATCAAGCTGTACTTCTGCTACATATGTGTAGGAGGTGGGCTAGGTCCAGCCCATGCTTGCTTTCTGGTTGGTGTTTCAGTCTCTGAGAGTTGGTATGTATTTCTAAAGTATTAAGACTCCTAAAAATTAATTCCAAGTTCATTATTCTCTAAAAATGAATAAAGCCTTACTAAAATCTACAAACATGGAGATATGTGTTTGTTTCCAATTATTTTAACAATTGAAATGACTGAGTTTTTGAGTAAAGTATTTTTAATACATAGGTTTCTCCATGTGTTTTTATCCTGCCTTTTTTTTTCCTCTGTAAAAACAGGTTGCAGGTTTTGAAGAATTCCCTACAGTCTGGGTTGTGCTTTGTTAAGTTTAGTGTAAGGCACAGTATTGAGAGCTACTTTTAAATTAGTAGTTGATTTTAGAAGTTTAATCAGATCACCTCATAGACCTTATTTATTTGTTTACTTTGTGTTTGATGACACAGCTTTGTGTATAGTTTGGTGCTCTCTGTTAAGAAAAGTTATTTGGTTGTCTCTGGTTTTGTGAAATTTTAAGTTTTAACAAAGACTAACTCATTCTTTGAGTCTTTACAAAATGATGTTTTTATTTTATTTTCCTTTCCTTATTTGCTACTTGAACAATTTCTATATTTCTACTACTTTGTTAGCCTGGTGGACATTTTGTCTATGAAGGCAATATAATGCCAAGTTCAAAATTATAATGTATTTCCTTAGTTTCTCCTAGTGTAGTCAGTCAGTGATTTCAATTTTTAACGATGTAATCATCGATTTAAGTACATTTGATGTTCTAATCCCCTTACTTTCTTCACATTGAGTCTATCATTGGACCCTCTTTCGAAACCAATAGCCTGTTTAAATAAGCTTCCGAGTCCTTTTCACATAAACTTGGTAGTCTTTGAAAGCTTCCTTGCTAGGCATGATAAGATATTCCAGGATCATCATGTGAATTTCCTGCTCCAGATCTGAAGAAGCATATTTTTAGATACCAATATGGTACAGAGAAAAGAGCACAGACTTTTGAGTCAGAGAGACAGGACTGAACTGTGGCCTTGCCTTATGCTGCCTGCATGGCCATGAGCAAGTTAACTAATACAGACCTTCTTCAAGTCTCCTAATTTTGAAAATGAAGCAATAAAATGTAACTCCAATGATTCTTAGGAGAATTATAATGGATATGTGTTCTAATCCTACTGATATAGAATGTAGCATGGAGCTTAAGAATTAGTCCATACTCAGAAAATCAGGCACTGTCTCCATTTCTTGTTCTTAATGTAGTGGCAACATCTCATCTATACTTTCCCATAAGCCGCTGTGTTTATAGCATAGAATGTTCTCTAGTATGTGTTGTAGACATTCAATTCATACTTTTAAATAGACTGTAAAGATAGACACTACCCAATATATGATTCCAAGATCTGTCTCAATGTAGTTGATTATTAGAAATACAATCTCTTTTATTTCCAAAGTAAAATACATTTATAAATTGTTCAATTTGTAATCTTAAATTTATTTTGAAAATAAAAGGCAATGCTTTCTAATAATCAAGTGGGCATAATAATCAGAGGGAGTGTATATCTTAGGTCAAACAAGAACTGGCAGTGTAGTTGTACATATAAACTCACAGCAGCTGGGACCGCACACACAAGACCTGCACAAGATCGAGTCAGCCAAAACCCTAGCATGCATGGGACAGGAACCAAGAACATCTTATCTCTAGCTGAGAAGCTGTAGGCAATTGATAGCTGTTGTAGTGGGAGAGTCCATTTTCTTCAATGCTGTGGCCCCAAAGAGGTTACCTATGCTCCAACAGTAAGTTAACTTAGTGTGTTCAAAAAGAACATATGAAATTGGGGAGGAAAAGAAGTGATTAAGGAGATAAAGGAGGAGTTGGAGGTGATGGAATGGAAATGGATTTAGTCAAAACACATTGTATGCCTGTATACATATTAAATAAAAAACACAGCAAGAAACATAGACTCCTTACATTTTCTGTCCCCTCCTCTGTTGTGTTCAATGAGGTAAAAAGAGAAGTGTGAATAATTCAGAAGGATAGCTGGAGGCAATAAGTCACTTTACAAGTCACTTGTATCATTTCAAAAGACATTTTACACAAGTGCCGCAAAACTCCCTCCTTAAATTAGTTGCATTTTCACTCCTCTAGGTTGCAACAACTAGGGGAAATAATAAATCCAAAACATGCTGAATAAACCTCAAAAGTCGACTAGGATAAATGCTGACTGGGAATGTTCTGCACCGACATCAAACTGTTTGCATAGTATTATACTTAATCTAGGATCAGAACTAAGAACCACCCAGGAAGACTCAGTGTTCTAGCCCTGGTAGTCAGGAAAGCATCAGCTGATGCAAAGTACATACCTTTTGACAACTTACTGGAACTGCCTAGAAGAATGTAGAAGCAATGAGAAATTCACTTCCATTCAAAACAGCATCTCCTGATGGCCTTCATCCAGTCCACGGTGACCTGGAGAGCTTGCTAAAGGATTAGTTTGCTTCGTACCGTACCTTCTTTCCTTGAAGTAGCCAGTGAAGAGGCAATACTGATTCAAAAGTGCTGACTTTCAACTGGAGGAAGATGTTTGAAAGCCTCCATTAGGTCCTGCTTGTTAAGCTGTTTGTTCTTTGGTGGTGTTGAAGCAGCTGCCCAAAGTGACTAAAAACCTCTCTTCCCTTTCCTGAGAGCCAAACTCTCACTCTCAGCTTTCTCCTTTTGGGGACTGTTTGTCCAGGGTTCCTTTTTGCATAAGTCCCAGGAATGGATTATAAACAAACACAGGTTTACATTGTGCCCAGAACCAATTTATAGACAGGTATGATGGCATTTGGCCAGCTAATTAGGAATAGAGTTTGGGACAGCTTGGGTCCCATCATTGAGATTCTGTCTCAAAAATAAAGTTAAATAAAATAAATTTTAAAAAATCACTCAGGGTCTGGCCAGTGATGTTAACTGTTAGGTATAGACTTGTCCTGAGAACTCTGAAATTCTTGATTATGTAGCTTTGAATCCTTCCTCACTCTTTTTTTTTTTTCATTTTTTATTAGGTATTTAACTCATTTACATTTCCAATGCTATACCAAAAGTCCCCCATATCCACCCACCCCCACTCCCCTGCCCACCCACTCCCCCTTTTTGGCCCTGGAATTCCCCTGTACTGGGGCATATAAAGTTTGCAAGTCCAATGGGCCTCTCTTTCCAGTGATGGCCGACTAGGCCATCTTTTGATATATATGCAGCTAGAGTCAAGAGCTCCGGGGTACTGGTTAGCTCATAATGTTGTTCCACCTATAGGGTTGCAGATCCCTTTAGCTCCTTGGCTACTTTCTCTAGCTCCTCCATTGGGAGCCCTATGATCCATCCATTAGCTGACTGTGAGCATCCACTTCTGTGTTTGCTGGGCCCCGGCATAGTCTCACAAGAGACAGCTACATCTGCGTCCTTTCAATAAAATCTTGCTAGTGTATGCAATGGTGTCAGCGTTTGGATGCTGATTATGGGGTGGATCCCTGGCTATGGCAGTCTCTACATGGTCCATCCTTTCATCTCAGCTCCAAACTCCGTCTCTGTAACTCCTTCCATGGGTGTTTTGTTCCCAATTCTAAGGAGGGGCATAGTGTCCACACTTCAGTCTTCATTCTCCTTGAGTTTCATGTGTTTAGCAAATTATATCTTATATCTTGGGTATCCTAGGTTTGGGGCTAATATCCACTTATCAGTGAATACATATTGTGTGAGTTTCTTTGTGAATGTGTTACCTCACTCAGGATGATGCCCTCCAGGTCCATCCATTTGGCTAGGAATTTCATAAATTCATTCTTTTTAATAGCTGAGTAGTACTCCATTGTGTAGATGTACCACATTTTCTGTATCCATTCCTCTGTTGAGGGGCATCTAGGTTCTTTCCAGCTTCTGGCTATTATAAATAAGGCTGCTATGAACATAGTGGAGCATGTGTCCTTCTTACCTGTTGGGGCATCTTCTGGATATATGCCCAGGAGAGGTATTGCTGGATCCTCCGGTAGTACTATGTCCAGTTTTCTGAGGAACCACCAGACTGATTTCCAGAGTGGTTGTACAAGCCTGCACTCCCACCAACAATGGAGGAGTGTTCCTCTTTCTCCACATCCTCGCCAGCATCTGCTGTCACCTGAATTTTTGATCTTAGCCATTCTGACTGGTGTGAGGTGGAATCTCAGGGATGTTTTGATTTGCATTTCCCTGATGATTAAGGATGTTGAACATTTTTTCAAGTGCTTCTCTGCCATTCGGTATTCCTCAGGTGAGAATTCTTTGTTCAGTTCTGAGCCCCATTTTTTAATGGGGTTATTTGATTTTCTGAAGTCCACCTTCTTGAGTTCTTTATATATGTTGGATATTAGTCCCCTATCTGATTTAGGATAGGTAAAGATCCTTTCCCAATCTGTTGGTGGTCTTTTTGTCTTATTGACGGTGTCTTTTGCCTTGCAGAAACTTTGGAGTTTCATTAGGTCCCATTTGTCGATTCTCGATCTTACAGCACAAGCCATTGCTGTTCTGTTCAGGAATTTTTCCCCTGTGCCCATATCTTCAAGGCTTTTCCCCACTTTCTCCTCTATAAGTTTCAGTGTCTCTGGTTTTATGTGAAGTTCCTTGATCCACTTAGATTTGACCTTAGTACAAGGAGATAAGTATGGATCTATTCGCATTCTTCTACACGATAACAACCAGTTGTGCCAGCACCAATTGTTGAAGATGCTGTCTTTCTTCCACTGGATGGTTTTAGCTCCCTTGTCGAAGATCAAGTGACCATAGGTGTGTGGGTTCATTTCTGGATCTTCAATTCTATTCCATTGGTCTACTTGTCTGTCTCTATACCAGTACCATGCAGTTTTTATTACAATTGCTCTGTAGTAAAGCTTTAGGTCTGGCATGGTGATTCCGCCAGAAGTTCTTTTATCCTTGAGAAGACTTTTTGCTATCCTAGGTTTTTTGTTATTCCAGACAAATTTGCAAATTGCTCCTTCCAATTCGTTGAAGAATTGAGTTGGAATTTTGATGGGGATTGCATTGAATCTGTAGATTGCTTTTGGCAAGATAGCCATTTTTACAATGTTGATCCTGCCAATCCATGAGCATGGGAGATCTTTCCATCTTCTGAGATCTTCTTTAATTTCTTTCTTCAGAGATTTGAAGTTTTTATCATACAGATCTTTCACCTCCTTAGTTAGAGTCACGCCAAGATATTTTATATTATTTGTGACTATTGAGAAGGGTGTTGTTTCCCTAATTTCTTTCTCAGCCTGTTTATTCTTTGTATAGAGAAAGGCCATTGACTTGTTTGAGTTTATTTTATATCCAGCTACTTCACCGAAGCTGTTTATCAGGTTTAGGAGTTCTCTGGTAGAATTTTTAGGGTCACTTATATATACTATCATATCATCTGCAAAAAGTGATATTTTGACTTCCTCTTTTCCAATTTGTATCCCCTTGATCTCCTTTTGTTGTCGAATTGCTCTGGCTAATACTTCAAGTACTATGTTGAAAAGGTAGGGAGAAAGTGGGCAGCCTTGTCTAGTCCCTGATTTTAGTGGGATTGCTTCCAGCTTCTCTCCATTTACTTTGATGTTGGCTACTGGTTTGCTGTAGATTGCTTTTATCATGTTTAGGTATGGGCCTTGAATTCCTGATCTTTCCAAAACTTTTATCATGAATGGGTGTTGGATCTTGTCAAATGCTTTTTCTGCATCTAACGAGATGATCATGTGGTTTTTGTCTTTGAGTTTGTTTATATAATGGATTACATTGATGGATTTTCGTATATTAAACCATCCCTGCATCCCTGGAATAAAACCTACTTGGTCAGGATGGATGATTGCTTTAATGTGTTCTTGGATTCGGTTAGCGAGAATTTTATTGAGGATTTTTGCATCGATATTCATAAGAGAAATTGGTCTGAAGTTCTCTATCTTTGTTGGATCTTTCTGTGGTTTAGGTATCAGAGTAATAGTGGCTTCATAAAATGAGTTGGGTAGAGTACCTTCTACTTCTATTTTGTGAAATAGTTTGTGCAGAATTGGAATTAGATCTTCTTTGAAGGTCTGATAGAACTCTGCACTAAACCCATCTGGTCCTGGGCTTTTTTTGGTTGGGAGACTATTAATAACTGCTTCTATTTCTTTAGGTGATATGGGACTGTTTAGATGGTCAACTTGATCCTGATTCAACTTTGGTACCTGGTATCTGTCCAGAAATTTGTCCATTTCGTCCAGGTTTTCCAGTTTTGTTGAGTATAGCCTTTTGTAGAAGGATCTGATGGTGTTTTGGATTTCTTCAGGATCTGTTGTTATGTCTCCCTTTTCATTTCTGATTTTGTTAATTAGGATTTTGTCCCTGTGCCCTTTAATGAGTCTAGCTAAGGGTTTATCAATCTTGTTGATTTTCTCAAAGAACCAACTCCTCGTTTGGTTAATTCTTTGAATAGTTCTTCTTGTTTCCACTTGGTTGATTTCACCCCTGAGTTTGATTATTTCCTGCCGTCTACTCCTCTTGGGTGAATTTGCTTCCTTTTTTTTCTAGGGCTTTTAGATGTGTTGTCAAGCTGCTAGTATGTGCTGTCTCCCGTTTCTTCTTGGAGGCACTCAGCGCTATGAGTTTCCCTCTTAGAAATGCTTTCATTGTGTCCCATAGGTTTGGGTACGTTGTGGCTTCATTTTCATTAAACTCTAAAAAGTCTTTAATTTCTTTCTTTATTCCTTCCTTGACCAAGGTATCATTGAGAAGAGTGTTATTCAGTTTCCACGTGAATGTTGGCTTTCCATTGTTTATGTTGTTATTGAAGATCAGTCTTAGGCCATGGTGGTCTGATAGGATACATGGGACAATTTCAATATTTTTGTATCTATTGAGGCCTGTTTTGTGACCAATTATATGGTCAATTTTGGAGAAGGTCCCGTGAGGTGCTGAGAAGAAGGTATATCCTTTTGTTTTAGGATAAAATGTTCTGTAGATATCTGTCAGGTCCATTTGTTTCATAACTTCTGTTAGTTTCACTGTGTCCCTGTTTAGTTTCTGTTTCCACGATCTGTCCTTTGAAGAAAGTGGTGTGTTGAAGTCTCCCACTATTATTGTGTGAGGTGCAATGTATGCTTTGAGCTTTACTAAAGTGTCTCTAATGAATGTGGCTGCCCTGGCATTTGGTGCGTAGATATTCAGAATTGAGAGTTCCTCTTGGAGGATTTTACCTTTGATGAGTATGAAGTGTCCCTCCTTGTCTTTTTTGATAACTTTGGGTTGGAAGTCGATTTTATCCGATATTAAAATGGCTACTCCAGCTTGTTTCTTCAGTCCATTTGCTTGGAAAATTGTTTTCCAGCCTTTCACTCTGAGGTAGTGTCTGTCTTTTTCCCTGAGATGGGTTTCCTGTAAGCAGCAGAATGTTGGGTCCTGTTTGTGTAGCCAGTCTGTTAGTCTATGTCTTTTTATTGGGGAATTGAGTCCATTGATATTAAGAGATATTAAGGAAAAGTAATTGTTGCTCCCTTTTATTTTTGTTGTTAGAGTTGGCATTCTGTTCTTGTGGCTGTCTTCTTTTTGGTTTGTTGAATGATTACTTTCTTGGTTGTTCTAGGGCGTGATTTCCGTCCTTGTATTGCTTCTTTTCTGTTATTATCCTTTGAAGGGCTGGATTCGTGGAAAGATATTGTGTGAACTTGGTTTTGTCGTGGAATACTTTGGTTTCTCCATCTATGGTAATTGAGAGTTTGGCCGGGTATAGTAGCCTGGGCTGGCATTTGTGTTCTCTTAGTGTCTGTATAACATCTGTCCAGGCTCTTCTGGCTTTCATAGTCTCTGGTGAAAAGTCTGGTGTAATTCTGATAGGCCTTCCTTTATATGTTACTTGACCTTTCTCCCTTACTGCTTTTAATATTCTATCTTTATTTAGTGCATTTGTTGTTCTGATTATTATGTGTCGGGAGGAATTTCTTTTCTGGTCCAGTCTATTTGGAGTTCTGTATGCTTCTTGTATGATCATGGGCATCTCTTTTTTTATGTTTGGGAAGTTTTCTTCTATTATTTTGTTGAAGATATTAGCTGGCCCTTTAAGTTGAAAATCTTCATTCTCATCAATTCCTATTATCCGTAGGTTTGGTCTTCTCATTGTGTCCTGGATTACCTGGATGTTTTGAGTTAGGATCCTTTTGCATTTTGTATTTTCTTTGACTGTTGTGTCGATGTTCTCTATGGAATCTTCTGCACCTGAGATTCTCTCTTCCATTTCTTGTATTCTGTTGCTGATGCTCGCATCTATGGTTCCAGATCTCTTTCCTAGGGTTTCTATCTCCAGCGTTGCCTCGCTTTGGGTTTTCTTTATTGTGTCTACTTCCCCTTTTAGTTCTAGTATGGTTTTGTTCATTTCCATCACCTGTTTGGCTGTGTTTTCCTGCTTTTCTTTAAGAGCCTGTAACTCTTTAGCAGTGCTCTCCTGTAAATCTTTAAGTGACTTATGAAAGTCCTTCTTGATGTCCTCTATCATCATCATGAGAAATGTTTTTAAATCTGGGTCTAGATTTTCGGTTGTGTTGGGGTGCCCAGGACTAGGTGGGGTGGGAGTGCTGCGTTCTGATGATGGTGAGTGGTCTTGATTTCTGTTAGTAGGATTCTTACGTTTGCCTTTCGCCATCTGGTAATCTCTGAAGCTAGCTGTTTTAGTTGTCACTGTTAAGAGCTTGTTCTTCAGGTGACTGTTAGCCTCTATGAGCAGACCTGGAGGGTAGCACTCTCCTTAGTTTCAGTGGGCAGAGTATTCTCTGCAGGCAAGCTCTCTTCTTGCAAGGCAGGTACCCAGATATCTGGTGTTCGAACCAGACTCCTGGCAGAAGTTGTGTTCCACTCACTAGAGGTCTTAGGATCACGTGTGGAATCCTGTGTGGGCCCTTGCGGGTGTCAGGCGACTCAGCTGGCAAGGTAGCCGGGGCTCGAGTGGAGTGGAAGGGGTTTGTGCCCCAGATCAAGCCCGGGTAGCCTGCTTCCCTATGTACCGCAGTCTCAAGTTCCACGCGATTGGATTGGGGTAGGCGCTGTGTTCCACTCACCAGAGGTCTTAGGGTCCCGTGGGGAGTCCCGTGTGGGCCCTTGAGGGTGTTGGGCAAGACTCTGCTGGCAAGGTAGCCCGGGGCTCGAGTCTCGAGTCGAGCGGAAGGGACTTGTGCCCCAGATCAGGCCCGGGTAGCCTGCTTCCCTATGTACCGCAGTCTCAAGTTCCGCGTGATTGGATTGGGGCAGGCACTGTGGTCCACTCACCAGAGGTCTTAGGGTCCCGTGGGGAGTCCCGTGTGGGCCCTTGCGGGTGTTGGGCAAGACTCTGCTGGCAAGGTAGCCCGGGGCTCGAGTCTCGAGTCGAGCGGAAGGGACTTGTGCCCCAGATCAGGCCCGGGTAGCCTGCTTCCCTATGTACCGCAGTCTCAAGTTCCGCGTGATTGGATTGGGGCAGGCACTGTGATCCACTCACCAGAGGTCTTAGGGTCCCGTGGGGAGTCCCGTGTGGACCCTTGCGGGTGTTGGGCAAGACTCTGCTGGCAAGGTAGCCCGGGGCTCGAGTCACGAGTCGAGCGGAAGGCTCCTTCCTCACTCTTATTCCCATATTCATGTGTTGTACTCCAGCAGTCTCCTGGGAAAGCGGAATGCTGAAACAAGGATGCAGTATACTTGGGGCTGCTGGTTAATCTATAAACAGTCTATAACCAGTTTCCATGTTCCTCTTACCAACTGAACCCTAATAGAATTGATGATGGAACAAATACGTCTCAATACAAGACTATGGTTAAACAGGAAAGGAAGGAAAACTTGAATATAAAATGGTTAATCTGAGAAACAACAAGCTAATCAGAGTCATGGAAGCTTTAGTTCAGAACTAAGTAACAGGAGCAGAAATTATTTGAGCATGTGCTCGGTAAATTTAGCATGTTTCTTGTTTGCTTTACTCTGTGCTTAAATTTTACCAGCTATTGGATGGATCACAGGGCCCCCAATGGAGGAGCTAGAGAAAGTACTGGAGGAGCTAAAGGGATCTGCAACCCTATAGGTGGAACAACAATATGAACTAATCAGTACCCCCGGAGCTCATGTCTCTAGCTGCATATGTATCAGAAGATGGCCTAGTTGGCCATCAGAGGAAAGAGAGGCCCATTGGTCATGAAAACTTTATATGCCTCAGTACAGGGGAACACCAGGGCCAAGAAGTGGGAAGGGGGGGAGGGGAGTGGGGGGAGGGTATGGGGGACTTTTGGGATAGCACTGGAAATGTAAATGAAGAAAATACCTAATAAAAAAAATAAGAGTAAAAAAAATTTACAGATAAGAAAGAGTATAAAGGACAATACTGCTAAGGTTTTATTTCACTCCAAAAAATTATTTTCACAGAGGGCACCTTTAAAAGAGGTAATAATAATTATTAAATGGATTTTAAAAAGAAGGATGGTATCTGGCCAAGAAACATTTTCTTTGGATATATTAATTCTTCTCCTACTTTCCAGCTGCTCCCTCATGCCTGCTTTCTGATGATACAAAACAGGGTGAATCATGAATCATGCACTCTTACCAGAATTATTCTTCTCAGTCTGTCATTATTTTCTAACCACTTTAGGTCACAATACTTTATTATTCTATGTGTACATGTGTATACATTTTGGCATAAAGACCATTTGTTTTTAAATTAGATTTAATTCACTGCCTTAGAAAACCAAAAGCTCAATAGTTTTAGTAGTTTCTGCAGACCCCTCCCCCAATCAGACATACACAATCAACTATCAGAAGGATGCCTGCTCATCTTTCTATTTACAGGCCTATTGCCTTTGATGTTCTTTATACTACATGATTGTCAGTTGCGCCCACCTAGCACAAAGAACGGAATCTTTATTGCTCTTCTTCATTTTCACAGATCTCACAATCAGGATCTCCTTTCTACCACTATTGCCCAGCTGAGGACACATTTCAAATTTCTACTCCTATTGCGACTACATGAAATATATCTTAGGTGTTAATCTTGAGCTAACTAATGCAGGAGGAATAAGCAAACTATGATTTTTTTTTTTAGTGATTTTTTTCCTATTTACTTACTTGTTTATTTATTCACTTTACATCTCTCTTGCTGCCCGGTTCCTGGTCCTCCCTCAAACATTCCCTCCCCCATCTGACATTCCCCCTCCCCTTCTCCTCTGAGAGGGTGGGGCCCCCTGGCACATCAAGTCTCTGCAGGGTTATACATACCCTCTCCCACTGAAGTCAGACAAGGCAGTCCAGTTAGGGGAACAGAATCCACAGGCAGGCAACAGCTTTAGAGACAGCCCCAACTCCAGTTGTTGGGGGATCCACACGAAGACAAATCTGCACATTTGCTACATATGTTCAGGGTGGGGGCCTAGGTACAGTTAGTGTATGCGTATACTCTTTTATTGGTGGCTTAGTTGGACTGATGTTTTTATGCACTATGTAAAGACTGTCTCTGTATTATACAAACACTGATTTCTCAACTAACAGAGATCTGATTACAGGCCTGATTTGGGGATTGTTAAGCATCACTAGTCTCAGTGTTTTGCAAACAGTCCCTCCCTCACCTTCTGATTGGTTTATTTAAAAGCTGATGGCCTATAACAAAGGCAGGAAGTAGAAGGTAGGATTTCTGGGAGGAGATAGGAACTCTGGGAAGAAGGCAGACACAAGAGATTTCACCAGCCAAACACAGGAAGAAGCAGGTTGGGACTGAGAAGTGACAAGCAACAGGCAGAACTTAGAATACAATAAATGGGTTATTAAGTTACAAGCTACTTGGGAACAAGCTTAACTATAAGGCCTAGGCATTCATTAAAAATATGTCTTCATGTCGTCATTATTTGGAAGCTGGTGTCCCCAAAAAGTCCTGTAACAATGATTCATAGATAAATTTAACCCCCAGGCTCCTTTCTAAAGTGTTAATGGTATACAGTGATACCACTTTTATATTATAGCAGCATGGCTGAGTAGTTGTCACAAAGACAGAAATATATCTGGTCCTTTGCAGAAAATATTCTTCATCTCTGCCCTAGAGAATAGATCTTAATCATAACAGATATCCAAAACAGGTCAGGTTATTTAAAAATGTTTTAAAGGTGACAGTGAAAGACCATAAGGAAGATGCAGTGGGAGTCCTCACACAGGATCAGGAAAGGTGTTCTAATTCGTGTTTGGCCAGTAGTTATACCAATTCAGGCAGATTCTGTTTCTTTATTGGACAAAGTTTATCCCAAAATTCAAATAAAAGGTGTGTGTGTGTGTGTGTGTGTGTGTGTGTGTGTGTGTGTGTGTGTATTCAATTTTGCCATTCTAGGATTCTAACCTTTAGTCTAACATAATTTGTTATGATGCATGTCATAGTTTGAGTATACTTAGCTCAGGGAGTGGCACTATTAGGAGCTGTGGCATTGTTGGAGTAGGTGTGGCTTTGTTGGAGGAAGTGTGTCATTGTGGGCATGGGCTTTAACACCCTCATCCTAGCTCCCTGAAAGTTAATATTCTCCTTTTTGCTTGTTAGTTTAAGGGCGTTAAAAGCCCAAAACGACTAAGGGGGAAGTCTGAGCTTCCAGTTCAATGAAATATTTGTTGTGGCTCTTTGCAGGAGCACTCCCCACTCTGGAACCAAAACTTCTAGGCCAACAGAACTTAGAGTTGTGATGTCAAGAAGCAAAAACATTCCTAGTGGGTCACTAAGATTGGTAGTGAGTGGAACTATTCCTTTTTCACTCCTTGATTCCTGGACCAGTGGGTCCTGTCTATGGGAAAAACTGTACCATATATGGGATGCTGATTCAAAGCATATACTGCCTTCTGAAGATCCGTGCTCCACCCCTCCGTGCTGCTGCCACCTAGTTAGCACTGTAACTGCATCTTCAAAAGGCCATTCCATCTTTCTATCAGACCAGCTGCTTCAGGATGATGGGGAACATGGTAAGACCAGGAATTCCATGATCGTGGGCCCACTGTCATATTTCTCTGGCTGTGAAATGAGTTCCTTGGTCAGAAGCTATACTGTGTGGAATACCATGACAATAGATAAGGCATTCTGTTAGTCCACAGATGGTGGTTTGGGCAGAAGCACTACACGCAGGAAAGGCAAATCCATGACCAGAATAAGAGTATCTACTCCAGTAAGAACAAAATGTTGTCCTTTCCACGGTGGAAGTGGTCCAATGTAGTTAACCTGCCACCAGATTACTGGATGGTCACCTCAAGGAATGGTGCCATACCTGGGGCTCAGTGTTGGTCTCTGCTGTTGGCAGATCTGGCATTCAGCAGCAGCTGTAGCCAGGCCAGCTTTGGTGAGTGAAAGTCCATGTTGAGCCCAAGTATAACCCCATCTCTGTTACTATGGCCACTTTGCCTCAAGATTTCCATGTCAGGATCCAGGTCAGAAGCCCATGTCTTCCAGCCTCAAGATTTATTTATTTATTTATTTATTTATTTATTTGGACATTTAGACATTTTCTTAATTTACATTTCAAATATTATCCTCTTACCTAGTTTCCCCTCCGAAAATCCCCTATCCCTTCTCCCCTCCCTCTTCTCACCAACCCACCCACTCCTGCTTCCTGGCCCTGGCATTCCCCTATACTGGGGCATAGAGCCTTCACAGGACCAAGGGTGTCTGCTTCCACTGATGACCGACTAGGCAATCCTCTGCTACATATACAGCTAGAGACATGAGTCCCACCATGGGTTTTCTTTGGTTAGTGGTTTAGCCCCAGGGAGCTCTGGAGATACTGGTTAGTTCATATTGTTGTTCCTCCTATGGGGCTGAAAACCTCTTCAACTCCCTGGGTACTTTCTCTAGCTCCTTCAATGAGGACCCTGTGCTCCATCCAATGCATGGCTGTGAGCATCCACTTCTGTATTTGTCAGGTACTGGCAGAGCCTCTCAGGAGACAGCTATATCAGGCACCTGTCAGCAAGTTCTTGTTGGCATCCATAATAGTGTCTGGTTTTGGCGGTTGTTTGTGGGATGGATCCCTAGGTGGGGAAGTCTCTGGATAGTCCAACCTTTCGTCTTAGCTCCAAACTTTGTCTCTAACTCCTTCCATGGGTATTTTGTTCCCTCTTCTAAGAAGCACTGAAGTATCCACACTTTGTTCTTATAGAGGAGAAAGTAGGGAAGAGCCTTGAACATATGGGCAGAGGGGAAAAAAAGTCCCTGAATGGAACACCAATAGCTTATGCTCTAAGATCAAGTATTGACAAATGGGACTTCATAAAATTGCAAAGCTTATGTAAGGCAAAGGACACTGTCAATAGGACAAAACAGCAACCAACAGATTGGGAAAAGATCTTTACAAATCCTAAATCTGATAGAGGGCTAATAACCATTATATACAAATAACTCAAGAAATTAGACTCTAGAAAACTAAATAACCCTATTAAAAATGGGGTACAGAGCTAAACAAAGAATTCTCAACTGAGGAATACCAAATGGCTGAGAAGCACCTAAAAAAATATTCAGCATCCTTAGTCATCAGGGAAATGCAAATCAAAGCAACTCTGAGATTCCACCTCACACCAGTCAGAATGGCTAAGATCAAAAATTCAGGTGACAGCAGATGCTGGTGAGGATGTGGAGAAAGAGGAACACTCCTTCATTGCTGGTGAGATTGAAAGCTGGTACAAACACTGGAAATTAGTCTGGCAGTTCCTCAGAAAACTGGATATAGTACGACTGGAGGATCCAGCAATACCACCCCTGGGCATATACCCAGAAGATGCTCCAACATGTAATAAGGACACGTGCTCCACTATGTTCATAGCAACCTTATTGATAATAGCCAGAAGCTGGAAAGAACCCAGATGTCCCTCAACAGAGGAATGGATACAGAAAATGTGGTACATTTACACAATGGAGTACTATGCAGCTATTAAAGACAGTGAATTTATGAAAATTTTAGACATATGGATGGATCTGGAGGATATCATACTGAGTGAGGTAACTCAATTACAAAAGAACACACATGATATGCACTTACTGATAATTGGATATTAGCCCAGAAGCTCGGAATACCCAAGATACAATTAGCAAAACACATGAAACTCAAGAAGAAGGAAGACCAAAGTGTAGTCCAGCCTCAAGATCTTGATCACAGGTGTGCCTTCCATTTCTGGATTGTAGTTCATTCGAGATACAGTCAAGTTGACAACCAGGAATAGCCAGGATCCACTGGTCTAGGAATCAAGGTTTGGAAAAATGTGATGGCTTGTATATGCTTGGCCCAGGGAGTGGCACTATTTGGAGGTGTGACCCTGTTGCAGTAGGTGTGTCACTGAGGGTATGGGCTTTAGTACCCTAGTTCTAGCTGCCTGGAAGCCAGTATTCTGCTAGCAGCCTTCAGATGAGGATGTGGAGCTCAGCTCCTCCTACTCCATAATTTCTTGGATGCTGCCCTATTCCCACCTTGATGATAAGGGACAGAACCTCTGAAATTGTAAGCCAGCCCCAATTAAATGTTTGCCTTATAAGAGTAGCCTTGGTCATGGTATCTGTTCACAGCAGTAAAACTATAACTAAGACAAAAAGGGAACAGTTGCATTTCCTATCAATCCTAGTGACACACAAGGAACATTTTTGCTTCCTGTGTCCACTCCTTGTACCAACTTCTGTCTTAGGGTTTTACTGCTGTGAACAGACACAATGGCCAAGACAACTTTTTTTTTTTTTTTTTTTTTTTGGTTTTTCAAGACAGGGTTTCTCTGTATAGCCCTGGCTGTCCTGGAACTCACTTTGTAGACCAGGCTGGCCTCAAACTCAGAAATCCGCCTGCATCTGCCACCTCCGCCCAGCTAAGACAACTCTTATAAGGACAACATTTAGTTGGGGCTAGCTTACACGTTCAGAGGTCCATTATCTTCAAGGCAGGAACATGGCAGTGTCCAGAAAGGCATGATATAAAAAGAGATGAGAGTTCTACATCTTGTTCTGAAGGCAAAAGGAGAAGACTGGCTTCCAGGGAGCTAGGTTGAAGGTCTTAAAGCCTATACCCTCAATGACATACTTCCTCCAACAAGGCCACTCCTTCTAATAGTACCAATTCCTGGGGCAAGCATATTCAAACCATCACAATGTACAAATGTATATCCATAGTGAAAACTATTAGATGCACTAACATTTAAAATATTTTCATTTTGAAATAGTTTTATATTTATAGAGAAGTTACAGAAAAACCATAGATAAGTAAATAACATTCTTCAAACATATTCTCTCTCAGGAAATGCTTTATATAATTATGGTATGGTCTTCGACTTGGGCTTTCTTTTTTATAATAATAATAATATGATTAATAATAAAAATTATTTTTAGTTTATGTGTGTTAGTGTTTTGCCTAATATGTATCTGTTGGATCCCCTGGAATTAGTTATAGACAGTTGTGAGCTGCCATGTGAGTGCTGGGACTTGGACTCAGGTCCTCTTGAAAAACAACCAATGCTCTTAACCACTAAGACACCTCTTCAGCACCTGTCTTAGGATTTCTAGTGCTACACTAAAATACTATGATCAAAAATATCAACACAGGGAGGAAAGGGTTAATTTCAGCATATGACTCTCAGGTTACACTCCATCAGTGATGGAGGTCAGGGTAAGACATAAAATTGGAGGCAGGAATTAATGCAGAGGCCATGGAGGAGTGCTGCTTACAGCACTGAGGACCACCAGCCAAGAGGTGACACCATCCCTAGTGAACTAGGGACGCTCCTATACCAACAATTAATCAAGAATGACATACAGGCTTGCATGGATATTAATTTTAGGGAGTAATTTACTCAATTACAATCCCCTCTCCTCAGATATGTGTAGATTTGTGTCAAGTTAACAAAACCCATCCAGTTTACTTCTCAAAAATATATTAACCTCAGCCCAGTACAATATAGATTTTATATGAAAAATTTTACTTATCTTTTATTTTCTACTCTTATTCCAATCCTATGCCTTCTATTACATTTGATCATCATGTCTTCTTAGTCTCTCAATCTATGGCACTTTATCATACAAGTATCAAAACCTGTTATTTGTAGAGTATCTCAATTTGCTTTTCCATGATTATTTTCCATGATTACATTGAAGTTATATAGTAATGTTGCCCTGCTTAGTCCAACATGTAGATATATGACATCCCTATTTATTATTGGGGATATTAAACCATTACCTTGATAATGTGGTTTCTGACAGGATTCCTCATCATAAATTATACTTTTCTCTGCTCAGCCCGGAAATAAATGTCTGTTTTAGGAAATATACTTTGAGAGGATGCAGCATCTTATTCTGCTGAAACTTTCTTGAACCCATTGATGGATTGCTCTTGTCATGCATATCACTATGGCACTGTAATCATGGTTTCCTAGTTCTTCCCTTTCTTCTACATCTATTAATTAGGATGCTTCTATTTAAAAGACTGTATTGGTTATTTTTCTCTGTGAAAAAATACCTGACAGAACAATTTAATGGAATAGAATAAGGATTTATTTGGTCTCACAGTTTGAGAGGATACAGTCCATCACAGAGAGGGTGGAGAAAATGTAATAGAGTTGTTAAGACAAGTCATATAATAGAAATTACTTTTAATGGATAACAGAGAGAAAATATGAAGAAAAGGAGATAGTGTCAATAAGTTATCTGTAGGAGAATATTGCATTATCTAACACCTGCTCTGGTTGGAGCAGAGGAAGTGCCACTATCCTGACTGAAGCAATGTTGATCAA
The DNA here is from genome assembly GCF_000001635.26 of Mus musculus. Classification (NCBI taxonomy): domain Eukaryota; kingdom Metazoa; phylum Chordata; class Mammalia; order Rodentia; family Muridae; genus Mus; species Mus musculus. The sequence continues at coordinate 70,756,895 of NC_000086.7, forward strand.
AAGACATACTTGTTATGGGGCATGGAGAAGGAATGGGACCGAGGCTTACAAAGGGAAGCAGGAACAACAGAGGGTCAGAGGATAAAGGAAAAGAGAATCACTAAAGTACACTTTGTCTGAAAAATGTTAATATCTAATACCTTATATGCTATCTTAAAAACAAGGCACTCATGTCCCTCCCTTTGACTACCAGGCTAGTAAAACAACTGTCTTCATGAAGTTGGAAGTATTCCAGGAGTCTCTTAGTGGGGAGAGACCCCCCCAAATCTTTGGTACAGACAGAAGGGAAACTTGTCTCCCAGGAAGAGATTACACCAGTTCTAACAATTTGTCAGGCCACCTTGTAGGACAGACTGGAACCAAACAATGATGGCCATTGTTAAGGCCATATCTTGACCAGAACTGTTTAGTTATATACACACCTCTTGCCTTCTATTTAAATCTAAACCTCCTGTTAGACATGGACTTAGAGGGGTAGAGGTCACTGGACCTACTTGTTTTGCTTTACAGTGTGGCTCCTTTCTCTGCTCTTCACTGTCAGTTGTCACTTTAATTGTCCCGTTGAGGATGGGTGGCTAAGCCTAGCTTTTAGGGCTGCCAGAGTCTAGGACTTTTATCCTAAGAACTCTGATTACAGAAGGAGGAGCCAGGAAACCATTTGGAAATTAAGGCTACAGTTTTAAGATTTTATGACAACTAAACATTGACAGATCTAAGAATCCCCCCAAACCCAACAAAACAATTGTTGAAAGCTGCATCATAACACATTGTAATCAAACTGATTTTTTTTAAAAATGGTAAAGGCAAATAATGATAGCAACAAAAGGAAAAGCAGTATATTTTATAATGATGAACAAAAGTGATTCAGTTTTCTTGTCAGAAATCATGAAAGCTAGAAGACAATAGGTTGTCATATTAAATGTACTGAAAGAAAAAAAATAGTCATCTTAGAAATTGAAAGCCAATGAAAATATTTCTCCAAAGTGAAAGTGAAATAAAGAATTCAGGAAAAATCAAGGAGGAGCATAGCCCACAGAAAAATGTGCCAAATGTTTGTGTAGATATGTAATATATAAAGAGAATTAAATTGGTATTCTAGTCTACTTAGATGAAAATTATTGATTTAAATGTATAATGATATAGTATAGTATAATATGTCACTACTTATTAAATCTGTAGGTATAAAATGTATGACAACTGTAGCATAACAGCGAAGAAGGGAAAATGGAAGCTTAATTTTGAGAATTTTTTATAGTATGTGCCAAGTGGTATAATATTGTTTGAAGGTATATTGTGCTGAGTTAAAGGCTTTAATGTGAAGAGTAGAACAAACAATACAAATGAATCAGAGCTAGCTGATAAAGCCCATAGTGAAGAGGATGAAGAACCATGAAAGTAATTAACAAGAAGAAAGAAGAGGAGAAATAATGAAGTAAGACCAGATGGGACAAATAGAAATTGGGTAGGGAGGTTGTAGATTTCGATTAAAAAAAATCAATAATGTAATTAAATGTAAAAATCTGAACACTGTCATTAAAATACTGCCCAACTGAATAAAAATGCAAGACTAAAAACATTTTAGTTGTAAATATGCATACAACTTAAAAGGCAAAACAAAAAGATAGGAAAAGATACAGCAAACATGTGCTAATGAAAAAAAAAATGTTGGAATGGCTAACTAACATTAGGCAAGGCAGAGTTTAGTGTGGGGCATAAAACCAGGGATAAAGGGGAATTATTTATAGTCATACACAGGTCAATTCATCAAGACGTTTTTGTATTTAATAGTAAGCTTTAAAACATGTGAAGCAAAAGCTGATGGAAGCAGAAGAGGAAGAAGAGTCAAAGCCACAATTATAGGTGCTAGTCTAGCACCCTTTTAACTCACCGGTAGAGAAATAGGAAGCAAATCAGTAAAACTGTAGAAGACTTGAAATTCATAATAAACCAAATTGATCTAATTGACTTTCACATGACACTCTACCCACACAAAAACACAATACACATCATTATCAGAGGATGTTCACTAACAAAAGACTGTATTCTGGGTTGTAAAAAAAATGCTTCCATATGCTTACGAGAATGGAAATGATAAAAAGGATATTCTTTGATCTCCATGCAATCAAACAAAATATCAACTAACTCCCTGACTTATGTTTTTAACAGCTTTTAAAAGATCTACTTTACATACCATAATACTAATCCATATATTAATATAGTCACAGATCTCTGCAACCATTGCATAGCCAAATTTATACTTTAAATTTATTTGCATTTCTAGTTTTATTTGTTTACTTTTATCTGCATGAGTGTTTTGCCTACATGCATGTATGTGCACCATGTGTGTGCCTAGTGCCCACAGAGTTTCGGAGCCCCTGAGACTGGAGTTACAGATGGTTTTGAGACAGCATGTAGGAACTGTAAGAGCAACAAGTTCTTTTAACTGCTAAGCCAGATCTTTGTCTCTTATTTGTATCTTAAATTATGTATCTATCTCTCTGTGTATGCCATATAGGTGTAGGTGCCCACAGAGGCCAGATTCTAGAGACACAGTTGGTTGTGAGCTGTCTGATGTGGTTGCTAGGCACTGAACTCAGGTCCTCTGTAAGAACAGCATCTTTTCAGCCTCTCCTTTCCACAGTCAATTTTTTTAAAGATATTCACTTCAAAGAGAAGACCTGCATCCTTAGACCAACATCCTCTTATCTCCTACCCTCCCTAGACTTAAGCAAGCACTAATCAATTTTCTGTTTCTTTAAATTTCTCTACTCTAAATTTCCCATTAACGGAGTTACATGGTATATAGCGTTATTTTCCTGGCTTCTTTATTTTTTATTTACCTGATTTCTTGGTGTTAACTAAGTTTTATGTATTTAATAGCCTTTCAGGTTTGATTCTCTCTGTAGTTCCTGCTCATGTTTTTGCATAATTCAACGGCCTAGGATGCTAAGCACACACTTCTCCTGTGAGCCATCCTCTAGATCATTTAAAGTGGCTGCTTGTCTTTTTTGATTGGAAAATTTATAAATGTGAATCTTTGCCAGTTATATATGTTTAAAATACCTTTTTTCCAGTCTGTTTTATCTTAAAACTTTTTATATTGTCCTTGTTATAGAAGTGATTTAATTAAATGAGGTCAAATTTATTAATATTTTAAAACTTTGTTTTTTGTTCTTTTCTGTTTCAAGATCTATGTCAATCATTTTTCTTGTCACTGTAAACAAATACTTGGTAAACAAATACTTGATTCAAAGCAACTTAATGGCAGAAAAGTTGATTTGTCTCCTAGTTCAGTCCATTCCATCATGGTGGGGAATATACAGCAGCAGTCAAGGCTTCATACATCCTTGGGACCAGGAAGTAGAGATGCATGGTGCTGGTTTTCACATGGCTTTGCCCTTTTGCCGCCTTTATTCAGTCCAGGACTCCAAACCATGGGATAGTGCTGCCACATTTAGGGTGAGTCTTCCCTATTCTACTGAGTTAAAACTCTCTGAAATATGATTCACAGAAAAGCTTAGAGGTGTTTTTCCCTAATACCCTAGGCTCTTCTCAATCTAATCAAACTGACACTCAAATCAGTCATCAAAATGGCCCACTTTAAGTGCCTTTTAAATTACTACTTTTATTTTTGAGATTTGTAATGTAATATAAGTTGTTCATTTATCTTTGTAATTGAACAGAACCTTCCTAGCTCTGTGCTCCAGCCTTCCATATGTGACTATGTAGGCTGATTGTTTTTTTTTTTCCTGATTTTAACTAATACAGTTTATGTTTTAGGTTTAAAGAAGAATTGAGCTGAAAATACAGAGAGTTTGCATGTATCCTTTCAGTTTTCCCTAATATCAATATCTTCCATTAGTGTGATGTACCCATTAAAATTGATGAAACAATTAACACATTATCAATAACTAAAGCAAATCACTTACATTGATACTTATCCATTGTATTACATGATGTTAACAGGTTTTGAAAAATATATCGTGTTATATAGCCACTATCACAGAATCATACAGAATAGTTGTACTGTCCTAAGAACTCCATGTATCATACTGCTCCACTCTTCTCCCTTCAAACTCCTGGCAACCATGGATCTTCTTTCTTCTGTCTCCATTACTTAATCTTTCAGAACATCATATAAATGACACCAGTGGTTACTGGATGAGCTTAGCTCCGTAGCTGAACTGAATTCTCAAGTTCATTACCTATTGTATTTGCTTCACCACTATGTTAACTATATAATGAATTAACTTGCATGTTTACTGTTTATAACTTTATTTGGGTTTTGCTCCAAAGATTCACTATGCTGTTTAGGCTTTGAACTCTGTATCTACCTGCCTCAAGCTCCTAAGTATTAGGATTTCAGGCATGTACTATCAAGCCTAACTCAACTATCTCTGTGTGTCTGTGTGTGCAAGCATGTGCTCATGTACCATGCATATTCAAACTACCACAGGCGTACTCTATATTTTTTTCCATTTAGTACCTACAATTACCATATCCAATAACTAAGTACTCCAACAAATGATGTAACTAGGATTTGCATCTAGGTTTCTTGGATTATAAAGTCTGCCTCCTGTCCATTAGACTACTATCATGGAAAGAGAATGGGAATGTGTAGTTTGAGTCTCAGCTATAACACATGCTAGCTATATGATGATAGGAAAGGACTTAATTGCTCTGAGTTTTAGTTTTTTAATCAGTTAAATGAGGATAATATACAATACACATGTATATACACAGATCACTAGAAGGATTAAACAATAGTGTAGGGTGGTGATACTAAAATATAGGCCGTAGTTAACTCACAAACAGGCACACAGGCTAACCTCCAGGTGCCACATTACTTACTCTGTCAAATTTTCACCCCCAATTTAAGTTTTATTGAATAGCTTTATAGTTTTTCCCATCTCAGAGATTTAGTTAAGTTTCTCTTTCAAAATCCCCTTTTGGTATTTCACTAAGTAATTATTCTCAAATTCATTCATTCAAAGCCACCCCCCCCCCAACCCATACACACATTTCACACATACACACAAGACACACCTTTAATCAGTAAGACAGCTCTGGTTTGTCATTCACTCAAACCTGTGTTTAACAAGCCCCATTGTCCTGATTGTAGAGGAGCCATCAGGAATCCTGGCTATGCTGGGCCTTGGTGAAATGAATAGCTATCAGTGTTCAAAAGAACAAATCTGAGAAGAAAGAACTAGTCTAGTAAGCCAAGTCTTGCCAGTAGGCAGTCATTTTCTTCCACATATTGTTAAAAAAAAAGTTTGAGCTCTGCTGATGCCTGTTTTGCAGGAACCATTGTCATCTGTTCCATTTGTATCTTTCTCCTAATCCTGAGAAGCAACTCTCCTCCAAACAAATCGTAAGTGGCAAGGGAAGCGCTCCTGCCCTAGCTGTGCTATGCATGTGTCTTCATTTTGTACAATTTTTCCCTTTCTAGACTATCACTCCTCAAGCTTTACACTGATATTTGGCCTCATCCTCATCCAAGTTCCCTTCCTGTTTGAACTCTCCTTATATCCACACACATAATTAACTTGAATCCCCTAACCCAGCAACCGAAAGACTGGTGTACATTCTCTAACCAACCGAAATGAGAGCTTCGGGTGCTCTTTATCTGTGCCTAGCCCATGCTTGCTACTAATTTCCAACAATCTCAAAACCCCAGATAATATATTTTTTTTGTCATTTGAGACATTAGAGATGGGAAAAGGATCATGGTTTATATAGCCACTAGGCACAAATCTACTTCTTTGCAAATATTTTCCACTTCTTGTCCCCTATACCTCTGAGTAACCTGAAATACAACAAAAATGATATGTGTCACAGCCCTGTATTTTGGACTGTGCCTTAAAAATATGTATCACACTGAGATTCCCCCACACATGGCACACAAAAATAACTTGACCCCGAACAACCCCAATCCCTTTCCACAGATATTTGGCCCAAGGAAAGCAAATATTTCCACAGTTAACTCTTTCTCTCATATTCTTTTCTATATATGCTAAGTCCCAGTTTAGGAAGGAAAAACTATTTGTCACATTCTTGCATGGCCATTCTACATGAGATTGAGTGGGTAACAGGCAGAACTGAAAAGGAAATGCCTGTAATATTTAGTTAGTGTGGTCATAATATTTGACTTGGCTTCATTTCCTGAAATGCAAATATAAATGCCCCACTTTATTTGCAAGTCAGTACTTTTTCAACAGGGAGCACTGGATGAGCCTGTTTGAGTCCTGGTGATGTTGGAACAGAGTGATACATTAGCTGGGAGTTAGAGTAGTTGTGCTGAGCCCCCGAGTAACTGTGGTGTGGTATCTAGGAAGCTGCTGAGGGAAGAGGCCATATGTCCATGCATTAATCTCACCTGAGAGCTTGGAAAATTATCACAGTTCAGTCTTGCGAGAAAACCCATTTCACTTGTTCCTGTCGCAGGCCATGAAAAGAGGCCTGTCACAGAGAAGGTCATTGAAAAGAGCTCAGATGCTAAGGTAGAATTATTCAAGTCAGATCTGAAGTGTTACCACTTCAATAAATTTCTTAAGATCCTTTTGGTCTGCCTTCTCTCTTGCTCCGTAGATCACATGGAACTATTGTTTCATTGACTGTTTGAAGACCACAATGCTTTGATCTTCATTATCATCAAGTGAGGAGGTCAAAAAATGACCATAAAGTCAAGCAACAAATTTTAGTAGACATGGCTTTAAAAGTTTTTTATAAAATGTAGATTTGTTCTTAATGTCAGAGCTGGTGTGATGGCTCAGTGGGTAAAAGTTCTTGTGCAAGCATGGTGAGTTAGGTTCAGGCCCTGAAACCCAGAGTGGAACAAGAAAACTGACCTCAGAAAGAAAGTTAAGCTGTTCTCTCACTTCCACATGTATACTGTGGCATGCATGTACACACACACACACACACACACACACACACACACACACACACACACCACACCACCACCATCACTATAAAAATTTAAAAATAACTTCTTGGCATATGAGCCACAGACCTGAAGCCAGAGAGCAGTTTAACCCACTAGATGATCTCAGAGGCTTGTTGCCCTCTCTGGTGGCTCCTCTTCTATTCCTATCTACATTTTGTGGGGGGATTGGTCTGAGTGCCATCTCTAGCTTCTCTGTTATGCAGCCTGTTGTAGGGTCGACATCCATCACACATTTCAGAGGTTGTTCACGCACTGAGGACAGTGTAATGGTAAGTATGCTAACAAAGCTACAGTAGAAACCATGGAGGATTTTGGAGAGCAGAGTGAAAACAAAAATAAATCTACAGTACAGAATTTCATAGAGCTTTCATTTAAATAAACTTAGTGTTCTGTCTTCTGCATGTTCGGCGGGCTTGCTCCCAGGCTACTTGTAGGAGCCGAAGAGAATTCTGATATAGATTGGGCTGTGTCCTTAGCTGGACAGTCTAGTGAAGAGGAACAAGCAAATGGGACTTCAGAATCATGTCCCTGAAAAGCTGCTGGGGAGTGCTGGGAATTGTTTAAAGTGATAAGAACAGGCCGGTGGCTGGAACTTTGTAGTAGATCATTTGTCTAACCTATACAGCACCTAAGTTCAATACCAAGTACCAAAAATAGGAAAAAAAAAAAGAAATGCTTTCAATGCATGATGGTACAAGACTGTAATCTCAGCATTTAGGTTGCCAAGGCAAGAGCTTTATGAATTCATGGAGACTTTGTGAAAGAAAGAAAGAAAGAAAGAAAGAAAGAAAGAAAGAAAGAAAGAAAGAAAGAAAGAAAGGAAAGAAAGAAGGAAGGAAGAAAGGAAGAAAGGAAATAGGAGGAAGGGAGAAGGGACTTAAGGGCAGTGTGTATGTGTGTCACATGGACACTGGTATCTGAAGTGGAGGCCTGTCCTGCGGGCCAGGTGTAACTAGGATCATGGGGATATTGGGTATGTTGTACTTGATTGTCAGATGTTAAACTATAGATACCAAAAGCTTATCAGCATCTGGGTAGAAGAATGGGTGTATTTGTCACCTCTGATGGAGGCTAGGTAGAAGGAGGACATGGAGATGAGACCTGATTAAAACACACTCATGCTTAGGGTTAGGACTGAAGTCCATCGAGAAGCTGGAGTACTTTGAAGAAAAACAAGGCAGAGTATATCTCCATGGGATCAGCCAACATGCCTGGGACAGGGCAAAGCTGGGGCTCTGTAGGCACAGAGTGTGGGGCTTCCTTGGCCTCACCAGCTATTGCCTCAACGCAGCATGACAGAGACTGCAGCTAACTCTGAGAGGGTGAGACTGTATGGAGAGACCAGGGTTTGGCAGTGAGCAGAGGGACCTGCAGAGCTGACAGCTCCTCTTGGCAACTTGTCCATCTTCACTTGTATTAAAAGTCACCTGGGTATGTACTCCTCACTCATCTAAACATTTTAATGTAGTTTATTGTTTTCTCTAGTTTTATTTTGTAACAATGTCTTACCTAGTTCAATCTGGCCTCCAACTGGCTATGTAGCCAAAAAAAAAAAAAAAAAAAAAACAACAACAACAAAAAAAACCCAAACTTGATCTTCTGCTCTCCTGGTTCCCCCACTCTAGCACTAGGATAGACATTACATGTATACACGTGTATATTAGTATATCACACACATATGTGTATAATCATACAACAGTTTTGATGAGACACCTTCTCTGGTCAGGACTGCTCTTTTCTGAGTAGACTAGTGACACTGATGGCTGTGTCCTTGAAGGTCTCCCTTGGTCTCTAAGGGGTTTCAGCCAAGCAGATTGACAACTAGAAAGTAGTGTAGACAACATAGTGACAAAGTGCAGCAGATTCTAATAGGAACATCTGGGGAGAAACTGATTCCTATTGTCCTTACCACTTTGACAGGCACTATATTGTTGTCATTGTCATTGCATTGTTGTCCTCCTCCTCCTCCTCTTCCTCCTCCTCCTGTTGTTGTTACTATAGAACGAGCTTAGGAAGGGGTACAAATTAAGGATGATTTGGCAAGATGGGATAGAGTATTAAAAAGAGGTGGAAGCAGAAACACTCAACTTCATCTGGATTTCTCCTAGTTAGCAGCAAAGTTTCATGGGATACTTCTCTTCCAGGAAGCTACAGAAACGTTTTTGCTTCCTTCTGGTTAAGGGGGTTTGTCCTTTGATGAACACTATGTGGAGGCCCTATGTTCTCTTGGGTCAAGAAGAAAATCCTCTTTCAATGATTGAAACGTGGGGGGGTTATTTCACAATGGACTGATAATCGCAAGCATGGCTTGTGAGGGAAAAAGAGGACTTTAGTGCTCAAGAAATGTAGATGGGAACAGGACAATAATGCCCTGCAACTTAGGACCCTTGGAGAAATTGTGCCACTAGGGACAAAGGAAAGGAAAGGAAAGGAAAGGAAAGGAAAGGAAAGGAAAGGAAAGGAAAGGAAAGGGAAGGGAAGGGAAGGGAAGGGAAGGGAAGGGAAGGGAAGGGAAGGGAAGGGAAGGGAAGGGAAGGAAAGGAAAGGAAAGGAAAGGAAAGGAAAGGAAAGGAAAGGAAAGGAAAGGAAAGGAAAGGAAAGGAAAGGAAAGGAAAGGAAAGGAAAGGAAAGGAAAAAGAAAAGAAGAAAGGTTTGGCAAGTGGTGGGGGAAATTTACATTGTGCCAAAATTCATGGCAAGGAAAGGAGGCAACTCTCAGTGGGCTCTCTGGCCACTTTCCATGTAAAAATGCCCTATTTTTTATGCCTAGAGCAGGAAATGTATATGTCTCCATGCTTTCTTCTTGCACTGTATTCCTGTGTTCCAGTTTCAGAAAACAACAGGAAGGAGTAGCCTATGGTCCTTCTCGGAAGTTGTCATTACTCCCCTACAGCTGTCTGCTCCATGGGCTCTTCTATTTGGTGAGGAGGACTCTTGAATGCCACCTTCTTGCTGGCAACTGGTCAAATATACTGAACTGGATGCTACTTTGTGGACTCACAGCTTCAATATTCACAAAATGCCTCCAAGAGCTACTCTCTGTCCGCTGTATCCATCAAAGTGTCTGTTTTCCAGATGGCAAGGACCTGAAGCTGAGAGCACACAGTAAAGGCTGCAGTGGCATTGCTTAGGATTTGCATGCATGGTTGTTGACTACATAGCAGAGTGTTGAGCTCAGCTTGGATGACAGAGGAAGCCAATCCCTGTTTCCCCACTAAGTGGAGGCTGAGCTTCTCCAAACCATATTTCTGAGAGCACAAAGGAGACAAGCAGAAATTAGTTGGGACACATGAGGTTTGCCTCTAAAGATTAGGATCCATCTCTATTCATCCTGAAATAATGAAAAGCTATAGATTTAGAGGCAAAATGTATGAGCTCAATTCCCTTCTTTGTCACAAACTCATCACTCAGTCTGGCCCTCGATTTCCTCATTGGCAAAGGGAAAACATATCTAAGCACAGGCTTGTTGAGGAGGGAGTATGGTTAGTAATGTATTTTGGGGGAGGGGAGTGGTGGTCGGTTCATTCTCATCAAGTCCTCCATGTGAAGTGGATGTGCTGGGCATTCCTTCAGAGATGGCAGCCATAGTCATTCTGGAGTGGCTTTATTCTCAACTCCAACTGCAAGAATGTGCAGAAGGTGTATGCTCAGCACATAGAAACCTGTATTTGGCTACAAATGGTGGTAGGAGCCATTAACTGCTTCCCAGAACCATTGTCACAGTGTCCTCGGGACACAGCTACAACAGCTGTGAAAAGCCTCTCAAAGCTTTCCAAGGAGGCATCTCCTTAAAGGTGTACTGCTCAGTTCCGGGAGGAGTCTCAGTGTCATATTATGTCTAAATCCTAGTGAGCCTCCATTTTCCTGGTAAGCGCGGCTGTTGGAGCATCCAAGATCAGTTAGCATTCTGCTCCAGTGAATTAAAAAGTGAGAAGATAACCTCACAGTGATTAGGATGCAATGTGAGACTACTAGCACACCCCTGCCGAGCCTTCCTGTTTCCTGAGGGACATTCTGTTGTCATCCTTGCTTTCCAGGACATAGAGAAATGAAGTGATTTCCTCAGTATTACGTAACAGCTAGACAATTGAAGAGCCTGGGTAAAAATTCAGGAAGCCTGGCTTGTTCTTGTCTATTAGAAGGAGGGAGAGCACAATTTGTCCACACTGGAATCTCTCTCTCTCTCTCTCTCTCTCTCTCTCTCTCTCTCTCTCTCTCTCTCTTTCTCTCCAAGTCCTTTCAATTGGCTCAGGAAAGTAATTGCTGGAGAGAGAGCCATAGAACATATTCTACTCTAGAGCTGACTGATGTGGCATGGCCCTGCTGACAGCTGTGTTTGGAGCTTTTGGCTTCCAACAATACATTTTAAACCATCCAATTTGTAGCCATTTGTATGTTAGCCTTGGGAAACTAAGAGAGTAAGCCTGAGGGGGAGTCTTGATATAATATAGCTTCTCAAAAGCCATTGACGGTCAGAGTCAATAGGGACTCATATTAATAACACTAATCCTTTGGAAATATTGAGGAGAGCAGTTGGGCATGAGACGGACTCCTTCCTCTTCACATAGAAACAGCTATCTCGAGCAGCGGGGATGTCTGCTTGCTTAGCTGCTGGAGAGAAGCCTTAGTTCCCAGCCGTATCTAGGAAACCCCAAGAGTGGTCAGTTATAATGGCCCTCAGGAGGGCTTCTACATTCTGGTTAATTTACCTCTCAACTCACTTGAGCTATATTTCATCCCTTCTGGCATATTTTGTTTTGTACCTGATAAAATAGAAAATGGATGGCAAGGGAGTGAGGGGGCGAGAGAAGTATATTTGTTCATTTGCAGAACATTTTTACATTACTGGCACTGACATTTCTTTTGCCTGGAGACATATTTGAAATGAGGGTCTTAGATTAATGCTGTCAAGACTTTGGGGCTACAGAAAGGTCCTCTACTACATGTACCCCTCTCCCATGGGCTTCATGGCTCTGACTCAAGGGATTAGGTAGTCAGAGCTGCTGTATAGTTGGGAATGACTAAAGATTTGAGGGCAAGGTATTTGGGTCTTAGCATAAGTTCCTCGCCTTTTGAGTATGCCCAAGGCTCATCAGGTCCAAATATCTGGACTCTCACAGAACAAATAGGACCAGAGAAGTTTGTCCTAGCCAATCACAATCTGCTGACAGCCAATCTGGGGTTTTTCAACCCCAATGTGATTTCTGCCTTTGATTCACATTGGCTGACAGGCTTAGATCCTTTCCCGGGTCACTTGTGAGACCTAGGCTTAGATCCCTTCCTGGGTCACTGTGAGATTTAGGCATTGACTCATATGCCTAGACAGGCTTCGAGCCCTTTTCAGGTCACTGTGAGAGCTAGGCATGCCTGCTGAATTGGCTTTCCAGCTCCAGCTCCTCTGTCTTTCCTGGGAATGCACAGCTCAGCCAGCACACCACTGCTCCTGGAGCACCGTGACAGCACGCAGCTTTGTTAGTGATATCCTTGCCTTGTCCTTCTGTTAGATCTCAAGGATCAAGGTCAAGGCCTCAGTTTAATGTACCTCTGTATTTTTCACCCTATTCTCAGGAATCAGGTAAGTAGATGGCATGGAACAAGAGCTCAGCATTTGTTTATGAAATGAATGAGAATGAACATGGGAACAGTGACGTTTTGTGTTAAAGTAATACCGAGAATGAATTAAAATGCATTCATTTTCTCTTAAATTGCATTAGAAGTACATTAGAATTTCAGATGTTAGCAGAGAAGAAAATTACAGACAAATTCATATATTCTCATTCCATGGTGCTGGTTAACCCCCAAAGACTTAAGGGAGAAACAGTAGTCTAATGCTGCCATTCTGTTTTCCTCTCGTTTTCTTCTGCTGCTTGAAGAGCTGTGGCACCATTCATGCTTTGAAATACACTTTCTATAATATCAAGCCTCTTGCATGATGAATCCTTAAGATTAATTCCCAGCTGTTTCAGTCTTTTTTATTCTTTGCTCATACACTTTTTACTCTACTTAAAACTGGCACTGAGTCCCACACATGGCTGCCTGGCCAGTGCCATGGATGCCAGTGCTTGAGCGCTCTACCAAGTGCTGCTTGGGTAAGGCCAAGTGCTGCTCTGGGACCTCGGGTGTAAAAGGTTGGATATGGCTGGACTCTCTGTATGGCACTGTGAGAAGAGGTAGTGAACATACTGCTGGTGGGGCATAGCTTGTGAAAGAGTAACATAGGAGGTGCTACCTGTCCAGAAGTCCCTCTGGAATTTGGCTAGTAAGAGAGAGCCATATCCTTGAAGCTACTCATATATGGCTTTTCTATATCTCTCTAGCCTCTGTGAAAGCAGCTTAACAATGTTGCCTGCCACTAGAGAATTAGTAATAGAGAACAAGTTGGCCAGGTTCCTTTTACTGCCACATTTCTGAGCCAAGAGATCATGGGCCAGTTACTTAGTATCTTTGAATCTAAGCCTTCTCTTATATAAATGGGAGGTAATGGTGACTTGACAGATAGAAGACTGATCTCTGTGTACATTTGACAGAGCATAAATGGCATTCTATGCTATTGTTGTGAATGGCAAAGGAACAGGTGAATGGCATAGATGGCCATCGAGGGCTAGCTAAAGTTTCTTCTTGAGTACCTTTGCTGAGCACACTCTACCATTGCCCTTATCTAATGCTTGAGAAAAATGAGGGGCTGAGAAGTGAAACAGATTGCTTGGAGGTCACACAGCCACATTTCAGGGCTATCAAGAGGACTCAGTGAAGTAGCAATGACCATGATAGCCCTGATGTTACATCTCCACACTTCCTTACTTTCTCCTGTCTCTTACACACTGGTACAGAGAGCAGAATTGATGAACTGTGGAGGTGACTTAGTGGGTAAAATACTTATTGCACATACATGAGGACCCAACTTCAGATTCTTAGAACTCATCCAAAAGTGTAACAGTAGGGTTGTGGGGAATGAGTTCTCGCGTTGCTGTGCAAATCACCAGCCAGCAAGGCTCAGGAGAGAAAGAGACACGTCTGTTCAAGATGGCGAAGGACCTGGACGAACTTCTGGACGAAGTCGAAACCAAGATCTGCAGACTAGACCCCCTGAGGCTGGACCTGGGTCAGCGGCCCAAAGGAGGTGGCAGTGGCAGCTTACACAGCGGCGGCCAGAACGGAGCCCTGGAGAAAGAGACTCTCAGATCAACAGAAACACTTGAAAAAGAAGATGATCTTCAGTCTTATTAATGAAATATTCGAGGAGCCTGACTCTGACAAAAAATCTTTTCAAACATTTAAATCTAAATTTTCAAGTGACACATCTGTCAGAGCTCCCATACAAGGCGGCAGTAAAAGTTGCAGTCCAGTGCATCTCAGCGGAAGTACCATTCCATGTGGGATTGGAACAAATACTTCACAGAGAGCATGTGACAGACTGCGTTGTGTAGCCTGTGAGCTACAATATGTGGGATAAGTCATGTGACTACCTGTTCTTCAGGAACAACATGGCAGAATTCCACAAACTCGAAACAAAATTGATCGAGAAGAAAGGAGCATGGGCATATGCCTGCCAGTGTAGCTGGAGAACTGTTGAAGAACTCACTGACCTGCAAACAGATCATCTTCGCTGGGTGTGTGGTAAGCACTGAGGGTGCAGACAGCTGCACCTGTGAGAACAAGTTCCGGGTACCAACTTGACTACCAGTGCACAGCAGTATTGTGCCCGCTGGGAAAAGGCAACAAATGTTGTGTAACCACACATGTCTGAAGACCAAATGGACTGGAAAAGACATCCGTACTGTGACACCTTGGCATTCTTCCTTTCGACATGGACATTTTACTTTGGTTAAAATATCTGCGTTTGCCAGACTCTCTCCATTTAGGGGTTGAAATTGTGACATTTCGTCCAAATTTACAGCTTTTCCATAGCAACTGCCATACTGACTGCTAATGCATTCTAAAATGTTCCTCATGTATCATTGTTGTTAAAGAATACGCACTGGCATGGCAAAGAGGTCGGTGTATATGAGTGTTCACGGCTCTTCCTATTCTGATCCATCATTGTCCAAGACTATAAGTTGAACATGACAAAAAAGCAGATGACCATTGGTTAACTGAGGGGTTGGCAAGAGTACAGGAACATTGTAACCCTGCTTTATATGTATCTCATCTTGCCTCACCAACTCAATTCAGTATTATGCATAATAGTAATAGTAATAATGATGTTACCAGTTTTAGTATATTTTCCCCTTTGCTCATTGAAATATCAAAAGTTGTTTAGTTTTCTATTAGCAAGCATCAATTTATATATGTTTTTGATGCAACTAAAGTTACTAAAATCCTACAAATAAGTCATTGTTGGATTTTTCAGGTATACTCCATAACTCTAAGTGAGCAGCAGTAAGATGATTTTCAGACAACCCTTGGACTTTCTAATAGTATCAGGTTGGCCCATTCTTTATTGAAGCATAGAGAACCAATGGGTAGCTGTTGGGCTCCTGTGATATCACTGAGATGGGAGGAACTGTATCATACATAGTATCATACATGTTCAAGAAGTGCACTGCCTCAGTTTTACCTCCCAGTCCCATAGACATTTCAGGGCTTTTCTAGTCTGCTCGAATTCTATTCTGTGTGTCTACTTCCTGTGTGTGTATTACTTACGTGTGTGACTCAGGGCACTCTGAAAGGCTTGCTTTTCAGTTAACTCCATTTGCCACCAAGCAAATCCTCTGATTGCTGAAAGCTTTTTCCTAGGCTAGGGTAGCTTGGCAATAGAGTACTTGCATTGCATGTACTAGGCCCTAAATTGATTCCCAGTAGTACAAAGGAAAAAAGAAAGACCGAGAGGCAAGCTTTTCCTCACCATGACACATTTATGTACTTTAAAAACTTTAATTGCAGCAAAAGAAACCTCAAAGTGGCTGATGCTCAAATTTTGTATTAATATTATTTACAAATTTTCTTTTAATAAACCAATTTACTCCTCAAAAAAAAATTGTAGCAGTAATTCCAGAATCTCCATAAGTGGGGCCAGCTAGGCTAGGATACACAGCAATAAACAATTAGAATCCCTATCTCAAACAAAATGGAAAGTGAAAAACAATACCTCAGGTTGTCCTCTGACTTCCATAAGACATGACATTGTACACATATGCACTTACCTATACACATTCATGTACACACAGACACAGTATTTATAGAAGACTAGAATTGAGGCAGAGTGTACCTCCAGCCTGCTACTGTGCTGATCTGGCAACTCCCCAAGGCTAGCAAAAAGGTTTCCTAAGAAGGGATGCTCCATAGGCTGTCAATGAACTATGTGGTCCACTGGCCAGCAAGAGGTCATGTCTGGAACTGTAAATTGTTTCTTTGAAGAAGAGAGAAATCATACCTTGCAAACCTGTGTCTCATTGTCTGAAACCAGCCAAGCAGCTGGCTTTCCACATCCTTCCCCTCATTGGCCTTCCTGGCTAAGGGAACTTGGAAGTATTTTCTAGGCCACAAGAAATCTGGAGGGGATACTGGAAAATGAGGGGAGGCATACAGACCTTGGGTGAGGGGAATGAGGGATTTGTGACTTCCAAGTATCAATTAAGCTATGAATGCATCTTCCAGAACCAACCTAGGATTTGTCTGGTATTTAAGGTGGAGTTCCTTTGAGGAGATAAATCAAGGAAATCTGAACAGAGGGATAGGCCTAGTAAGAAGAAGGCCAAGTTGCACCCCAGTGAGAGTCACTTAGCTTCCTCCTATGCAAGCATAAGGGAAAGCTACTGCCAGGCCCAGTTCTTCCTGATTTGTCATGACTGCAGGCAGGGAAGGAGGAAATGCAGGTCAGCATAAACAAGATGTACTATCTTATTGACCACTACAATCCCTCGTACCTCTCTGAAGGGAGTCAGTTCAATCCTCGGACCCACATATTAGAAGCAGAGAGCCAACTCTGGAAAGTTGTCTTCTTACTGTAGCATGTGTGTAAGTGTAAGTGTGAGTGTGTGTATGTGTGTGTGTGTGCGTGTACATGTGCATGTGCGCTTGTGTACGTGTTCCATCAATTTTGATAAATTGTGAACTCTAGAACTATAAAATAATAAAACCCATTTATGGGGGGAAACTATAATGGAATAGAAGGGAGGACAGGATGGTGTTAATCCCTCTGATTCAGTGTCCTTATCTTCAAAGTAGACTAAATCAAGTACCTGTGTTTCAGGATCCTGTTGTTGACACCTTCCTAAAAGTGGAAGGACACCAAAAGAAGAGAAATCCTTGCTGCAGCATGATTCTACTGAGCAGTGTGGTTAACTTGAGGGCAGGAAGTAATAGTTGTTAAATGTGTAGGTAGATGAACCAGTGTATTTAGCTTTTCCCACTATCATTACAGCTTCCAAGTTGTTCCTCCTTCCTAGCCACTTGTCAAGGTTCCAATGCCTGTTTAGGAAAATGTTAACCTTCCCTTGCAATTCCCTGGAGTGCTGAGAACTGTTTATGGGCTATATACAAGGATACACTTCTGGCTAGAGTTCTTTCATGACTTTGCAAGTTCCAGGAAAATGAGTGAAAAGGTCTTTGAACTAACACTATTTTCTGTCTTTGCTTCAAGTTCAAATAGAGAAAGCACTGATTAAACACTTTGACTTCACGAGGCTGGAAGAATGTATCTGACATAACCTAGAATATTGGGAAGGAAACAGGGCACCATTTCCAGAAGTCTCTGCCTTCTACAGGAAATTCCCTCTTTAGAGTTAGATGTTTGTTAGCCATTACTTCTCAAGACCACCTGTGCTAATATTGGACCATGCTGATGTGTTGGAAAGTCCCCATCCCTCCACTCTTTCAAGCCTCCCTTCACCTCCCCTCTCCCCCAGATCCACTCTCCTCTGTTTCCCTTCAGAAAAGAGCAGGTTTCCAAGAGACAAAGTCTGGGTTGAAATGGATTTCCAAAAAATATTTGTTTACCAGTCTTGGTTTTATCCTCTCGCCCATGTTAGCCACCATGAACCCCTTAGCATCTCTTTTCCAGAAGCACCATTCATTTTTCCTAGGTATTGATTCGGTCTCCTTCACCACCCTGTCCTCCCTTCTATTCCCTTCTAGTTTTCCCCCATAAATGGATTTTATTATTTTATAGTTCTAGAGTTCATAATTGATCAAAATTGATGTGACACATGCACAAGCACACACACACAGACACACACACATGCTACAGTAAGAAGACAACTTTCCAGAGTTGGCTCTCTGCTTCTAATATGTGGGTCCGAGGATTGTTAGCCACAGAATCATCTTGCCAGATCTTTGTGATTGCACTCATCTCATAATATTTTTGAGACTATAATTACATGATTCCCCTCACCCTTTTCCCATTTCCTCCCTCCAATATCTCCCCAAACCCCTTGGACAACCAATTGACATGCTCTTCCCTGGGGAAGAGCATTTCTCCTGCTCTCCTCATTCCTTAGTTTCCTGTAGCTCTTTGTGTGTCACTGAGGCCTAATGGGCTTCCCTCATTTCACTTTAGCATTTCTATTGGTGTCATCTCTGTTTGGGTCACAGTGTTGGTGAGACTTCAATGGGTACAGCTTCTCCTATTTCTAGGAAAGAATCTCACAGAAATCTCTGTGTTTCTATGACTCTTCCAGTCTTTCTTCTTCCTATTCTGCAGTGATCCTTGTGGTGATTTGGAAATGCCTGACTCAGGGATTGGCACTATCAGGAGGTGTGGCCTTGTTGGAGAAAGTGTGTCACAGTGGGGTCAGCTTTGAGAGACCTTCTTCCTAACTGCCTGAGGACATCTGCCCCTCACTTCCTTTAGATGACGATGTAGAACTCTCAACTCCTTCTAGTCCATGCCTGCCTAGAAGCTGCCATGCTCCCACCTTGATGAACCCGTAAACAGTCCCAATTGTTCTTTATAAGAGTTGCCTTGGTCATGATGTGTCTTCACAGCAATGTAAACCCTAAATAAGACAGATGTTGGTATCAGGGACTGGAGTATTGCTGTGATAGGCCTGCCCATGTTTTTGTCTGGAAGAATGTGGATGAGGGGACTTTGGGTTTGGAATGCAGTTGAATCATTTAGGTGGGGCTTAATGGGCCATCCTAGTAGAAATATGAAAGACCTTGTTGCTTAGGGTGATTTGAAGTGTGGAAGACTAGCTCTGGAGGTTTCAAAAAAGACAAATTTTAATATATGGCCCAGAGACTGTTTCTGTGGTATTTTGGTGAAGAATGTGACTGCTTTTTGCCCTTTTCTGAAGAGTCTACCTGAAGCGAAAGTAAAGAGATTTATATTAATTGCATTGACAAAGATATCTCAAAAAAAAAAGTCCATCAGAGACTTTGCTTTCTGGTTTAGTCTCATTAAGAGCATTTTGATCAAACATAGCTGCAAGCTTTGAAAGGAAAAGTTCAAAATGTATGGTTCTAAGAATAAAGAGGACGAAGAAGAATGGAGCTGAATCCCGTGTTCAAGGAGATAAATAGATTAAGGAAGTGTTAAGCTCAGGGAAAAATCCCACCAAGCTAAGCTTATTGTTGCATTTGAACATGGAATAGTTATACTGTGTTAGGCATTGTCACCTGGTTGTTGTTTTCATTTGAACTTTTAATCTGGAATGAACTACAATCCAGAAATGGAGGGTACCCTTGTCATCTAGATCTTGAGGCTGAAAGGCACTGGCTTTTGATCTGAATCTTGAAGAATAATGGCCATGAAATGCTTATATCCAGGCATGGAGGTACACACCTTTAGTCCCAGGAGACAGAGGCAAGCAGATCTCAGAGTTCAAGGCCAGCCTGAGACAGAGCAAGTTCTAGGTGAAGAAAAGCTAAAATACAGGTGTGGTGATACATGCTTTTAATCCCAGGATTCAGGAGTCAGAGCATGAAGATCCCTGAGTTCAAGGTCAGTCTACAGAGGAAGGTCCAGGACAGCCAAGCTTAGGCAGGGAAAGAGTTGGAACAGAAAGCTGATGATAATATAATAGGTGAGAGGTACATGTTCTAGTTCCAGCAAGCACCAAGCAGCAGAACTCAGCAGCTTCAGCCATGTGACTCTGGCTTTAGGGTCAAGAATTGAAAGAACTACTGAGACAATTGATGCTGATTAGCTGGAGCTAAGAAATTAGCAGGGATTAAGAAGAGACCAGTATCACTGAGGAGAAATCCGGGAAGTGTTTTCAGAAAGCACAAAGAAGCTGTGTTCTAGAGGTAGCCAAGGTTGTACCTCGTGCTACAGCTGTACTTGGTAATGTGTAAGAGTCACCCAGGTGGTACTGGTTTTGAAGCATGAAGGGGTCATGGAGAACAGCTGAGGCTTGGCACTATGAGAGTCAAGGGAAGGCCATTGGTGAAGGTGCAGCCTCAGTTGCAGTTGACGACCTAGGACTGAAGGGGTCCTGCAAAGAAGTTGAGGCTTGACACCATGAAGAGAGCCTATGAGAGGCTGTTGGTGAAGGCAAGTTGCAGCAAAAGACACCAGTTTATTGGAGATGCCAGTACCATGGAATGATCACCAAGAACAGCAGCGGCAGTGCAGTGGAGTCAACCAGAGTCTAAAGTGCTACAGAAGGCAGAGCTGGAGAACTGGTACATGCCCTTTTGAGAAGCCCAGAAGAGTGTGTGTGGATCCCAGACATTGGAAAAAGAAGCTGTGAAGTTGAAGTTGCCTTGGAGACCCCAAGATGTTAGAGATGTCAGAGCCATGGGATATCTGCCAACAAAAGCTTCTGAGAGAGAGTGGAACCAGCCAGGAGAAAGAAGTTTCTTGCAGTTAATGAAGGTGAAAGGAGTTGGATATCTGAAGAGCACTTTGAAGTCAGCCATGGAGATGCAGAGTTTGGAGTTTGCTCAGGTGGGTTTTGGTCTTGTTTAGTCCAGTATTTCCTCATTATGATATTTTGGAATGGTAATGTATATCCTGTGATCTTTAAGGTATGTGTCTTAGTGTTTCCATTTCTATAAAGAGACACCATGACCAAGACAACTCTTATAAAGGGACAACATTTAACTGGGGCTAGTGTATAGGTTCAGAAGTTCAGTCCAGTATCATCAAGGAAAGAGCATGGTAGCTTTGAGGCAGGCATGGTGTAGGAGATGTTGAGAGTTCTACATCTTCATCCAAAGGAAAACAGGAACCAACTGTACTCAGGCAGCTAGGAGCAGGGTCCCAAAGCCCAACCCCACAGTGACACACTTCCTCAAACAAGATCACACCTCCTAATAATGCCATTCCCTGGGCCAAGCATATTAAAACCACCATAGTATGTGTCCTGTTTTTTATTTTGACTTTATAGGGCATTACAGTTAAGTGATTGAGTCTCAGAAAAGACTTTGAACTTTGGGCTTTTAACATTGTTGAGACTGCTATAGACTATGAGGACTTAGAATGCACTTAGAGATTATGCTGGTTTAGTTAAATAGTGACTGTAGGTTCTACTCCAAGTTCTTTACTTCACCACCCCAGACAGATCAGTCTGGGGAAGCACTTCCTGCCACCTGAGTCCCAGAATCTTATTTTATCGCCTACCTTACTTACAAATACCCCTTGCTTCTAGCCCGGCTGGTCCTAGTAGAAATATTAGCAGCAGACATCAACCGAGAAAATAAACTCAGTCCTTTCATAACCCTCCAGGTGGATACATAATTATGTTTGTTTTTTGATATAAGGAAGAGACCTTGAAGTAATGTAGCATTTCACCAGATTGATGGCTAATAAGCTGCGAGTAGAGCCAGAATTCCAATTTCAAAATCTATGGGTTTCACCATTGAAATATGCCTCTTATCAAAATGTTTTGAGCTGCTCTTCTTTATTTTCTCCGCCTTCATTTTGTAGTACTAACTTGTTAAACTGGTTTCTCCTTTCTTTTGCATGGCAGTGGAGGGCTTCTCCCACACCTGGCCTCTGGGAACCACTAAAAGGCCCCATAAATTTTAGTGTCCTTACATTTCAGATCCGTGTACCTCACTGGAATAGCTCAGTAAAGGCCCTGCAGGAGAGAGTGTAGACATAAAGGGAATTCTCTAGATCAGAAGTCCTTAATTTGGTTGGTCATGGAAACTTTATATATTTCCATTGAAATAATGGGGCTTTCCCTTTGAGAACTTAGACATATTTCCCTACTGCAGATCATCTCTGGGTCTTTCAGGCATTCCTGAAGCTTGCCTCAAGGAAGGAAAGCTATCATTTACAGAGCTCCTGTGGTCACCAGGGATCTTAGTCTCATTCATGGGAAACTTCATGGGAAACAGGTATTCCACTTGGTGCCTGTAATGGTTAACTTTGTCAACTTAGCATAACTTAAAATCACCTGGAAAATGAGTCTCAATGAGAGATTGTTTAGATCATATTGGCCTGTGGGAATGCCAGTGAGGGATTACTTGCTGCTTCCATATGTTAGCTACTCCCTGATGTGCAGAGTTAAGATCTACAGCTTTTAGGTGCAGAAACAAGGGTTGGGGCAAGCAAAAAAAAAAAAAAAAAGGAAGGAAGGAAGGAAAGAAAGAAAGAAAGAAAGAAAGAAAGAAAGAAAGAAAGAAAGAAAGAAAGAAAGAAAAGACATGAAGTGCTTGCCATGTTCTCTACCAGCTATGTGATTAGGTCAGTGTTTTAGTTTCCTTTCATGATGTTACAAAATGCCCTGGCAAAAGCAATTCAGGGGAAAAGGGGCTTATTTTAGCTCAGTTCCAGGTAACCGTCCATCATTAAAGAGAAGTCAGGAAGCAGCTAGACCATTACATCCACAGTTAAGAGCAGAGAAAGAATGAATGCATGCATACTTCTTCAACTCAGCTAGATTCCTCCAGTCTTCTACAGGTCAGGATTCCAGGGCTAGGTAGCAGTGTTTCCACCCACAGTGTGCTGGGTCTATTCCACTTCAGCCAATGCATTCCACATAATCCTCCCCAGGCATAGAACCATAAAGAAGAATCAGAGAAATAACTTCCTCTTCAGGTCAGGACATTGTGGACCCTGAGGCTTAACTTCCTGTTATCCTGAATTATAGTAGCTGCGAAACTGGGTGAAAGCAAATATGTTTTAGTAGAGGGGCCTGGATGCTGGGATGAGGTAAAAAATGACTAGAACGGGATTTTATGAGGTGCTTGCAAGGTCACAGAGAGGGTTCTGAAGTTTGTGAAGAGCATGAGCCCTCCCACCATGAAGCATCTCTGTATATCCTTCTACCTGATTCCCAATGGATAAGCACTGAGAAAGGGTATCTGTGCTGTCTTTCACAATCTTTGCCTTTAGGGTTTCTGAATTAAAGGTGGCTAGGAGTCTGCATCTTTATCAGTACAGTATCACTGGAAACCAAGAAGCTAGGATAGTTTATTGGTATCTCTGGGAGAGGGATACCTCCTCTCATAAACATCAAACTAGACAATCTCTGAGGGCTCATCCCTAGCTGTGATATCTTCAGACCTATGATCATCATCCCTGACAATATCAGTGACTTGGAATGGTCCTAACTGTCTTGAATCATCAATAATTTTATCTATGATCAAACAACAGTTTTATCACCAATTTGAAACAAGTTTCCTAAATCTATGTCAGGCAACTGATTAATTTAGTATATGATACCCTTCTCCATAGGGCCCAGGAGCTTCACATCCTTGACATTAATTTGGCACTGGGCACACATCCATAGAGAGTGGGTATAAATGAACACAATGAGGGCAGAGAGTGAAGGAGGGGCCATGTGGGTGCCATTATTACAAGCCACATTCAGGCCAGTAGACTGGGGTGAGAAACAGAACTGAAACAGTTCACCTGGAAAGACCATTGAGTTGAAGAGAAATCATTTCTTTATATGCCTTCAGGCTAGTAGAGACTGTACAAATAATAACCCTTATTGGCTTCCTTTTATAGACAAGACAATGGAGGTCCAGTGAAGTTTTTACTGTCTAAGATCAAAGAAGAACTTAATAGCAGAAATAAAATTCAGAATCAGATGAAACTGACTTCCAACCATTCCTACTGCCTTTTGCTCACATCCATTGTGTCTGTATTACTTTGGCTTGTTATGAAATCAAGAAATCTCTTATCCAAGTTTAAGAGTTGCCAGCATCATTAATCTATGTACAACTTAAATCTGGTGCTGGTTTCCTGGGTACCATAAGCTTTTATTTTATGAAGGTGGGCACATATGTGCACACACATACATGCACACACATGCATACATATATGAGTACATGCATGTTCACTCAACTATTCACTACCATGTTTTCTATATCTTCTTTTTGTCAAAGACATATGCTCATTAGTTGTACTGTGATCATAGTAGAGGTAGATGGCTTGGGATGAGTATGCCAATCCTCATCTAATTTATTTTCTATCCTCAGTGCTATCTAAGGTCCCTAATTTCTTAAACAGATCATTAACTATCCCAAGACTAATGATACATTTGTTAAAAGTCAGAGTTGGGAGAAATCTCTGTATGGCATAGTAGGGAAAGACTAGGATCCTAGTGCTCAGCCCCAGCTAGCATGACCTCATGGCTTGACTTGAGACAGAGCCTTCCTCTCTCTTGGATCTTGGACTTAATTAAGAATGGATTGGTGCAGTGCCATCACAACCTTGTTCTTGGACATTGTGCTCTGGTACATTGGAGAATGAAAGAAGACCAATAATGTACTTTGTCTTAGAATGATACTGAGTTCAATGACTTCTGCCAATTAGTGTCAATTGTCAACTTGACATGTGAGGAGAGAACCTCAGTTTAGAAATTGCCTCTATCAGAATGTCCTGTGGACATACCTTGGGGCATTTTTCTTGGTGTCTAATCAATGTAGGTGGTCCAGCTTAGAAGCAAGTGTTTTTTTTTTTTTCATCCCTGAGTATGTGAGCCTTGCTGTGTAAGAAAAGTAGATAAGCAAAAAGTAGATAAGCAGGGGTATTGAGCAAATAAGCAGCATTCCTTTGTGATCTCTGTTTCACTTTCTGCTTCTGCGTTTCTACTGTCCTGAATTCCCTATGTGATAGGCTGGATCCAGCAAGCTGAAATAAATCCTTCCCTATCCAAGTTGCTTTTGGTCATGGTGTTTATCTCATCCAAAGAAAGTAGATTAGAACAACCTTTAAAGGCTTCTCTGTCTCCAGTGTTTCATGATTGTATACTAGATGTATGATTTGTTTTGGTGTGTTGTATAGTACATATGTGCTAGCATGTGCTGTGTCACCTTCTGTGAACTTCCAGACCAGGAGTGTTAACTCTGTTCCCATAGTTTCTATCTTGAATTTTGTCCTTATATATAATATTTGTTGTAGTATTATTTATAATGTTTAATATAATATTTTTTTACAAAGTCACTGTGTACTTGGCTATTTTGTCTTCACCTTGAATTCCCAGAGCACAGGGATTCTGTTGATCTTACCCATCAACTTGTCCCTAGTACCCAGCACAGTGGTTGGTTCACAGTAGAAATAGATTGTTGATTCAATGGCTGCATGGGTCGTATTTGCCTCTGTGTTCGAGGAGTGTGGACGTTCTGTGTGAATGATGATCTGGAAAGTACTCTGAACCAGACAAACATAGATTTGGCTTCTGTCTGAATCTTGGGCTAACCCCTAGTCATGATTGTTGCCTAGACCTTCAGTAAATGATTCTACTAGCTGTCAAGAGCATTAGGCACTGGCAGCAATAAGGATAGTAAGGGAATTGTACTGCTACCTACTTACACCTACTTTTATGAAACTTTGACTTCATAATTGATTTTTTTTTTCTTCTGAAGTCTATATTAGCCATTGTTAAAGCTACGGTTAAATTAAGAGTCCTTGTTAAATGGGTTCCTAAGGAAGAGAAGAGCCCTCTGATATGATGCTATGCTGTTTCCTTGATCTCAGCATGTTTTGTAACCAGTTCCCAGGCCATTGTTCCAGACAGATGTGGCCTTCCTGGCCTCAAAATAGTTTTTGTTGGACTTGCAGATCGGTCTGCTTGAGGAATGCAGGATAAAGATGATTCTATTCTGCAGAAGAGGAGCCTTGTAAAGGTGCTTGAGCAGCTCCTCCAAGTCCCTTAAGCTGGTTGGTAGTGAGGTGAGGATGTGGTGTTTGAAGCACTGCTCTGGGGCCCTCAGAAACATTTCAATTTTGCTGAGCACCTCATTCTGGACTTAAACATGAGGGCTGTCTTCTGTCAGTCAGACAGCTGCAGGAATGACACCCAAGAAGACTTTACAGCAGCATCCTCCACAGCAGCCCCCTCTGCAATTACTATCCATTCACATATCCTGTTTTATAATGTGCTTCTTAAGCTATTTTGCTATGTGTTCTTCTAGGGTGTTTGCATTTTTCTTATTGACCTATAGGAATCTTAATATTTCCTGAAATGTTTATGTTTTGCACACTCTCTTCCCCCTCCCTCCCTCCCTCCCTCCCTCCCTCCCTCCCTTCCTCCCTCCCTCCCTCCCTCCCACCCACCTCTTCCTCCTGCTCTCTTTCTCTGTGTGCATGTTGCTGTTGTTGTTGTTGAGGAGTATTAACCTCTGGGCCTTTTGTACACTAAACAAGTGTTCTACCACGAGCCTACAGTCCCAGTTGTCTTGGAAATTGCTGAGACAGTCACTAAGTCCCCTACTCAGTTTATTCCAGGCATCCCTTGTACTTGACCCTGCTTCTGCAGCCTCCTAAATAGCAGGGATCACAGGTCTATACCTCCAGGCACAGCACTTGGTTCTTTCTCATGCGTTGCAAATGTGTTTTCCAAAACTGTGAATTTAGTTCTGTAACTAAATTTGCACACACACACACATATTAAGTGCTGTATTTGTGTATATATATTCATATTTATAACACTTTGGAATATATATATATATGAAATGAATTATATCCATAGACAATTTTCACACTCAGCCTTAACCAGAGAAGGCCCTTTCCCATGAACTGCAATGAAATTAGAGTCTTACAGCACCTAAGGTACTGAGAATAATTGATGGTTGAATGCTTGGTCCCAAACAAGACATCTTATCATCCTTTTCATATCTCAAAGACTATTGTGGAAGGGAGGCAGAACAAATAGAATAGGGGATGGGATAGGGGGTTTTCAGAGGGGAAACCAGGAAAGGGGATAGCATTTGAAATGTAAATAAAGAAAATATATAATAATAATAATAATAATAATAATAATAATAATAATAATAATAAAAAGAATAGAAGAGCTAGAAGTCAGAGAGAAGAACTATGAAATGCTCACTTCTCACCTCGGCACAGACAATGTAGCCATGAATTGTCAACAACTATGGATGACTACTGCATTGAGCCTATAAAAGAATGGGCACATTAACAGCCAGCTGATGATGAATAAGGGATTCAGGGTTTCTTACCCTTCATTGATAAGCTATTTCCTATATATAGATTAAAGAAAAGATAAAATTAATGACTTCTGTTTTATACTACTGGTGACCTCAACTGGGCTCCAATGGATACTCCAAATCCAAATGTCAAACAGATTGTCTTGATTTTATTTAAATGAACCATGCACACAACCAAAAGTTATGAATCTAGGAAAGGGATAGATAAGGAGTTGGAGAGGAGTTGACAGGGGTGAGAGGGGGACAGACAGAAATAGAGAGGAGACAGAATGCACTATAAGCATGCATAAAATCATCAAAGAACCAATTTAAATTTAAATGGAGAAATGGAGACTTCCACTGCCCTAGAAACATAGTTCCCTCATCTTTCTTCCAAGTTCATCTCTGCTCCTGCATCCTTATAGACAACAAGTGTCTGAATTTCCCCACTTCAAACAACTAGACAGGATTTCACCAAAATGCCTATGCTGGGATTGAACTCACTCAGTAGCCAATAGAGGACTGGATCTTGCTATTTTAGCTACTATTGACTGTCAACTTGCCTATGTCTGCAATTAACTAAAATCCAAAAATAGAGGGCACATCTTGAGGAATTTTTCTTTTTTTTACCTTTTTTATTGGATATTTTATTTACTTACATTTCAAATGTTATCTCCCTTCCAGATCCCCCCCAGAAGTCCCCTATTCCATTCCCCCTCCTCCTGCTTCTATGAGGGTATGCCCACCCACCCACCCAAACACTCCTGCCTCCCTGCCCTTGCTTTCCCCTACACTGGGGCATCGAGCCTTCTAGGGGCCTAGGGCCTCTTCTCCCGGTGATGCCAGATAAGGCCATCCTCTGCTACATATGTGGCTAGAGTCATGGGTCCCTCCATATGTACTTTTTGGTTGGTGGTTTAGACCCTGGGAGCTCTGGTTGGTTAATATCATTGTTCTTCCTATTGGGTTGCAAAGCACTTCAGCTCCTTGGGTCCTTTCTCTAGCTGCTCTATTGGAGACCCCATGATTAGTCCAATGGTTGGCTACAAGCATCCACATCTGCATTTGTCAGGCTCTGGTAGAGGCTCCTGTCAGCAAGCACTTCTTGGCATCTACAATAGTGTCTGGGTTTGATGACTGTTTATGGGATACGATCCCCAGGTGGGGCAGTCTCTGGATGGCCTTTCCCTCAGGCTCTGCTCCACACTTTGTCTCCATATTTGCTCCCATGAGTATTTTGTTACCCCTTCTAAGAAGGACTTAAGCACCCACACTTTGGTCTTCCTTCTTCTTGAGCTTCATGTGGTCTGTGAATTGAATCTCAGGTATTCTGAACTTTTGAGCTGATATTCACTTATTAGTGAGTGCAACCATGTGTATTCTTTTGTGACTGAGTTACCTCACTCAGGGTATTTTCAAGTTCCATCCATTTGCCTGTTAAGTTCATGAAGTCAATGTTTCTAATCAGGCAATATACTTTTAATCCATATATTTTGAACTAGGGGTAAACATGTCTTTAATCTGGACCTTGAGGCAGGAAGACATACCTTTTAATGGGCCACACCTTCTGCTGGAAGCCTATATAAGGACATGGAAGAAGGAAGCTTTTGTTCTTTGCCTGCTTGCCCTCATCTTGCTACAAGTCCATCCCTTCATTAGCATTAGAGCTTGCTTCTTCTGGATTCTAGTTTACACTGAAGACCATCTGAGACATCCAGCCTTGTAGACTGAGAAACTATTGGATTCTTAGACTTTCTGTTCACAACCAGCCATTGTTGGATTAGCCAGACTGCAGTCTATAAGTCATTCTATTAAATAACCTTTACACACACACACACACACACACACACACACACACATATATATATATATTCACTGTATGAGTTCTGCTATTTTAGAGAACCCTGACTACTTAAGGCCTCTTAAGTAGTTGTGAGCATCTACCTGACCTTGAACCTATGTAATTTATATATTTGTCAATTTGGGGGAGTTTATTTCTGATGCATTTGATATTTTTCCTGTTTTATTTTCTTTCCTTCCTGAGATTTGTTTACAATATCCCATTGTCTTCTGAATTCCTGGACTTTTTCATCAATATCCAATCTCTCATTTCTAAAGCCTGAGCAGTGACATTTTCTTTTAGCTTCTGAATGTTATGGCTCTAAAATTTCCACCTGGATCTTTATTATGATTTTTATTTTTTTCTAATATTTTCTGACTTTTCGTTCATTATAGGCATGTTTCCCTTTATGCCCTTTATTTTAGCAATAGTAACTGCTTTTAAGTTCTTGTTTGCTAACACTCTAACATCAGTGTCATCTCAGGGTTGCTTTCAGATGGTTGCCATTGCCTCTTCCCTTCCCTTTCTCCCTCCTTCTCTTCCTTTCTCTCCCTTTTCATCCTCCCCATGTGTGTGTGTGTGTGTGTGTGTGTGTGTGTGTGTGTGTGTGTGTGTGTGTGTGTGAATACAATTTTTCTGGTGTGTTCCATTGATATTTTAGTGTTTCATTTTGTTTGTGCTAACAACCAATTAGATAATTGACTGGATTCAAATCATGAGCTGTTTTGCCCCTGCAGCGAGTGACACCTCAAATAACAATTTAGTTCTTTCAGTCTTGTGTGGCCTTCTTAGAATCTGTCCCATATATAGTTTTGAATCAACAGAGTGTAGAGTGGAGTTTATACATGATTGGTCACTCTTTCTTTCAGACTCTAATTTTCATGGTTCTCCTCTTTTCAATAATTGTGTTTCCCACTAGAGAGATAGGTTTCACACTAGAGATTTAGTTGTCCTCTAGGAAATAGAATAGGTATTATCTTCAGGTTGAGCACTATAAAAAATTAGTGAGAAATTGAGCCCATGTCATTTTCTTCCTCCAAATGTTGACTTCTGTCTGGTATCTGCATAGTTTTGCTTTCTCTCTACTGTCTTTAGTTGTTTGCATTAGGTTTTCTCCAGAGTTTATAGTTTTAAACTGCGGTTGGCCTGGCTCAGTAGGAGTTTACTTGTCCATTATGGGAATTAAAATATGTGGATTTTGGCTGCCCTCATGATTAGCATGAATTTGAATATAGTCAAAACATCTTTTTATTTGTGGCTAATTTTGTTTACCATCTCATTCAATGAAGTATTTGCTCCCCTTCATATTAGTATTACATTCCTCTACATACTTCTTATAATGTGCCTCATATGTTTAGGTATTTAATCTCTCCAAAATATAATGCTTTACTGTTTTGTTTTGATTGTATTTTACCCTTCTCTTGGTCTCTATGTCTCTGTATTTTTCTATGTGTGCACACATGTATGCCATAAGCATATGCAGATCAGAAAACAACTTATAGGACTCTGTTTTCTCCTTCTGCTTGAAAATAAGCACCTTTACCCACTGAGCCATCTTACTAGTACCCCCTTTTATTACTTATTTTAAAATAAATAGTTCTTTTTTAAGTTTTAGACTAGGTTTAGACTTACAGAAAAGGGGTACAGATAAAGAATTTGTATAGTGCCCTGAATGAAGATTTACCAATTATTATATGGGTAAATTTGGGTATATTTGTAATGATAGTCAATACTGATATAATGCTATTATTGATAACTGAAATCCATTTTTTATTCCTATTTCTTTAGGTTTTTTACTTGATTTTTGTGTCTCAATATTTCTACCTTGATACCACATCACATTTACTTGCTATGTCTTCTTATGTTCCTCTTGGCTGTTTCAGTTTCCAAGACTTTCTTACTATTTTTTATTTAATTTTTATTATTGTGGTGTACATGTATGAATATGCATGCCACAGTGCACATGTGGAGTTAAGAGAACAATTTTTGGTAGTTGGTTATCTCCTTATACCTTGTTGAAACCGGATGCCTTTTGTTTTTGCCACACTGTGTACTCTAGCCTAATTGACCCACAAGTTTTCAGGTCATTCTCCTGGCTCTGCTTACCAAACATCACAGGAGTGCTGGAATAATAGACACATGCCTCTGTATCCTGTTCTGTGTATGGACACTGGGTATTGAGTTCAGATTGTCAGGATTGAGCACTAAGTGCTTTCACCCACTGCATCATCTCACCAGTCTCACCTCCTCCCCTTTTATTAAGATAGGATATATATATATATATATATATATATATATATATATATATATATATCAGCTATCCTGGAATTCATTCTGTACACCAGGCTTGGCCTCTTTCTCCTGAATGCTGGGTTTAAAGAAGTATACTACCAACCTGAGCTGGATTTACTTTTGTTGTTTTTCACATGTGAGAACTCTTATTGGTCATGTACTTTATAGAATGTACATCAACTTTATGTGTATAAAGTTTTTCTTCTGGAATTGATTTTTTTTACCTTTTATGTTTGTTATGACATAGAAGGTTACTTTTATTTTTTTCTGTTATTTTAATTATTTTTCAGTTTGTTGAAAAGTTTTTTTCTACAGTTTGTTATGTACAGTTCTATATACATGTGGCTAAATCAAGTGTCTCTGTATCTGTGCATCTATTTCTGGACTTTAATTTTCCTATTAATATGTTTGTCTATTTTTACAATTCCCTAGTTACGATAGCTTTATAATAAATCATATCTGGGCGTGGTGGCTCACATCTGTAATCCAAGTACCCAGGAGGCAGAAACTGTTAAGTCTTTGTGAATTTGAGGCCACTCAGGTTTACATAGCAACTTCCAAGCCAACCAGGAATAGATAGTGAAACCTCGTCTCAAAAAAAAAATCTTGATATCTTAAACAAATTATCTCCTTTTTAGTTTTTTTCCTCTATGAACACCATAGTTATTCTAATCAATTTCCACTTGTATAGACTTCTATGCTTGAAATTTTGTGCCAATAACTTTTTGTAGTGATATTTTAATTAATGACTGTCTGGGTCAATTAATGGAAACCTTTTCTGATGTCCTGTGAGAAATGTTTAGGTCAAATTACAAGATGAAACAGTTATCGAACACCAGAAGTTTTCAAAATTCCACTATGGAAAGTCTGCAACTTTTTCTTTCATTAATTATTTCCATAGCCATGTGATCTTCCTATGATATACTACCATGAGCAAGTGAAAAAACTCAGTCCCTAAGATGTGAAGGAACTTACCAAAGTTAGTAAAGCTAGAAATTTGTAAATATGGAGTTGATATCCAGGTCTGCCTAATTCTAGTGATCATGATTTTACCACTCTTACATCTCATACACTGTTGATTAACTACAGGTCCTATTTCTTGAACCTTAGATTGTTTTTCAAGGCACGTAGAATAGAAAGCATATATCCATGTAATAAATGTAGGTACTGTAGTTGTAGTGATACAGACTTTCTGAGGGGATTATAATTTTGAGCTGAGGGTCTCTATAAGACAGGCTTCCTGCAAGAGGAAACATTGTCAATAAGCCTTAAAGACTAAAAATGTGGATATATAGAAATGCAAGTTCAAAGGCTGTGATGGCTCCAGTATTAAGGATCTACAATGAAGAGCCCCTTATGGAGGCCAGTGAGGCTGGATTAAGTATTCCCTTCCCATATACCTCCCTGAAAGCCTATGGTACTTTAGATATATCTCCTTCTCTAGGATGTATTACTAGCAAAATGGAAGGAGTGGGTTGTTTTCTGTAAATCATAGTGATTTTCCTTATGATCACTTTGTTGGGTACTGCACTCAAGTCAAAATTGATACACATCCTTGAAAATACATGACAAATAAAAATGTCCACAGTATTAAGGACATCAAAAAGAAAAGCAGGGACCAGTGGGATGACTGAGCAGCTAAAAGCCCTTGCAACACAAGCCTGATGACCTGAGTTCAATCTCCCGAACCAAGCCTTTGTCACTGTGCCAAGCACGGAAGATAGGGAGCAGACAGAGCTTCTTCAACCCATTCTAGTCAGAGGACCAGTTTAGATGTCTGAGGTTCTTCGAAGTGTTCAGTTGTTGCCATAGTCTCTTTAATACCAAGGCATCTGGCCCTATCCTAGTTCACCAGTGTTTCATGGTTCTCTTCCCTCCATCACTCATGTACTTTACACACCTTTGATCACTCTGCATTTCCAGCAGTTTCCCCCTTGCAAACCATTTCTCTCTGTCTCTTGCCCTAGGGATCCACTCCTACTTCTACCCCATCTGCACACTTAGCAGATTCTTTCTGAGTACGGAACTCCAGACACTCTTAGGGACCAATGGGATTTTCTAGGGATTTAGGGCCCCAAGCCCCTCAAAAACAGGTAAATTGAGGAATCGTACATATAACAGGATACCAGGGTGAAAGGGAAACACCCTATGTATCTGCAAACAATATCATCTTCCTGTAAAACTCTCTCAGCCTTCTTCCAAATCTATGTGCTGTTTGGGTCTCTTCATTCTTCCAGTTAAATGTGAATACTCTGACTTATAAATCCATGCAGCATCTCAGATTTATCTTCTGCTTGTATGCCCTGCTTGAGGTGGTACTACCGTGGGGAATTTTCAAAGGAGAGTGATATTTAGACAATAAGCTTTTAGAGTCCAGAACTGACTCTCCCAGGTTTCTAAGCCTTGCCTTGCTTTTGTTCTCTCTATGAGCACTCTGTGGGAGATCTTTTTCATTCTCATGTTTTAACTTCATTTCATAATGTCTCCTTCAGTTTGGTCTAACCTGAATATTTCTGTAGAAAGCCAATGTTGATTGGTTATCTACACTGAACATTCCATAGTGATTGAAAGAGACATCTTCAACCCTCCTTAACTCCACTCAAGCAGCTTTGTCTCCAGGGCATGGCCCCAGCACCTGCTCAGTTGCCCGCATCAGATTTCTCAGGGATATCCTTAACTCTTCCCTCTCCCCCACATACTCAGATTCCAAATCTTGCCAATTTACTTATTATTTTCAATTTACATTTTTCTGGCATGTATCTCCATTTCACTAGCCCTCCAACCACTGCACTTTTCTCATTCATTGCTCTCCCTCAACTGACTTACTTTCAGCTGACCTTCCTATGGAGTTCCTCTACATGAGAACTATAGGGGTGTAGCAAAATTGATGAAACCAAAGTGCCCCAACTACTAGACACCATCCAATGGCTCCTTGGATACACATTTTTGACGAGTCAAGTTGGTGTGACCCTTCCACAGTTATATTAGCTGAGGACAGGAACTTCTTTTTCCTTCTCTGGGCTTTAGCCTACTTATCCTAAAAATGAGATTGGAATTGCCCTATTCCCCCAAAGACATTGCCTTTATTTATGTTCTCATGAAACTCTTTCTACACATATCTAGAATAAAATATGTTTGGAAAATGCTGCATTCCTTAGCCCCCAGAAAAGAGAGATACAGAATATTGGGAAAACAGTATCTGAGAAACATTTCTGGGAGATAATGGAGTGGATAATTACCCAGGGCCACTTAAGTACCTAAGTTTGCCTTTGCAGAAAGGTAATGACATTTTATTTACATTTGCTTTTATATAATAGATGATCTGTCAATTTAGTGTTGAACATGGTGCAAAATAAGAGGTGGATAAACTAGGTTGAAAGAGCAGCTCTTTTTGATGTAGGAAGTAGACTCATAGACACTGAAAGATCATAAAGCACAGATTATCACAGAAAGTCTAAGGCCTGATGAGAAAAACATGATAACCACATGTATAGTACAGTAGGACATGCCAGTTCAAGGGTATGCTCAATTAACAACTCCTCTGAGACTATTTAGCCAGGAGTTCTAGGTGACAAATATGAGTTTCCCCAGTCATGTGCTTGTTGTACACAAGATACTGTTGGCAGTTGTAAGTGTTGACTCCAAGTATCTCTGCTGTAAAATCAGCTCTTTTATATCTCTGGACCATATCCTGGCCAAGGCAGAAGGCTTTCGTGGCACTGGGCACGAAGCCTGGTCTGCTGTATTCCTCAGTTGGGTCTTGCATTAGCACTGATTGCTGGCAAGGCTGCCAGCCCAAGGCTGTGTTTTTCTAATCAAGAAGGCCAATTTAGCACTTGGGAAATACTAGTCATCTGGGCCACGTTACCATTGCCTCCTGATAGAAATAAGGAGGCAGAGAATGTGGAAGCTTCTGTGAATGAGCAAGTAAGCAGCCCCAGGTGTCTGAAGGCCCTCCTCCCTAGTCTGTACAAGATTATTCACTAATGTTTGCCAACAGGCCTCTCATCATGGGGTTAGTGATGGAGCCATCCTTCTGGGATTTCATTTATTTATTTACTAGAGTCACGTTTTAGAAAGATGTTAGTTTTTACCTTATTTCAGTCAAAATTACAGAAGAAATATGATGGAGTTTCCAGAAGTTAATATTTACTGAGCACTTAGTACATGCCAGACACTGTTACATGCTTTCTTTAGCTGGCTCATTAGCCCAATGGATGTTATTACTAATACCTCTCTTATAGTCAACAAAAGCAAGGAAGAAAAAAGACATAAAATAACTAGCTTAAGATCACATTAAAAAGAGAGAGAGAGATGGCGAAGCTGGGATTGCAATTCAAGTTGTTATTTGTCTCTCCCGAGTTTTCAAGATCTTTGAGGGAAGGGACCATGTCTACTTCATGGTAGGACCTGCTACACAGTATGTGTGTAGGGGAATTGGAGTGAGAATAAGGCTGCCTAGGGTATAGCTTTGTGGTTTACATGACAAGGGTGTATGTGTGGGGGGCGGGGGAGTTCTGTGCAATGTGGACTTAGAGAAGCAAGCACAACTGCTCCTTACTTCCCAAGACCAGCATCCCCCACAGATAATTACTATGGACTCTCAGCTGTTGGAGCTCAGAGGATATTCCACATTGGCTGGGTCCATTTCCCAAAACAGGTTTGCATTGTTTTGAAACCATGGTACAAAGTACCCAGAAAGCAAATAGAAGTTGATTCCCACACAACAGGCAGTTACTAAGACACCAAGAGTGAGTGGGACAGATTTGGAGGACGAGGGACTGTAAGAGAAGGCTGGCTACTGTGGAAAATATTGAAAAAGGAACCCATATCTGCAGAGGCAACCCAGTTGACTGAAATCAGAGCTCTGGGACTATTCCTGATCTTTAACTCAATAATTCTTCCTTATAAAATTGTATTCCTGGGAAACAGTTCAACAGAATTGTGATGATATACACATGTAGATGTATATTAAGAAATTGGTTGTACTAATATGACAGTGGGAACAAGTTAATTGTCTCACAATAAGACATGGCAAATGAGATTATGGAATATAGCACATTCCATGGCATATTATGAGACAATTTGATATATTCCTTCTGAAACAGTAGCAGACTGGGGAATATATAAAACAAATTTATTTTTAAACCAGCATCCCTGTATGTGCTTTAAGCTGCCCTAGAACTTGAGATCATCCTACTTCAGCCTCTAGAGTGCTGGGATGACAGACCATGCCAACACACAAAGCTTGGAATAAGCTTTGCATAGGAAGAGGCACAAGTGTGTTTGTTATGATTTTGCAACTCACAAAATCTCTTCTTGCATAATAAATACCAAAATAAGAAGAGTTATGTGAGGGTAATAGGATTTGTTAAGTGCCTTTAAAAATGTGTTAAACCCATACATTACCAAAAAACCCAAAACAAACAAACAACAACAAAAAAAACAATGAAAAACAAATGTGTGTGTGTGTGTGTGTGTGTGTGTGTGAGAGGGGGGGGGAGAGAGGGAGAGAGAGAGAGAGAGAGAGAGAGGGAGAGAGAGAGAGAAAATATGAGTATATTGGAGTCAGTATGTAATTCTTCCTTGAAGTTCAATTTATTGTCAGTGGTTTCAACATCAATTTAAGAATTAAACTGCCTATATGTAGAAGAGCCATGGAAAAAACAGATGTTGCAGCTATTTGGTGCATGATCAGGACCATTGAATATCAATCATGACAAATAAGTCATTGTTGATGCAATTGGCTAGTCAATGTTTAAGGCTATAACATCTGGTCCATTGGTATCATTCCTAGATTGCCAGCAAATACTCATCTGTGTCTTTAATTTGGAAATTGTCCCTGCCTATCAGTGAAAAGAGATGTAGCTATAACACTTCTTCCAGATGAACAGAATCAACTGGGCAATCTTCCTTCAAGTAGACAGAAGTTTGTCCCAAATTCCAAGCTTGCATGTACATTGGTCTTGGCAGGGTCCTATAGGCAGAGAGTTCCTCAATGCCTGCTCACAGACAGGGTCAACTTTGGTCCAGAAGACAGAGAAATTTGTGTAGACAACAGTGGTGATTCCCACCTCAATTTTCTTTCACATCTGGTGCTGATGGTTTGCCTGACCTGGAAGTTGGAAGTGTCCAAACTCCACTCGTGGATGTTTATCCCTTGGGACTGTGAGATCAAGAGAAATCCAAAATACACATGGCCTTCATGTGTCTTTATTTCTCAACTCCTGGTACTCCCTTCATTAGTGGTCACTTTTTGGAATAGCTAGCTTAGAGTAGTGGCTATGTAGCACATTCAATCATGTGAATTCACACTCAGAGGCAGTTAAGCTTAAAAGCATCCAGGTATGGGCAATTGGCTCCCTTAGGTTAAGGACTTCAGGGTTTTCATTAAGACTTTGGTGCTTTGAACCTCCTTAAAGCCTGGACTTTGATGCAGAATATTTATTTATCTATGTCCATATCTATCACTAATCCAGTTTTCACTGTGCTTCATTGACATGGCTTATTTAAAAAGTGAACACAGAACCAAATAATAAAGAAATGAATGCTGAGAGCAAAATTGGTCTGTTCAAGTCATAAACTAGAAATGACATTTCTGGTGCCTAGCACCGGTTCAAGTCCAGTGATGTTACATTTGGCAGCCTCTGGAGAGTGTGCTGTAATTTGGATACACCACTGCATCCTGAACCCTAATACTACATGCTCATTCTCTGGGCTAATCATAGGAAGAGATGCACTGTCAACCCGGCCTGCATTTTCCTTCTCCAAGTTCAAGGGCTGTCCTGAATTTACTTCACACTCTCCTGACCTAATTTTCCTATTCAAGACTCAGCTTGCAACTACCAGTTTTGTTCTTATTTTTAAAATGTGTTTTAGATGTGAAATATAACATACAGACAAACAGGTACAAAGCCAAGCCTTTATAGATTGACTACGTACTATACAGCAAATGTTTGTGCAAGCAATGAAGAAAGTTAACAGCGGAAACCCCATCAGGTACTCCCTTCCCAATCCTTACATCCCACTCCTGGCTACAGGAAGCAGCCCTGCTGACTTTTCCAGCAATTGCTTCCTTATCTTCATAGCGTTACTATGTTAGTATGGATCCCTAAACATTATACATTACCTTCCTTAGTTTGAGCTTGGTATAACTGAAAGCCTGGTATGTATTCCTTTGTGTGTGACTTCCTTTCATTGTGTGTGAGGTTGATACATGCTGTTGATATAGAACATTTCCATTCCCTCAAAAAGCTCCCTCCTGCTCTCTGGCAGGCCAACTCCTACCACTCTGGCTACATCCCAGCATTGATTTTCTTTCTGTCACTACAGATAAGTCTTCCCTCTTCTAGAATTGAGTATAAATGGAATAGTACAGAATGCACTGTTTTGTTGCTGATTTTCTTTACTCATGATTAATTTTAAGGCCATTTATACTGTGTGTATCAGCAGTTTGTTCCTTTCCAATGCTGAATTATATTCCATATTGTGGACAAACTGCAACTCATTTATCTTTTCACACACCAATATACACTTGTATTGCTGTAATTTTTATTATTACAAATAAAGTTGTCGTGAGCAAAAATGCACAAGCCTCTTTGAGAACATCTGCAGTTCTTTTGGCCAGTATTTAATGATAGAGTTTTTGGCTTGTATAGTTAGTACAAGTTGGACTTTGTAAGAAATTAATGAAGGGGTTTCCAGAGTTATAGTAAAATTTTATACTTCTATAATGCAGTTTAGGATCCAGTAGCTCTGTGTCCTTTCCTGTGGTGTTCTTGGATGTGAAGTGGACTTTCTTTGTATTCATTTGTTAATTTTCATGTGCTTCTTGGTGATTTTCCTATCTACTTTGGGAAGTGTCAGATTTAACCATTTGCCTATTGTTACAGTTCAGTTCAGTTCCTTTCCCCACCTCCTATAAGTGATATATATATATATATATATATATATATATATATATATATATTCCACATATACATTCTTTTGGGATATCTGATTTATCAATGTATGCCATTTCCTTTTCTTAGTGATTCTCTCCAAGAGCAAAATGTTGCACATATCAGTGTATTGTTATTTTTCTTTTGTAGTTTCTATTTTATGTCCTATTAATAAAATGTTCCTTCTGTTTCTATTTTATGGAATAGTTTAAGGAGTATTGGCATTAGCTCGTCTTCAAAAGTCTGGAATAACTCTGTGCTTAAACCATCTGGCCCTGAGCATATTTTGGTTGGGAGACTCTTAATGACTATTTCTATTTCAGTAGGAGTTCTACATCTATTTAAATTGCTTATCTGATTTTGAAATAACTTTGGTAAGTGATATGTATTGAGAAAATTGTCCATTTATTTTAGATTTTTCAATTTGATGGAGTACAGGTTTTTAAAGTATGTCCTTAGATTCTCTTAATTTCTTTGGTATCTGTTGTTATGTCTCCACTTTCATTTCTAATTTTGTTAACTTGGGTATTCTCTGTCTTCCTTTTAGTTAGTTTCGATAAGGGTTTGTCAAACTTATTGATTTTTTTCATTCACTCTTTGTACTTTTTGTTTTGTGAGCAGGGAATTCTTGGGTGTATGTGTGAGTGGGTCTCTGATTCTTGTGCCTTATCTTGGGCTCTTTTCCTTATATTAGTTTGTTAGTTTGTTCTCTCTAACATTGTAACTTATATTTTGTTCCGTTATATTTTAAAAATGAGTGAGTAAAAACGTAGCACTATGGTAAAAGTTAACTATTCTGTCATTTATATCTTCTGGGAGAAAGAAAATCAGTTTTCTAAAATAAAGTGACACTGGGTATGTCTACCATTCCAAGACATCCCTCACCTTCAGGAGTAGTGGATCAATATATGATAGGCTCCACAGTGTGTGTGTGTGTGTGTGTGTGTGTGTGTGTGTGTTTGTGTGTGTGTGTGTGTTTGTGTGTGTGTATGTGTCTCTGTCTGTCTGTGTCTGTGTGTGTTTTATTTAATTGCAGTTTGGTAGGGTTTTGTTTTGTGTTTCTTTTTAGAAATAACAGTTAAAAACTCTAATGACAATCTAAATTGCTTCCATATAACATGTATTGTGGGTCCTTCTACAAAAATGTAATTGTGGCCATTTCTCCACTAAGCTAGAAAGTTCTCCTCTTGTTAGATCCACTTCTTTGGTTCAGGTGGGAATTTCAACGTTATCCAGAGATGTTAGAGGCTTGATTCTTACTTATTAGTACTTACATGCAGTAGAGGCTTTAAGATGTCTTTGAGTCAGGGGAAATTACCTTCCCTGTCAATGCTGGAAGCCTTGTTTCATTCTTTCCTCTTTCTGGTCTTAGCCATCATGCTGTGATTTTACTTGGTGGCACTCCTCTACCACAATAAATTGTCTTCCTAGAGATTAAAAAGCTATTGTGTCCATCAATTATGCACTAAGTATCTAAAACTGTGGTGCAAAATAAACCTTTTCTTATAAATAAAAAGAAAATATGTCTATACCAAATTTGCAAATTACATTTTCTTATGAATTTTGCAATTTGGTCTTTTGTGTTTAGCTCTATTTTAAGTTAATGTTTGTATACAGTATATGCTAAGGGTTGAAGTTCATTTTCCTCTATGAATATTTAATTATAGTTACATCTTCTTTTTAAGTGTATGCTGTCATCCATTGTATTACTTTGACATAGGTTCTGAAAAATCAATCAGCTACAGTTGTGAAAGAAAGCGCTCGAATTCTTCTCTGTAAACATTTGTTTATCCTTAGACAAATACCATACTTATCAGATTCAATCTTTGTAATGAGTTTTTAAGCCAGTCAACTAAATCCTGCAGCTTGGTTCTTTTGTTCAAACAATTTTAATGGTAAGTTGATACTTTTATATCATTTGTGAATTTTAACACAAGTGTAAATTGGTGATAGGTTGGTAACTATATCCAAACTCAGTGCATAGCAACTAATTGTACGGACAGTATAGCAAGACAAGAAACTTTTAGCAACCATTTTGACTACTCCAATATTATGGGAAGGAAAAATGTTTAGTCCTTCCAGTCAGTAACAGAGTACCTACTTGTCAAGTTCACTAAATTACATTTGGTAGATGAAACAAGTATAATGCCATCTGATGTGGGTCTAAATAAACTTGGAAAATTGCAATACAAACAGAGAATGTTAGGGATGGCTATATTTCATTCAAACTGGTAGATGTTGGCAAGAAACTGTGATTAAAATTTTTGTATGTATAATGTAAAACTCTATACAAAAGGACACTCATACACAAAATTATATTCAGTAAGATTAGCCACTAGATCAGCCAAAATGAAAAACACAAGACTATATGGCTACAGATACTTCAAATAGCTAAAATAAAAATACTTGACAGCACCAGTTTTACGGAGGATGCAGAGAAACTGAATCAGTCACATGATGGTAGTGGGAACATAACATAAGTTTATAGACACTGTACAAAAGATGTTGACAGTTTCTTAAGAAACTATATATAATACCATACAACCATAACATAGTTACACAATATCTATAAATACATAGAGGCCATATTTAGGCCTACTTATCTAAATTTGGAAGTGCTTCAGATTCCATTCTACAGGTAAAAAGTTAAACCACAATGAATCCATAAACATGAACTAGTACTTGCTAATAAAAGGAAAACTATCAATGCTTGCAACAACCTGAATGAAATTTTGCAAAGTACAAAGCCAATTCCTGATTCGGTTGGGAAATTTTCATAAATGTAGAATAGATTGATGGCCATTAGTGTTAAGGATAGGGTCTGGGAAGAAGGAAGTGGATGTGGTGATAAAAAGCACAGGCATGAAGTATTTCTGTGATGATAGATATATTCTGTACTAGATTGTATCAATGCTAATATCCTGGCTGAGATATTATACTGAACTTTGATAAAGTATTGTCACTCTGAGAAACTGAGAAAGGGACCACGAGATCTCTCTGTGTTATTTCTTAAAACTACACAGGGCTTTACAGTGACCAAAAATATTCAGATTTTAAACAGTTTTCAATCACGAGTGCCTTCATACAGTATAGCTACAGGTCTATTTTTTTAAATTATATGATTTGCAAATACTTTCTTCTAATTTGTAGCTTTTATTTGAATATTATAGTAGTTTTTGGAAAACAAAATGTTAATAGTTTATTTTTTGTCATTTTATATGTATTGGTGTTTTGCTGCATGTAGATCTGTGTATCACATGCATGTTTGATGACCACTGAGGTCAGAAGAGGGCTTCAGATGCCCTATAAGTTTAGTTGCAGAGTTGCAGATGGTTTGTGAGCTGTATGTGGGTGTTTGAAATTGAACCTGGATCCTTTAGAAAAGCAGCAAATGATCTTAACTGTGGAGCCCTCTCTCTAGCACAAAGTTAGTGTCTTATGAAGGTGACATCGCTTTTTTCCATCTTTTATGATCCTGTTTCTGATATCATGTCTAAGAACGCATATGTAAGTATAGGCTGTGCATATTTTCTCTTTACTTTTGAACGTTGTATAGCAATATGTTTATACCCATAAACCTTAAATATACTATCATATCATCTGCAAAAAGTGATATTTTGATTTCTTCCTTTCCAATTTGTATCTCCTTGATCTCCTTTTGTTGGCGAATTGCTCTGGTTAGGACTTCAAGTACAATGTTGAATAGGTAGGGAGAAAGTGGGCAGCCTTGTCTAGTCCCTGATTTTAGTGGGATTGCTTCCAGCTTCTCACCATTTACTTTGATGGTGGCTACTGGTTTGCTGTAGATTGCTTTTATCATGTTTAGGTATGGGCCTTGAATTCCTGATCTTTCCAAGACTTTTATCATGAATGGTGTTGGATTTTGTCAAATGCTTTCTCAGCATCTAACGAGATGATCATGTGGGTTTTGTCTTTCAGTTTGTTTATATACTGGACTACATTGATGGATTTCCATATATTAAACCATCCATATCCCTGGAATGAAACCTACTTGGTCAGGATGGATGATTGTTTTGATGTGTTCTTGGATTCGGTTAGCAAGAATTTTATTGAGTATTTTTGCATTGATATTCATAAGGGAAATTGAGGCTATGCCAGTGCCTGGCAAACACAGAAGTGGATGCTCACAGTCAGCTATTGGATGGAGCACAAGGCCCCCAATGGAGGAGCTAGAGAAAGTACCCAAAAAGCTAAAGGGGTCTGCAACCCTATAGGTGGAACAACAATATGAACTAACCAGTACCCCCAGAGCTCCTGTCTCTAGCTGCATATGTAGCAGAAGATGGCATCATTGGGAAAAGAGGCCCCTTGGTCTTGCAAACTTTATATGCCTCAGTACAGGGGAATGCCAGGGCCAAGAAGTTGGAGTGGGTGGGTAGGTGACTGGGGTGGAGGGAGGGTATGGGTGACTTTTGGGATAGCATTTGAAATGTAAATGAAGAAAATACCTAATTTAAAAAAAGGGCATTCATATAAAAAAAAGGAAGAAAAAAAAAGAAGGGGGAGAGGGACTTTTTTGTTATACAGTGCAGCACAGGTAATACCTGTAATTAGAAAACCATTCTCTACTTTGATTGTAATGGTGCCTATTGGAATCTATATGAGAAAAACTTGCATTGTACTTAAGATAGACACAGGCATGCATGTCCATGTACAGACACATGAAAAACGGAGAAGATGTGAGTAGGTTTGTACTGTGCAAGTTGAATAAAGTGTGAAAAAAAGAAGTTGTTGAGGTGGTATTCTAAAAGTATTAAGTTTCGGTGCTTAGTAATATTATTCAGGATCTTGGGCGCGAACTCAGCGGAGGGTCCCAAGGTCCCCAGAGGACTCTCCACGCTGCAGGCACACTAGCACATCTAGGAACTTGAATCACTGGTGAGTGAAACGCAGCATCTGTTCCAAAAAACCAGAGGGTCTTGAGCTAGCAAGAACAGGGACAAAGGACAAAGGCAGGCACTAGCACACCCAGAATCTTGGGATCACTGAGACCAGTCTATGCAGGAGAGCACGTGGGTGGCAGAAGCAACAGAGCTTCTTTGACAGGGTCGCTTTTGGCCTTCATCCTCAGCCAGGAGACAGAGCTGAGACCCAGACAGACCCCTGGACACCTTCCCTGTCAGAGGAGAGTCAGCCTCCAAGGAGGGCACTGGCCCCAGGAATCAGGAGGTGGATCTGAGCTCCAGACTTCTGTGCACCTTCCCTGTAAGTGGAGAGCTTGCCTACAGAGAGTGCGTTGACCACTGGGACTCAGGAGAGAGTTGGACTCCCAGGAGTGCTGACAGAGGCTAACAGAATCACAAAAGGAACAAGTTCCAGCCAGAGACAGCTAGAACAAATAACATCAGTGATTACCAGATGGTGAAAGGCAAATGTAAGAATCTTACTAACAGAAACCAAGACCACTCAGCATCATCAGAACCCAGCACTCCCACCACAGCGAGTCCTGGATAACCCCAACACACCCAAAAAGCAAGATTTGGATTTAAAATCACATCTCATGAGGCTGGTAGAGGATTTTAATAAGGACATTAATAACTCACTTACAG
Source organism: Mus musculus (assembly GCF_000001635.26). Taxonomy (NCBI): domain Eukaryota; kingdom Metazoa; phylum Chordata; class Mammalia; order Rodentia; family Muridae; genus Mus; species Mus musculus. The sequence goes on from NC_000086.7 coordinate 70,801,754, forward strand.
AAATACAGGAGAACACTTCTAAACAGGTAGAAGTCTTAAAGAGGAAGCACAGAAACCCCTTAAAGAATTACAGGAAAACACTGCTAAAAATGTAGAAGACTTTAAAGAGGACACACAAAAATCCCTTAAAGAATTACAGGAAAACACTGCTGAACAGGTAGAAGTCCTTAAAGAAGAAACAGAAAAATCCTTTAAAGAATTACAGGAAAACACAACCAAACAGGTGATGGAATTGAACAAAACCATCCAAGATCTAAAAAGGGAAGTAGAAACAATAAAGAATCACAGGAGGAACCAGCTCCAGCCACAGACAGCTAGGACATCTAACACCAGAGATTACCAGATGGAGAAAGGCAAACATAATCTTACTAACAGAAACCAAGACCACTCTGCATCATCAGAACCCAATATGTCCACCACAACGAGTCCTGGATACCTCAACACACCCAAAAAGCAAGATTCAGATTTAAAATCATATCTCATGATGCTGGTAAAGGATTTTAAGAAGGGCATTAATAACTCACTTGAAGAAATACAGGAGAACACTGCTAAACAAGTAGAAGTCCAAGATCTAAAAATGGAAATAGAAACAATGAAGAAAACCCAAAGGCAGACAACTCTGGAAACAGAAATCCTAGGAAAGAAATCTGGAACCATAGATGAGAGCATCAACAACAGAATACAAGAGATAGAAGAGAGAATCTCAGGTGCAGAAGATTCCATAAAGAACATCGGCACAACAATCAAAGAAAATGCAAAATGCAAAAAGATCCTAACTCAAAATATCCAGGAAATCCAGGACAGAATGAGAAGACCAAACCTAAGTATAATAGGTATAAATGAGAATGAAGATTTTCAACTTAAAGGGCCAGTAAATATCTTCAACAAAATTATAGAAGAAAACTTCCCAAACCTAAAGAAAGAGATGCCCATGAACATACAAGAAGCCTACAGAACTCCAAATAGAATGGACCAGAAAAGAAATCCCTCCCGACACATAATAATCAGAACAACAAATGCACTAAATGAAGATAGAATATTAAAATCAGTAAGGGAAAAACGTCAAGTAACATACAAAGGCAAGCCTATCAGAATTACACCAGATTTTTCACCAGAGACTATGAAAGCCAGAAGATCCTGGACAGATGTTATACAGACACTAAGAGAACACAAATGCCAGCCCAGGCTACTATACCCAGCAAAACTCTCAATTATCATAGATGGAGAAACCAAAGTATTCCATGACAAAACCAAATTTAATATTCACTCTCAAGAAGACTATTTCTTATCATTGAGAATGTTCAAGGAAAGACTGAACTACCACATGTTGTGGAATGCCTGCTAGAGGTTTAGGGGCGAAATATTTCAGGGCCCATTCACTTTAGAACCTGGTACTTCCCAGCTTCCTATGTCAGACTCATTTCTTTGACCCACTGTTATACTAGGCTTTAGTTCTCAGCATGTGACTAGGTTCCTAGAGATTATTGAAAGCAGGGTAGGTTAGTGGTTCCTGCGGCTCCCTGCTCATTGACAGCTCTATTGGAATAAATCCAGGAGCACAGATGGTCATTTCTATCTCAGAAATCCAAAGGAAGTAGTCTGACCCTACCTTATGATATGAAACTGATAAAAAAGCCTTCTCTCTGAGGCCCAGCTCTCATAGTATCCAAAAGTACTATGTATGTAAGCTGTCAATGGAGAAAAGCAATCAATAGTCCTATCCAGCTGCTGTTAAATATTTTCAAGTTACAATATTGGTACTTTTTATCTTAGTAGGTAAGCAACAGATACATAATTGTACTTAAGGCAATTCAGTATAAGGAAAATCACTCTGAGTATTATAAACCTGGGCAACTCTTGGTGATTTAAGTGGTCTTAGAATCCAGAAAAGAATGCAATATTCCCATTTTTCTAAACAATATAAGTTCTAATTGTATTCTAAATACTTACTACTTATACTCACATATTTGGATGCTATGTGGATAGCCATCTTGTTTATTCTTTTTTTTTCTGTTCTGTTCTTCTGGGCAACCTATTCATCTGAACATCAACTTCAAGCTTATACCACTTAATGATGTTGACTTTCACATTAAAAATCTACTTTATAGTTAGCATTCACATTTTTTTGTATAACAAATTTTGGCTTAATACTTTCTTTATAAAAAAACATATCAGCAACATAAATTTCTTCTTAGTCTTCTTCTCCTTCCTCTCCTTGCTCTCCTCCTCCTCCTCCTCCTCCTCTTTCTTCTTCTTCTTCTTCTTCTTCTTCTTCTTCTTCTTCTTCTTCTTCTTCTTCTTCTTCTTCTTCTTCTTCTTCTTCTTCTTCTTCTGAGACCTCATGTTACCAAAGGTTTAGCATACCTTGATGCCCAGCCTGAATCAGGTTTAAAAATCTTGTCTGTCTGACATCCTCCTCTCCCTCCTCTTTAGTCTTTGGATTCTGTTTGGCTCCATCAGGTCAAATACTTTCCCCCTAAAGATAAGCCAATCATCATCCTCCAAAGCTGTGATTATGTTATCTTATATGGCAAGGTAATTTTTTAGAAAGTATGAGGTTAAAGAACTTAAAATAGGGAGATCATGCCAGATCATGTGGTAGCATCAATATACTCACATGGAGAAAGGTGATATGACAAGGGAACCAAAATCAGGTGATGGTTTACTGGCTTTGAGGACAGAGGGAGGCCACATACCAGTGAAAGCAGTGGCTTCTAGGGTCCAGGAAGAACCACAACACAGACTCTCCATGACAGACTCCAGATAAAACGCAGGCCTGCTGACTCATTTTGGATTTCTGAGCGCTTCTTCAAGAGTCAGTTTCCTGCTCTGTAAAAGGGCAATTATAGAACCATAATCACAGAGTCTTTAGTGTAATGACCAGTATTACACAAATTTTCATCACCATGTTCAGCTCCTGTGAGGTGATGCAGGATTAGAGGAGCTGGGCAAAGGATAATGTGAACTTATTAGCTTTGCGACTTCTCTTATCACTTAGTGACTGATACACGACATCCTACCTACAGAACTATGTCAGAAAGCATCCTAAAGAATCACCTTTATCCATGGATACTTTCACACAGACTCCTAAATCAGTAGATCAAAAAGATGAGCTAAAGCACATCATTGAGACCCTGGCCAGATATGGGTTGCAAAAGAAAACAGCTGGAGTAGGGAGAGATAGCTGCTCTTAAGCAAGAGGGTAAGGTAAAACACTGATGCCCTTGCTCTTGGGCATTGATCTCTCTAAGGCTGCATTTAGACAAAAAATGATCCCATGTGTTTCTTTGAACATTCATAGTCGGCAGATGATTCTTTGTTCTTTCTTCTAGAAGCTCTCAGTATCTAAAGGGATATTTGAAGTATGACCAAAATGCTTTGCTAACAACAAAAACAGTAACAACAATAACCACAATAGCAACCACAACAGCAACCACCACTGTGGATTAAACTAGCAACAGACTTGTTCACTCTAGTCTTGAGCCATTCACTCTAAAAACTCTGTGCTTCCAAAGGTGTGTAGCAGTCTTCTAGGCAGATGTTAACTACCAGAGACTACAATGTTTTGCAGTGCTCAGAAAGTACAAGCCTAGGAAAATCCACCTACCCTTGATCATACAATGACTTCCTTCTGAGTAAAAGGAAGAGGCAGATTACACCTCCATTTTATCTACAAGCCCTACCTCCACACAAGACATTGGATCTCAAATAAAGCCCTTGTCTGAGAAAAGAGGCAGATGTGGAAATGTCCATTATGCCCTCTAAGGTAAATCAAAGACAGCAAAGGAGCCCTAAGAAGACAGTCTGGAGCCCTTATCCTCTGTGAGGCCTACTGATAAGGCATCCCCTCTCAGATCTAGTATCCTTTCCAAGCCACTATTCTGGATGCATCTTCTGTTTTCTATCTTCCTGGTCATATTCTGTTCATTGCTGGTGTGATTGCAAACTGGTACAACCACTCTGGAATCAATCTGGAGGTTCCTCAGAAAATCAGAAATAGATCTACCTGAAGACCCAGCTATACCACTCTTGAGAATATACCCAAAAGATGCCCCACCATGCCACAGGGGTACGTGTTGCATTATGTTCATACTGGCCTTATTTGGATAGACAGAAGCTGGAAACAACCCAGATGTCCCATAACAGGAGAATGGATACAGAAAATGTGGTTCATTTACACAATGGAATACTACTCAGCTATTAAGAATGAGGACACCATGATTTTTGCAGGCAAATGGGTGGAACAAGAAAATATCATCCCAAGTGAGGTAACTCAGATCCAAAAGGACATGCATGGCATGTACTCACTAATAAGTGAATATTAGCAAAAAAAAAAGTATAGAATACCCAAGATACAGTACACAGAATTCCAAAAGTTCAACAACCTGAAGTGCCCAAGTGAGGATGCCTCAGTCTCACTTAGCAGAGAGAAGAAAGCTATCACAAGTAGGGAGGGGGGAGGGACCTGGGAGGGAAAGTAGATGGGGTGAGAGGGAGGAGAGGGGAACCTGATCTGGTATTGGGTGAGGGAAAAGGACTAAAGCCCTGAGGGCCAGCAGAAAGAATGTAAACAGGCAACCTCAGGAGATAGGAGGTTGGCGTGACCCTCCAGAATGTGCCAAAGACCTGGGAGGTGAGAGAATCTCAGGGATCAAAGGGAGGGACCTTAGATGAAATGCCAGTAAGGAGGGGTAACTTATAGAGCCCACCTCCAGCAGGAAGACAGGGCATCAATGGAGGGATAGTGTTGCCATCCTACAGTCAGAACTCTGACCCATAATCGTTCCTGTCTGAAAGAATTACAGAAATAGAAATGGCGAGGAGCCTGAGGAAAATAAGGTCCAGAGATAGGCACAAAGTGGGGTCCAGCTCAAGGGGAGGTCCTAAGGCCTGACACTATTACTGAGGCTATGGAGCACTCACAAAAAGGGACTGTATTCGTTAGGGTTATACTGCTATGAACAGACACCATGACCAAGGCACGTCATATAAAAAACAACATTTAATTAGGGCTGGCTTACAGGTTCAGAGGTTCAGTCCATTATCATGAAGGTGGGAGCATGGCAGCATCCAGGCAGGCATGGTGCAGGAGGAGCTGAAAGTTCTACATCTTCATCCAAAGGCTGCTAGTGGAAGACTGACTTCCAGGCAACTAGGGTGAGGATCTTATATCCACACCCACAGTGACACACCTACTCCAACCAGGTCACACCTATTCCAACAAGGCTACACCTCCAAATAGTGCCACTCCCTGCTCCAAGAGTATACAAACCATCACAGGGACCTATCATGACTGCCCTCCGAAAGACCCAACAAGCAGCTAAAAGAGTCAGATGGAGATATTTGCACCCAACCAATGGGCAGAATCAGCTGACCTCTGTTGTTGAATTAGGGAAAGCTGAAAGAAGCTGAGGAGAAGGGTGACCCTGTAGGAGGACCAGCAGTCTCAATTAAACTGAACCCCTGAGATCTTTCAGATATTGTAAACCTACCAGGCAGCTTACACCGGCTGATATGAGGCCCCCAACAGACATACAGTAGAGGACTGTGGGGTATCTGTTCATTCAGAGATGATTCACCTAACCCTCAAGAGACTGGAGGCCCCAGGGAGTTTAGAGGTCAGTTGGGATAGGGGATGGGGAGGAGTTATGCGATGTAGAACAGTCAGAGGGTAGATAAGGGGGAGGGGGAATAAAATATGGAGTGTAAAAAATAAATTAATTAAAATGTAAAAAAATAAAGATAAATTTCCTTGATTTTTTAAAAAAGTTTTCTTTGATGGTTTTCTGTCTAGGTTGTTACCTTTGGGGGTAGGGGGTAGGGAGATGGTGGTTGTCACAGAAGCCTTCTGTCTATGTCTGTCTTTCTCAACTGTGAGTCTGCAGTAATCAATACCATGCAAAAGTAGCTTCCTTGACTTTTATAGTCAGCAGAAGCATGGGTCAGGGATCTACACACAGTTTCTGACAACAGCACAGACGACAGACATCCACATGGTCTCTGGTGTCAATACATACAGGCCTCAGCATGGTCTTGAGTGGCAGTACAGACTATGGACAATGACATGGCCCTCTGCTGCATCATGGGTCACAGATACCATCATAGACCTCTGTACTGGCTGGTTTTATGTGTCAACTTCACACAGGCTGGGGTTATCACAGAGAAAGTAGCTTCAGTTGGGGAAGTACCTCCATGAGATCCAGATGTGGGGTATTTTCTCAATTAGTGGTCAAGGGGGAAAGGCCCCTTGTGTGTGGGACCATCTCTGGGCTAGCAATCTTGGGTTCTATAAGAGAGCAACTGAGCAAGCCAGGGGAGGCAAGCCAGTGATGAATATCCCTCCATGACCTCTGCATCAGCTCCTGCTTTCTGACCTGCTTGAGTTCCAGTCCTGACTTCCTTGGTGATGAACAGCGGTATGGAAGTGTAAGCTGAATAAATCCTTTCCTCCCCAACTTGCTTCTTGGTCATGATGTTTGTGCAGGAATAGAAACCCTAACTAAGACAAATTGGTACCAGGAGTGGGGTATTCCTGTGACAGCCTGACCATGTTTTGGGGAGGACTATGGAAGGACTTTGGAACTATGGGCCAGAAGATCAATTAGGTGTTAAGAGCTCTGTCGAAGTTGTGTAGGAGCTTGGAAGATAATGTTGAGAACAGTGCAGAAGACTGAGACCTGGCTTGTGAAATTTCAGAGGGAAGATTAAAGACTTTTTTCAGGGCCATTGCTAGTTTGATTGTAAAGATTCTGTGGTTTTGGTTAGCTGGGGCTGAAGAATCAGCTGTGATTAACAAGATACCAGAAGTACTAAAGCAAAACCTTTGGATTACTGGGACTATTAATGCTGGTTAGCTGGAGCTAAGAAACTAGTGGTGATTAAGAAGAGACCAGCATCATTGAGGTGACACCTTCTGGGAAGTGTTTTCTGGGAGCACAAAGGCTGTGTTCCAGAGATAGCCAAAGTTGTACCTTGTGCTGTGACTGTACTTGGTAATGTGTAAGAGTTACCCAGGTGGTACTGGTTTTGAAGGTATGAAGGGGTTACGCAGAGCAGCTGAGGTACGGCACTGTGAGAGGCCATGGAAGGCCATTGGTGAAGGTGCAGCCTCAGTTGCAATTGATTGCCCAGGACTGAAGAGATCAGAGTGGAAGACAGCAGCGTTTTGGAGATGCCAGTACCATGAGATGACCACCAAGAACAGCTGCAGCAGTGGAGTACCGGCATCTGGAGCCTAGAAGACAAGGTGTGTGCTACAAAAGGCATGGCTGGAGAAGTGACCCAAGCCCTTGGAGGAGCCCAGAAGATCATGAGTTGGATCCCAGACATTGGACAGTTGGAGTTTAAGTTTTGCTTTTGATTGTGACTGTGCCCTGATATTTTTCCCTCTTGAAGGAAGAAAATATTTTAGTGGATCCCACATTTAAGAGACTTTTAATTGTAAAAAGACTTTAGATTTTAAAAGATATTAGATATTTTAAAAGGATTGAACTTTTAATATGTAAAGACTGTGGTACTTTTAAAGTTGTTTAGGTCTTGGGGATGAATAAGAACTAAGGGTTGAGGCTTACTAGTGATGTGTTTGTGTGTCAAGTTGACAATGGGTCAATTGTACTGGCTGGTTTTATGTGTCAACTTGACCCAGGCTGGAGTTATCACAGAGAAAGTAGCTTCAGTTGGGGAAGTACCTCCATGAAATCCAGCTGTGAGGTATTTTCTCAATTAGTGATCAAGGGGGAAAGGCCCCTTGTGTGTGGGACCATCTCTTGGCTGGCAGTCTTGGGTTCTATAGGAAAGCAGACTGAGCAAGTCAGGGGAGGCAAGCCAGTAATGAACATCCCTCCATGACCTCTGCATCAGCTCCTGCTTACTGACCTGCTTGAGTTCCAGTCCTGACTTCCTTGGTGATGAACAGCAGTATGGAAGTGTAAGCTGAATAAACCCTTTCCTCCCCAACTTGCTTCTTGGTCATGATGTTTGTGCAGGAATAGAAACCCTGACTAAGACAGACCTCACAGCAGCATAGGCCAAGGACATCAACAGGGCCTCATTTGGCAGCACAGGCAACACACAACAATATGTTCCTTGTCAGGAGCACAGCTCTCAGACATCAACATGGCTTCAGGTAGCATCATGGACCATGGACATCTGCATGGCCTTCAGTGGTAACAAATGTCATGTCCATCAACATAGACCCTGGCATGGACACAGACATGGCCCTTAACAACAACATGGACCTGTATACATATCACCATGGCATCAGGTAGCAGTGCAGTCCATCCTTATCAATATGGTCCCTGGTAGTAGCACTGTTCCCGGACATCAACATGGATTCATTCTGTAGGGCTTTCTCATGATAGTTAGTGGCCTTCTCAAGAACCAGGCCCAAATTCAGCTCTATCAGATCCTGGGAAAGATGGCTAAAGAGGAAATGTTGACTAATTGAGTAGAGGAGTAACTCAGCCAGGGAATAAAGGAGGTTCTTCACTACCGGAAAAGCCATTTTAGGAGTTCTTTCCAAGGCCATCCTTTAGTTGTCAAGTCATATGTGAAATTAGACAGATTTGTATATATAGCATGACTAACACTGGACTTTTTACAAAAGTAACTCAAAGTATGTAGAAACCCTCTTCCATCCCCCAGGAATTGATAACATATTGAGTTCTCTATTGCTTGTTGTTGTGTGTGTGTGTGTGTGTGTGTGTGTGTGTGTGTGTGTGTGTGTGTGTGTGTTTTGTGTATGAACACCTGCCTCTGCCTCTCTGCCTCTTTGCCTCTCTGTCTCTCTTTCTCTGTCTCAGTGTGTGTGTGTGTGTGTTTGTGTGCATATGTAACTGTTAATTGTTTGACCGTGCAGTGGAAAGGATACTTGGTAAAAGCAGCAATCTATGCCTTCAAAGGCTCATCACCATGAGCCCAGTCTGTCTCTTTCTGCCTGACTTGATAACAGAAGTTTCAAGCTTTACTGTCAAGGACAGTGCACTCAGGTTCTTGCCAATTTTCTCTTGGCCTAGGCTCCTGGGGGCAATAGTACAGGTTTCCATTTTCTGAGAGCCATGGCTTGTCTACATTGGCACAGAAAATACTTTCTGTCTATTTACTATTGAACTAGAAGGGTAGGGTTATTCCTACAGGGTCTCAGAACAGACTTGTTCAGGTGCCTTATCATAGTGCTAATCCTTGTCATTCTGCACACTATTGCAAGTAAGAGACAATTTAATAATAAGACAGGCAGGAAGGCAAGCCAACACTACCTCAGCCTAAGAGAAAGCTGGTTCTAATGCAGGACCAATGGTCACAGTGTGAGGTCTTTGCTAGACAAACACTCAGAAAATGCTAACTCTTCTTTTCTCCATAGTCATCAGTTGCCTATAGCTCTTTGTCTAGGGGTGTGACCTCCTGAGACTTCCTCCAGTCCATGTTAACATGACCATTGATATTGCCATTGTTCAGATCTTGTTTATGCAGCCATTTCTAGGAAAGTCTGTTTCACAGCAGGCTTCCTGGTATTCTGGATCTTACAATCTTTCTCCCTGCCTCTTCTGTGATATTCTGTGAGCCTTAGATGCAGGGGTTGTGATGTAGGTGCATCCATTGGGTCTGGGCTCCCCACAATCTTTTGATCTCTGCATTGTGTCCAATTGTGGTTTTCTGTGATAGTTGTCATTTTCTGTATAGAGAAGCTCTTTGGCTAGACCTGAAAACATATACGTACAAAAGCACTAACCAGAATCAGAATCAACACATTGTTTTTGTATATTTGTGCATGCATATATACATATATACACATATATACATGAATACATATGTAACAATAATAATCAGAAAAGAAGAGACTTCTGCTTAGGAGTAGCTAGAAGGAGTTGGAGAGAGGGGACATGGGACGGGCTTGAGAGAGGAAAGGAAAAAGTAAACATTTTAATTGAAGTATATAATATTTCATAAAGACATCCCTGGTTATTATATGTGACATGATATTGCTCTATTTTCCTTTCTCACCAAAGGTCATCAAATTTTTCCCTTTGGCCTCTCTGGGTCAAATGACTTTCCTAGATGTATCTGTCCTAGACAACCATCCCTCCAAGCAAAGAGAAGGCACCAGACAATCTTCATGGAAAAGACAGGAACTATGCTTGCTGTAATGAGGCTTCCAACAGCATATACACACAACAGGAAACTTGTCATAAGGCAAAGCCAGGTCTAAGTCTGCCAGTGACAATGGAACAAATTTACTGCTGGATAACAGCATCTCATGCCTTTCAAAATGGCCAACCTGTGCACCTCCTGTTCTTTTAGGATGAAGCCTATGTCATCAAGAATAGAAAAGGGAGAAAACTTCAGGAAAACTTGCCAGTTGCAGGACCTCTCCCCATCTGCAGTCTGAAATTGCTACAGGCTAAATAAGGTTCACAAGACTGAAGGCCTAGGCTGGGTAATCCTGGGTAGCATTGCTGCGTCTTTTGGCCTCTTTTCAACATCAAGCAGACACAAAGAGAGCTTTTGGCTAGACCATCCCATGGGTACCCCAAAAACTTGTCCATGGTCCTTCCAGGCTCTTACTGGCTAGATTTCTGATAAGACAAATCTAAAAATGCTCTTGAGGGTCATCTACTCTAATAGTCTCACTGTTTAAATGGAGAAATAGAGGCCTAGAGAAGGAAGGTATTGGCCCATGGCACCTGACAGAAAACTATGCCCTTTCTTTCTTCATTCATAATTAAGCCTTTACTTAAAGACAAGAGCAGATTTGCATGCAGTTGTGGCAAAATGCAAGGCAATGCTTTGTTTTGTATGCTCCATGAGACACATCTCACTTTTGTAAATGATTTCATGATGGAGATGACATGACTTGGTGTGCATATATACTGTAGGAAGGGATAACGGCAATAGAAAAGGCTACTGTTCCATGAATATGTGTCCCATATGCTTTATTCCCAGCTGAAACTGCAAAAAGAATCTCTCTGCATTTTGTTAAATTCAAGGATATTTAGAAAGTGGATCTGAATGGTCCATCTGGCCCATTAATCCATTTGGTTTCTCCCAGCCCTTCCCCAGTGTTTACTTCACTCCCTGTCCCAGCACTCATTTCCTTTCATTCTAAGAATTGAGCCTCTGTAAATCGAAGGTGCTAGAAGACTTTATATCTACTGCATATCGCTCCATATCAGAAAACCCTTGGACCCTCAGCAGGTCATCATTGTTCTCACAGAGCCAGGGAGGTCCGCATGGCTAAAATTATGTGCTGTGAATCCCTGCATTTCCATAGAACCACTGCTTCTCTTTGGTACCTTCTCTTTTTCTCTAAGCCTCCAGACATGCCAGCAACAACCCCACCCAAACCAGCTTTCTATTGTCAGTCCTCTCTGGACAAGTCTGACTTTTATTTCTTCTAAGTTTTAAATACCACAAGTGACTATAGTTTATCCTGACAGCACCTCTTTGGAGAAAAAAAATGTTTTTTACTTTAAAAAAAATCCTTCTAGTTTTCTGGTGATAGGGTAGTAGGGAAGTTTTTGTGTAGTCTTCCCAGTATTGATCACATTTCACATTGGTTTACAGTCATGGGCAATTTGCTGTCATACATTTATAAACAGTATCTGCAGTAGACAGCGACAAAAGATTCAAATCAACTCCTTTAGTCAGACTTTTTCTCTTCCTAGCTGCCGTAAAAATTAAATGAAAACCCTAGAACAAAACACAAAGGACAAGAAAACTGGACCACTGGAGGAGACTAGTGGTGGTGTGACGATCATGCACCTGAGGGCCTGAGGGAAGAGAAATAACCAATGTGATGTTGTAGGGAGGCTAAGCAAGGGTAATTTTAGAAGTTCAACCATATTCATCTCTTCTGACCTGACAAGTCTAGATCAGTGCTGCTCAGTTGGAGCTTCTGCAATAATGGACCTGTTCTAGGTTGGCTATGCAATCCATCAGGCACTATGAATGTGTGCCTGTGGAATACTTGAAAGATGCTTAATAAAACTGAGGAAATGAACTTTTATGTTTAATTTAAAATTTAAATAGCCATATGTAGAGCATGGCTACCTAGGTGCAAAGGACAGAAGGCAAGTGAAAACAACTTTCTTGGAATACATCTACCTATGGCCCTAGCACACGCCATCACGGCTCCTTCAAGGAGTGCTTCCTTTTGGAGAAGGTTACTTTTTCTGCCAATGATTTGGTCAAACCTATAGCCTTATTTTCCCAGATTGAAGGAAAAGCACAGCCTAGCCTTGCTAAGCATGTCTTGCTGAAGATCTTGGTATGAGTATTGTGTACCTGTGACAACCTGTCAGGCTACAGCAAACACGTGAGACCCAGCCCCAGGATCAGATTAAGTCTTTTGTGACCTTTAACTGTGAGCGATGCAGCTTCTCCTAATTTGGCCAGTGAAGCTTTACCAGCTAAGAAAGAGAAATGTGCATGGAGTTGAGATGAGAGAGAGAGAGAGAGAGAGAGAGAGAGAGAGAGAGAGAGAGAATAAAGTGGGAGGCTTTAAATCCCACTGTAACCAGGGGCCCAGGCTGAAAACTCAAATTCTCCAGGAAAAAAAAAAAGAACAGACATGTGAGACACCAAGATCATAAGCCCCCTGACTCTTGGAAGTGCAGGCAGCTCCTGCAGTTGTTACTAAGGAAGACTCCCTGAGTGCTAGCATGCAGCACACAGACAATATCAAAAATGGCCACTCACAAGAGCCTGGTGTCTGTAGCTCATATCCCTGCTCTGCTCCCAATCTAAAAGTGAGCTGGGTTGACCAGGGTAAAGCCTGCCTGCTTTCGATCCCATGGCATCACACAGCTCAGGTCAATGAAGTAGACTCCTAACTTCCAGCTAGCAATCTCTGGCTTGGAACATAGAAAAGAAAATGTATTGGGAGAATGTGGATGAAAAAGAGGAATTTTGTTTTTGTTTTTGTTTTTGCTTTTGTTTTTTGTTTTGTTTTTATTTTTGTTTTCAAAGAGAGACACTGTCTTTTATTAGTATAAAGATCTGCTTCTCTATTCTGACTTGAACAGTAATTATTCACCCACAAGAGATTAGAGTTGTATCAAAAGGAAAGAGGAGGCAACATTCCAGATTAAATAAAAACACTTTCAGTTTACACACTAGGCTACTGGATTCAGGCATCAAACAGCAAGAGATCTTGCTGTTTAAGGTTTTAGGGGAAAGAACAGATTTATTTCCCCCCACTAGGTGACATTTTCATTTACAAATTGGTATATTTCCTCCTGTGAATATTTTGTTAACCCTTCTAAGAAGCACGGAAGCACCCACACTTTGGTCTTCTTTCTTCTTAGGCTTCATATGGTCTGTAAATTGAATCTTGGGTATTCTGAACTTTTGGGCTAATATCCACTTATCAGTGAGTACATACCATGTTTGTTCCTTTGTGACTGAGTCACCACACTTTAGATGGTATTTTCTAGTTTCATCCATTTGCCTGTGAATTTCATGAAGTCATTGTTTTTAATAGCTGAGTAGTATTCCATTGTGTAAATGTACCACATTTTCTGTATCCATTCTGAAAAAAAGGAAACTTTGCAGTGGGCTTTACAAGATAGAAATGCCATAGAAGGAAATGAAGATGGGTTAATGTAGATTTAGACAGATCTGTATAGAAATACAGAATACAGACTGTGTTATATATAGGCTAATGCTATGTATGAAACATTTCTGTGCCTCAGGTTCTTCACCTGACATGCCAAAGTAATATTCTTGTTCCTCTCTTCTCAGGCCTGACACAGAGACACCCCCCTGTCTAAATAAAAAGTTACTTTAAAAGCACTTAGTCCATACTTGGACATACTGGGCTGTTCCCATACATAAAGTATAGTTTAAAAACAGAAAGTAATTTCAAATTGTCAATAGGCTTGGAAAAGAAGCTGTTTGGGCTCAGGCAGAGCAGAGAGAAACAAACTACCACTAGGGAGTCTCAGATAGTCAAGAGAGAGTAAAGTACACCATAAGAGAGAAGGCTTGGCACAAAGTCTGAACAAAGATCTCCACAAAGGATTTGGAATATCACTTCTGACTCCAGACTGCAGCCTGTGGCTGCAGAGAGCCATAGATGGATTTGAGCAATGGAGCAACATTGTACAGGAACAAAACAGACAGTGGAAAACCAGGGGAGACAATGACTGGCTTATTCTGTATGGCTGCTTAGGAAGAAGCCCTGAGAATTTATGGCTCTGAAGAACTCCCAGGAAAGAGGTACCAAGTGGAGTTTGCTTTTGTGACAGCATGGTCAATTGAGGAGGGTGATGGCATAGCTGAGCTATTGACAGTAGAAAAGAGGCACTAGTAAGCTGCTTGCCCACCAGCTGTCAGCACCTACCAAGTACCAAGAGGAATTGCCCGAGGTGCTATTTTACTGAAGTGTTTCTTATTTGAGTTTTATGATCAAGTAAAGTGTTTGCAAGTATCCAATGCCAGAGGGAGGGTACCAGGAGTGTAGGACTTGTGCTGCTTTCCTGCTATATGCAGAATGCAGCCTAGTCTTTGATGTCTTTGATGGCAAATCTCCAAACACTGAGAAATATAGAGCCCCAATCCTCAGCACCCAGAGATAGGAAGAAGCAGAGATGTTGTGTCCCAGGGACAGTCAAGAGAGCAAAGAGCAAGCAAAGGCCCCAGTCCTTCCGCTAATCCTGCCCCACCACCCACCTCCCACATGGAACTCTCTGCTATTGCTTAACATCCAAGCCTATAGTCACTTAGTTTCTGGTTCCTGATGGCAAGCTGAGGGGCTTAATGTTGTAAACAAGTGGATTAATATGGGTTTGAATTCTTAGACAAGTGAGATTAGAGCTGCCTAGGGAGGAGACTGAAGAGGCCCTCACATGGGATTCCAGAGACTGCCTGTGCTTGTGGCTCTGTAGAAAACAGAGCATGAACCTAAAGTCCCTGAACTACATTCCCTTCCCTAAAAAGAGCATTTTAGAAATGAGAACTCTTCCCAGGAAATCCTGAAGGAAACCCTTCCAGGGAATTGTCTTTTACTGCTTCCTGTTGCCTGGGTGCAGGATCTTTGCAGGCCAGCGCTGGCTTCCAGAGCAAGGCTGTCAGAATTGCTATCCTCCGGAGGCTTGGCATGAGTGCTGAGATGGCACACGATCCTGGCCTTCAGTAGCAACATGTGCTTTTATGGATGGACTGGGAAAGCCAAGACTTTGGATAGGTTGCTGGGGAATGGGACTCACACACATCTAGAATGTTCTAATTGGTGCCAAGCTGTTTTGTGATTTTATTTTGTCTCATGATCAATTCATACAGCCAAAAATATAAAGAGCATGCCAGTTTCTAACATGACTACCACTTTACCCTAGTAACAAATATTGTCATTTAAAAAGTCTGATAAATAGCATGTTTTGGTATCTGTGCATGTTCTATAAGACATACCCAGAAGGCTTATTAAAAGGAGAGAGAAAGAAGATGCAAAGAACCTTGAGGTCAACATCTACAATTACAGGCTGCAGAAGATAAGCTTAAGAATAAATGGAATGCAGGCTGTGTCCTATGTACTTGCAAAATATTCCACCATGTACTCGAAGATAAAGCATGGGCAGTGGGCAAGAGCAAGGGACCAAGAACCAAACCCCTTAGCTGGGGTGCAAGCTAGAGCAAGTCTTTAAATCTCTCTGGACCATATTTTCCTCTTGTGCAGAGAGCAGCTCTTCTGAGGACTTAGTAAAACAATACGAGTGTGTTTAAAACTACCTAGCACATAACATGGTCTGTGAATATGTTCAACTAAAAAAAATTAATCAAAGTTCAATAAGAGTCTCCTGAGCTGGGCAGGGGAATCGTCAGCCTATTGGACAGATCGGAAAGCAGGCTTTGTGAGCTTTAGTTTATATACTTAGTCAGTGAGAAAGGCTTTGGACTTCATCCTTGCAGCCCTTTCCAGGAGACTAGCCATGGGAGGATGCATCCTGTTCAATTGCTCTCTTCACAGCTAGAAGGTTAATACAATTTTTGCTAGCCCAAGATGCAACAAGCAGGACATCTTTATCATATACTTTTCTAAAGATTGAAGTGGCTTATAAGAAATGCATTGATGAAAAGAATCTGCAGAAGTAAAACTTTAAAGAGAGAGGTCAGAAACATTTGGAGGAAGGAGAGAGAACATTTTGCTGGGACTTGAGGGTGAGATCATTGGGACCAAAATACATTTGGCTCTGAGATACTTGGCAGCCGACATACAGGAACAATGCAGGCAGACTTCAACCAGCATTGCCAATAGGAACATTTCTAGATAGGGATGGTGGAATGGTGGGGGTTGGGTTGTAAGGGCAGAAGAAAGGAACTTCCATGTATGTCCCAAGGCTCAACTCCAGAGAAACCATGGTCTATGTGGGCAGGTTAAAGATTTCTGAGATGGTTGGATCACACCAAATGCTGAGGTGTGATGCTTGGAGAGGCAGGCATGTGATAAGCCAAGTTCAGCAGGACTATGGAGGCCCTAGGAGGTAGAAAATACTCCTTTAAAAGATGTCTAGATCACAGTAGCATGGAGAGGGAACAGTTTCTGAGTTAGTTACAAAAGTGTGAAGAGCTGCATCCTATTCCATGAAGACAGATGTATAGAGGTAAAAGGCGCAGTGATTCTCTGCCCTTCCACATGCCTCTGCTGTTAGCTACCTACATAATGAGTGGGTCCCAAGTTTTATTTAGTTATGTCAGGGATAAAGACATAAAAGATGAGGAAAACCATGAAGTGCTGGGAGAAGAAAGATATACTGATAACTTAGAAAGGAGAAATTGTTTATCTTTTTAAAATAGTGCTTCATCAATACACACCTACACAAAGCATTATGTATTGAACTGTATTGCCTCAAAATTTAGGTGTTGAAGTCCTAATCCCCAATAACTCAAGTGACATTATTTGGAACAGGCAAATTGCAGATAAAAGTAGTTAATATTATGATATACTGGACTGGAATGACCAATGTATAAGGAGGGAAAACACTCCAGGAATAAAATGCTATATAACAACGAATGTAACAAAAAGATGCCATTGCAAGGCAGGAAATGGCAGAGAGTGCTGCCCTTGCCAAACAGAGAGGATTGTAAACAGGTACGGAATAGCTTCTACCTCTCAATACTCAGGAGCCAGCTTTATTGACGGCTTAGATTTCCACGATCCAAGACTATTATCCTGCTCATAGTACTTTGTTCTAGTAGCAGTCCCACAATACTATACATATATCATATTCTTCCCCCCTCTCCATAATCCTTTAGGTATAAATTGCTTTTTATGTAACTGTAATATAAAAGAGATAGATTCCTAGAGATCTATGGCACAGCAGGGGCTGTGTACATGTATGAATATTAGCTAGATTTAAATCAACTTCTCTGTATTTCATACCAACATAGAAGTACAGAATAAGGACAACTTTCTTCCTTTATGTGGTATTCTGTTGATTTCTTCAACAGCCACAGTATTGCTTAACTATCCATCAACACAGAGTGGTTGATCTCATTCTCTAGAGATCACAGATGAAGAAACCACGATGCCATCAAGTAAGATGTTTTGGCAATTAGGTGTGATGTTTTGGTCAAGGCTGTATGAATAGGAAGTAACAGCATACGCAGTCTCCACTGTGCTAGTATGTGCCCGTGTGTGACTATGCCTAGGCTTGTGTGTACTGCAGAGGCAAATGTACTTGCTAGAAGAATAAATGGCTAAGTCTTGAGGCAAAAGTCTTGTTCACTTCCCAGCACTTCCTCCACGTCTTCCCAGGCTTCCCATTCACGACTATTTCTCCTACATTGGCTCATTGGGACTCTGTCTTTCCACAGACTTCAATCATCTTCCTACCTTAATCCTGGACAATCGTCTTTCCCACTGGAGCAGCCAACAATAGGTATCAAAGGTCCTTAATGTTTTTTTCCATTTGATTTGCACCTTGATGACATCTAAGAAGAGAAGTGAAATGCATGTATTTGTGGTATTTTACCACTGAAGCAAAATTCATCATCACTGGTATAGTTGAGGTTTGGATTGAGACTCAAATTTCAGACTCCAAGTTTAAGGTTATTTTTATAACAATGGATTTTGACTATTAAGCACTTACCATAAAGCAGTCACTGTCTTTGGTGCGTAGAGGACACAGTATCATTGAATCTGTCTACTTTACAAATGTAGAGACAAAAACTGAGATGAAGGAAGTAATCTGCCTAAAGCGGCAAGGCATAGAAGTTGTAAAACTAGGATGTGATTGTAGGTCTGGTCAAGTCTATACCTGGCATACAGCACATGCACCCAGAGCTGTCTTGCCTGGATCTCTTCCAGAGATGAAGACTTCAAAAAGTGTCCAGCATGAAAGGTTGGTCCTCAGATCCCAGTGGATTTATTTTAATGAATGGCTTCAAATGCCCATCAACCAACTAGTAGATCAGTAGATCAGTAAAACATCAAGATCTTGGCTCAGGGCTGAGGTTCCAACACATGTTTCTAGATCATCTCATTCCTTCCTCCTAGCTCCTGAAATCTGTGAGCCATCTCTACAAAATTCTGGTAAATGGCAACCATGCAGGAATCCTCTAGTGACATTTACAACTTCATCTTAACTGCTCTAGAGCCCAGCTCTCACCAATATTATCCTATTGCCCCATGTCAATGACATGTCAGTGAGAGGAACCTTTGAAAGCAAATCATTCCAAGAAGCTTTCTGGACTTAACATGAGAGTCCATGGAAACAGTAGCCATTATCCCCTGGAATATCTTCCTCTGTTCACCCTGGAGCCAGTGGCTATGGCCTATGCAGTGCTCTTCCTGCTGGAGTTGATAATGCAGCTCACCTTCCTTCATCACAAGTGCTTGGCCCCTAAAGCTAGCTCAGGAGAAGAAGAAAAATCTTCCTAGAGAGAAATAAATTATTTCCTCTAAGAATTCTAAGCTCTAGAGATTTGCAAGGGAAAAGCACAGATGCTAAACTAACATGCTGGGGATGAAGGCAGGTGCCAGGCTAAATAAAGAAATGTGAGCACATACACAGAGAACACGCGCCTTTATTTCCACAGAGAGACACAAATGTATATTAATGAGGATTTTGAATGCCAAGAAATCAAATAATGACATAAACATCACACTCAGCCCTAAAGCAGCAGAACTGGTTATAGTCATGCACTACGGAAAGGGCAAAGCATGAATTTGGGACATTCTTCACAGAAGGGACTGCTCTACTTAGAGTACTAAAGCTTGATACCATGGGTCAGAGCCACTCTTGGGCTCAGCCAATGATACAAGAGTGAAGCTCTGGGAAGCTGTTGCAGGTCTCAAAGGCAAAAGGGCAAAAATGGGCTAAGTTTCATGTTCTAGATTGAAAACTCTACATGAGATCTGAGGCAAATATATTTCCTGTTTCTAAGAAGCACACACTCCTTTAGATACAGTGAGGGTTGAGGTAGAGAGAGGCTAGCAAGGAGACAACCTAAAGATGGCAGCCTCTTCTCACGCTCTTTATAACACAAGGAAGGGATAGTTCATGTACAGCTCGTGAGGGCTTGCCTTTGTCAGCTCCATTCTAGGCCTATGCCCAGCACCTCTCTGCTGGCCAAATATGAGAGATAGCTAACTCAGTGCCAAAATCAAGTCCTATTTTGGTCCTATGGTGGTTAAGTATCTTTTCAGGTACCCAGATTTGAAGAAACTCAAAGTACCATATATTCATTTCCCCAGCTGTTCTTTGATCCCAAGGAGCATTTTTTCACAACTCAAACTCAGGCAGTTAGTTTTTGGATCAGTGTCAATGATGAAGAAACACATGGCCAGCAGAAAATCTACCACATTATTCCATTTTGGGGAGCTATAATGCTAGTGGGGCCAGAGGAAATAGGTGTTGTTGATGGACAAACTATAAAGTCTAAGACTTAGTGGTACAACAAAGATGTTACAACAAAAATTCTAAATTGTGATTTTGTTTGTGCATCTACATATATGAACATTGACTCTGATTCTTATAGTTATAATCTATGGCATTATTCTTCCTATCTCCTTTTCCTGCTTAAGTTTTTCAGAGCTAACTTCTATTGTGTATGGCCAAGAATCCTGACACAACCTGTAAATTTATGTTAAAATCCTAGAACATATTCTTCTAGTGTCTCCATAGTCCTGTCACCCTTTGAAGTCCAATACAAATCTCCCATCTTCTAAAAAGCACAGCCTAAGTATTCCATTTATTCTAACAAGACTCTTTAGTGTTGAGCCAGGCATCCAGCTGAGTACTGAGGATGTGACAACAAATTGCCCTCTGTTCACTTTGCAAAAATGTTTCTATTATTATAAAAATGATTAATAATCAGGACAGGTATTAAATATGAATCCATGCCATATGTCTGAACCATGATGGAGAACTTAGAGATGAAATGTTAAGATTACTGACTTTGATAATAGAGGACAAGCCATCACATCAAAAGAGATAAACATTCTAGTCAATGCATTAAAATGCTTGCAAAGCATTAAAGATTTATAAAGTTAACAATTATTATTGTGGCAAGATATCAGAAAGGTGAACATCATATCTAGTGATATTTTGATGTGAAGAAATAAAAATATAATTGTGTAAAATTTTTATGAAAAATTCAATAATTAAAGTAATGGACTAACAAGATGGGTATAATAGCAGATAATACACCACAGAAGGAAGAATTAATGAACTGGAATATATGTCAGTGGAAAATAGCCAGATTGTGCACTGAGACACAAGTGTAGAAAAGACTGTAAAAAGTGTAAGCGATATAAAGGGCAGAATGAATAGCCTGTGAGTATGTAGCATCCGTGGAAGAAGACTAGGAGAACACAGATCCTAAACAAACATGCTAGAGAGATGGCACTTCTTAGGCAAGATCCACTAAGCTAAGGACATTTCAAAGAGAGAAGACATCAAAATACGGATTTGCAATCACTTTTCAGCTCAATCATATAGTGTATATACACAAAGCAATTCTCTGACATTTTTTTTTAACTTGGGATTTCAGAAAAGTATTAAAATGTATTTTGAGAGTAATCAAAACCAGAAGTAACAAAGAAGTATAGAAAGAGAGTGTGTGGTATATGTATGTATGTGTGTACATGCATACACACGTATATACATATGTATATCCAAAAATACAAATATATGTGTGCACACATATATGCATTTAGAATAAAGTAATAGTTAATAGCATATTTATAATTATAGTAATTAAGTTGGTATGATATATGAAGGACATAGGTTTAAATTGGATCTATCCTAGTTGTAGTATGAGTTACCATCATTGTAAAAATTTGCCTTTTGCTTAAAGTTTGCTACAGAAATTTTGTTAATTTTTACTGATAAAATGTTTTGTGCATATCAGCATATATGTTATCTGATTAATTAAAATGTGTTCATTTAACATTGAAAAGGTTTCAGCTTAAAATGGAATTGTCTCAGTGGCTCATCATTCTGTAGAAAATAACTTCAAGAAACAGATACAGAAAAATAAATCTACAGGTAAGAGCAGAATGTACCTTTTACTAGTAAAATTTTACTTTAAATCTTTTTTGATTGTTGACTTTTAAAGGCTTGTGACTCACTTTATTATGGCTAGATTGGAAAGTCCTCTCTGGTTTTAGTATGCAATTCTTGCAAATACTGTTCGACTTTGCTTCCAGTCTGTGATGTTTTGTAATGATGTCAGTGTTCCAGCCCTCTAATGATGTTGGTAGGCGTGCGTTCTAGTCTTTGCTTCTGAAAATGGAACCCATGACAGCCTATAAAACAAAATTCCTGGATCATGGATTTTCACTAAATATTACTAAATAATGTTCAAAAAGCTTTATACATCTCAAAAAGGATGATTTTGAAAGGACCACACTGAGGCACATCCTAGTAAAAATTGTTGTAGTAAAACTAATAAGAAAATACCCAGATAAGGTAAAATTCAATTATGTAATATGTTGTATTTTGAAATGTATGGCAATAATGGCATATATATTTAGAATTGAAGATGAAAATATAGAGGATTTCTTCTTCCAGAACCAACTTAATAACAAGTATCACAGTAGCTCTCCTGCAACAAGCAGCCATAAATCTAGACAAAACAGCTACAACAATCGCTTCCCGGTGCTGGAAATTAGACACGTCACTTGAGGAAACACATATGTTAATATAATTCCTGATAGCAAAGAACTCCAGAATGGCATTGGTTATGTGCATGGGAAAACTGTCTCAGTTGTAGTAGACTGAACTGAACCCAAGCATCACATGACAGTCTTACAGTGAAGAGGAGCAGAGATTAGAATCCAGGAAGTGTAAAGTGATTGTCATCTGTTGGATAGGGTCATAATCAGGGGAGGATCACAGGTAGACAGAAGAACCAAAAGTTCATAGCATCATATGCCAGAACCACTAAACTAAGCTACCATTAACTGAATGATTTCAGCAGCAAAAATGTATTCTCTCCAAGTTCTGAAGGCTAGAAGCTCAAGACCAGGGCTTTAGCAGGACTGATATCTTCTGAGAGCTGGGAAGAGAAATAATCTGCTTCCAGATGGTTCTCTTCATCGTGTCTTTATTCTTAACTCCCCACACTGCCTTCCCTTGATATATATCTTTCTGTTCAAAATTATTCTTCTTATAAGGACTCCAATTGTTTTGGATTAGAGCCTGTACTAATGGACTCACTTTAATTTGGTTACTCTGTAAAGACTATTTTCCAAATGTGAAAACATTTGGAAGTACTGGAGGTTATGAATTCAGTATACACAATTTGAGAAAACAATTCAACATACAAGTCCTAGTGTAGAATCTTCTGAAAGACTATGAGTGAATGTGAGCTATAAATCTAAGGCAAGATAATGTTCATGGTTTTAAATATAAAATAAAATATTCACAATGCAATATACTGTGAAATTTTGACATGAGAAATAAATTAGGTCAATATTAAAATATCTCAGATGGTGATTTTAATCAGCAAGACTTTAAAGAAGTTATGAAAAGTATACTCTACAAACAAATTATTCAAATATGCCATTTGATGAGTGAGCAGATAGAGAATTTAAGTAGAGAAGTGAAAAATATCTAATAGAACCAAATGAAACCCTAGAATTGAAAAGGACAGTAACTGAAATTAATAATTCACTGGATGAAGTTAATAAAAGTTTGAAAAGGACCAAAGATTGACTTAGTGACTTTAAAGATATTGGTATAATTTACTTTAAAGATCCTGGTATAATTTGTCCAATATGCAATAATATACTGAGAAGGAAGATGAAGCAGAAAAATTCTGCAAGAAATAGTGGTCAAATATTTCACAAGTTTGATTAAAAACGTTGACTTTTAAGGCTAAGGGTCTCAGGGAACCTGGAGTAGAGTAAATGGGAAAAAATACTTAATCACACCATAACCATTTGCTAAAAATTAAGAATAAAGTAATAGCTTGAAAAATCCAGAAGAAAACATATATGACCTACTCAGGAATGATGGTACAAATAATGGTTAACCACTCATCAGAAATAAAAAAAGCAAATAAGCTCTGGAATAAGATTTTTAAAGTACTTTCAAAACAAACAATCCAACCAAATGCCTGGCAAAACTAAGAGTGAAATAAAGGTATTTTCAGAGAAGAAATTGCTGAGAGAATTCATGACCAGCAGAGACATAGCACTAAAAGGAAAAGAGCATTTTGTGGGAACTCCGAACTAGAGGAAGAGAATTGAGTGTTGTAAATGGTAAAGAAATGGATTGTCACAAAAGACCTTTCCTTATTTATTTTGCTTCTCATGATTTATTTAAAATAAAATTGATTTTCAAAAAGTGATAGAAATTTTTAAGGTAGGATTTGTAGCATGAACAAGTAAGGCTATGACAACAGTATAGCACAAAGAAAGCAATGATTAGTAGATGAAATTATACTTCTTGAAAATGACTATATTCATATAGTAGGGATGTCATGCAGAAAATGAGAATTGTAAAATGCAAGAAAATTCAGTGTTGTATAAAGTGGTGGGACACTGATATTGTTAGCACCAAAAAGATTAAAAATAATAAGAGGTATAGCTCAGATATGGAATAATTTAAACATTAATCAGAGGAAGCAGATAAATAATGAACAAGAAAACAGAGAGCACACAATAAAATCTGAGATAAATTATGGCCCTAGTGCTTACTTGTCAAGTATCTTCTCATGATCTCATTTCTTCAGTTGTAGAATGGTAACAATACGAATATGAATATGAATACAAATACCAATACCAGTACGAAATATAAATATAAATATAAACATAGCAGTGTTGGTAGAGCTGACAATACTATTAAGTATTGTCCTGAATAACAAAATTCGATTGAAGACTAAAACTGGGGGTTGCAGAGATGGCTCAATAGGAAAGAGTACCAGCTGCTCTTTCAGGGGACCCAGCACCATGAGACAACGTATAACTGTAACTGCAATCCCAGGAGATCTGGTGCTCTTTCATGATCTGTATAGGACCAGGTATACAAGTAGCACTCAGATATACATCCAGACAAAGTATTCATGCTAATAAAGAAAAAATATTTAAAAAATAAAATTAGCTGGGGGATGTAGCTCAATAGTAGAGTTTTTACCATGCATCTGTAAGTCTTTTCATTTGATACTTAGTATCAAAAAATATAGACATTATCATGTCAGGTAAAAGGGAAATCCAATAATATGATATCTATAATGTATAATTTAAATATAGCAACACAGATTTTATGTTTTAAAAATGAAAAAGAAGTATCACGTGAAGACTATTTGTAAGAAACTCTGCTAATGTAATCACTATCTGTTGGGCCCCATTTTGGCCCTGGCTTGGGCCTTGAGGACAAACCTGAGGCTGGCTCAAGCCTTGTGGGAGAGCCTAAGCCTGGCTGGAGTTTTGAAACCTGTCTCAGTCACTTCTGTATCAGAATGACTCAGCAAGACCTGTTTGGCCCTGCCTCTGCCCGCCATTGCTGATCTAGAGCTTTGCCATTGGCCCTGTCAGGCACTCCATACTCTCTATCACCCTTCCCTGCCTCCTTTGTCATCTTACCCCACCAAAAATCCCCCTTCCTATGTTCTGAACTTATATAAGCTAGAGGCTGATGCCATAAAGTTGAGTTCCTGCTTTGACAGACTCTCGGTTCAGTGTGTTTCTTTTGGGCCATCAAGATGCTCGCCACCTGCTCAGCCCCAGAGAGACCCAGATGGGACTAGGACCTATCTTCTCTTACTTGGACCTGCCAGCAAGGAGCTGGCAATTATCTAAACAATAATTTAATAGAAGAAAATGATAGTGAATTAATAGGAATATATCATAAGGATGAAAGAATTACTCTATCAAGAATATACATTTATAAACACACATGCATAAGTATATGTTTTGGAATACATGGAGCAAGAAAAAGTAAGAGGCATAAAAGAGAAACAAATTTGCAGACATTGCTGGGAATTTCAAGACTGATTTTTCTTAGTAAAAGATCAGTTAAAAAAAATGAATGATAAAAAACTCAGGTGGCAGCAGATGCTGGGGAGGATGGGGAGAAAGAGGAGCACTACTCCACTGCTGGTGGGATTGCAAGCTTGTACAACCACTCTGGAAATCAGTCTGGCGGTTCCTCAGAAAACTGGACATAGTACTACTGGAAGATCCAGCAATACCTCTCCTGGGCATATACCCAGAACATGTTCCAATTTGTAACAAGGACACATGCTCCACTATGTTCATAGCAGCCTTATTTATAATAGCCAGAAGCTGGAAAGAACCCAGATGTCCCTCAATAGAAGAATGGATACAGAAAATGTGGTACATTTACACAATGGAGCACTACTCAGCTATTAAAAACAATGAATTTATGAAATTCTTAGGCAAATGGATGTATCTGGAGGATATCATCCTAAGTGAGGTAACCCAATCACAAAAGAACACACATGATATGCACTCACTGATAAGTGGATATTAACCCAGAAACTTAGACTACCCAAGATACAGTTTGCAAAACACATGAAACTTAAGAAGGAAGACCAAAGTGTGGACACTTTGCCACTTCTTAGAATGGGGAACAAAATACCCATGGAAGGAGTTACAGAGACAAAGTTTGGAGCTAAGATGAAAGGTTGGACTATCCAGAGACTGTCCCACCTGGGGATCCATCAGATATACGGTTACCAAACACAGACACTATTGTGGATGCCAACACATGCTTGCTGACAGGAGCCTGATATAGCTGTCTCCTTAGAGACTCTGCCAGTGCCTGACAAATACAGAAGTGGAGGCTCACAGCCATCCATTGGACTGAGCACAGGGTCCCCAATGGAGGAGCTAAAGAAAGTACCCAAGGAGCTGAAGAGCTTTGCAGCACCATAGGAGAAACAATATGAACCAACCAATACCCCCTGCCCCCGAGCTCCCAGGGACTAAGCCACCAACCAAAGAGTACACAAGGAGGGACTCAAGGCTTCAGCTGCATATGTAGCAGAGGATGGCCTTGTGGGACATCAATGAGAGGAGAGGCCCTTGGCCTTGTGAAGGCGTGATGCCCCAGTGTAGGGGAATAAAAGGACATGGAAGCAGGAGTGGGTAAGTTAGTGAGCAGGGGGAGGGGGAATATCATAGGCATGTTTTGGAGGGGAAATGAGGAAAGGGGATAAAATTTGAAATGTAGATAAAGAAATTATCTTGTAAAAAATGAAAAAAAATTCCTCTACAAAAAAAAAAAAAAGAAAAGGAAAAAGAAAAAGAAATTATCTTCTTTTCAAGATGTGTTATGTGCCTTTCTGGGTATAGATATCTTTAGCCTACAATATAAAATATTAGCATATAAAATTGTGAAGATGAAATCTATTACTCTTTCCTAGAAATGGAATTCCTTTGGTTGTTTAAAGCCAGTTTTTATGCCTCTTATCAACCCATCCTAACACACACACACACACACACACACACACACACACACACACACACACTCACACTCACACTCACACACACACAAACACTCACTCACATACACTAAAGAAACGAGACAAGCTTGGGGCCCACATTGGGAGGCTCATGATTCTATAATCAGAAGTAACCTTTTTTGACTCCCGGCAAGCATGCAGGAGGCAGGTTAGAATAGTTTCCTTCTCCTAACCACATCAGATTATAGGCTGTCTCCAGGTTGGCCTATGTAGGAAAATGATGAGCTTCGTTTTATTGCTTCATCTCTCACCTATGTTTCCTTCCTTTTCTATGTGCATCTATGATTAGGACCTACTAATTGCAGTAGAACTGACAAGAGAGAAGAAAACATCAAACCTCCTCAGAAAGAAAGGCCAAACAGAAACATTTGACCTTGGGATTGTGTCCAATCTATATATTTAGAATGCTCAGGTAAGGAGTTACTGAGAGGAGAAAGATTCAGGTAAGGACATTGCTTAGCTTATCAGAAAATCAGGTAGTCACCAGTCTGGTGCTGGCCTTCAAGCTTCTGTAGGAAAAAGAATACTTCTTTGGTACTGTCAGTCTTTGTAGATGATCAGAGGATGTGCTAACAATCCTGCATCTCTCTAACTTAGCTGGTTAGTTTATAAAATGAAGGTAGATAGGCTTATATTTTATGCCTTCTAATTATTTAGTGCTCTATTATTGGATCACGTTTCCAAAGAGTATGCTGAAGAGTGGGAGCATATTTTGTCAGTTTAGTTGCTCATTCCTTAATCTGGAAACCCAGATGTACCAGTCATTGTTGGTAACAGAGTCAGGCCTCCTATCCCTTGCTATGCCTCCTCCTTGTATTCCCTCTCTTCATAACCATGTATCTAACACTATGCTAAACCAACTTTCCTAATTTAGAAGGAGGGTGGGAATTCTGCAATTGAATGCCTGGACGTTCTATATTTATGCCAGCAAAGATTTCTGTGAAAAGTCACAGAAAAGCCCTGTGGGCCTCAAAATGCCATAGAGAGAAAGGTAGTGCTTTAGAAAGATCCAGAGGACTGGTCAAAGCTAGGACTTCTCCTGAAAAGCCTATGTATGTGTGCCTATGCCAAACCAGGGCCCAGAAGCATTGTACCACTAGAATGGGGATGATGAAGGGATGCATCTTGTGCTCAGAATTCAGTAGTATTAGGTTTCTGGTAGGAATCGAAACTGACTTGGACAAGAGCATTTTGAGTCCTCAAAAAGAAGTTTTTCTTGATGTTTGGAGTAATGATGCTAGACAAATCAACTATTGTTAAAACTTACTTTCTCTGCCATAGAATAAAGGAGTATATACAATGTTTAAAGGCCCATTGACAGACTGATTGCAGAGGTTGTACTTAAGGCTTTGGAATTAGTTATCTACACACTTTTCTTAGGGAAGTGGCTAAATGAGATCACATTCAAATCCATTTCCAGAAATACGTTGCCTGATCCTGTGTCCTTTTCCTGTAGAGACATGAACAAATATCCATTCACCCCAAATAAGGCACCAATAACATACCAAAGATATTATCCCACTTAAATCTAGCTTAGTGAATGGGTAAGTTTGTTGGGATACTTAAAACAAATC
Source organism: Mus musculus (assembly GCF_000001635.26). Classification (NCBI taxonomy): domain Eukaryota; kingdom Metazoa; phylum Chordata; class Mammalia; order Rodentia; family Muridae; genus Mus; species Mus musculus. Next base: position 70,830,256 of record NC_000086.7, read on the forward strand.
ATGGGTAAGGGATTACTTCCAGTCATAAGGATGATTCCAGAACAGTTGCATCACTACAAAGCCCTATTCCAGCATGCATAATGACTCAGGAAGCCTGCATCTCTGGGGTTCCCTGAACAACTTGCAGGCAGCTGAGTAAGAGAGAAAGTGTATTATCAGTAAATTTTTATGGCTTATATAACCTTGAGGAAGGGGTTAGTGAATCCTGTAAGTTTCAGACCCTTTCTAATCCTTGTAAATTTTGTTTTCACCCTGGGTCTAGCTTTCCTTCCAAGAGGAAATGTTTCTGCTTAGAGGAAATGGCTAAGTAACAAGATCAGTCTCCAGTCCATGTTCCTGCAGAAGTTAAACAAAATAGGAGCCTGGATCAGAGGTGAGGAATATGATTATTGCTCACTTTATCCCAGGAGGGTACCTTGAAACTAGAGGTCTCTGTAACTTCATCAAAAAGAGGCTGCAGGCTGAATGTCAGTAGAGTCTACATGTCCCACTACCCTCTTCAATAAAGAGTGCATATGAGAGGTTCTCAAAGGGAAAGAAAGAGGTCCTGGAGGGCCTTGGGAATAGCTGAATGCCAACTGAAGGAGACAGAAGGGATGCCCTCTATCTTCCCTGTCTGCAAAATTAACTCACAGTGTGGTTTTATTTTTTTTAAGCTTTCATTGCTATCAAAAGGTTCAGCTAAACATTTCGTGCTGATGAACCACTTTCTCAAATGTGGACTTTATTCCTCTTCAAATAAAATCTTCACTCATCTATAATGATTTAAAGAGCAACAGAACCTGGGGGGCGGGGGAGGATTTTGGTCTTTCAACAGTCACTGAGTGACACCCAGAGTCTAGTAGGCAAAACAGTGTTAGCAGACACTCACTTCTCTACTCAACTCCCTGGGATCTAGACCAATAAAAAGCAGTGAGAGAAAAACATCTCAACCGGGAAGGCTCATCCATTTGCAAGGCTGACATCCTACAGGGAAATTCCAGGGCTTGTCAAGAAATTTCTACAATGGAGCTGTTTATGACCTCATTTCCCACTATTTTCTGGAGGGCATTTGCTCCTCTCTGAGCTTCATTTCCAAGCCTGTGGCCTCTCAGAATCTCTTTCCATCCACTTGCCTGCCCTGAGGTCTGGAACTAGAATGTCTGCCCCTGAAAAAACTGACACAGTGCCTGTGATAAGACATGTTCCTCCTCTTCACTCCTTCATTTAGTTCGTAAAATACAGTGAGGGGAAGAAGCAAATTATTCTCTTCCTGCAGCTGAAAATCCAAGACAGATATTCAGTAGCAGGGCCAAAGTTTTAGTCCAGAGTCATGGAGCTTCTTACAAGGGATTATTGCCCCCAGTTTCCTAACTACTCTGGGAGTCTATACTGGAAACCAAAGTACCTCTTCCTTTTCATTGCTCTGATACTTCTGAGGTCAGTGAGTGCTTGGTCTTTCCAGAGAGGGATAGGTTAAGTGTTATCATCTACAAGGAGCCAACGATATCTGAGCTGAAACCCAAATGTCCTAGCTCTATGACTAGGACATTTTATTTTCCTGGCTCTTCCTACTAGCTGGCATGGGACTGGCCCTAAAAATATGGCTCCCACTCGACAGAAGAGAAGTCTATAAAATTGCCACCCACTGGACTTGAAGTCCCTTATCTACCAAATCCTCAGCCTGTCATATCAAAATTATGATAGACTTCTGCCATAGTCAGAAGAGAAGCAACCTCTGAAATATCAAACCACAGGGGTCAGGTCATCCTATGTTCAATATCTGTCCTACTTAGACTTAACTTGATACAACTTAACTTAATACAACTTAACTTGATACAACTTAACTTGATACAACTTAACTTGATACAACTTGATACAACTTAACTTGATACAACTTGATACAACCTGAGAAAAGAAAACCCCAGTCAGAAGACCTCCAATCCCAGAATTCTCTTTGGTCATGTCTCTGAGATATTGTTTTGATCGATCATTAATATAAGAGGGCCCAGCCCACTGTGGAAAGAACCATTTCTAGAATGTTGAGCTTTGGCTTTATAAGAAAGTTAGCTTACTGTGAGCCAGGGAGCAAGCCAACAATCAGCATTCCTCCATGATTTCTGTGTCAAGTTCCTGCCCTGACTTCAGTCAATGATGGATTATGACCTGGAGGTATAAACTGAAATAAATCCTTAGCTCCCTTTAGTTGGTCAGAGTGTTTTTTATCACAGCAACAAAAAAAGCAAACAAGAACATCTTCCATCAACTCCCTAATATTTGTTCAGTAGCGTAATAAGGAGTCACAATATAATCCCTAGTAAAAGCAGGGATACTGAAGCCTGAAGACGGAAAGGAGGAAAGACTTGCAGGTTGGCAGAAAACATGAGAATTGAGGCAGAGCTCCCAGGGAGGAAAATGAAGTAGAGCTACTAACCTCTCTGGCACTGACCTCTTGAGGAGCAGTGATAGCCCCCAAATGGACTGCTACCCCAGCACATCATGTACAACGGCACTTTCTCTGCTCAGCCACAGCAATCATATTATCCAGCCCTTAGCAGGCTATGCTGCATCTGTGTCATTGAAAAATTTATAAAGTATTTAGTACATCAATGAATATGTGCCAAGAGGGATTTGTGGCCTTCCCTGTGCTCCATCAGTTAGATATTTAGTATCTCTGTCCTATGAAAACATTCTTAGAAATGCCACAAGAGGATTTCCTGTTGGCAGATGACCAACAGGCTGAGGAAACCATCATTCACTTCTCTTGGGAAGGTTTCTGAGGCGTTGATCCACTCCTTGGAAAAGCTGCTCAATGTAATATAGTCCTCAGTTTCTTCTTTCTCAAACTGTGCCACTAACTTTCCAGTGGGCTCAGGTTTATGGAAAAGTGTCTGCCATTCTCAGCATATGCATGCATTTCATGTGGGACCTTTTGCTGTTTCTGTGTACTCTCTGAGCAGTAGTATGGGTATCATGAAGATCTTTCCTAGTTGAAAGTGATGAGCTGAGAATGATATTTTGTGGCTTAGGAAATAGACATAAAACATATCAACATCAAAAATGAATTCAAATATTGGCCAATAATTAAACATTGAGCACTCACAGAAATGCCCACAGCTAGTTTATACTAATTGTAGCTTTCTTACTTCATTTCTTGTTCCTGAAACAGAATACATAATAATACAAAAGGAAGGGGGCTTAGTTTGGCTTCTAGTCATGGAGGTTAGGAAGTAGTTCCTTTATTTTTTTATTAGATATTTTCTTTATTTACATTTCAAATGATATCCCAAAAGTTCCTATTCCCTCCCCCCGCCCTGCTCCCCTACCCACCCACTCTTACTTCTTGGCACTGTCATTCCCCTGTATTGGGGCATATAAAGTTTGTAATACCAAGGGGCCTCTCTTCCCAATGATAGCCGACTAGGCCATCTTCTGCTACATATGCAGCTAGAGACACGAGCTCTGAGGGTACTAGTTAGTTCATATTGTTGTTCTATCTGTAGGGTTTCAGACTCCTTCAGCTCCTTGGGTGCTTACTCTAGCTTCTCCATTGGGGGACCTTTGTTCCATCTTATAGATGACCGTGAGCATCCACTTCTGTATTTGCCAGGCACTGGCATAGCCTCACACGAGACAGCTATATCAGGGTCCTTTCAGCAAAATCTTGCTGGCATATGCAATAGTGTCTGGGTTTGGTGGCTGATTATGAGATGGATCCCCGGGTGGGGTAGTCTCTGGATAGTCCATCCTTTCGTCTTAGCTCCAACCATTGTCTCTGTAACTCCTTTCATGGGTATTTTGTTCCCTATCCTAAGGAGGAATGAAGTATCCACAGGTTGGTCTTCCTTCTTGATTTTCTTGTGTTTTGCAAATTTTATCTTGGGAATTTTAAGTTTCTGGGCTAATATCTACTTATCAGTGAGTGCATATCTAATGACTTCTTTTTTTAATTAGGTATTTTCTTCATTTCCATTTCCATTGCTATCCCAAAAGTCCCCCATACCCTCCCCTACCACTCACCTATCCACCCACTCCCACTTCTTGGCCCTGGCGTTCCCCTGTACTGAGGCATATAAAGTTTGCAAGACCAATGGGCCTCTCTTTCTACTGATGGCCAACTAGGCCATCTTCTGATACATATGCAGCTAGAGTCAAGAGCTCCGGGGTACTGGTTAGTTCATATTGTTGTTCCACCTATAGGGTTGCAGATCCCTTTAGCTCCTTGGGTACTTTCTCTAACTCCTCCATTGGGGACCCTGTGATCCATACAATACCTGACTGTGAGCATCCACTTCTGTGTTTGCTAGGCCCCAGCATAGTCTCACTAGAGACAGCTATATCAGGGTCCAAAAAAAAACCATCCAGTGGAAAAAAGACAGCATTTTCAACAAATGGTGCTGGCACAACTGGCGGTTAACATGTAGGAGAATGTGAATTGATCCATTCCTATCTTCTTATACAAAGGTCAAATCTAAGTGGATCAAGGAACTCCACATAAAACCAGAGACATTGAAACTTATAGAGGAGAAAGTGGGGAAAAGCCTCGAATAAATGGGCACAGGGGGAAAATTCCTGAATAGAACAGCAATAGCTTGTGCTGTAAGATCGAGAATCGACAAATGGGACCTCATGAAACTGCAAAGCTTCTGTAAGGAAAAAGACACCATCAATAAGACAAAAAGGCCAACAACAGATTGGGAAAGGATCTTTACCTATCCTAAATCAGATAGGGGACTAACATCCAATATATATAAAGAACTTAAGAAGGTAGACTCCAGAAAATCAAATAACCCCATTAAAAATGGGGCTCAGAGCTAAACAAAGAATTCTCACCTGAGGAATGCCGAATGTCAGAGAAGCATCTAATGACTTCTTTTGTGATTAGGTTACCTTACTAAGGATTCATTTGCCCAAGAATTTCATAAATTCATTGGTTTTTTTTTTTTACTTTTTTATTAGGTATTTATTTCATTTACATTTCCAATGCTATCCCAAAAGTCCCCCAGCTATATCCTCCCCCACCCACTCCCACTTCTTGGCCCTGGCGTTTCCCTGTACTGAGGCATATAAAGTTTGCATGACCAATGGGCCTCTCTTTCCACTGATGGCCAACTAGGCCATCTTCTGATACATATGCAGCTAGAGACACGAGCTTCGGGGTATTGGTTAGTTCATATTGTTCCACCTATAGGGTTGCAGATTCCCCCTAGCACCTTGGGTACATTCTCTAGCTCCTCCATTGGGGGCCCTGTGATCCATACAATAGCTGACTGTGAGCATCCACTTCTGTGTTTGCTAGGACCCGGCATAGTCTCACAAGAGACAGCTATATCAGGGTCCTTTCAGCAAAATCTTGCTAGTGTATGCAATGGTGTCAGCGTTTGGAGGCTGATTATGAGATGCTCCGAATACCCCGAAGCTCGTGTCTCTAGCTGCATATGTATCAGAAGATGGCCTAGTTGGCCATCAGTGGAAAGAGAGGCCCATTGGTCATGCAAACTTTATATGCCTCAGTACAGGGAAACGCCAGGGCCAAGAAGTGGGAGTGGGTGGGGGAGGATATAGCTGGGGGACTTTTGGGATCCCCGGGTATGGCAATCTCTAGATGGTCCATCCTTTTGTCTCAGCTCCAAACTTGGTCTCTGTAACTCCTTCTATGGGTGTTTTGTTCCCAATTCTAAGAAGGGGCAAAGTATCCATACTTTGGTCTTCATTCTTCTTGAGTTTCACGCATTTCAAAAATTGTATCTTATATCTTGGGTATTCTAAGTTTCTGGGCTAATGTCCACTTATCAGTGAGTACATACTGTGTGAGTTCTTTTGTGATTGGGTTACCTCACTCAGGATGATGCCCTAGAGGTCCATCCATTTACTAGGAATTTCATAAATTCATTCTTTTTAATAGCTGGGTAGTACTCCATTGTGTAAATGTACCACATTTTCTGTATCCATTCCTCTGTTGAGGGGCATCTGGGTTCTTTCCATCTTCTGGCTATTATAAATAAGGCTGCTATGAACATAGTGGAGCATGTGTCCTTCTTACTGGTTGGAACATCCTCTGGATCTATGCCCAGGAGAGGTATTGCTGGATTTTCCAGTGGTACGGTAGTAGTATGTCCAGTTTTCTGAGAAACCGCCAGACTTATTTCCAGATTGGTTGTACAAGCTTGCAATCACACCAACAATGGAGGAGTGTTCCTCTTTCTCCCCATCCTTGCCAGCATCTGCTGTCACCTGAATTTTTGATCTTAGCCATTCTGACTGGTGTGAGGTGGAATCTCAGGGTTGTTTTGATTTGCATTTCCCTGATGATTAAGGATGTTGAACATTTTTAGGTGCTTCTCAGCCATTTAGTATTCCTCAGTTGAGAATTCTTTGTTTAGCTCTGTACCCCATTTTTAATGGGGTTATTTGAATTACTAGAGTCCAGCTTCTTGAGCTTTTTGTATATATGGGATATTAGTTTCCTATCAGATTTAGAATTGGTAAAAATTCTTTCCCAATCTCTTGGTGATCTTTTTGTCTTATTGACAGTGTCTTTGGCCTTACAGAAGCTTTGTAATTTTATGAGGTCCCGTTTGTCAATTCTTGATCTTACAGCACAAGCCATTGCTGTTCTGTTTAGGACTTTTTCCCCTGTGCCCATATCTTCGAGGCTTTCCCCCATTTTCTTCTCTATTAATTTCAGTGTCTCTGGTTTTATGTGGAGGTCTTTGATCCACTTAGACTTAAGCTTTGTACAAGGCGATAAGAATGGATCAATTCTCATTCTTTTACATGATAACCACCAGATGTGCCAGCACCATTTGTTAAAAATGCTGTCTTTTTTCCACTGGATTGTTTTAGCTCCCTTGTCAAAGATCAAGTGACCATAGGTGTGTGGATTCATTTCTGGGTCTTCAATTCTATTCCATTGATCTACCTGTCTGTCGCTGTACCAGTACCATGCAGTTTTTTGTAGTTGTTGTTGTTGGTGGTGTTTGTTTGTTTGTTTGTTTTATCACAATTGCTCTGTAGTACAGCTTAATGTCAGGCATGGTGATTCCACAAGAGGTTCTTTTATTGGTGAGAATAGTTTTTGCTATCCTAGGTTTTTTATTATTTCAGATGAATTTGCAAATTGCCCTTGCTAACTCTGTTGGAATTTTGATGGAGATTACATTGAATCTGTAGATTGCTTTCACAGGATAGCCATTTTTACTATATTAATCCTGCCAATACATGAGCATGGGAGATCTTTTCATCTTCTGAGATCTTCCTCAATTTCTTTCTTCAGAGATTTTAAGTTCTTATCATACAGATCTTTCACTTCTTTAGTTAGAGTCACACAAAAGGATTTTATATTATTTGTGACTATTGTGAAGAGTGTTGATTCCTCAGCCCGTTTACCCTTTGTGTAGAGAAAGGCCATTGATTTGTTTGAATTAATTTTATATCCACCTGCTGCACTGAAGCTGTTTATCAAGTATAAGAGTTCATTGGTGGAACTTTTAGGGTCACTTATATATACTATCACATCATCTGCAAATAGTGATATTTTGACTTCTTCCTTTCCAATTTGTATCCCCTTGATCTACTTTTGTTGTTGAATTGCTCTGGCTGGGACTTCAAGTACTATGCTGAATAGGTAGGGAGAAAGTTGACAGGCTTGTCTAGTCCTTGATTTTAGTGGGATTGCTTCCAGCTTCTCTCCATTTAATTTGATGTTGGCTACTGGTTTGCTGTATATTGCTTTTATTATGTTTAGGTATGGGCCTTGAATTCCTGATCTTTCCAAGACTTTTATCATGAAGGGTTGTTGGATTTTGTCAAAAGTTTCTCAGCATCTAACAAGATGATCATGTGGTTTTTGTCTTTGAGTTTGTTTATATAGTGGATTACGTTGATGGATTTCTGTATATTAAACCATCCCTTCATCCCTGGGATGAAGCGTAATTGGTCATGATGGATGATAGTTTTGATATATTCTTTGAATCAGTTTTCGAGGATTTTATTGAGTATTTTTTCATTGATATTCATAAGGGAAATTGGTCTGAAGTTCTCTTTCTTTGTTGGATCTTTGTGTGGTTTAGGTATAAGAGTAATTGTGCCTTCATAGAATGAATTGGGTAGAGTAACTTCTGTTTCTATTTTGTGGAATAGTTTGAGGAGAGTTGGAATTAGGTCTTCTTTGAAGGTCTGATAGAACTCTGCACTAAACCCATCTGGTCTTGGTTTTTTTTTTGGGGGGGGGGGGTTGGGAGACTATTGATGACTACTTCTAGTTCTTTATGTCTCTCTTTTCATTTCTGATTTTGTTAATTAGGATACTGTCCCTATGCCCTCTAGTTAGTCTGGCTAAGGGTTTATCTAACTTTTTGATTTTCTCAAAGAACCAGATACTAGTTTGGTTGATTCTTTGAATGTTTATTTTTGTTTCCACTTGGTTGATTTCAGCCCTGAGTTTGATTATTTCCTGCTGTCTACTCCTCTTGGGTGAATTTGCTTCCTTTAGTTCTAGAGCTTCTAGGGGTGCTGTCACGCTGCTAGTGTATGCTCTCTATAGTTTCTTTTTGGAGGCACTCAGGGCTATAAGTTTTCCTCTTAGGACTGTCTTCATTGTGTCCCATAAGTTTGGGTATGTTGTGGCTTCATTTTCATAAAACTCTAAAAAGTCTTTAATTTCTTCCTTTATTTCATCCTTGACCAAGGAATCATTGAGTAGAGTGTTGTTCAGTTTCCACGTGAATGGTGACTTTCTATTATTTATAGTGTTATTGAAGATCAGCCTTAGTCCGAGGTGATCTGATAGGATGCATGGGGTAATTTCAATATTTTTGTATTTGTTGAGTCCTGTTTTGTGACCAATTACATGGTCAATTTTGGAGCAGGTACCATGTGGCGCTGAGAAGAAGGTATATCCTTTTGTTTTAGGGAAAATGTTCTGTAGATATCAATTAAAACCATCTGTTTCATAACTTCTGTTAGTGTACATGTGTCTCTGCTTAGTTTCTGTTTCCAGGACCTGTCCATTGCTGAGAGTGTGGTGTTGAAGTCTCCCATTATTATTGTGTGATATGCAATATGTGTTTTGAGCTTTACTTAAGTTTCTTTAATGAATGTGGCTGCCCTTGTATTTGGAGCATAGATATTCAGAGTTGAGAGTTTATCTTGGTAGATTTTACCTTTGATGAGTATGAAGTGCCCCTCCTTGTCATTTTTGATAACTTTGGGTTAGAAGTCGATTTTATTCAATATTAGAATGGCTACTCCAGCTTGTTTCTTCAGACCATTTGCTTATAAAATTGTTTTCCAGTCTTTTACTCTGAGGTAGTGTCTGTCTTTGTTCCTGAGGTGGGTTTCCTGTAAGCAGCAAAATGTTGGGTCCTGTTTATGTAGTCAGTCTGTTAGTCTATGTCTTTTTATTGGGGTATTGAGTCCATTGATATTAAGAGATATTAAGGAAAAGTAATTGTTGCTTCCTGTTATTTTTGTTGTTAGAATTGGGATTCTGTTCTTGCTGCTATCTTCTTTTAGGTTTGTTGAAGGATTACGTTCTTGCTTTTTCTATGGTGTAGTTTCTGTCCTTGTGTTGGTGTTTTGCCTTTATTATCCTTTGAAGGGCTGATTCATGGAAATATATTGTGTGAATTTGGTTTTATCATGGAATACTTTGGTTTCTCCACATATGTTAATTGAGAGTTTTGCTGGGTACAGTAGCTTGGGTTGGCATTTGTGTTCTCTTATGGTCTGCATAACATCTGTCCTGAATCTTCTGCCTTTCATAGTCTCTGGTGAGAAATCGGGTGTAATTCTTCTTTTTTGTTGTTGTTGTTGTTGTTGTTGTAGATATTTGCTGGCCCTTTAAGTTGAAAATCTTCATTCTCATCTACACCTATTATCTGTAGGTTTGGTCTTGTCGTTGTGTCCTGGATTTGCTGGATGTTTTGAGTTAGCATCTTTTTGCATTTTGCATTTTCTTTGATTGTTGTGCCCATGTTCTCTATGGAATCTTCTGCACCTGAGATTCTTGCTTCCATCTCTTTTATTCTGTTGCTGATGCTTGCATCTATGTTTCCTGATTTCTTTCCTAGGGTTTCCATCTCCAGAGTTGTCTCACTTTGGGTTTTCTTTATTGTTTCTACTTCTCGTTTTTGGTCTTGGATTGTTTTGTTCAATTCCATCACCTGTTTGGTTGTGTTTTCCTGTAGTTCTTTAAGGGATTTTTGTGTTTCCTCTTTAAGGACTTCTAACTCTTTAGCACTGTTCTCCTGTATTTCTTTAAGTGAGTTATTAATGCCCTTCTTGATGTCCTCTACCAGCATCATGAGATATGATTTTAAATCCAAGTCTTGCTCTTCGGGTGTGTTGAGGTATCCAGGACTGGCTGAGGTGGGAGTGCTGGGTTCTGATGATGGTGAGTGGTCTTGGTTTCTGTTAGTAAGATTCTTACATTTGCCTTTCGCCATCTGGTAATCTCTGGAGTTAGTTTTTATAGCTGTCTCTGGTTGGACCTTGTTCCTTCTGTGATTCTGTTAGCCTCTGTCAGCAGTCCTGGGAATTCAACTCTCTCCTGAGTCTCAGTGGTCATAGTACTCTCTGCAGGAAAGCTTTCCTTTTGCAGGGAAGGTGCACAGAAGTCTAGCGTTCAGACCTGCCTCCTAGCTGAAGATGAAGGCCCAAAACAGGGCCAGTCCCAGAAGATGTGTTGCCTCTGCAGTCTGCATGCTCACCTGCACAGACTGGTTTCCAAGGGACCGGGGACACAAGATGGCTCTCTCACCTGCTCTGGCGGTCAGAGCCCTCCCAGGTGTCCACCTCTCCTCTGTTGGGTAAAGGTGCCCGGATGTCTGGAGCCTGAAATGGGGTCTGTCCTAGACGCTGTGTTGCTTCTGCCTGTCCCAGAAGCTGTGTGGCTTCTGCAGTCTGCACTCTCACCTGTGCAGACTGGTCTCTGAGGGACCTGGGACTCAAGATGGCTCCCTCACCTGCTACAGCAGTCAGAGCCCTCCCCAGTGGGCACCTCTCCTCTGGCAGTGAAGGTGCCCAGATGTCTGGAGCCCAAAAAGGGGTCTGTCCCAGAAGCTGTGTTGCTTCTGCACTCTGCTTGCTCACCTTTCACGGTCTGCAAGCTGACCTGTGCAGACTGGTTTCTGAGGGACCCGGGGCTCAAGATGGCTCCCTCACCTGCTCTGGTAGTCAGAGCCCTCCTGGGCGGCACCTCTCCTCTGGTGGGGAAGCTGCCCGGATTTCTGGAGTCCGAAATGGGGTCTGTCCCAGAAGCTGTGTTGCTTCTGCAGTCTGCTCGCTCACCCTTGGAAGTTCAGAAGCTGACCTGTGCAGACTGGTCTCTGAGGGACCCAGGACCCAAGATGGCTCCCTCATTAGTTCCTTTAAAAATGGCATCAAAGCCCTCATCATGCTCTTTGAACTCTTGATAAATAGGTATATAGAGAAGACACAACACGTGAAGGGCAGCTTTGTTTTACAACAACCCGCCCTCGTGATAACTAACACAATTCCATAAGAATTCTCCTAGTCCCTTCTGAATAATACTACCACTTTTCAATAACACTGATGGTGGACTCCAATTCCAACATGAATTCGGATGGAGAAAATCTACATCCAAAGCATAGCACCCAAAAAGCTTTTCCATTAATGATGAAATTACCTTCCTTTTAAAATTTTTAATTGAGACATAGTAATCATTTGTGTTTGTCATGTGTGATGAGATGCTTCTGTACATGTATAAAATGTATAATGACCACTCAGTAATCACATTATTTTGTGTTGAGAAATATTAAGCTCTGTTTTTCTACTTGAGATATATGATAAACTGTAATTATTGATCTGACATTGTCTATTCCATGTATGTGTTGACTGTTTACACCCAAGTAACCTCACCATGATGTGTAGTGGTGATGTGTAGTGGTGATGTGTAGTGGTGATGTGTAGTGGTGAGCCGGCTGGCTGGCAGCATATTGCTCTAGGACTTGTGTTGTGGTGAGGCTGCTGTTCAGATAGGCTGTACCTTCTACCTCCTCTTGAAATACATGGCAATTTCTATTCCCCTTTAGTTGTAGTATGACAATTTAAATTATTTATGATCTTTGGGTCTCTGTTTTTATATCTATATGAGAGCCATCAAGGAAGAAGAAAAGAAAGAAAGAAAGAAAGAAAGAAAGAAAGAAAGAAAGAAAGAAAGGAAGGAAGGAAGGAAGGAAGGAAGGAAGGAAGAAAGAAAGAAAGAAAGAAAGAAAGAAAGAAAGAAAGAAAGAAAAGAAAAGAAAAACATCTCCAAACTCACTCCAGAATTTTTTCTCTCATCCAAACTTCACATCATATTGTAGAGTTTCCCTATATTAATGGTTTTGGAGATGGTGCTCTGTGGTAGATCACTAGACTAGTATGCTTGAAACACTTGGTTCTGCTCCATACTATAATCATACACAAATGTATGCACAACTCTCTAAGCCACTAAACATTTTATAAAGGAATTTCTCATAATTGAGCTACAAATACAAGACAAAATTACTAGTATCTAATTTGCATAAAATCAAATAAGATTTTAAAGCATTTTCAACATATTTTGTAAGAAATTTTACTTAGATTTAGAATTCTATGTCTATATTGCTTATTTCCAGACAATAATTGTTACTATTTCATAACCAATTTCACCATTTTAAATAGAACTTTGTATAATAGCTAAGAAATATGGGTTTTTTTTTTACTTCACTATGTTTGTTTACTTCACTAATGCTATAAGGTAATGAGGATCAAATTTCATTAAGAAAATAAGGAAGACCTATGTCATAGGGCTGTTGTAAATGAGTATGAGTGGAGGCCCTTTGTACACTGATACACTCTCACTGTAGTAACTGGAATGCATGTCAGTGCTGACATCTATGCACGTGTACTCTTCAGGCTTTTATGTTTCCTGCCCCTTTAGGCTGCTACCATTCACCCAAGCATTGCCGATCTCTCTTATATACATCTTTGAGCCCATTCTATAGACACTCATGCAAACATTGAGGAAACTGAAGCTTTGAGATGTGGTGTAGATGTGGTGTAGATATTTCAAGGTCACCCAGCTCACAAAGCAAAACAAAACAGAGATGAGACTTTAAACCTAAGACTGCACTCACTTTCCTTTAAACAAACATCTGTTGTGTTCAAGATTTCTAAAAGACTTGGTCACTTTGACTGAATAATGGGAAAACTAAGTGGAAAAAGGCCCCTTCCTCAACTGAGAGCTAAGTCTTCCTCTACCTAGTCACTTGTAGCCATTATGAATGGGTGGTGTGGAATCTCAATGTGGTTTTCATTTATAATTCTCTGATAACAATATGAACTAATGAGTACCCCCAGAGCTCGTGTATCTAGCTGTATATGTAGCAGAAGATGGCCTAGTCAGTCATCATTGGAAGTAGAGGCCCATGGTCTTACGAAAATTATATGCCCCAGTACAGGGGAATGCCAGGGCCAGGAAGTAGGAGTAGGTGGTTTGGGGAGTAGGGTGGGGGGAGGGTATAGGGAACTTTGGGGATAACATTTGAAATGTAAATGAAGAAAACATCTAATAAAAAATTGTTTTTGAAAAAAATTCTCTGATAAGTAAATATGTTGCCATGAAAAACTCAATATATTTACACTTATTTAATTAATTAATTTATTTTTTGAGTTCTTTATACAGTCTAGCTGTTAATATTCTGTTAGATAACCATCTGACAAGGATTTTCTCCCATTAACTTTGATATGCGAGTGCATGTATGCATGTATATGCCTATATATGTGTGCCCTCTCCCCCATGTGTGTGTGTGTTTTTCGTTTAGTGTGCTTCTAATTGGCTTTGTGTGAAACAATGAATTTGCTGCTGTACTTATAGTTGGTTTAGATATGATTTGAGTGTTTGTCTCTCAAAAGTTTATGTTTTGAAGCTTGGTTGAGGAGGTAGGACCTTCAAGACTTGGAGACAAACAGGGAGCTGTTTAAGTCATTAGAGATGCTGTCTTGAAAGACAAGAACATTGACTTAATTCTTATGAGGGTGAATTGTTAGAAAAGAGCCTCTCCCTTTTCTCTAGGTTCCAATATAGCAATGTGAATTTGCCCCTCCCTCTCACTTCCATTCTCATGTCTTCCTCTATGAGATTCTTAGCACATCTGAGCTGATGTCATTCTCCTGTTGTCTTTCATTGCAGTTGCAGTCTAGAAACACTCTCTTGGTGATAAGCTTGAGCCACTCTGGCCATAGCCTCTCTTATTTCCCATCTCTTACCATCACTATCTTTCATTACCTAACATCTGGCATTTTTCTAAACATTGCTTCTTTTATTTTGCCTGTTCATTGTTTGTTTCAGACAGCAAGGTAAATTCTGTTCTTTTATTCTATTTCAGAAGACTATGGGCATCTTTAGAGATCTTTAGACTATGCCCATCTTTAAAAATCATTCATCATCTTTATATGAATTTGAAAATTGAATAACCCCAAATCACCTTTTTGTTTTTAATTCCTCAAAGGTATTCAGATGAATGTGGAAAAAAACATCCTGAGAGCAATCAGGAAGGACAGAAAAGATTAAAGTCTCATGAAGTGTGTGTGTGTGTGTGTGTGTGTGTGTGTGTGTGTGTGTGTGTTTCTTTAAAACAAAATTGCTGTTTTATGGGTAGTCTTCTTATGTATCAAGGTAAGAACAGAAGTCATATCTTTGCCTTGAAAGGAACATAATTTCTTTCCTGGAACCTGTAACGCTTATTCTCTTGCTTTAAAATGAAAATATAAAGAAACAACAACAACAAAACCCTGCTGCCCCTGCCATACCAACTCCATGTTCACCTATAGTTACTGAATAAAATATAGGGTATCTAGTTAGATATAAATTTTATGTTAAACTGAATGGATTTGGTATGCTTCCAAAGATTATATGCTATATACATATGCTAAAGGAATATCGATCTTTTATCTGAAATCCAAATATCCCTAGGTTCTTTATATCTTTTGGGAACCTCTAACAACTTTATACATATAGCACATGATTTCTATCTCAGTGTGATGGCTCTGGGACTGGTCAGGAAAGGCTAATCTCTGGCCTGCTTGGACATGATTCATGTACCATGTTTAGCTCAGTGCCTGAAATGCCTGTCCCTAAGTGACTGCCCCATGAATATGATTATCTAGTAAAGTCAGATACAGATTTTCCTCCACAGATTAGCAATGGCTGGCCTATGACCTCTGAGCTTTGTGCCATCCTCTCAAGGATTGCATGGGTAACGTGTAAGTACAGAAGATGAAAGCCTGGGAGTATGTATCAAAATAAAAGCAAAAACAAAAACAACAACAACAACAAAAAACTATGTGTAAATACCTGCTCATTAGCCAGAGAGGAAAGGCTTTTATCCAGCTTTGCTTCAGACTCCTAACTTCTTTTCGAAGCCTACTCTGTCACATAACCAATGAGTTGAGCTTATCAAGTCTAAGCTTCAATAACAGAATCAGAATAAGGGCATTGGTGCTAAGCACAATGCTTCCAACTTGTCCCCCCCCTTTTTTTTAAGTGAAACCTCATGTTCCTAGGGCTCCAGGTAAACCCAGGAAGCTACTGAAGGTATAGAGGGCATGTTTTTTTTTTTTTTTACTTTCTTTTAGTTATTTGATTTCCATGTGATGGGACCAACATGGGATAGAAAAAGCTTAAAGAAGGAAGAAATCAAATTTCTGGCTCCAGTCAGCTGCCAGCTCAACATAAATGCACGTTGACCTCAAGCACTGCCTTGATTTCTTCATCTCTAAAGTAGGGATTAAGATTTTTAAAAATCATCTAGAAAGGATTTCGACTACATCAAGGAATCTATAAGTGCATTCTGATTCTAAACAGCACTCTAGCTCAATGTAAGTCTGTTTGTAGCTTAGCCACTGATTTTCTCAGTCCCTGGCTGAGATGCAGTAAGTCTAGGGAGTGAAAAAGAATAGAGATCCCTCCTCCTTTCAGTGTCATTAGGGAGCCTTTAGAGGTAGGGTATGGAGCTGTGCCCACCTCTTCTCACTCCTTTCAAGATGCTGGAATTAGAAATTTCTTGTCCCCTTTCCATTCAAAGGAGACAAGAGATGTTAAATATGGCTTTACACCTAAATACTATGGACTTAGAGTTTTAAGAGCAAAGAACAGAGACAGGGTGAGACCAAGCAGGTCCCACCTCCATGCTCTCTTAGAGTATCCAGCTGTGTTGCTGACTTATTCACTATGCAAGGCAGCTGCTGCTCAATTGGTCAGCAGGACTCAGACACCATGTTTGTTGCTGCTGTGACTGTGTCAGAAAAGGAAAGCAAAACAGAAAAACCTTTCTGATACCAAGTAAAGCAGTAGATGTCCAGAAAATGGAGAAACAGTTGGGCCTACAGTAAATACCTACAACATATAAGATGCTTTCACCACTTTTTTTTTTTTACTTGACACTAAGGTGTCTTTCTGAAAAGAATGTGGTAGGTGCTAGTATACAGTATATATGGTCCTCATTTTATAAATATTTAAACCAAAACTAGAAAGGTTATACTATTTCTCCTCAGATATAAGCAGACAGTGTAGGAATTAAAACTTTGGTCTGGGTGCCCCCAAGGCCCTTATTCTTTTTTCTTTTCCCTATAGCCTGTAGTATCCTGTTGGGTACAGTACCTGGAGTCTAGTTCCCAATCTGGGAATCTTGATGGAAAACACTGAGTGAGTGAGGCTGGCAGATGGTTAGTGGAACAAGAAGAGTCTGAGCCACAGCATCATCACTCTGACCCTTCCAGGGCATCAGTGGCATTGATAGGTACTAAGACCTAGCAAAGTCTGTTGATCCATAGCTCTCCAAGAGCAATTTATACAGGTCATCAAGATGATGACCTACAAGGACCAGAAAGGCCTCTACATTTAAGTATCATTTAAGAACCCCTACCATCCTTCACCAGCAAATCTCTAGACTCACCTTCATTTGATGTTCTCATGCCCATATGTTTAATACACTCTGTAGCCTGTCTCTCAAACTGGACCACACAGAAGCAATGAGTTACAAAGAGAGGTACAGAGCTGCTGCAAGGCATCAGGACTGTTCTCTGACAGTGGAAGAAGAAACAATAATACTGTAGAAAGCAGGTTCAAATGCAAAAGGTTCAGCCATTTCAGACCATTGATTGTAATGCCAAATACTCTAATATAGCTAGATAATGGGTTGTTCCTAGAGTTCCTTTGCCAATTCTAAATTCCCAAATTACCTCTTGAGAGAATGATGCTTGTCCTTCTGAACTTGAATATTTCCCCACAATCCAGGACCATTAACCAGGGGACAAAGGCCAGAAATTATTTTCCATTCCATGCATAAGGATATTATGCTAGTGATACACTGTTAGAAGGCTAAGGTTTGGCTAAGACATGATTGGGTGATGGTTTCAGGTTCTAGAATCCAGTTCCATTTTCAATACAGCATTTTGAAGAACCAAGTAGCCCAAGCTAGAGCTGAGAATCAGAAAAGGATTCAAGTATTTAACTGCTTCTATCAAAACATAAGCTTGCCAATAGGCAAAAGGCTAGTGTGCTATGGCATATGGTGTCTTGCCAAAAGCTATATCTTCTGTAAACATATGGATGTGACCTTATATGAAAACTTGGTCATTATAAATCAAAAGAGTTAAGATGAGATCATACTTGTTTTAAGAGTGGGTTATAGACATAAACACAAGGAAGGCCATCTGAAGAATATTGACATTCTTCAGAAGCTGGGAAATGAAAAGGTCCTTCTCTTACTCTTCAGAGAAATTGTGGCCCTGCCAACAACATTGTTTTGAAACTCCTACTTCCAGAATCTGAAGAATACATTTCTGTTATGTCCATCTTGCCAAATTATGAAACTTAACTGTAGCAGCCACTGAGAAATAATATAATCTGCAGGCTGACGAATCAGTTCAGGGTCCAAACAACACCTGTGAAAGACTCCTGAAAGTTCAGCCAATCTGGAGTATTGGATAAAATGACTTTTATTGAGGTTCCAGGGATGGAACTGAAAGTCTTGTCCAATTTAAGCAAATAGTCCACCACTAGAAGTAGGCATTTAAGATTACATTTTGAGATCATCCCTCAAAAACATGTTGAGTACATACTATAAAAAGAAAATATAAAGAGAACCAGCAAAACATATAAATAATTAACTCACTCAGCAGAGCAAAAATAAAGCATAACATATGCGTTAAGCATGGCTGAAGGCACAGTTCAGGTGAGCTTTGGGTCTAGAAGCAGAGAGAGATGGGCAGTTCTGCTTCTGTGTAGTAATGGCTGTCGTAATGATTGGTACTTGATTTCACTGTTGGAAATCAAGTACCAATGTGGGGCTTGTCCATTCTTTAAGGCTTTCTACACATTACAGTCACCCTCTGATCAGAGTTGTAGTGTACATAGAACTGCATATCTAGGTATTTTAAATGAAGCAAACACAGTCTAACATCTAAAGGGTAGTCCAAGTTGCCTATAAATGTGAGGATATGCCCACTATCACAGAAACAAGGAAGTTTTGAGTCACCAAGATTATTGACTGCAGGTTCTAGAGTACTAGGGGGTAGTATTAACAAGTATATTACATGGGGTGGAAGTGGTAGGGAAGAAAATAGATAAAATTTGTTACTATGTGAAGTCATCCAAAATTCTAAAACACACAAAAGGAAAACTAATACTAAAAGATACCAGTATAAGGAAAATCAACTCAAATGAGATGAAACACCACTGAGAAAATAAATATTATTGCACTCCAAAAGTGATTTGGTAATAGGTACATTGAGGATTCACATGAAAATAGATAGCACTTATTTTTAAACTAAGAAATGTTATCATTATAGGCATAAATAAGAATATACACAAAAAAGAGCTAATTATAAATTATGGAAATTGCTTCTTATACTTGATTCTTCTTATATTAATAATTTCCTAGGATGCTGGACATATCTCACCTACTCCAGCAGCATTATATGTCATTTCTTTTTTATCACATATTCTCCTCTCTTCTGGAAACTCATGGAGCTATATTAGAACAGGATGCAAGAGCAGAAAACTAAGCAGCTGATCTATAAACAGTGTCTGAACCATTAAAATGATTTCTAATGACTCCTATACTTAGGAGTCATTTTAATACTATGTTCAGACACCATTTATAGATCAGAGAAGATTCTCTTCTTATAGTAGATGGTGATTAACACAAAGCCTCACAACTGATCATTGTGCAGAGAATGGGAAACTGGTGAGTGTTTAGTCAGCATTAAGTGGGACATCTGTATCACTCCATTTACTCAAGTCTTGGAGAGAGAGATAATGAAGATTGTAAGAACCAAAGATGGTACATAACTAAAAGGGAACTGTTTTCTGGACACATCAAGGGAGAGACACACAGCATTCATAATACATGTGCAAGTTCAAGCCTGACAAAATCCCAGCATAGAAGTAGGGAGGTGGGCATGAGCTACTAGGAGTTACTGGCAGTTTAAAGCTTCTGGTAGAAGGAGAGTCAGTTTTTTTTAAGGCTATCACCTCTGGTATGTTGACCATGTTCCAGGGCAGGCCCCACACCCAAGAGTCTTAAGACAGTACAAATTGCACTTGATGATTTTTTAAAAGACTCAGAGAACACAAAGTCCAAAGTTGTGTGGGAAGGGAGGTGGGGATAGATCTTGGAAGTGACAGGGGTTAATATGATAAAAAATATATTGTATGGAATTCTCAAACAATGCAAATATTATCTAAAACATAAATGGTAACCAAACATTTCTGGACTCATTGGATATGTGATACTAATTTATAAAACACATGCCTAGTATCTGGGCATATAAAGATATTATCCTCGCCCTTCCGCTCGACTCATGACTCGAGCCCCGGGCTACCTTGCCAGCAGAGTCTTGCCCAACACCCGCAAGGGTCCACACGGGACTCCCCACGGGACCCTAAGACCTCTGGTGAGTGGATCACAGTGCCTGCCCCAATCCAATCGCGCGGAACTCGAGACTGCGGTACATAGGGAAGCAGGCTACCCGGGCCTGATCTGGGGCACAAGTCCCTTCCGCTCGACTCGAGACTCGAGCCCCAGGCTACCTTGCCAGCAGAGTCTTGCCCAACACCCGCAAGGGTCCACACGGGACTCCCCACGGGACCCTAAGACCTCTGGTGAGTGGATCACAGTGCCTGCCCCAATCCAATCGCGCGGAACTTGAGACTGCGGTACATAGGGAAGCAGGCTACCCGGGCCTGATCTGGGGCACAAGTCCCTTCCGCTCGACTCGAGACTCGAGCCCCGGGCTACCTTGACAGCAGAGTCTTGCCCAACACCCGCAAGGGCCCACACGGGACTCCCCACGGGACCCTAAGACCTCTGGTGAGTGGAACACAGCGCCTACCCCAATCCAATCGCGTGGAACTTGAGACTGCGGTACATAGGGAAGCAGGCTACCCGGGCTTGATCTGGGGCACAAACCCCTTCCACTCCACTCGAGCCCCGGCTACCTTGCCAGCTGAGTCGCCTGACACCCACAAGGGCCCACACAGGATTCCACACGTGATCCTAAGACCTCTAGTGAGTGGAACACAACTTCTGCCAGGAGTCTGGTTCGAACACCAGATATCTGGGTACCTGCCTTGCAAGAAGAGAGCTTGCCTGCAGAGAATACTCTGCCCACTGAAACTAAGGAGAGTGCTACCCTCCAGGTCTGCTCATAGAGGCTAACAGTCACCTGAAGAACAAGCTCTTAACAGTGACAACTAAAACAGCTAGCTTCAGAGATTACCAGATGGCGAAAGGCAAACGTAAGAATCCTACTAACAGAAATCAAGACCACTCACCATCATCAGAACGCAGAACTCCCACCCCACCTAGTCCTGGGCACCCCAACACAACCGAAAATCTAGACCCAGATTTAAAAACATTTCTCATGATGATGATAGAGGACATCAAGAAGGACTTTCATAAGTCACTTAAAGATTTACAGGAGAGCACTGCTAAAGAGTTACAGGCTCTTAAAGAAAAGCAGGAAAACACAGCCAAACAGGTGATGGAAATGAACAAAACCATACTAGAACTAAAAGGGGAATTAGACACAATAAAGAAAACCCAAAGCGAGGCAACGCTGGAGATAGAAACCCTAGGAAAGAGATCTGGAACCATAGATGCGAGCATCAGCAACAGAATACAAGAAATGGAAGAGAGAATCTCAGGTGCAGAAGATTCCATAGAGAACATCGACACAACAGTCAAAGAAAATACAAAATGCAAAAGGATCCTAACTCAAAACATCCAGGTAATCCAGGACACAATGAGAAGACCAAACCTACGGATAATAGGAATTGATGAGAATGAAGATTTTCAACTTAAAGGGCCAGCTAATATCTTCAACAAAATAATAGAAGAAAACTTCCCAAACATAAAAAAAGAGATGCCCATGATCATACAAGAAGCATACAGAACTCCAAATAGACTGGACCAGAAAAGAAATTCCTCCCGACACATAATAATCAGAACAACAAATGCACTAAATAAAGATAGAATATTAAAAGCAGTAAGGGAGAAAGGTCAAGTAACATATAAAGGAAGGCCTATCAGAATTACACCAGACTTTTCACCAGAGACTATGAAAGCCAGAAGAGCCTGGACAGATGTTATACAGACACTAACAGAACACAAATGCCAGCCCAGGCTACTATACCCGGCCAAACTCTCAATTACCATAGATGGAGAAACCAAAGTATTCCACGACAAAACCAAGTTCACACAATATCTTTCCACGAATCCAGCCCTTCAAAGGATAATAACAGAAAAGAAGCAATACAAGGACGGAAATCACGCCCTAGAACAACCAAGAAAGTAATCATTCAACAAACCAAAAAGAAGACAGCCACAAGAACAGAATGCCAACTCTAACAACAAAAATAAAAGGGAGCAACAATTACTTTTCCTTAATATCTCTTAATATCAATGGACTCAATTCCCCAATAAAAAGACATAGACTAACAGACTGGCTACACAAACAGGACCCAACATTCTGCTGCTTACAGGAAACCCATCTCAGGGAAAAAGACAGACACTACCTCAGAGTGAAAGGCTGGAAAACAATTTTCCAAGCAAATGGACTGAAGAAACAAGCTGGAGTAGCCATTTTAATATCGGATAAAATCGACTTCCAACCCAAAGTTATCAAAAAAGACAAGGAGGGACACTTCATACTCATCAAAGGTAAAATCCTCCAAGAGGAACTCTCAATTCTGAATATCTACGCACCAAATGCAAGGGCAGCCACATTCATTAGAGACACTTTAGTAAAGCTCAAAGCATACATTGCACCTCACACAATAATAGTGGGAGACTTCAACACACCACTTTCTTCAAAGGACAGATCGTGAAAACAGAAACTAAACAGGGACACAGTGAAACTAACAGAAGTTATGAAACAAATGGACCTGACAGATATCTACAGAACATTTTATCCTAAAACAAAAGGATATACCTTCTTCTCAGCACCTCACGGGACCTTCTCCAAAATTGACCATATAATTGGTCACAAAACAGGCCTCAATAGATACAAAAATATTGAAATTGTCCCATGTATCCTATCAGACCACCATGGCCTAAGACTGATCTTCAATAACAACATAAATAATGGAAAGCCAACATTCACGTGGAAACTGAATAACACTCTTCTCAATGATACCTTGGTCAAGGAAGGAATAAAGAAAGAAATTAAAGACTTTTTAGAGTTTAATGAAAATGAAGCCACAACGTACCCAAACCTATGGAACACAATGAAAGCATTTCTAAGAGGGAAACTCATAGCGCTGAGTGCCTCCAAGAAGAAACGGGAGACAGCACATACTAGCAGCTTGACAACACATCTAAAAGCCCTAGAAAAAAAGGAAGCAAATTCACCCAAGAGGAGTAGACGGCAGGAAATAATCAAACTCAGGGCTGAAATCAACCAAGTGGAAACAAGAAGAACTATTTAAAGAATTAACCAAACGAGGAGTTGGTTCTTTGAGAAAATCAACAAGATAGATAAACCCTTAGCTAGACTCACTAAAGGGCACAGGGACAAAATCCTAATTAACAAAATCAGAAATGAAAAGGGAGACATAACAACAGATCCTGAAGAAATCCAAAACACCATCAGATCCTTCTACAAAAGGCTATACTCAACAAAACTGGAAAACCTGGACGAAATGGACAAATTTCTGGACAGATACCAGGTACCAAAGTTGAATCAGGATCAAGTTGACCATCTAAACAGTCCCATATCACCTAAAGAAATAGAAGCAGTTATTAATAGTCTCCCAACCAAAAAAAGCCCAGGACCAGATGGGTTTAGTGCAGAGTTCTATCAGACCTTCAAAGAAGATCTAATTCCAATTCTGCACAAACTATTTCACAAAATAGAAGTAGAAGGTACTCTACCCAACTCATTTTATGAAGCCACTATTACTCTGATACCTAAACCACAGAAAGATCCAACAAAGATAGAGAACTTCAGACCAATTTCTCTTATGAATATCGATGCAAAAATCCTCAATAAAATTCTCGCTAACCGAATCCAAGAACACATTAAAGCAATCATCCATCCTGACCAAGTAGGTTTTATTCCAGGGATGCAGGGATGGTTTAATATACGAAAATCCATCAATGTAATCCATTATATAAACAAACTCAAAGACAAAAACCACATGATCATCTCGTTAGATGCAGAAAAAGCATTTGACAAGATCCAACACCCATTCATGATAAAAGTTTTGGAAAGATCAGGAATTCAAGGCCCATACCTAAACATGATAAAAGCAATCTACAGCAAACCAGTAGCCAACATCAAAGTAAATGGAGAGAAGCTGGAAGCAATCCCACTAAAATCAGGGACTAGACAAGGCTGCCCACTTTCTCCCTACCTTTTCAACATAGTACTTGAAGTATTAGCCAGAGCAATTCGACAACAAAAGGAGATCAAGGGGATACAAATTGGAAAAGAGGAAGTCAAAATATCACTTTTTGCAGATGATATGATAGTATATATAAGTGACCCTAAAAATTCTACCAGAGAACTCCTAAACCTGATAAACAGCTTCGGTGAAGTAGCTGGATATAAAATAAACTCAAACAAGTCAATGGCCTTTCTCTATACAAAGAATAAACAGGCTGAGAAAGAAATTAGGGAAACAACACCCTTCTCAATAGTCACAAATAATATAAAATATCTTGGCGTGACTCTAACTAAGGAGGTGAAAGATCTGTATGATAAAAACTTCAAATCTCTGAAGAAAGAAATTAAAGAAGATCTCAGAAGATGGAAAGATCTCCCATGCTCATGGATTGGCAGGATCAACATTGTAAAAATGGCTATCTTGCCAAAAGCAATCTACAGATTCAATGCAATCCCCATCAAAATTCCAACTCAATTCTTCAACGAATTTGAAGGAGCAATTTGCAAATTTGTCTGGAATAACAAAAAACCTAGGATAGCAAAAAGTCTTCTCAAGGATAAAAGAACTTCTGGCGGAATCACCATGCCAGACCTAAAGCTTTACTACAGAGCAATTGTGATAAATACTGCATGGTACTGGTATAGAGACAGACAAGTAGACCAATGGAATAGAATTGAAGATCCAGAAATGAACCCACACACCTATGGTCACTTGATCTTCGACAAGGGAGCTAAAACCATCCAGTGGAAGAAAGCCAGCATTTTCAACAATTGGTGCTGGCACAACTGGTTGTTATCGTGTAGAAGAATGCGAATCGATCCATACTTATCTCCTTGTACTAAGGTCAAATCTAAGTGGATCAAGGAACTTCACATAAAACCAGAGACACTGAAACTTATAGAGGAGAAAGTGGGGAAAAGCCTTGAAGATATGGGCACAGGGGAAAAATTCCTGAACAGATCAGCAATGGCTTGTGCTGTAAGATCGAGAATTGACAAATGGGACCTCATGAAACTCCAAAGTTTCTGCAAGGCAAAAGACACCGTCAATAAGACAAAAAGACCACCAACAGATTGGGAAAGGATCTTTACCTATCCTAAATCAGATAGGGGACTAATATCCAACATATATAAAGAACTCAAGAAGGTGGACTTCAGAAAATCAAATAACCCCATTAAAAAATGGGGCTCAGAACTGAACAAAGAATTCTCACCTGAGGAATACCAAATGGCAGAGAAGCACCTGAAAAAATGTTCAACATCCTTAATCATCAGGGAAATGCAAATCAAAACAACCCTGAGATTCCACCTCACACCAGTCAGAATGGCTAAGATCAAAAATTCAGGTGACAGCAGATGCTGGCGTGGATGTGGAGAAAGAGGAACACTCCTCCATTGTTGGTGGGAGTGCAGGCTTGTACAACCACTCTGGAAATCAGTCTGGCGGTTCCTCAGAAAATTGGACATAGTACTACCGGAGGATCCAGCAATACCTCTCCTGGGCATATATCCAGAAGATGCCCCAACTGGTAAGAAGGACACATGCTCCACTATGTTCATAGCAGCCTTATTTATAATAGCCAGAAGCTGGAAAGAACCTAGATGCCCCTCAACAGAGGAATGGATACAGAAAATGTGGTACATCTACACAATGGAGTACTACTCAGCTATTAAAAAGAATGAATTTATGAAATTCCTAGCCAAATGGATGGACCTGGAGGGCATCATCCTGAGTGAGGTAACACATTCACAAAGAAACTCACACAATATGTACTCACTGATAAGTGGATATTAGCCCCAAAGCTAGGATACCCAAGATATAAGATATAATTTGCTAAACACATGAAACTCAAGAAGAATGAAGACTGAAGTGTGGACACTATGCCCCTCCTTAGATTTGGGAACAAAACACCCATGGAAGGAGTTACAGAGACAAAGTTTGGAGCTGAGATGAAAGGATGGACCATGTAGAGACTGCCACATCCAGGGATCCACCCCATAATCAGCATCCAAACGCTGACACCATTGCATACACTAGCAAGATTTTATTGAAAGGACCCAGATGTAGCTGTCTCTTGTGAGACTATGCTGGGGCCTAGCAAACACAGAAGTGGATGCTCACAGTCAGCTAATGGATGGATCATAGGGCTCCCAATGGAGGAGCTAGAGAAAGTACCCAAGGAGCTAAAGGGATCTGCAACCCTATAGGTGGAACAACATTATGAACTAACCAGTACCCCGGAGCTCTTGACTCTAGCTGCATATGTATCAAAAGATGGCCTAGTCGGCCATCACTGGAAAGAGAGGCCCATTGGACTTGCAAACTTTATATGCCCCAGTACAGGGGAACACTAGGGCCAAAAAGGGGGAGTGGGTGGGCAGGGGAGTGGGGGTGGGTGGATATGGGGGACTTTTGGGATAGCATTGGAAATGTAAATGAGCTAAATACCTAATAAAAAAAATGGAAAAAAAAAAAGAACTGTTAGGTTATGAAAAGACGCCATCAAATTCTACTTGACAAACACTAGTTAAGTAATTGGCCAATGTAGAAGATCTTATGAGTTCTGCTCTAGAGATGCATAAATTAATCAACCATTGTCCCATCTTACCACTTGCTCACATGAGGGCAAAATACAAAGGCACATGCTTCAACAGTGAGCTCTCCAGGGGTGAGGTGTGTAATTTCTATCAGAAGGGGATGAGGAAACTTTTGCAAGAGAAATGAGTAATGGCTGAGAATGCCCAAGCATAGATAATTCAAGTTTTGAGTTGGTCAAGTAGAGAGGGCCATTGTATATGATGCAATGTGAGGAGGGAATGGAAGAGTAATGGTCATGACTGTGGTTGTGTTAGAGCAAGAAGTAGAGAAGAATAAGAAGAAAGCAGATATTGGTAGGCTGAAGATAGATTGTGACTCTGGGTGTTATTCTGTAAATGATGGGAAGATCCTGAGTGCTTTGGAGTAGAAAGTTAATATACTTGTTTTAGGAACTATGAGCTGAACTGGAGAGAGTCAGGCCAAGATGTTCATGTAGAAGTTGCTTAAAGAGTTCCGGAGAAAACTGTCAAAGATTTGAAGTAAGAAAGTCTTGGTGTGCCAGGGGCCTGCCCAGGCCTTTAGAAGGAACTGTACTTGGTGAGACACAGCATTGGACAAAGGCCAAAAACAGATGATCTCTGGCCTTCTAACTCTATTTTGTGCTAATAAGCTCTGGTTTCTATTCTCTTACTATTTTGTGCTAATAAAGGCTGATTTCTTCTCTCCCTGGCTCAAGGACCTCCCTCTGGACAGGCAAGAGGCTTAGAACTCATTAACTCTTAGTGAACCAGAGAGAAAAGAAAAGAAAAAGAAAATCATTTACACAGACAAGATGCACAGACATGCACAGACCACCTGTCTGATCAAGTCCACGAGTGTTCACGTATACTTCCATAAACACATATAAATCTATACACATATGTATATATATACATATAGACAAACAAACATAAACATATATACATTTGGTGGATGGGACAGAGAACTCCCAAGCTACCGCTGTATTTCTTCTCTCTGGCCTTTTAATACCTTCTTAGACAAAAGTTCTTTAGAAAATTACCTTATAGATAAACTGTTAAACAAAAGGGCAATTATAGAAGGATGTTGATAGTACAAAGCAGTGTTTCCTTCTGTAAGCTCAGTATAAGTTAAAAAGCAACATTTTACATGGCCTCACTTTATTATAGTGCACACCTATGGCTTCATCCTTGGACCTGACCAAGGATGAATGTTTTTCCTTGACCACAGATTTGTCCCAACCCTGTTTCTCTTTTTTGGTGTAACTTATGAAAGCTCATAGTATTCCTTATTATGCAGCCTTTACTTGCTACTCTATGAGGATGGGGCGCATTCTATACTTGATTTTAACTTTATTCTGTCTTTCTGGCAAAACAACTAAAACTAATTCTTTTTTTTATTTCTTTGTTTTATTTTTATCAACTTTAAGAATTATCCTTAGCAAACCATAGTTTTTAAATAATTACAGAAATCTAAACTAAACCCACAGGACAAGATGTACTGGGAGAAGTTGACTGTCTATACTGTCCCATATGCTATCTTCTTTTCCATTAGGGAGGACTGTCTATTCACACCTCATTTATTCTTCTATATTTGGGAAATATTCTCTTTCCTGAAAACCAAGTTTATGTATATTCTTCAGAAATTTGTTTTACTCTTCCTTTTTTTTTGCGTGAACATCTTTTATCTTAATACCAAATACAAAGTTCTGTCTCCCACAGTCCACTCCTGACCTCACTCAGCGATCTCATTCAGCTTCACCATCATTATCTTTTTTTAGATGTTTTCTTCATTTATATTTTAAATGCTATCGCCTCTCTTAGTTTCCTCTCTGAAAATTCCCTATACCCTCCCCCTGCCCCTTGCTCCCCAACCCACCCACTCCCACTTCCTGGCCCTGGCATCTAAAACTAATTCTTAAAACTTTCTTCCTAAAATTATTTGAATTAAATCAGGAATTCTATAAAATTGTTAATTTATATAAACACCATTAACGTATGAAAGTTCATCCTTCTGTTGATCTTCAGGAAAGCTGTTCAAGAGAGCAGGCTAATGCCCAGGAGTCATTAGACTATGTAATAGTGACCGAAAAGGCATATCAGTCACATGAAGCAATCCTGGAATGACATTCTTGGTAGGCCCTGCAATTCAGAGTTTACCTATTGCAGCATGAAAAACAGTGGGCTATCTCCGTAAAACCTACACACATATCGTTGGCCTTTCCTACATGGCTTCTGACATCTGCGGAACAGAAAGCTGAACCAACCACACAGTTCTTTAAAAAAAAAAACCAAAACTTACCAAGTGCTGGGTATGATGTTACACACATACCTTTAACCCTAGCAATTAGGAGGCCATGATAAAGGCAGAAGCAGGCAGATCTCTGTGAGTTCAAGGCCAACCTGGTCTACATGTTGAGTTCCAGGTATTAAAAAATACCAAATGCAAGGGCAAGTGCCTTACAGAAGCAGAATATATATTCATTTCATACGGTTGCTATAATGAATTGATATATGCTTAATAAGCTTCCCACATCATAGATCTATCCTTAGGCTTCTGACAATCAGAAGCCTAAAACTGTTGACAAGATTGTTTTCATTCTGAAAGGTCTTCTGAATGATCACTACATTTGCCCTTTTCAGTGTCTCGAGGCCAACTTTTTTTTTCTCATAGTGACACATCATTCCAATCCCAAGTTCTGTCACTACATTTCCCTCTCTGATACTAAAAACAACCCTATCACTATCTCTCCAATAAAGACATATCATTATAGTTAGAAGAAATTTAGAAAATCTAATATCTCTCATCTCCAGATTTTAAAATGAATCTCAAAGTCAACTTTGTCATATCAACCAACCTTTAAATAGGTTTTAGAAGTTGGAAAGAGACTGTCACTAGTAATTACTCTTCAACCTGCTATATATTAGAAGGGTTATTAATATTTCCTTAATAAATGATGACAGTAGTTAAATATTGAGTGTTTTTAAACTTTCTTTTATAGGCAATCCTTATTGTCAACTTGACCAGCATTAGTATCACCTATAAAACATATGGGCGAGTGTGTCTATGGGAATGCTTAAGAAAAGGTATAACTGAGCAAGGAATACGCATGCTAAGTGTAAGCAACATCATCCTACGTACTGCATAAAGAGGAAACAAGAGAAACAGAGCTGGGCACCTGTAGTTAGTTACCTTTGCTTCCAGACTGAGGGTAGAATGTGACCAGTTTCTTCATAACATACATATTTTCAACATGAATGTATTCTTCTGAACTGTAAGTCAAAATACACCCTTCTAGAAGTTGTCATTTGTCACATATTTTGTCACAGAACTAATCAAGGTACAGAATATGCTAACATTTGTGTGATTTGTGTGTTGTTGTTGTTGTTTTAACTCTTCCAAGAGCTCTTAAAAGGATCTGTCCTATTCCTAGACCTAAGATATTAAAATAGCCCAGCCTGGTGTGGTGTGGTGTGTGTGTGTGTGTGTGTGTGTGTGTGTGTGTGTGTGTGTGTGTGTGAGAAAGAGAGAGAGAGAGAGCGAGAAAGAAAGAGAAAGAGGGGGAGGCGGCCTCAGCCTCAGCAGCAGCGGTCGCCATCTTGGTTCCGGGACTCATCAGAACTTAGGAAATTAGTCTGAACAGGTCAGAAGGTGCGCCAGAGAACCAGACAGCTTCTGGGACGGGCGGAAGCACAGAGCCGCTGAGGCAGCACCCTTGGCAGGCCGCAGACAGCCGGCCACCGTCCGGACCAGAGGACAGGTGTCCGCCTGGCTTGGGAGGCGGCCTCAGCCTCAGCAGCAGCGGTCGCCATCTGGGTTCCGGGACTCCGCAGGACCTAGGAAATTAGTCTGAACAGGTTAGAGGGTGTGCCAGAGAACCAGACAGCTTCTGGGATGGGCGGAAGCACAGAGCCGATGAGGCAGTACCCTTTGCAGGCTGCAGACAGCCGGCCACCGTCCAGACCAGAGGACAGGTGTCCGCCTGGCTCAGGAGGTGGCCTCAGCCTCAGGAGCAGCGGTCGCCATCTTGGTTCCAGGACTCCCTGGAACTTAGGAATTTAGTCTGCACAGGTGAGAGTCTGCACCACAGAAGCTGACAGCTTCTGGGAACTGCCAAAGCAACACAGCTTCTGAGAGAGGCCCTGTTTTGGGCCTTCTTCTTCGACCAGGAGGAGGTCCAAAAACAAGATATCTGCGCACCTTCCCTGTAAGAGAGCTTGCCAGCAGAGAGTGCTCTGAGCACTGAAACTCAGAGGAGAGAATCTGTCTCCCAGTTCTGCTGAGAGACGGTAACAGAATCACCAGAAGAACAATCTCTAAACAGAGTCAACTATAACTACTAACTCCAGAGATTACCAGATGGCGAAAGGTAAATGTAGGAATCCTACTAACAGGAACCAAGACCACTCACCATCATCAGAACCCAGCACTCCCACTTCACCCAGTCCAGGGCACCCCAACACACCCGAAAACCTAGACCTAGATTTAAAAGCATATCTCATGATGATGGTAGAGGACATCAAGAAGGACTTTAATAAATCACTTAAAGAAATACAGGAGAACACTGCTAAAGAGTTACAAGTCCTTAAAGAAAAACAGGAAAACACAATCAAACAGGTAGAAGTCCTTACAGAAAAAGAGGAAAAAACATACAAACAGGTGATGGAAATGAACAAAACCATATAGACCTAAAAAGGGAAGTAGACACAATAAAGAAAACTCAAAGTGAGGCAACACTGGAGATAGAAACCCTAGGAAAGAAATCTGGAACCATAGATGCCAGCATCAGCAACAGAATACAAGAGATGGAAGAGAGAATCTCAGGTGCAGAAGATTCCATAGAGAACATCGGCACAACAATCAAAGAAAATGGAAAATGCAAAAAGATCCTAACTCAAAATATCCAGGAAATCCAGGACACAATGAGAAGACCAAACCTACGGATAATAGGAGTGGATGAGAATGAAGATTTTCAACTCAAAGGACCAGCAAACATCTTCAACAAAATTATTGAAGAAAACTTCCCAAATATAAAGAAAGAGATACCTATGAACATACAAGAAGCCTACAGAACTCCAAATAGACTGGACCAGAAAAGAAATTCCTCCCGACACATAATAATCAGAACAACAAATGCACTAAATAAAGATAGAATACTAAAAGCAGTAAGGGAAAAATGTCAAGTAACATACAAAGGCAAGCCTATCAGAATTACACCAGATTTTTCACCAGAGACTATGAAAGCCAGAAGAGCCTGGACAGATGTTATACAGACACTAAGAGAACACAAATTCCAGCCCAGGCTACTATACCCAGCCAAACTCTCAATTACCATAGATGGAGAAACCAAAGTATTCCACGACAAAACCAAATTCACACATTATCTCTCCACGAATCCAGCCCTTCAAAGGTTAATAACAGAAAAAAACCAATACAAGAACGGGAACAATGCCCTAGAAAAAACAAGAAGGTAATCCCTCAACAAACCTAAAAGAAGACAGCCACAAGAACAGAATGCCAACTTTAACAACAAAAATAACAGGAAGCAACAATTACTTTTCCTTAATATCTCTTAACATCAATGGTCTCAACTCCCCAATAAAAAGATATAGACTAACAAACTGGCTACACAAACAAGACCCAACATTTTGCTGTTTACAGGAGACACATCTCAGAGAAAAAGATAGACACTACCTCAGAATAAAAGGCTGGAAAACAATTTTCCAAGCAAATGGTATGAAGAAACAAGCTGGAGTAGCCATCCTAATATCTGATAAGATTGACTTCCAACCCAAAGTCATCAAAAAAGACAAGGAGGGGCACTTCGTTCTCATCAAAGGTAAAATCCTCCAAGAGGAACTCTCAATTCTGAATATCTATGCTCCAAATACAAGGGCAGCCACATTCATTAAAGAAACTTTAGTAAAGCTCAAAGCACACATTGCACCTCACACAATAATAGTGGGAGAATTCAACACACCACTTTCACCAATGGACAGATCATGGAAACAGAAACTAAACAGGGACACACTGAAACTAACAGAAGTGATGAAACAAATGGATCTGACAGATATCTACAGAACATTTTATCCTAAAACAAAAGGATATACCTTCTTCTCAGCACCTCATGGTACCTTCTCCAAAATTGACCACATAATAGGTCACAAAACAGGCCTCAACAGATTCAAAAATATTGAAATTGTCCCATGTATCCTATCAGACCACCATGGACTAAGGCTGATCTTCAATAACAAAAAAAATAACAGAAAGCCAACACTCACGTGGAAACTGAACAACACTCTTCTCAATGATACCTTGGTCAAGGAAGGAATAAAGAAAGAAATTAAAGACTTTTTAGAGTTTAATGAAAATGAAGCCACAACGTACCCAAACCTATGGGACACAATGAAAGCATTTCTAAGAGGGAAACTCATAGCTCTGAGTGTCTCCAAGAAGAAACGGGAGAGAGCACATACTAGCAGCTTGACAACACATCAAAAATCCCTAGAAAAAAAGGAAGCAAATTCACCCAAGAGGAGTAGACGGCAGGAAATAATCAAACTCAGGGGTGAAATCAACCAAGTGGAAACAAGAAGAACTATTCAAAGAATTAACCAAACGAGGAGTTGGTTCTTTGAGAAAATCAATAAGATAGATAAACCCTTAGCTAGACTCACTAGAGGCCACAGAGACAAAATCCTAATTAACAAAATCAGAACTGAAAAGGGAGACATAACAACAGATCCTGAAGAAATCCAAAACACCATCAGATCCTTCTACAAAAGGCTATACTCAACAAAACTGGAAAACCTGGACGAAATGGACAAATTTCTGGACAGATACCAGGTACCAAAGTTGAATCAGGATCAAGTTGACCTTCTAAACAGTCCCATATCCCCTAAAGAAATAGAAGCAGTTATAAATAGTCTCCCAGCCAAAAAAAGCCCAGGACCAGACAGGTTTAGTGCAGAGTTCGATCAGACCTTCAAAGAAGATCTAATTCCAGTTCTGCACAAACTTTTTCACAAGATAGAAGTAGAAGGTACTCTACCCAACTCATTTTATGAAGCCACTATTACTCTGATACCTAAACCACAGAAAGATCCAACAAAGATAGAGAACTTCAGACCAATTTCTCTTATGAATATCGATGCAAAAATCCTCAATAAAATTCTCGCTAACCGAATCCAAGAACACATTAAAGCAATCATCCATCCTGACCAAGTAGGTTTTATTCCAGGGATGGTTTAATATACGAAAATCCATCAATGTAATCCACTATATAAACAAACTCAAAGACAAAAACCACATGATCATCTCGTTAGATGCAGAAAAAGCATTTGACAAGATCCAACACCCATTCATGATAAAAGTTCTGGAAAGATCAGGAATTCAAGGCCCATACCTAAACATGATAAAAGCAATCTACAGCAAACCAGTAGCCAACATCAAAGTAAATGGAGAGAAGCTGGAAGCAATCCCACTAAAATCAGGGACTAGACAAGGCTGCCCACTTTCTCCCTACCTTTTCAACATAGTACTTGAAGTATTAGCCAGAGCAATTCGACAACAAAAGGAGATCAAGGGGATACAAATTGGAAAGGAGGAAGTCAAAATATCACTTTTTGCAGATGATATGATAGTATATATAAGTGACCCTAAAAATTCCACCAGAGAACTCCTAAGCCTGATAAACAGCTTCGGTGAAGTAGCTGGATATAAAATTAACTCAAACAAGTCAATGGCCTTTCTCTATACAAAGAATAAACAGGCTGAGAAAGAAATTAGGGAAACAACACCCTTCTCAATAGTCACAAATAATATAAAATATCTCGGCGTGACTCTAACTAAGGAAGTGAAAGATCTGTATGATAAAAACTTCAAGTCTCTGAAGAAAGAAATTAAAGAAGATCTCAGAAGATGGAAAGATCTCCCATGCTCATGGATTTGCAGGATCAACATTGTAAAAATGGCTATCTTGCCAAAAGCAATCTACAGATTCAATGCAATCCCCATCAAAATTCCAACTCAATTCTTCAACGAATTAGAAGGAGCAATTTGCAAATTCATCTGGAATAACAAAAAACCTAGGATAGCAAAAACTCTTCTCAAGGATAAAAGAACCTCTGGTGGAATCACCATGCCTGACCTAAAGCTTTACTACAGAGCAATTGTGGTAAAAAATGCATGGTACTGGTATAGAGACAGACCAGTAGACCAATGGAATAGAATTGAAGACCCATAAATGAACCCACACACCTATGGTCACTTGATCTTCGACAAGGGAGCTAAAACCATCCAGTGGAAGAAAGACAGCATTTTCAACAATTGGTGCTGGCACAACTGGTTGTTATCATGTAGAAGAATGCGAATCGATCCATACTTATTTCCTTGTACTAAGGTCAAATCTAAATGGATCAAAGAACTTCACATAAAACCAGAGACACTGAAACTTATAGAGGAGAAAGTGGGGAAAAGCCTTGAAGATATGGGCACAGGGGAAAAATTCCTGAACAGAACAGCAATGGCATGTGCTGTAAGATCGAGAATTGACAAATGGGACCTAATGAAACTCCAAAGTTTCTGCAAGGCAAAAGACACCGTCAATAAGATAAAGAGACCACCAACAGATTGGGAAAGGATCTTTACCTATCCTAAATCAGATAGGGGACTAATATCCAACATATATAAAGAACTCAAGAAATGTAAATGAGCTAAATACCTAATAAAAAATGGAAAGAAAAAAAAAAAGAACTCAAGAAGGTGGACTTCAGAAAATCAAATAACCCCATTAAAAATAGGGCTCAGAACTGAACAAAGAATTCTCACCTGAGGAATACCGAATGGCAGAGAAGCACCTGAAAAAATGTTCAACATCCTTAATCATCAGGGAAATGCAAATCAAAACAACCCTGAGATTCCACCTCACACCAGTCAGAATGGCTAAGATCAAAAATTCAGGTGACAGCAGATGTGAGGATGTGGAGAAAGAGGAACACTCCTCCATTGTTGGTGGGATTGCAGGCTTGTACAACCACTCTGGAAATCAGTCTGGCGGTTCCTCAGAAAATTGGACATAGTACTACCGGAGGATCCAGCAATACCTCTCCTGGGCATATATCCAGAAGATGCCCCAACTGGTAAGAAGGACACATGCTCCACTATGTTCATAGCAGCCTTATTTATAATAGCCAGAAGCTCGAAAGGACCCAGATGCCCCTCAACAGAGGAATGGATACAGAAAATGTGGTACATCTACACAATGGAGTACTACTCAGCTATTAAAAAGAATGAATTTATGAAATTCCTAGCCAAATGGATGGACCTGGAGGGCATCATCCTGAGTGAGGTAACACATTCACAAAGGAACTCACACAATATGTACTCACTGATAAGTGGATATTAGCCCAAAACCTAGGATACCCAAGATATAAGATACAATTTCCTAAACACATGAAACTCAAGAAAAATGAAGACTGAAGTGTAGACACTATGCCCCTCCTTAGAAGTGGGAACAAAACACCCTTGGAAGGAGTTACAGAGACAAAGTTTGGAGCTGAGATGAAAGGATGGACCATGTAGAGACTGCCATATCCAGGGATCCACCCCATAATCAGCATCCAAACGCTGACACCATTGCATACACTAGCAAGATTTTATCGAAAGGACCCAGATGTAGCTGTCTCTTGTGAGACTATGCCGGGGCCTAGCAAACACAGAAGTGGATGCTCACAGTCAGCTAATGGATGGATCACAGGGCTCCCAATGGAGGAGCTAGAGAAAGTACCCAAGGAGCTAAAGGGATCTGCAACCCTATAGGTGGATCAACATTATGAACTAACCAGTACCCCGGAGCTCTTGACTCTAGCTGCATATGTATCAAAAGATGGCCTAGTAGGCCATCACTGGAAAGAGAGGCCCATTGGACACGCAAACTTTATATGCCCCAGAACAGGGGATCGCCAGGGCCAAAAAGGGGGAGTGGGCGGGTAGGGGAGTGGGGGTGGGTGGGTATGGGGGACTTTTGGTATAGCATTGGAAATGTAAATGAGCTAAATACCTAATAAAAAATGGAAAGAAAAAAAAAAAGAAAGAGAAAGAGACTTTGACAGAGCTCTTTCTTGCAGATATTTCTGTGTTCCTCTATACGTAGTTATAAACATCAGGCAGCTTTGATGCAAACCTATGTGTTAATGTTGCATCAGACTCTGCATTTCTCTTTTTTAATACTTTTTATTAGGTATTTTCCTCATTTACATTTCCAATGCTATCCCAAAAGTCCCCCATACCCTCTCACCCACACCCCTACCCACCCACTCCCACTTTTTGGCCCTGGCGTTCCCCTGTACTGGGGCATATAAAGTTTGCAAGTCCAATGGGCCTCTCTTTCCAGTGATGGCCAACTAGGCCATCTTTTGATACATATGCAGCTAGAGTCAAGAGCTCCGGGGTACTGGTTAGTTCATAATGTTGTTCTACCTATAGGGTTGCAGATCCCTTTAGCTCCTTGGGTACGTTCTCTAGCTCCTCCATTGGGGGCAGACTCTGCATTTCTTTATTGTTTTGAAGGTGGTCCTGTGAAGGCTATATGCCCCAGTATAGGGGAATGCCAGGACCAGGAATGAGAGTGGGTGGGTTGGGGAGCAAGGGGAGGGGGGAGGGGATAGGAGATTTTCAGAGGGAAAACTAGGAAAGGTTAACATTTGAAATGTAAATAAAGAAAATATCTAAGAAAAAAAGAAAAAAGAAAAAGACCAGAATGCTGCAGGCAATAGAGATTGCTTGTAAGGCTTTGATTGGGAGCAGGAATTCTATCACTAATCAGACAAGAGGCCATTTGCATTACACTCTGTAAAAGAAAACTTCTTCCCATTTGGCCCTGAAAGTCTGAGTGAAGCTGAGTTCAAAGCAATATATTAATTTCTTTGACAAATGAACTTTCAAGATGAAAAAAAAAAAGAAAGAAAGTAGTTTTATTACTTTGCAGAATGGTTAGGTGCATGGTCACTTAAAATCTTCAAACCATATTGAAAGTACAGAGAACATTAGAAGATCACCCAAGATCTCACTTTGGAAAGATAAATATAGTTAATGCTTACTTAACATGGTTCAGGCTTCTCCCTGTGTATTCCACATGATGTTCCCATCCTTACTATATGTCCTGTGTAACTTTCCATTTTCAACATGCCTCAGAGTGAGTTTGATGGGTCAAAGAGCACGAATGCTGCCAAAAGGCCCTCAACAAATAAACATTTTTATCTTCTAACCAAAAGTCCAAGCTTTCACCACCAACCTAAAATCCTTTAAGCCTTTGGCAATTTGAGAAGTGAATGGTGACATCTTTCCTTGACATTTATTTGGTAAGTAATAGTTAACATCTTCCTGTGCATTTATTGGTCATTTTAAATTTTTCTTTGTAAGAGTGATTAGCTCCAGCCCTTTGCCATTCCTCTAAAGTTGAATAGATTTTGGGCTCTCTGTTTAATCCCCTTTGCAGGAACTATATGATTTAAGATGTCCTCAAAACCATACTCTTCCAGACGTACCAGGGAGAACTGTCCTTTGTATCTTCCACTTTCTAGGGCTGTCATCATTCCTTGAAATACTCATATCATTCCAATCACTGCCTCCATACACAACTACTTCTATGTTTATGTGTCTGTGTCAAATCTTTTCCTTCCCTCCTATAAGGATACAAGAAAAGGTATTGAGGCTCACTTTATGTCCCTATCTTAAGTTCCTTAACTAAAGTCACATCTGAAAAGATGCTTTTTCCACAGAAAGCAGAATTTGAGGTTCTACATTGGGACCTAAGCAAGAGTGTTTATCATCATCCTAAGTTTTATGTAAGGACTATACCTCTTCTTTAAACACTTATTAACCTCTACATTCAGAAAATATGGAGGAGCTGCTTGTGTTATGGTATAGGATCAAGGAGAAAATCTTGACAGAGTATTACACAGTATAGTAAATATCTCACCCACAGACTTGAATTTATAAACCCAAAGCCTCACCCTCTGTTTATAGTTTTGAGAGACAGTATATTCAATTATCTATGGAAATGATATACTATATATCATATACTGAACATAAGGCTATGTTTATATTCATGTTGTGAGTATGAGTAAATTATGGGAATGGTCTCCATCTTGCATCCTTATCCTAAGATAACCTATCACCATTCATTTAGTTTATAGGAAGCAGGCAGAATGCAAAGGTGAGATGGGAAGCTAAATTTTGAGTCAGTTCTACTCCTGCGCAATGGTTTTGAGCAATCGATAATTTCTCTGGGTCTCAGTATCTTGGACTATAAACTGACTCACAGTCCTGCACTCAGATGATTTAAAGGTCACCTTGGTAACTGGATACTAAAAAGGCCCACAGTATCTTGTGAAAGGACTGGAGAGATCTTTCGAGAGCTTCTTGCTTTACCATCGTGTCTACTTCTCACTAGTCTACTGTCTACTTCTTAGTGAAGAGTTTAATCTTGTGTGTCCATTATCTAACTTGCAGAACCGTGTGATTGGACTATTCTTTAGAGCTTATGCACAGTGAGCAGTGATGGCTGGCCACCCAGTCATGTCCTTCTAGGCAGCATGTTCTGACGTGTCCAAAAGCGTAGGCAGATTCTATAGAGGGCTCAAGTCAAGGTTGGGCTGGAGAATGCACAGACCAAGTATGTATGTGCCCACTTATCGCCTTATCTTTGGCAGAAGGCCTGGGGCCTATAACTCAGAGGGATTATTCACACCACACTGAAACTTCTACATAAATGAACTAGGTAATTTAACACCGATGATGCCCCTCCAGGAAAGATTGTGGCCCTGTCTGCTTTGCAGCTCAAGGTTTCCATGAAATCAATCTTGGGACTGCAAACAATGGCTGTAACAATCTTTCTCAATTCCACTTCCCAAGAAAGGCAAGGGTGACAGAGAATTAAGAAAGTTTAAATTCTTTGGGAAGCTGAGTGAGCTATTATTGGAATATTTTTTTGGAACAACTGGTCATTTAAAAAGAACTGAAAGAGGAATGACCTACTCAGCAATATATGGCATCCTTGGGAAGAGAAATGCAGCTGGAGTGCCAAGGCCTCTTGTCTGCTGTCTCTCCAAAGCAACCCTGTGGCAAATATATGTGTCTTTCTTCACTGGGACAGGTCAACTGGGTTCTTCAGCATTGTGTGATGGATGGAACTCTAGAAGAAAAGCTTGGTGCAAGTTCCTTTGCTTTTCTAAAGACAAGTGACCCATGCACAAGGAACTGATGAACAAAGACAAAGCAGGCCCGTGAAGGTACTGGACAGGCTATGATGTGATGGATCTTGCCCAAGAAGGGCTTATGGATCCATCATGCCAACAGCCTAATCTGTGTGGGTGTTTTATACACTACACCCAGGAAATGAGAGCCAGGAAAAGATGTGCAAGTATTTTTCAAACCTGTTACCAGTGTGAGCCCTCTGCACAACAATTTCCTGTCACTAAGTGCTTTCTATCTGCTAAGGATGTAGGCAATCTATGCTGTGCTGATTCTCACAAGTGCCGGTGGAAGAGCCAATAGAATGAACTCCTTCTCCTAGGTAAGAGGAGCAGAAGAGAGAGAAGTCATCTCCCAGCTCCTCCTGCCTATGTGACGTAAACCTGGATTTCACTTTCCAAGAATGCCAGTCATAGTTAGCTTTTTGTTGTTGTTATTGTTGAGGGTTTTGCTTTTTCAAAATAAAGTTTCTCTGTGTAATCCTGGATGTCCTGGAACTTGCTTTGTAGACCAAGCTGCCCTAGAATTCACAGATATATGCCTGCTTCTGCCTCTCAAGTGCTGGGATTAAAAGCATGTGCCACCACACTGCTTGCCAGTCATACTTAGAAACAGAGGTTGTAGGAATAGAGTTGTTCTTTTTCCAGGGGACCTAATATGGATTTAGTGATAAGAGCTGCAAATTATTGAATACGACTCTCTGCCAAGTATCTCTCCATTTAATCCTTACCATATCTTTGGGGGTACAGCATCATTATCTTCAATTGAAGGCTCAAGAAACTGTGATTTATAAGCTAATAAAAGCACAACTGAGATTTTGTATACTCGGTCAGTAGTTCATTATCTTTTTTGTTTCAGAACCTGTATACTTTTAAAACTCATTGAAGGTAAGTTCATAGAGAGCACAGGAGTGGTTGCCAAGGGCTGGGGGAGGGTGGGAAGGAGTGGACAACTAATTGGCATGGGATATCCTTTGGGAGCTAGAGAGGGATGACAGCTGCAGCACACTGGAGATGAGTTCAGTGCTACTGATTATACACTTAAAAATGATGAGTTTCAAGTCATACAAATTTTACCTCAATAACATCAGAATAAAGTGAACTACGCAACAACAGTTTACTGAGGCCTCCAAGGCACTTTGGTTTATGTGGATTATAGCTTTCCATGTTAACAATATTAAGGAGCAACTAAAATGTTTATTATTTATTTTTAAATTAAAACATGAAATACAGTACAAGCAAATATGTTTGTATGAAAATAGCTATATTTTCCAAAACAAAACTTGTGTTGAGAAGAGAAGCATTCTTTTAGATTTTTGCAAATGTCTCTGATGTCTGGCTTGAGAGGACACAGCTGGATTCTCACGTCTCTATTTGGTTGTGATATGTTGCTTTGGCTGTTTATGAAGAAAACCCAGGCTCAGGCAGATATGCAGTAGAAAAAGAAAAGAGAACTTAGTGTGCTTTTGAGATTAGTTGAGACATTCTTTTCAGACAGGACACCAAGGCCTGACCAGTGGTTGTTTCTCCCAGAATAATGCAGTGTGGAGCATGAAGCATATCTGTGAACCCTCCTTGTTCAGCTCCATTGAGCCACCACTGGCTTTTCTGTTTTTTAAATATATCTTCTGCCCATTTGTGGTTTGCTGGTAATGTTCACTGGTCACTTGGAATGTTCATTGGTCACATCGGTGCCCTGACTAATGCACAGTGCCCATATTTTGATATGTTTCCCTCTATAGTATCATAAAACCACACTGATTCACATTGCCATCTCCCTCATTGGAAAAATCCCTTAACTGTTGCAAAGCTGTCACGATCACAGTGGTGGATATTTGCTTTACAAAATTTAATCTTTGCTTAAACACTCAAATTTTATCATTGGCAAAAATAAATACAGTTGTTTTCCTTGGAGTGACAGGCTTACTCAGTTCATCTACAAGAAAATGTCTGCCAAATACCCAAGTCTGAATAACATTAGTCATTTTTTCAAGTAAATATGACAATCTATGAGAACTCAGCCATTTCAGCTGAAAACTCCAGTCACACCAGTGCTTTGCCTCGAGACAACCAATGCAATTGGTTTCTACAAGAGAGGTGCTTTAGCATATTTCTCATTTTGTTCCAGAGAATTTAAAACAAAATGGGGACTCAAGGGTCAATCAAGGCCCTCTAAATCAACAGGATCGACACACATATAACTCACAGAGACTAGAGC
The DNA here is from genome assembly GCF_000001635.26 of Mus musculus. Taxonomy (NCBI): domain Eukaryota; kingdom Metazoa; phylum Chordata; class Mammalia; order Rodentia; family Muridae; genus Mus; species Mus musculus. The sequence goes on from NC_000086.7 coordinate 70,872,203, forward strand.
AGTCTGCACAAGGCCTGCACAGGTTTTCAGCAGATGGGGTCCTAGAGCTGAAAGGAAAAGGGAACACATACCTCCAACCCTAACACAGAAGCTGTCTCCCATTGATAGCTACTTACCAGTGAAAATTTAATTTTCTCTAAGGGAGTCTCACTAGGGAAACACTACTCTTAAGGGTAGGGCACATGCCCAGCAGTACATGGCCAACAGAAAATTAATTCAATGGCATCTTTGGAGGTTCTTTGTCTTGTAACGTCCTATCAGGGATTTTTTTAATTGCCTCGTTTTTTATTTTATTTTATTTTATTTGTATTTCCTATTCATTCAATTTCATCTCTCTTTATCTACAGGTCCTTTGCATTTATGTTACGGTTTCCAGATTAGTAGTTTAATGGGACTTAGGAGTGTATGTCTACATCTTTCTCTTTGCCTTTCCTTTCCTTCTGCTTGTTTGTTTTGTCCTATCCTGATGTGTTAGTTTCGTTTTATCTTACTGTATCTTATTATTATGTCTTAGAAGCCTATTTGTTTTCTAATTAGAGACAGAAAGGGGGTATATCAGGATAGGAGTGGAGATGGGAAGGAACTGGAAGGAGTAGAGGGAGGGGAAACTACAATTGGGTTATAGTATATGGGAAAAACATTTTCAATAAAAGGGAAAAAGAAAACTTTGTTCACTGCCTTGCTAAGGGCATCTTAGATGAAGCTGTCTTTATGTGCAGTAGTGACCATTCCTGTGCCAACTACTGTAGCTGGTGGCACTGTTCTGATCCCAATGGTTCCCACCGAAAAAGTCACAGTGGAGAAAGCACTGAACATTTTCCTATTCTTGGGAACACAAGTTAGACTTGGGGGACCGCCCATGTACCCCAAACATATTTCACTCCCAGAAGCATTGCACATGATTCCACACCACTTTCTACTTATGCTGTCTCCCTTAGCCAGGAGCTTTGATGGCTGCCCATCAACTGCAGAATCAGGCCTAACCTTGGCCACTATTGCTAGCCTAGGACATGCAGCTTCATCTAGATAGGCTCCTCACTAGGTCTCACGCCTATTGCTGCTTCCTGTCCTCACCATAGCAATGATCAGTGAAGGAGCTTATCCTCCAGGCCCAGGCCCTTGCCACTCGGGTTTTCCATTGAGCTTCCAAAACTGAAGCTAAGAGCCTCATCTAGAGCACTCGGAAGGCTGCATGCCACTTAGTAAGAGTGTTTCCTGCTCTCTACTCTGGGAGTGCTTCAGGAATGACTACCAAGACTAGCTTCTTCACCTACCAATAGTACAGTTCATCCTAAGATAGGGGCCATGTTTAGTAAATTGTTCTGGGTCACAAGGATTCAGAAACTGTGCTCCGAATGGAAAACTCAATAGGGAGGGTTAGAAAAATAGTAAAGTGCTTTCCCCACACACTTGAGGATGTGAGCTTGTAATCACAATGCTGAGAGGCAGAGGGAGGTAAAGTCTTGGGGTTCATTAATCATCCACCTAGCAAATTTGCTGAGCTCCAGGACATGAAGCACCCTATGCCATGAGTGAGAGCCCATCCTGATGCTGTTAATGATATTCTGCTATACATGCAGACAGGAGTTTAGCATAACTCAGCAACTGATGGAAACAGATCCACAGACGAACATTAGGTGGACCTTGGGGAATCCTGTGAAAGAGGGGGAAAATGGATTATAGGGGCCAGAGGTCAAGCAAGGATACCACAAGAAAACACTCAGAATCAACTGAGCTAGGTCTGTAGGGGCTCACAGAGACTAAACCATCAACTAAGGAGCATGAGTAGGGTTGACTTAGGTCCTCTACACATATGTAACAGTTGTGCAGCTTGGTCTTCATGTGGGACTCCTAACAGCAGGAGCAAGGGCTGTCTCTGACTCTTTTGTCTGCCTTTAAAATCCTTTCTCCCTGTTGGGCTGCCTCATCTAGCCTCAGTAGGGAAAAAATGCCCCTATTCTTACTGCAATTTGATATGCCAAGGCTGGTTGATATTCATGGGAGGCCTCCCCTTTTCTGAAAAGAAATGGAGGAGGGGTGGGTAGGGAGATAGGGCATGGGAGAAAGGACCAGGAGGAGAGGAAGTATGGGAAACTGCTGTCTGAATATAAAGTCAATCAATCAATAATTAATTTAAATTGAAAAAGATAAGGTATGGGGTGGGTAGATTTCTCAGTGGTTATAATCTTTTCTTGGCAAACCTGATCAGAGATTGGGTCCCCAGAACTTGTGCAAATGCCAGCTAGGTACAACAATCCAGGTAAAGATGGGGGTTTGCCTGTTATGTGACTGCAGCTTTGTGTAGTTATGTCTGCTCAGAGACCATGGGCATATTGTGTTTGAGTCTCCATGTAATGACACATCAGTATATTCAGGCGTGTTTCTAATGTTGGCCTTATTACAGGAGTAGTGAAGAGGAAGAGCACTCAAAGTGCTAATGTTTCCCTTCTCTCCAGATGATGTACTGTAAATTCCTGCAGAAGGCTGGATGCAACACACACACACAAGAGAGAGTGGGGGGGGGCTATGAGAATGTCAGATGTCATTTTACTGTGGGGATATGATCAGAGAAATACATTGTTTCATCATCACATAAGCATGGTACAATGAACTTACAAAGCCCAATAGCTAGGAAAGTATACCACATGAAAGACCTAAGGACTAAATTCTCTTCTCTCAGTTTCCTTCAGTAGCTTACAAGTCAAACAGGGACATAGATCGCCCCACTCTTTGCCCCCAAGGTACCTAGCCCAGCCTCAACTGAAAGCCTTTATCTCGTTTAGGGCTCATCTTGGAAGCTCACAGAATCACAATTGATGCCTGCAGAGATGCACTTGTTTATTTCAAAGGCCAATTTAATTTTGATGCCTTTGGCCTCAATAGTTTCCTGATTTCCAGGAATTGCTCTCAATTTAACTGGTGCCAGCTCCTAGCATTGTCCAGCAGCCCTTTGCCCGCCTGCTGTGCTGCAGCTTCAGTGTTCTTGATGATTTTGTCACTTGTTAGGGTGGGCAGAGGGGAAAAGAGGGAGGGGCGTTTCTGCAGAGGAACTGCACAGACTCAAGTATGACAGACTTGGAAGAGATCTTTGGCAGTACAGACAAAGGGACTAAACAAGAGACTAAAGAATCTATAGGCAGACTTTTAACTTTACCACAACTATCTGTATGGCTTGGAGCAAATAAACCTTTCTGGGATTCAATGGTTTTTTTGCATTATTTTCAATGAGTGTAGAAATGTCAGAAACTAAGTCAAAGAAATGTTGGAATTCGATGAGACTCTAGGTGTCATAAGATTCCAAGTGTCAGCTGGGCGTGGTTGTGCACGCCTTTAATCCCAGCACTCGGGAGGCAGAGGCAGGCGGATTTCTGAGTTCGAGGCCAACCTGGTCTACAAAGTGAGTTCCAGGACAGCCAGGGCTACACAGAGAAACCCTGTCTCGTAAAACAAAACAAAACAAAACAAAACAAAACAAAACAAAACAAAAAAAAAAAGATTCCAAGTGTCAGGTGTTTGGCACAGGTATCAAATATTTGGAGTATAAATTTTGATTCTGCTCTAATCAAGACAGTGACTAGACTCTTGGTTACTTTGGAACTTCATTTTGGGTTTTTTTGTTTGTTTGTTTGTGTTTGTTTGTTTGTTTGTTTTCCGAGACAGGGTTTCTCTGTGTAGCCCTGGCTGTCCTGGAACTCATTTTGTAGACCAGGCTGGCCTCAAACTCAGAAATCCACCTGCCTCTGCCTCCCGAGTGCTGGAATTAAAGGCATGCCCCACCATGCCCGGCTGGAACTCCATTTCATAAAGGGCCCAGGCAGACTAGAGGTGGGAAGTCTGGGGTAGGGTTGCAAAGATTGGGAGTACTGGCAATTCTTAATCCAGTTTGCAAGTCTCCTGGGGAAGCTTATACTTACAGCTAGAGTAGAGATTCAGAAGTGACCAAGATGCTGATGCTGGTGCTGATGCTGACAAGGAATAAAGATTTGACATGAAATACAAGTTCCTTGAGGAGGGAGAAGATTAAGATTACAGCTCTTTTTGGTTTCATGGAAGGCTGGCATCATGTTATAGATTGGCTGCCAAATTATCTTGGGTTTTCTTTAGCCTCCTTAAAAGCCATCCATTACCCACTTCGGTGTGTGACCTATTGTAATTATTAAGTAAATCCTTTGGGATTTACAAACAGACCCTTAATTTCTACCAACACAAAGACTAAGAATGTCATTAGGTAACATCTAAAGCCTAGGACAGAGCTTTTTCCCACTCTGTTGTAATACCTGATATATGCCTACCCTAATACCTGATGTACCAAAAACATAACTGAAAACTATCTTCTTTGATGACTTCAATTGTTCTATTCCTATAAAAACTTCATGAAATTATCACCATAGTGGAACATGATATTTGGAGCAACCTAAATCTGTCCTGTTGGGCTATTGGTACCAGAATAGTTACTGATTCCCTTAGAGACAAGAGACAGATGTTTTGTTTTGTTTTGTTTTGTTTTGTTTTGTTTTGTTTTGTTTTGACACATACTTGGAGAAATTGTGTGGCCTTGCTAATCATGGGATTTCAGTCTTCCACCATTGTGTTAATGCATATTTGTTGCTTTAAGCCATGTAGTTGTGGTAACTTGTTATGGCCCCCACAGGACACTCATACAGTACAGCATGATGGGCCCAAATTGTTGAGCCTAGGAACTATCTAAATGCTAGGACCCAAAGATCTCTGGTGAACAACCAGAGCCTTGGTTCATGAAGCCCTTTTGCCATTCATTTGATGCTGAGCTTGGAATAGCAAGACTGATTATCTCCCAGTCAGGCCTGCTAAGTGCCTGTGAGAGGCTTTATATTGGAAGGTGAAATTGTAAATGTGAAGTCTGTGGATCAAATGTAACTAGATTAAACAAAACAAGCCTGCCTGGCAACAGAGCTGACAGTAAGGGCACTTCAGGTAGAAGGTGATCGAATTCACCTGCCTAACTTGTTCCATCCCCTTCTCCATGATTAAGATCAGATTTGGAGGTATTTGGTGACTAAAGAAAGCTAGTTTATCAGAGTTTTGACTAAGAACTTTCTGTCATCTCCATCAAGGATGGTCCAGTGTTTGCTGAGAGATGGCTAAACATGTCAAGGAAAGAAGCATTCCAGTCATTATAGCCATTTTCAGTCCCCAGTAGCATAATTCACTCCAACTGAGAAACAGCCCATCATCAAGCCTGAAATACTTTCCCTGGACTCCTTACCAGGTTGGATTGAGGGCTGGGGTCTGTTAGGCAAGCAATGGTGCTGATATCTATGGACGTGTCCGACTTTGGCTTCTTGGAATTCCCCACTGTCTCCATAATCTGCCACTTCCCCCTTTTTCAGAGAGGGTATCAAGCCTTCTGTTAGGTATGAGGAGCAGAGTTGGACCATGCCTGCCTGTGGTGACACTGTGAGACAGAATGTTACACGGGCTAGTCATCATATGGGAGGGAAGGCTGCTGAAGCAGGTGAAACAGAAGTGAATTTGTCTCCTTAGACCTGCATTTGGAACAATATTACTCTCTCCTTGATCTATGTGCATAAATTTTAATCCCTGGCCACTTCCCAGAAAGTTACTGATGACAATGGGTCCAGTGAGACACAGACGCCATGATAGCAGCTCCTTGATGATAGCTGTCAGGGGGTTAAGCTCACACAGCTCACTTTGTGCTTTGTTTCCCCACTCATGCCTTACTGTGCCACACTCCCTGTCCAGTTCATGGTGGGAGCAGAGGGATGTCATTAAGAACCTGGCTTGGCTCCACTGGTGCCTCCGTTGCCCGAGATCATCTACTCCCTCTATGGTAGGGGGCTATTCACCCCATAGATGGAATCAGACCATGATATTGTGTTCTCTATAAGCCACAGACATTTTAAGTGCCCTTTAATGGAAGGTGGTAGTCTAGAGAACATGCTATAAGCAGTGCATGGCAAAGAGAGAAACTTATAGATGCCTTTGAACAAGCTTAGTTCTACAAAGGATATCTTTGAATATAGTGGTCCCTATCATCCTGATCACACTGGTGATCTCTGTCTCTCCACAAGGTATAGCCCAGGTAGTCAGAGAGCAAACTATAGCAGAAACTCTGACCTTCTAGAGTGCTCACTACCTTTTTTCAGAGACCTGTTAAAACTTTGAGGCTCTGAAGCAGTTGTACTCCAAAGCCTTCAGAAGTCCTGTATCATTGTGTAGCCATTCCAAGTCGCCAGAAGGAGAAAGTGACCAGGGTTGTGAATGGCACTCGAATAGGTGAGTACATTTGGCCTCAAATCCCATGCTAATTCTGGGCTAGTGGGACAGAAGCAGAAATGGCATAGTACACAGAGGGAGGCCACTATGGCACAGGTTCTGTGTTTCTGTGTCCACCACTGCTTCATCTAAAGTGAAGCTCAGAGTCTTAGCGGTTTTTTTTTTTTAGATTTATTTATTATTATATCTAAGTACACTATAACTGTTTTCAGACACTCCAGAAGAGGGCATCATATCTCATTATGAATGGTTGTGAGCCACCATGCGGTTGCTGGGATTTGAACTCAGGACCTTGGGAAGAGCAGTCAGTGCTCTTAACCACTGAGCCATCTCTCCAGTCCCTGAGTCTTAGCGTTTTTTACTGCTGTGACAAAACACTATGACCAAGACAAACTTACAGAGGAAAGGTTTTATTTCAGATTATGGCTCCATATTGCAGTTCATCATTCGGAGTTGTACAGAAAATCAAACACAGCAAGAACTTGGAGGCGGGAACCGAAGCAGACAGCATGGAGGGGTAATGCTTACTAGCTTTTTCTTATAGCTTGCTCAGTCTGCTGTTTTATATCATCCAGGATCACCTTCCTAGAAGGGGTACTATTCTCTGTGGGGGCAGGCCCATCCATATCAATCATAAATCAGTATCCAGAAAATTCCCCACATTACATTCTGCTACAGGTATTTTCTCCTTTGAGCTTCCCTCTTCCCAAATGACTCTAGGTGTATTGTGTTGGCATATAATTATCCAGGACACCCAGATAAAGGCCATGTCCTCAAGCAGTTTACCAGTTCCTTTGGCACTACCTAAATATGTTCATTGAAGTGTCTTTACTAACCCAAGGATGGAAGGAAAAAGAAGCCAAAGCCATCTTTCTCAATTTGCAGGTTAGCTGCATGGGTTTCTTGGACAATTTAGGCCTTCAGTGTGCTACTTCTCAGGAAGCCTGATGAGTAGGCTGCCTTGTAAATGTATAGCTTTCTACCTTGTGTAGGATTACACTTTTCTGGTGCCTTTAAATATCTTTGTCCTACACTATGACCCTAGCATTCAAAATGAGCTCCTAAAGGAGCCTTTGTCTGATGAATTGAGACTTGTCACTGTCAGTAGTAAACTTGCATCCTTTTACTGTTATTAAAGTGAAGGCAGCAGGATGAGACTCTAGGAGCAGCCAGGGCATCAGGGAGTGGGCAGAGGAGTACACAGTGGGCATGTCATAGCAGAGAGGTAGTAAGACTCAGGAAGAAGGCAGTCATGAAGAACAAGTTCAAAGAAGATTTCCACTACTCCTTACACACCAATGAAACAGACAGGGCCAGATCTACAGCTTTCCATATCAACCTACAGAACAAGATTCCCTGTGGCACAAAGCATTTGGGAAGTACAGTTTCTATTGAGACATAGGACACAAGGAGGCAAGGGACTTCACTCCAGCTCATGGTGGACTTGGAATGTAGCCCTTCTCACCATTACTGGTGCTCCTGTAAATGACATATGAGTAGCAGCTGTGTAGAGAACATATTTGGGTGTACATGGGGTGGGGAAGAGCTGGAAGCAGACTAGGGATCTGGCACACATAGTTCCATAAGAAGGTTCATATTTTCTGTGTGTGGTGGTTCTGCCACATTCACTCAACTTGCCTGTCCATTGTTGTAGCCAAACACCTCCAACGAATCAGAATGAACAGAAAGGAATAGCCAGAACAAGAAAGATCAGAGAGACATGGAGTTTAAGGAATTATATCATCTAGTTTAGGGAATTACACATCTGAAGAACACAGGGCAGGCTGGAAACTGAGCTGAGGGTTAATGATGCAGCTTTTCATCGAGAGGCTGGAATGCCCAACAGAATTTTCTGTTAACTCTCATGGACAGAATTTTTACTTCTTTGGAGATCCTCAGTCTTACCTAAAGCCTTCATCTCTCTGTATCTCTCTGTCTCTCTCTGTCTCTCTCTGTCTCTCCTCTCTCTCTCTCTCTCTCTCTCTCTCTCTCTCCTCTCTCCTCTCTCTGTCTCTGTCTCTGTCTCTGTCTCTCTCTCTCCCGCTCTCTCTGTCTCTCTCTCTCCCCCTCCCTCTCTGTCTCTCTATCTCTCTGTCTCTCTCTGTCTCTCTCTGTCTCTCTCTCTCTCTCTCTCTCTCTCTCTCTCTCTCTCTCTCTCACACACACACACACACAGTCTGTCTGATGTTGGCTTTGGCTAAGATAAAAGGAGTTATCTGCTATGCACGTGGGCTGAGGAACAGCTGGTTACATAACGGAGGTGTGGCCTCATGGCCTATGGGGCTTGACGATGGAAAGGGGGAAAGGGAGGAAGCAGGTGCTTATACCTCAAAAGTGGGCCTTTTGGACGTTCTTGGTATTAACCAGGTAACCAGGAGTACATGCTTACAATCCCAGGGTTTCAGAGGTGGACATAGGAGGATTAGGACTTTAAGATCACCATTAGCTACAGAATGAGTAGGTGTCCAGCCTGAACTACACGACACCCTGTCTCAACAAAAAGTTCCCAGTGAAGAGCCTAAATTGTACATTGACAAGCTGTCAACGAATCAAGCAACTTTCTAGAAGCCAGCTATGCCCACAGATTGCTCCAATGTCTGATAGACTGCTTAGTTAGCTTCAAGGATTTGTGGGGTACCATTTAGTGGGCCTGCAGGTATGGGGCTTGTTGGTTGGAGCCCTGCATGTGGCTCTTAATCAAAGACCACAAAAGAAACACAAAGTGCTACTGGGCAGTGGCCTGCCTGTAAGAGGAGGAGAGGAAGCCTGTACAAGAGTCTGGCAGCTTTGTAGCTCTAAAACCATAGATGCCCTTACCTTGACTCAGAGCCCAGCTACATAGACAATAAGTCATATGGGAGCAATATCTACATTGATTCTGGGCCTAGGTGCCTGGGTTTTCACTGAACTGTACTTTCTTCCCTGGATTACTCTCCTTTGCTATTTCTTTATTCTCTAGCCAGTCCCTAGAGCCCACAACCTTGGATTACAGCCCATAGCTGACCTTGTCTCCAGAGCAGGGAGCAGTGTCTAGCAGCTGCACAGCTTGCTTACGAGAGCATGCCAAGGCCATGCCAAGGCCACACTGACTCAGCCTCCAGAGCCAAGGGATCCAGGTTTAGGCAATCCTTTTCTTCAGCCCCTCCTTGGAAGTGTTAGATCTTTTGTGTGTCCCTTGGCAGTAGCTCTAAGTGGCTTCCACAGAAGCTTCTCATTCCCCTTGCACCCGCTCCTGAGAATGTACACTCCCATCATCCCTTCCTCAAAGCCTTTGTCCCCACACTGGCTCATCTACATGGGCTTTTGTGATCTACAATACATACTTAGGACCTGGCAGCATATCTGTGACATGAAGTCAAATAGACTGGTAGGGTTTCTCTTCTATCATAACGAATGAAAAGAAAGTCAGGAAGTTAGACAGGGCCTTTATCCATACAGTCTTTTGCTTGCATATCATTAATAATTGTAGTCAGGAACTAATGGAGCTCTCAGTTCATGAAAGAATAGTCTAAGCCTTAGAAAGGATGGTTAGCTTATCTTACATGGTTCAGTAGTAGAGATGAACTGGGAATCCAGAGGCCTGAATTCCTAACTACTCTGAGACATACCAACTCCCTTTAGACACAAAATCTAACTGCAGCAAGAAATAGACCACCTCCTTGCTCAAAACACAGAGCTAGCAGATAAGGAGCAGCCCTGCTAGAAGCCCCACCCTGAGCCTCAAGCTGTTCAGACCACCCTCATTTTGGATAGTTCTTTGAGTGTATTTTGCCAAAGGAGGGTAATTCCAAGAGAGACAGAGTTAGGGGGCAGGAACTCTCCATTCATAAGCCTTTTAGAGTGTGGCAGTTACCAGTTCTGCTTCTAGTAGCTCCTCCACAGGCCTGTAGTTGCACTGCAGAGATGACAAGAACCAGACAGATTTTTAGACATCTGACCCCATTTCTTGTGTCCATCTGAATACTCCTACCATCTTAATACCTCATGTACACTGTACAAGACCAGGAATGCCTTCCCCTTCTATTCTAGAGCCTCTCTTACTGTTCCACAGTGTCATTCCCACAGGCTTCCTTCCTGTACCTCTCACCCATGCCATTACCATATTTCCACTGTCCTCAAAACCCTTCCAAGTGTGTTGCTCCTATCACAGCAGTACTGCTGCTGCTGCTGCTGCTGCTGCTGCTGCTGCTGCTGCTGCTGCTGCTGCTGGATTTTATCAGTACCCCTGGAATGGGGGGATGTGCCACATTCTTCACCACACCTGGCCCACACCTTCAATCTGTACCTTTATCATGTCTTTACACCTTTATATTGTCACAAGGTAATTGTAGATTAGAAGTTTGAAAACCACTGCAAAAGGCAGAATATGTCTACCCTTAAAGTTGGCAAATATACCCAAGTCAACATGCTCTCGCTTGGGACCAATCAAGTGTCCTGTAAAACCATGATAGAAAGAGCCTCTATAGTTACAGATCCCCAGTCTGGGGGAATGTACATGTAGCAGGACAGTAGGCATTGTGGTTAACATATAAAAATTAGCTGAATGACAACAAACCCCATGCTACCAGTGTATAAGCATATAAGGAACTGAGCATACACAGGAAAGCTCACAGTCTCAAACTGCAGGGAAAGGTGGGTGTCAAGTAAATGACTCATAAGTGGTCTTAACATTCTGAACTTAGGGTTTTAAGCCCTAGATCTTTCCCAGTTCTCCGGATCACTTCCATTCACAGGAGAATAAATTCATTTCTCTTTCTTAATAAGGTTTCTCTAGTTCCTCCACTATGTATAAGTCCTTGCTGTACTCCTTTAATACAAGATACAAGAACATGGAAATCTCAGTGGGTGCTTGTCAGACTCTGATTCATATCTATAACAAACAGTGCTCTTAAAGACGTTTCTGTAAAATCCCCAAGCTAGGTTGAGCATCAAATATAGCTTTTCTGAGCTCTGTGCCAGACACTAAATGACAACCTTAGGTTGAGGACACAGGGTAAGCACCTCACCTTTACATTGTTTCCATAGGTGGTTTACTTCACAGGTTGAACATCCAGAGCTCCCAAATCACACACTGAGTCATCATAGACTAGGACCGGAAGTCTGGCCCCTGCCTCCTACTGTGGGGTTCTCACTCTCACGTCATCAGAGCATTCTTTGCCAAAATTGCAGAGAGTGAGGAGCTATACCCATGAGTCACTTTCTGACAACAGTCATCCTCCCTTGAAGGCATGAGTCATAACAGGCCACAGCTGGGGATGGATTGCTCTAAAGATATCAATAGGAGACACTGGGAATACCTCTGCTATCCTCTACCCTCAGAGTAGGTGGTTGTAACAGAAACAGACCCAGTTAGGAGCAGCCTGTGCTGCTAAGGCAGAGTATCCATTATCTGAGTAGGGGACCTATGGATCTTAAGCCCAGTCTTTGATGTGTTGCTGTGAATGGAAGCATTCTGTTTGTCCAACATTCATCTCAGAGCTGGACTCACTGAGAATATTCCAGACTCAGCTCTTGCTACAGGGAAAGTGCAAGATGAGATGCAAGAAACCCATCACTTAGGTATGGTGATATTATGGTAACATACTGAGGGGGACTTGGAAGACACCCAAGGTGTCAAGAATCAGGGAAGAGGAATTGTCACATCAGCAAGATATATGTTCAGAGATTCCAAGGGAGTAGAGAAAGGGCAAAGTGGAAAGGCCAGGTGACATATGTACACAGTGATAAGCAGAGGGTAGGTGGACACACAGAGGAACAGGAATGGGGCGGATCTTGGAGGCTCAACAACAATGCTTTGTTTTTGCTTCAGAAACATAGAAAAGGTCGTGAAACATGAACTATGGTCAATATCACTAGTCAATAGGGAAATATGAATTAAAATCTCAGTTAGATACCATTTCACACCCACTAGAATCAAAACAGAACAAATAACCTCCAGAAAATAATAAATAATAGCCAGAATGCAGAGAGCTCAGATCCATTGTACAAAGTAATCACTGTGGGGAAAAGTTAGGTTGTTCCTCAAAACGTAAGGCATAGAATTATCATATGACCCAGCAATTCCACTTCTGGGTACAGATCTAAAAGAAATGATGACAGGTGACTGCATGAGAAATCTCCATAGCAACATTAACCATAATGGCTTGCAGCTGGAAATAAAAATGTCCATTGACTGATGGATGAATAAATAAAATGTGCTATATCTGTATAGTGGAACATTATCCTCCTACAACAAAGAATGAAGTACTGATCCATGAATGCACCTTAGAAGGATACGCTAAGTGAAGGAAGCCAGACACAACAGGTCACGTACTGTCTGATTCCATTTGTATGAAAGGTCCACAAGAGGCAAATCCATAGAGACAGACAGTAGATTAGTGCTTGCCAGGAGCTGGAGGAGGGGGCAGAGAGAAGTGGCTGCTTAATGGGAAAGCCTTTCTGAGATGAGACAAGGTTCAGAAGTATGATAATTGCTACTATTTCATATCATTTCTAGCATAATTGTTACCAAAGAATCATATAATTATAAATGTGAAATGTTTGGCTAGATATGTGCCTCAGCAGTAGAGCACTTGCCTTGAATCCGCCAGCCCTGAGTTCTATCCTCAGCAAAGAAAGAAAGATGGAAGAAGAAGTGAGGAAAGAAGAAAGGAGGCAGGTAAAGAAACTGTGTATTAAATAGCAATTTTTCTTATCATAGTATCTAAAGGAGGAAGCCCAGATGAGAATCTGAAGCAGTACACAGAGGCTGAGTAAAGTAATGAGCATATTTGCAGAGTCTGTGCTTCTCTTTGCATCCTCACACTCTGAGCAGTCTCACGCCGCTTTCTTGTCTATGCAGCATGCCAGAACATGGCTTAGTCCCTGCCTGATGTTGGGCTTCAGTGACAGAGTGTGGGAATCCCCAGGATGTAGGTACAATCAGTGTCATCTCTGTTTCTAGCAAGGACAGTGTGCTGTAGTGCTCTTTACAGCCCTGTGACCTGGCCTAGGTCACTTCCTCTGTGGCCATGAACAGAATCCTTCATCCTTGGGGCCATCACTTCCTTGTGCATAAATGTGGCTGGTAGCATTCTTGCTCTCCTTCTTCACACAGCTTATCTGATGGAGTCTTTCTCTACCCTGGTGCCATGACACAGTTGTTTTCTTTCAGAGTTCTGCCATGCCTTGTTCCATTTGAGACAGTAGAGAGAACTCTTATTCCTCAGATTTCCAGAAAAATCACCACATGCACTTTGTTCAATGATATAACAGCAAACATAATATTTGCTCTTCTAGATACTGTCCTGGGTTGGAAAACCATAAAAGAAAAGCAGAGGCAAGTTCAGTCCCATTTCCTGGTAAGTGATAATGAAGATTGTAGCTAGCTTTTACATGGAGTTCTTGGGTGCTGTTCTTAGCTTGCTAGAATATGCTTCCAGAGCTGTGAATCATGAGAACTCAGGGAATCCCTAAGGCTCTCTTCCTAGGCCCTTCCTCTCTTCCCCATCCTGTTGACTCCCTGCCCCTTCTTTCATACTTTCTACTGCATGAACTCTCTGAGCTCTATCAGCCTAGAGACAGAAACCCTTGTTATCTAAGATAACTTCCATATACAACAAGGCTAACATGTGGCTTATAGGCAGTGCTCATTAAAGGTTAATGCTAATTATAATAATCCTAAATAGCAAAGAGTAGTACATTGTTTCTTCCTACACAACCATTCATCTAAATCATAGCAGACTATGGGGGTTTTGTCCACACCATTCAGTAGATATATTTTTTTTACCTTTTTATTAGATATTTTCTTTATTTACATTTCAAATGCTATCCTGAAAGTTCCCTATACCCTCCCCTGCCCTGCTCCCCTACCCACCCACTCCCACTTCTTGGCCCTTGAATTCCCTTGTACTGGGGCATATAAAGTTTGCTAAACCAAGGAACCTCTCTTCCCCGTGATGGCTGACTAGGCCATCTTCTGCTACATATGCAGCTAGAGACATGAGCTCTGGGGGTACTGGCTAGTTCATATTGTTGTTCTACCTATAAGGTCGCAGACCCCTTCAGCTCCTTGGGTACTTTTTCAAGCTCCTCTATTGTGGGCCCTGTGTTCCATCCAATAGATGACTGTGAGCCTCCACTTCTGTTTTAATATTAAGCCAAAGTGCACCAGCTTTACACTATTATTTATGCTGCCTCAGCTATTCAAAGTCAAAATACCCCTGGACTCCCTAGCCCAGATACCCTTCAAGCCCCTGTCAAGACTGCCATAAGTCTCAGGATCTATAGGCAGGAACACACATTACTGAAGATTATTTCCTTTAATTTTTTCTACTTATTTTTATTCATATGTATGTGTGTGTGTGCCTGCTTGTTGTATGCAGAGTGTGTTCATTGCCCCCAGAGGCCAGAAGAGGGCATTAGATCCCATGGAACTGGAGTTACAGATAGTTGTGGGAGCCCATCTCTAACACCTTGTGGGTGCTTGAAACTGAACCCAGGTTCTCTGCAAGAACAGCAAGTATTCTTAGCCACTAAGCTATCTCTCCAGCCCCTAATCTCCCTTTCTCAAAGTCAACTAATTTGCAGGCACTATGTACAGCAACAAATGCCTTCAAAACAATACCTAGACAGGCCCACTGGAGTTTAGTTCTTGTTCTATACTGCCCATACCACTTTAGCCATCTTAATCCCCAAAATGCCATAGGAAAAACCTTGAATCCCAGAGCCTAAGGCTATGTTCCAGTGCTGCTGTGTCATAAAGGATCCTTGGCCTCCCTTATGGTTCCCTAGTGTCTGTCCTGACAGTGTAGATTTCAAAGAAGTGACCCAAAGTACTAGTCTCTGCGGTGTACTGACTTCTGGACAGTCCAGGCCTTGGCACTGCAGTACATGAACTCTGCTTTGGAGCCTTGGATTCTATCCCCTCCCAAGAAAAAAAATGAATGTCTTCAACCTTCCCCCGTGGGGAAAACAGCTTCTCCAGGGATCTATGCTCAGAAAAAGATACTTTAAGGAGGCCACTGGCAGATGCCCCTAAAAATCCCATGATACCCTAGTTCTTACAGGCCAGCTAGATTTCCTTGGAACATCTAGAATTGTTCAAACCACAACTCATGACCTATGTTTTATTCTTCCAAAAATCAAGGCAGTAACTTGAATATATTTGGAAACTTCAGATGATAAAAGGAATACTACAGACAATATCAAATGGACTGGTGAGATGACTGATGACCTAAATTTAATCCCTGGGATCCACAAGGAGAGAACTGACTCCCACAAGTTGTCATCTGACCTCCACACACATACTGTGACATTTAGATGCCCACATACATGCACACAAAATAAATAAATAAATAAATAAACAAACACATAAGTGAATAAATATATTATAATTAAAAGATAAATAAAAGAGATAAGTAATAGACCTATTACTTTCCTTTTTAAAGAAACTATCCGAGTATAATTTTTATAGTAATGATAAGCAATACATGAAAGTGACATTATCAATGGAATACTACTCAGCTATTAAAAAGAATGAATTTATGAAATTCCTAGGCAAATGGATGGACCTGGAGGGCATCATCCTGAGTGAGGTAACACAATCACAAAGGAACTCACACAATATGTACTCACTGATAAGTGGATATTAGCCCAAAACTTAGGAGACCCAAGATATAAGATACAATTTGCTAAATGCATGAAACTCAAGAAGAATGAAGACCAAAGTGTGGACACTGAGCCCCTTCTTAGAATTGGGAACAAAACACCCATGGAAGGAGTTACAGAGACAAAGTTTGGAGCTAAGACAAAAGGATGGACCATCTAGAGACTGCCATATCCAGGGATCCATCCCATAATCAGCTTCCAAAAGCTGACACCATTGCATACACTAGCAAGATTTTGCTGAAAGGACCCAGATATAGCTGTCTCTTGTGAGACCATGCCAGGGCCTAACAAACACAGAAGTGGATGCTCACAGACAGCTATTGGATGGATCACAGGCCTCCCAATGGAGGAGCTAGAGAAAGTACCCAAGGAGCTAAAGGGATCTGCAACCCTATAGGTGGAACAAAATTATGAACTAACCAGTACCCTGGAGCTCTTGACTCTAGCTGCATATGTATCAAAAGATGGCCTAGTCGGCCATCACTGGAAAGAGAGGCCCATTGGACATGCAAACTTTATATGCCCCAGTACAGGGGAACGCCAGGGCAAAAAAAAAAAAAAAATGGGAATGGGGGGGGAGGGAAGTGGGGGGGAGGGTATGGGGGACTTTTGGGGTTGCATTGGAAATGTAATTGAGGAAAATATGTAATAATATATATATATATTTATATATATATAAAGTAACATTATCATTCATATTAAGTTGTATGTACCTTTAAATATATTTTTGATGAAAAGTATATTTTGTACTATAAATATGCCTGAGACTTACCAATATTTCCAAGTCACCATATAAATGGGGAGCTTAAAGCTTAAACTGAGAGTGAAGTTTGTCTAAGGTCTTGTTGTAAGGAAAGGAAGCGCTACATTTCATCAAGAGGTCTGACACGAGGCTATATGCTGCATGTTGACTGCTGGGCTTTGATACCTCCACTCAGGGTAGCAAGTCCTGACACTGCTGTGGAAGCTCAAGGCCTTCTAACAATCCCAAGCAAATTTCCAATGAGCCAATGGAAAAACAATTTTTTTTACTACAGAGTTGATATGTGTGGTTGTTGCTTTAGTTTTGTTTTGAGACAGTATCTTAGTCTATTGTATAGGCTGTCATGGAACTCACTATGTAACCCAGGCTGGCCTCAAACTTGTGGCAATCCTGCTGCCTCAGACTCCCAAGTGCTGGTATTATATGTTTTGAACCACCAAGCTGGATGAAGTGACTGAATTAGTCAATGTTCATCCCTTAGACATGATAGTCCGGTTGCTATATAGTAAGAGGGTTATCATAGGGATGGTGTCTATTGTCCTGTATGAACCTGGTGGGGCTTCATGTCAGATGCTGAGCAGGAAAAAAAAAAACAGGAACAAGAGCAGAATTGATTGGAACCTGTCTTTTTCCCCTCCAACCTCAGAATTCCCCACTCTTTGGCAAGAGCTGCATATACACATTCGAGGAGGCTGGAGGAGGAGGAATGAAGAAGTTGTGTGGTTGTGCAGCTACCAGCTGCTCCATCAACAAGAGTAACCAGGAGATTAGGGTACTGAACATCAACTACTCCAATATCTCCTTCACATTTGTATTCAGATATCACCCAATTCTTACATAGCTCCTGGCAATGTAGTGCTATACAGCAAGAAAGGGAACTCCAGAGATCATAGCTCTGATCTCCTTGATCTGCATGGAAGGAAGTCATCACCACCATATCTAGCCCTTAGAATGAAAAGAATGCCTAAGGAAAGATGGGGATACTAGAGAGCTTGTAAGTGCCAACATCTTAAGGCTTGCCCAATGGGGTATTTGTGCCCCAGTACTATAACACTGCCTCTTCACAGATTTTAAATCACCTGTAATCCATAGGTCCAGCTGTTCATCAGTCTATGTATATAGGGACTCAAGAACTAAGACTATCAGAGGCTCAGTTTGTGTCCCTACCCTTCACCCTGCTTTATCCCTCAAGTATTTCTGGGGCCGCCAAAGGCACTCATGAATGGTTCACAAAAGTCTCTCTTGGCTTCTTACTATCTGGGGTCTATCATGTTTCTTTGTTTCCATGATTCATTTCCCTTCTCACAAGAAACTCATGACATTATTTTGCTGATGGTACCCTTGGTTGGCTGGCCCAAGAATATTCCATTTATCTGGCCCTAGTACTGTCCAGACTATCTAAGCTTCCTCATGACACAGCAGAATGATGTTCTAGGAGAATGGTAGAAGAGAGCATCTTTTCCAGTATCTCTTGGGTACATTTTGTTCTCTGAGCTCTGTGAAGCAAGAAGTATTGGGCCCACAGG